>NW_028246658.1:0-600000 GCF_964263255.1 Lissotriton vulgaris
TGCTCAGCTGACCCGGCAGGAGCAAACGTATGCCAAAAATGTACACAGAATGAGCTTTTCAGTGAATAGCAGCCAGGCACATTTTAGCTAATTTTACTTGTAAGTGGGGTTGGAAACGCTTTTCAGGATCAGTACTGGGCTCAAAACATGCAGCCCTGAGGTCTCTCATGATAGCAGGTGGTTAAATAGAAATTCGCTGCTCAGCTGACCCGGCAGGAGCAAACGTATGCTAAAAATGTACTCAGAATGAGCTTTTCAGTGAAGATAAGCCAGGCACATTTTAGCTAGTTTTACTTGTAAGTGGGGTTGGAAATGCTTTTCAGGCTCAGTGCTTTGCTCAAAACATGCAGCCGTGAGGTCTCTCATGAAAGCAGGTGGTTAAATAGAAATTCACTGCTCAGATGACCCGGTAGGAGCAAACGTATGCCAAAAAAGTACACAGAATGAGCTTTTCAGTGAATAGCAGCCAGGCACATTTTAGCTAGTTTTACTTGTAAGTGGGGTTGGAAACGCTTTTCAGGCTCAGTACTGGGCTCAAAACATGCAGCCCTGAGGTCTCTCATGAAAGCAGGTGGTTAAATAGAAATTCGCTGCTCAGCTGACCCGGTAGGAGCAAACGTATGCCAAAAATGTACACAGAATGAGCTTTTCAGTGAATAGCAGCCAGGCACATTTTAGCTAGTTTTACTTGTAAGTGGGGTTGGAAACGCTTTTCAGGCTCAGTACTGGGCTCAAAACATGCAGCCCTGAGGTCTCTCATGATAGCAGGTGGTTAAATAGAAATTCGCTGCTCAGCTGACCCGGCAGGAGCAAACATATGCTAAAAATGTACTCAGAATGAGCTTTTCAGTGAAGAGAAGCCAGGCACATTTTAGCTAGTTTTACTTGTAAGTGGGGTTGGAAACGCTTTTCAGGCTCAGTACTGGGCTCAAAACATGCAGCCCTGAGGTCTCTCATGAAAGCAGGTGGTTAAATAGAAATTCGCTGCTCAGCTGACCCGGTAGGAGAAAACGTATGCCAAAAATGTACACAGAATGAGCTTTTCAGTGAATAGCAGCCAGGCACATTTTAGCTAGTTTTACTTGTAAGTGGGGTTGGAAACGCTTTTCAGGCTCAGTACTGGGCTCAAAACATGCAGCCCTGAGGTCTCTCATGATAGCAGGTGGTTAAATAGAAATTCGCTGCTCAGCTGACCCAGCAGGAGCAAACGTATGCTAAAAATGTACTCAGAATGAGCTTTTCAGTGAAGAGAAGCCAGGCACATTTGAGCTAGTTTTACTTGTAAGTGGGGTTGGAAACGCTTTTCAGGATCAGTACTGGGCTCAAAACATGCAGCCCTGAGGTCTCTCATGATAGCAGGTGGTTAAATAGAAATTTGCTGCTCAGCTGACCCGGCAGGAGCAAACGTATGCTAAAAATGTACTCAGAATGAGCTTTTCAGTGCAGAGAAGCCAGGCACATTTTAGCTAGTTTTACTTGTAAGTGGGCTTGGAAATGCTTTTCAGGCTCAGTACTGGGCTCAAAACATGCAGCCCTGAGGTCTCTCATGAAATCAGGTGGTTAAATAGAAATTCGCTGCTCAGCTGACCCGGTAGGAGCAAACGTATGCCAAAAATGTACACAGAATGAACTTTTTAGTGAATAGCAGCCAGGCACATTTTAGCTAGTTTTACTTGTAAGTGGGGTTGGAAACGCTTTTCAGGCTCAGTACTGGGCTCAAAACATGCAGCCCTGAGGTCTCTCATGAAAGCAGGTGGTTAAATAGAAATTCGCTGCTCAGCTGACCCGGTAGGAGCAAACGTATGCCAAAAATGTACACAGAATGAGCTTTTCAGTGAATAGCAGCCAGGCACATTTTAGCTAGTTTTACTTGTAAGTGGGGTTGGAAACGCTTTTCAGGATCAGTACTGGGCTCAAAACATGCAGCCCTGAGGTCTCTCATGATAGCAGGTGGTTAAATAGAAATTTGCTGCTCAGCTGACCCAGCAGGAGCAAACGTATGCTAAAAATGTACTCAGAATGAGCTTTTCAGTGAAGAGAAGCCAGGCACATTTTAGCTAGTTTTACTTGTAAGTGGGCTTGGAAATGCTTTTCAGGCTCAGTACTGGGCTCAAAACATGCAGCCCTGAGGTCTCTCATGAAATCAGGTGGTTAAATAGAAATTCGCTGCTCAGCTGACCCGGTAGGAGCAAACGTATGCCAAAAATGTACACAGAATGAGCTTTTCAGTGAATAGCAGCCAGGCACATTTTAGCTAGTTTTACTTGTAAGTGGGGTTGGAAACGCTTTTCAGGCTCAGTACTGGGCTCAAAACATGCAGCCCTGAGGTCTCTCATGATAGCAGGTGGTTAAATAGAAATTCGCTGCTCAGCTGACCCGGCAGGAGCAAACGTATGCTAAAAATGTACTCAGAATGAGCTTTTCAGTGAATAGCAGCCAGGCACATTTTAGCTAGTTTTACTTGTAAGTGGGGTTGGAAACGCTTTTCAGGATCAGTACTGGGCTCAAAACATGCAGCCCTGAGGTATCTAATGATAGCAGGTGGTTAAATAGAAATTCGCTGCTCAGCTGACCCGGCAGGAGCAAACGTATGCCAAAAATGTACACAGAATGAGCTTTTCAGTGAATAGCAGCCAGGCACATTTTAGCTTTACTTGTAAGTGGGGTTGGAAACGCTTTTCAGGATCAGTACTGGGCTCAAAACATGCAGCCCTGAGGTCTCTCATGAAAGCAGGTGGTTAAATAGAAATTCGCTGCTCAGCTGACCCGGTAGGAGCAAACGTATGCCAAACATGTACACAGAATGAGCTTTTCAGTGAATAGCAGCCAGGCACATTTTAGCTAGTTTTACTTGTAAGTGGGGTTGGAAACGCTTTTCAGGCTCAGTACTGGGCTCAAAACATGCAGCCCTGAGGTCTCTCATGATAGCAGGTGGTTAAATAGAAATTCGCTGCTCAGCTGACCCGGCAGGAGCAAACGTATGCTAAAAATGTACTCAGAATGAGCTTTTCAGTGAAGAGAAGCCAGGCACATTTTAGCTAGTTTTACTTGTAAGTGGGGTTGGAAATGCTTTTCAGGCTCAGTACTGAGCTCAAAACATGCAGCCCTGAGGTCTCTCATGAAAGCAGGTGGTTAAATAGAAATTCGCTGCTCAGCTGACCCGGTAGGAGCAAACGTATGCCAAAAATGTACACAGAATGAGCTTTTCAGTGAATAGCAGCCAGGCACATTTTAGCTAGTTTTACTTGTAAGTGGGGTTGGAAACGCTTTTCAGGATCAGTACTGGGCTCAAAACATGCAGCCCTGAGGTCTCTCATGATAGAAGGTGGTTAAATAGAAATTCGCTGCTCAGCTGACCCGGCAGGAGCAAACGTATGCTAAAAATGTACTCAGAATGAGCTTTTCAGTGAAGAGAAGCCAGGCACATTTGAGCTAGTTTTACTTGTAAGTGGGGTTGGAAACGCTTTTCAGGATCAGTACTGGGCTCAAAACATGCAGCCCTGAGGTCTCTCATGATAGCAGGTGGTTAAATAGAAATTTGCTGCTCAGCTGACCCGGCAGGAGCAAACGTATGCTAAAAATGTACTCAGAATGAGCTTTTCAGTGAAGAGAAGCCAGGCACATTTTAGCTAGTTTTACTTGTAAGTGGGGTTGGAAATGCTTTTCAGGCTCAGTACTGGGCTCAAAACATGCTGCCCTGAGGTCTCTCATGAAATCAGGTGGTTAAATAGAAATTCGCTGCTCAGCTGACCCGGTAGGAGCAAACGTATGCCAAAAATGTACACAGAATGAGCTTTTCAGTGAATAGCAGCCAGGCACATTTTAGCTAGTTTTACTTGTAAGTGGGGTTGGAAACGCTTTTCAGGCTCAGTACTGGGCTCAAAACATGCAGCCCTGAGGTCTCTCATGATAGCAGGTGGTTAAATAGAAATTCGCTGCTCAGCTGACCCGGCAGGAGCAAACGTATGCTAAAAATGTACTCAGAATGAGCTTTTCAGTGAAGATAAGCCAGGCACATTTTAGCTAGTTTTACTTGTAAGTGGGGTTGGAAATGCTTTTCAGGCTCAGTGCTTTGCTCAAAACATGCAGCCGTGAGGTCTCTCATGAAAGCAGGTGGTTAAATAGAAATTCACTGCTCAGCTGACCCGGTAGGAGCAAACGTATACCAAAAAAGTACACAGAATGAGCTTTTCAGTGAATAGCAGCCAGGCACATTTTAGCTAGTTTTACTTGTAAGTGGGGTTGGAAACGCTTTTCAGGCTCAGTACTGGGCTCAAAACATGCAGCCCTGAGGTCTCTCATGAAAGCAGGTGGTTAAATAGAAATTCGCTGCTCAGCTGACCCGGTAGGAGCAAACGTATGCCAAAAATGTACACAGAATGAGCTTTTCAGTGAACAGCAGCCAGGCACATTTTAGCTAGTTTTACTTGTAAGTGGGGTTGGAAACGCTTTTCAGGCTCAGTACTGCGCTCAAAAGATGCAGCCCTGAGGTCTCTCCTGATAGGAGGTAGTTAAGTAGAAATTCGCTGCTCAGCTGGCCCGGCAGAAGCAAATGTATACCAAAAATGTACCAGAATGAGCTTTTCAGTGAACAGCAGCCAGGCACATTTTAGCTAGTTTTACTTGTAAGTGGGGTTGTAAACGGTTTTCAGGCTCAGTACTGCGCTCAAAAGATGCAGCCCTGAGGTCTCTCCTGATAGGAGGTAGTTATGTAGAAATTCACTGCTCAGCTGACCCGGCAGAAGCAAATGTATACCAAAAATGTACCCAGAATGAGCTTTTCAGTGAACAGCAGCCAGGCACATTTTAGCTAGTTTTACTTGTAAGTGGGGTTGGAAACGCTTTTCAGGCTCAGTACTGCGCTCAAAAGATGCAGCCCTGAGGTCTCTCCTGATAGGAGATAGTTAAGTAGAAATTCACTGCTCAGATGACCCGGCAGAAGCAAATGTATACCAAAAATGTACCCAGAATGAGCTTTTCAGTGAACAGCAGCCAGGCACATTTTAGCTAGTTTTACTTGTAAGTGGGGTTGTAAACGCTTTTCAGGCTCAGTACTGCGCTCAAAAGATGCAGCCCTGAGGTCTCTCATGATAGGAGATAGTTAAGTAGAAATTCACTGCTCAGCTGACCCGGCAGAAGCAAATGTATACCAAAAATGTACCCAGAATGAGCTTTTCAGTGAACAGCAGCCAGGCACATTTTAGCTAGTTTTTCTTGTAAGTGCGGTTGGAAACGCTTTTCAGGCTCAGTACTGCGCTCAAAAGATGCAGCCCTGAGGTCTCTCCTGATAGGAGGTAGTTAAGTAGAAATTCACTGCTCAGCTGACCCAGCAGAAGCAAATGTATACCAAAAATGTACCCAGAATGAGCTTTTCAGTGAACAGCAGCCAGGCACATTTTAGCTAGTTTTACTTGTAAGTGGGGTTGGAAACGCTTTTCAGGCTCAGTACTGCGCTCAAAAGATGCAGCCCTGAGGTCTCTCCTGATAGGAGATAGTTAAGTAGAAATTCACTGCTCAGCTGACCCGGCAGAAGCAAATGTATACCAAAAATGTACCCAGAATGAGCTTTTCAGTGAACAGCAGCCAGGCACATTTTAGCTAGTTTTACTTGTAAGTGGGGTTGGAAACGCTTTTCAGGCTCAGTACTGCGCTCAAAAGATGCAGCCCTGAGGTCTCTCCTGATAGGAGGTAGTTAAGTAGAAATTCACTGCTCAGCTGACCCGGCAGAAGCAAATGTATACCAAAAATGTACCCAGAATGAGCTTTTCAGTGAACAGCAGCCAGGCACATTTTAGCTAGTTTTACTTGTAAGTGGGGTTGTAAACGCTTTTCAGGCTTAGTACTGCGCTCAAAAGATGCAGCCCTGAGGTCTCTCCTGATAGGAGGTAGTTAAGTAGAAATTCACTGCTCAGCTGACCCGGCAGAAGCAAATGTATACCAAAAATGTACCCTGAATGAGCTTTTCAGTGAACAGCAGCCAGGCACATTTTAGCTAGTTTTACTTGTAACTGGGGTTGTAAACGGTTTTCAGGCTCAGTACTGCGCTCAAAAGATGCAGCCCTGAGGTCTCTCCTGATAGGGGGTAGTTAAGTAGAAATTCACTGCTCAGCTGACCCGGCAAAAGCAAATGTATACCAAAAATGTACCCAGAATGAGCTTTTCAGTGAACAGCAGCCAGGCACATTTTAGCTAGTTTTACTTGTAAGTGGGGTTGGAAACGCTTTTCAGGCTCAGTACTGCGCTCAAAAGATGCAGCCCTGAGGTCTCTCCTGATAGGAGGTAGTTAAGTAGAAATTCACTGCTCAGCTGACCCGGCAGAAGCAAATGTATACCAAAAATGTCCCCAGAATGAGCTTTACAGTGAACAGCAGCCAGGCACATTTTAGCTAGTTTAACTTGTAAGTGGGGTTGTAAACGCTTTTCAGGCTCAGTACTGCGCTCAAAAGATGCAGCCCTGAGGTCTCTCCTGATAGGAGGTAGTTAAGTAGAAATTCACTGCTCAGCTTACCCGGCAGAAGCAAATGTATACCAAAAATGTACGCAGAATGAGCTTTTCAGTGAACAGCAGCCAGGCACATTTTAGCTAGTTTTACTTGTAACTGGGGTTGTAAACGGTTTTCAGGCTCAGTACTGCACTCAAAAGATGCAGCCCTGAGGTCTCTCCTGATAGGAGGTAGTTAAGTAGAAATTCACTGCTCAGCTGACCCGGCAGAAGCAAATGTATACCAAAAATGTACCCAGAATGAGCTTTTCAGTGAACAGCAGCCAGGCACATTTTAGCTAGTTTTACTTGTAACTGGGGTTGTAAACGGTTTTCAGGCTCAGTACTGCGCTCAAAAGATGCAGCCCTGAGGACTCTCCTGATAGGAGGTAGTTAAGTAGAAATTCACTGCTCAGCTGACCCCGTAGAAGCAAATGTATACCAAAAATGTACGCAGAATGAGCTTTTCAGTGAACAGCAGCCAGGCACATTTTAGCTAGTTTTACTTGTAACTGGGGTTGTAAACGGTTTTCAGGCTCAGTACTGCGCTCAAAAGATGCAGCCCTGAGGTCTCTCCTGATAGGAGGCAGTTAAGTAGAAATTCTCTGCTCAGCAGACCCGGCAGAAGCAAATGTATACCAAAAATGTACCCAGAATGAGCTTTTCAGTGAACAGCAGCCAGGCACATTTTAGCTAGTTTTACTTGTAAGTGGGGTTGGAAACGCTTTTCAGGCTCAGTACTGCGCACAAAAGATGCAGCCCTGACGTCTCTCCTGATAGGAGGTAGTTAAGTAGAAATTCACTGCTCAGCTGACCCGGCAGAATCAAATGTATACCAAAAATGTACCCAGAATGAGCTTTTCAGTGAACAGCAGCCAGGCACATTTTAGCTAGTTTTACTTGTAAGTGGGGTTGTAAACGCTTTTCAGGCTCAGTACTGCGCTCAAAAGATGTAGCCCTGAGGTCTCTCCTGATAGGAGATAGTTAAGTAGAAATTCACTGCTCAGCTGACCCGGCAGAAGCAAATGTATACCAAAAATGTACCCAGAATGAGCTTTTCAGTGAACAGCAGCCAGGCACATTTTAGCTAGTTATACTTGTAACTGGGGTTGTAAACGGTTTTCAGGCTCAGTACTGCGCTCAAAAGATGCAGCCCTGAGGTCTCTCCTGATAGGAGGTAGTTAAGTAGAAATTCACTGCTCAGCTGACCCCGTAGAAGCAAATGTATGCCAAACATGTACCCAGAATGAGCTTTTCAGTGAACAGCAGCCAGGCACATTTTAGCTAGTTTTACTTGTAAGTGGGGTTGTAAACGCTTTTCAGGCTCAGTACTGCGCTCAAAAGATGCAGCCCTGAGGTCTCTCCTGATAGGAGGTAGTTAAGTAGAAATTCACTGCTCAGCTGACCCGGCAGAAGCAAATGTATACCAAAAATGTACCCAGAATGAGCTTTTCAGTGAACAGCAGCCAGGCACATTTTAGCTAGTTTTACTTGTAAGTGGGGTTGTAAACGCTTTTCAGGCTCAGTACTACGCTCAAAAGATGCAGCCCTGAGGTCTCTCCTGATAGGAGATAGTTAAGTAGAAATTCACTGCTCAGCTGACCCGGCAGAAGCAAACGTATACCAAAAATGTACACAGAATGAGCTTTTCAGTGAACAGCAGCCAGGCACATTTTAGCTAGTTTAACTTGTAAGTGGGGTTGTAAACGCTTTTCAGGCTCAGTACTGTGCTCAAAAGATGCAGCCCTGAGGTCTCTCCTGATAGGAGGTAGTTAAGTAGAAATTCACTGCTCAGCTGACCCGGCAGAAGCAAATGTATACCAAAAATGTACCCAGAATGAGCTTTTCAGTGAACAGCAGCCAGGCACATTTTAGCTAGTTTTACTCGTAACTGGGGTTGTAAACGCTTTTCAGGCTCTGTACTGCGCTCAAAAGATGCAGCCCTGAGGTCTCTCCTGATAGGAGATAGTTAAGTAGAAATTCACTGCTCAGCTGACCCGGCAGAAGCAAATGTATACCAAAAATGTACCCAGAATAAGCTTTTCAGTGAACAGCAGCCAGGCACATTTTAGCTAGTTTTACTTGTAACTGGGGTTGTAAACGCTTTTCAGGCTCAGTACTGCGCTCAAAAGATGCAGCCCTGAGGTCTCTCCTGATAGGAGGTAGTTAAGTAGAAATTCACTGCTCAGCTGACCCGGTAGAAGCAAATGTATACCAAAAATGTACCCAGAATGAGCTTTTCAGTGAACAGCAGCCAGGCACATTTTAGCTAGTTTTACTTGTAACTGGGGTTGTAAACGGTTTTCAGGCTCAGTACTGCGCTCAAAAGATGCAGCCCTGAGTCTCTCCTGATAGGAGGCAGTTAAGAAGAAATTCACTGCTCAGCTGACCCCCGACAGAAGCAAATGTATACCAAAAATGTACCCAGAATGAGCTTTTCAGTGAACAGCAGCCAGGCACATTTTAGCTAGTTTTACTTGTAAGTGGGGTTGTAAACGGTTTTCAGGCTCAGTACTGCGCTCAAAAGATGCAGCCCTGAGGTCTCTCCTGATGGGAGGTAGTTAAGTAGAAATTCACTGCTCAGCTGACCCGGCAGAAGCAAATGTATACCAAAAATGTACCCAGAATGAGCTTTTCAGTGAACAGCAGCCAGGCACATTTTAGATAGTTTTACTTGTAACTGGGGTTGTAAACGGTTTTCAGGCTCAGTACTGCGCTCAAAAGATGCAGCCCTGAGGTCTCTCCTGATAGGAGGTAGTTATGTAGAAATTCACTGCTCAGCTGACCCGGCAGAAGCAAATGTATACCAAAAATGTACACAGAATGAGCTTTTCAGTGAACAGCAACCAGGCACATTTTAGCTAGTTTTACTTGTAAGTGGGGTTGTAAACGCTTTTCAGGCTCAGTACTGCGCTCAAAAGATGCAGCCCTGAGGTCTCTCCTGATAGGACATAGTTAAGTAGAAATTCACTGCTCAGCTGACCCGGCAGAAGCAAATGTATACCAAAAATGTACCCAGAATGAGCTTTTCAGTGAACAGCAGCCAGGCACATTTTAGCTAGTTTTACTTGTAAGTGGGGTTGTAAACGCTTTTCAGGCTCAGTACTGCGCTCAAAAGATGCAGCCCTGAGGTCTCTCCTGATAGGAGATAGTTAAGTAGAAATTCACTGCTCAGCTGACCCGGCAGAAGCAAATGTATACCAAAAATGTACCCTGAATAAGCTTTTCAGTGAACAGCAGCCAAGCACATTTTAGCTAGTTTTACTTGTAACTGGGGTTGTAAACGCTTTTCAGGCTCAGTACTGCGCTCAAAAGATGCAGCCCTGAGGTCTCTCCTGATAGGAGGTAGTTAAGTAGAAATTCACTGCTCAGCTGACCCGGCAGAAGCAAATGTATACCAAAAATGTACCCAGAATGAGCTTTTCAGTGAACAGCAGCCAGGCACATTTTAGCTAGTTTTACTTGTAAGTGGGGTTGGAAACGCTTTTCAGGCTCATTACTGCGCTCAAAAGATGCAGCCCTGAGGTCTCTCCTGATAGGGGGTAGTTAAGTAGAAATTCACTGTTCAGCTGACCCGGCAGAAGCAAATGTATACCAAAAATGTACCCAGAATGAGCTTTTCAGTGAACAGCAGCCAGGCACATTTTAGCTAGTTTTACTTGTAAGTGGGGTTGGAAACGCTTTTCAGGCTCAGTACTGCGCTCAGAATGAGCTTTTCAGTGAACAGCAGCCAGGCACATTTTAGCTAGTTTAACTTGTAAGTGGGGTTGTAAACGCTTTTCAGGCTCAGTACTGCGATCAAAAGATGCAGCCCTGGGGTCTCTCCTGATAGGAGGTAGTTAAGTAGAAATTCACTGCTCAGCTGACCCGGCAGAAGCAAATGTATACCAAAAATGTACCCAGAATGAGCTTTTCAGTGAACAGCAGCCAGGCACATTTTAGCTAGTTTTACTTGTAACTGGGGTTGTAAACGCTTTTCAGGCTCAGTACTGCGCTCAAAAGATGCAGCCCTGAGGTCTCTCCTGATAGGAGATAGTTAAGTAGAAATTCACTGCTCAGCTGACCCGGCAGAAGCAAATGTATACCAAAAATGTACCCAGAATAGGCTTTTCAGTGAACAGCAGCCAGGCACATTTTAGCTAGTTTTACTTGTAACTGGGGTTGTAAACGCTTTTCAGGCTCAGTACTGCGCTCAAAAGATGCAGCCCTGAGGTCTCTCCTGATAGGAGGTAGTTAAGTAGAAATTCACTGCTCAGCTGACCCGGTAGAAGCAAATGTATACCAAAAATGTACCCAGAATGAGCTTTTCAGTGAACAGCAGCCAGGCACATTTTAGCTAGTTTTACTTGTAACTGGGGTTGTAAACGCTTTTCAGGCTCAGTACTGCGCTCAAAAGATGCAGCCCTGAGGTCTCTCCTGATAGGAGATAGTTAAGTAGAAATTCACTGCTCAGCTGACCCGGCAGAAGCAAATGTATACCAAAAATGTACCCAGAATAGGCTTTTCAGTGAACAGCAGCCAGGCACATTTTAGCTAGTTTTACTTGTAACTGGGGTTGTAAACGCTTTTCAGGCTCAGTACTGCGCTCAAAAGATGCAGCCCTGAGGTCTCTCCTGATAGGAGGTAGTTAAGTAGAAATTCACTGCTCAGCTGACCCGGTAGAAGCAAATGTATACCAAAAATGTACCCAGAATGAGCTTTTCAGTGAACAGCAGCCAGGCACATTTTAGCTAGTTTTTCTTGTAAGTGGGGTTGTAAACGGTTTTCAGGCTCAGTACTGCGCTCAAAAGATGCAGCCCTGAGGTCTCTCCTGATGGGAGGTAGTTAAGTAGAAATTCACTGCTCAGCTGACCCGGCAGAAGCAAATGTATACCAAAAATGTACCCAGAATGAGCTTTTCAGTGAACAGCAGCCAGGCACATTTTAGATAGTTTTACTTGTAACTGGGGTTGTAAACGATTTTCAGGCTCAGTACTGCGCTCAAAAGATGCAGCCCTGAGGTCTCTCCTGATAGGAGGTATTTATGTAGAAATTCACTGCTCAGCTGACCCGGCAGAAGCAAATGTATACCAAAAATGTACCCAGAATGAGCTTTTCAGTGAACAGCAGCCAGGCACATTTTAGCTAGTTTTACTTGTAAGTGGGGTTGTAAACGCTTTTCAGGCTCAGTACTGCGCTCAAAAGATGCAGCCCTGAGGTCTCTCCTGATAGGACATAGTTAAGTAGAAATTCACTGCTCAGCTGACCCGGCAGAAGCAAATGTATACCAAAAATGTACCCAGAATGAGCTTTTCAGTGAACAGCAGCCAGGCACATTTTAGCTAGTTTTACTTGTAAGTGGGGTTGTAAACGCTTTTCAGGCTCAGTACTGCGCTCAAAAGATGCAGCCCTGAGGTCTCTCCTGATAGGAGATAGTTAAGTAGAAATTCACTGCTCAGCTGACCCGGCTGAAGCAAATGTATACCAAAAATGTACCCAGAATAAGCTTTTCAGTGAACAGCAGCCAGGCACATTTTAGCTAGTTTTACTTGTAACTGGGGTTGTAAACGCTTTTCAGGCTCAGTACTGCGCTCAAAAGATGCAGCCCTGAGGTCTCTCCTGATAGGAGGTAGTTAAGTAGAAATTCACTGCTCAGCTGACCCGGCAGAAGAAAATGTATACCAAAAATGTACCCAGAATGAGCTTTTCAGTGAACAGCAGCCAGGCACATTTTTGCTAGTTTTACTTGTAAGTGGGGTTGTAAACGCTTTTCAGGCTCAGTACTGCGCTCAAAAGATGCAGCCCTGAGGTCTCTCCTGATAGGACATAGTTAAGTAGAAATTCACTGCTCAGCTGACCCGGCAGAAGCAAATGTATACCAAAAATGTACCCAGAATGAGCTTTTCAGTGAACAGCAGCCAGGCACATTTTAGCTAGTTTTACTTGTAAGTGGGGTTGTAAACGCTTTTCAGGCTCAGTACTGCGCTCAAAAGATGCAGCCCTGAGGTCTCTCCTGATAGGAGATAGTTAAGTAGAAATTCACTGCTCAGCTGACCCGGCAGAAGCAAATGTATACCAAAAATGTACCCAGAATAAGCTTTTCAGTGAACAGCAGCCAAGCACATTTTAGCTAGTTTTACTTGTAACTGGGGTTGTAAACGCTTTTCAGGCTCAGTACTGCGCTCAAAAGATGCAGCCCTGAGGTCTCTCCTGATAGGACGTAGTTAAGCAGAAATTCACTGCTCAGCTGACCCGGCAGAAGCAAATGTATACCAAAAATGTACCCAGAATGAGCTTTTCAGTGAACAGCAGCCAGGCACATTTTAGCTAGTTTTACTTGTAAGTGGGGTTGGAAACGCTTTTCAGGCTCAGTTCTGCGCTCAAAAGATGCAGCCCTGAGGTCTCTCCTGATAGGGGGTAGTTAAGTAGAAATTCACTGTTCAGCTGACCCGGCAGAAGCAAATGTATACCAAAAATGTACCCAGAATGAGCTTTTCAGTGAACAGCAGCCAGGCACATTTTAGCTAGTTTTACTTGTAAGTGGGGTTGTAAACGCTTTTCAGGCTCAGTACTGCGCTCAAAAGATGCAGCCCTGAGGTCTCTCCTGATAGGAGATAGTTAAGTAGAAATTCACTGCTCAGCTGACCCGGCTGAAGCAAATGTATACCAAAAATGTACCCAGAATAAGCTTTTCAGTGAACAGCAGCCAGGCACATTTTAGCTAGTTTTACTTGTAACTGGGGTTGTAAACGCTTTTCAGGCTCAGTACTGCGCTCAAAAGATGCAGCCCTGAGGTCTCTCCTGATAGGAGGTAGTTAAGTAGAAATTCACTGCTCAGCTGACCCGGCAGAAGAAAATGTATACCAAAAATGTACCCAGAATGAGCTTTTCAGTGAACAGCAGCCAGGCACATTTTAGCTAGTTTTACTTGTAAGTGGGGTTGTAAACGCTTTTCAGGCTCAGTACTGCGCTCAAAAGATGCAGCCCTGAGGTCTCTCCTGATAGGGGGTAGTTAAGTAGAAATTCACTGCTCAGCTGACCCGGCAGAAGCAAATGTATACCAAAAATGTACCCAGAATGAGCTTTTCAGTGAACAGCAGCCAGGCACATTTTAGCTAGTTTTACTTGTAAGTGGGGTTGGAAACGCTTTTCAGGCTCAGTACTGCGCTCAAAAGATGCAGCCCTGAGGTCTCTCCTGATAGGAGATAGTTAAGTAGAAATTCACTGCTCAGCTGACCCGGCAGAAGCAAATGTATACCAAAAATGTACCCAGAATGAGCTTTTCAGTGAACAGCAGCCAGGCACATTTTAGCTAGTTTTACTTGTAAGTGGGGTTGGAAACGGTTTTCAGGCTCAGTACTGCGCTCAAAAGATGCAGCCCTGAGGTCTCTCCTGATAGGAGGTAGTTAAGTAGAAATTCACTGCTCAGCTGACCCGGCAGAAGCAAATGTATACCAAAAATGTACCCAGAATGAGCTTTTCAGTGAACAGCAGCCAGGCACATTTTAGCTAGTTTTACTTGTAAGTGGGGTTGTAAACGCTTTTCAGGCTCAGTACTGCACTCAAAAGATGCAGCCCTGAGGTCTCTCCTGATAGGAGGTAGTTAAGTAGAAATTCACTGCTCAGCTGACCCGGCAGAAGCAAATGTATACCAAAAATTGTACCCAGAATGAGCTTTTCAGTGAACAGCAGCCAGGCACATTTTAGCTAGTTTTACTTGTAAGTGGGGTTGGAAGCGCTTTTCAGGCTCAGTACTGCGCTCAAAAGATGCAGCCCTGAGGTCTCTCCTGATAGGAGATAGTTAAGTAGAAATTCACTGCTCAGCTGACCCGGCAGAAGCAAATGTATACCAAAAATGTACCCAGAATGAGCTTTTCAGTGAACAGCAGCCAGGCACATTTTAGCTAGTTTTACTTGTAAGTGGGGTTGTAAACGGTTTTCAGGCTCAGTACTGCGCTCAAAAGATGCAGCCCTGAGGTCTCTCCTGATGGGAGGTAGTTAAGTAGAAATTCACTGCTCAGCTGACCCGGCAGAAGCAAATGTATACCAAAAATGTACCAGAATGAGCTTTTCAGTGAACAGCAGCCAGGCACATTTAGCTAGTTTTACTTGTAAGTGGGGTTGTAAACGCTTTTCAGGCTCAGTACTGCGCTCAAAAGATGCAGCCCTGAGGTCTCTCCTGATAGGAGGTAGTTAAGTAGAAATTCACTGCTCAGCTGACCCGGCAGAAGCAAATGTATACCAAAAATGTACCAGAATGAGCTTTTCAGTGAACAGCAGCCAGGCACATTTTTGCTAGTTTTACTTGTAAGTGGGGTTGTAAACGCTTTTCAGGCTCAGTACTGCGCTCAAAAGATGCAGCCCTGAGGTCTCTCCTGATAGGACGTAGTTAAGTAGAAATTCACTGCTCAGCTGACCCGGTAGAAGCAAATGTATACCAAAAATGTACCCAGAATGAGCTTTTCAGTGAACAGCAGCCAGGCACATTTTAGCTAGTTTTACTTGTAAGTGGGGTTGTAAACGCTTTTCAGGCTCAGTACTGCGCTCAAAAGATGCAGCCCTGAGGTCTCTCCTGATAGGAGGTAGTTAAGTAGAAATTCACTGCTCAGCTGACCCGGCAGAAGCAAATGTATACCAAAAATGTACCAGAATGAGCTTTTCAGTGAACAGCAGCCAGGCACATTTTAGCTAGTTTTACTTGTAAGTGGGGTTGTAAACGCTTTTCAGGCTCAGTACTGCGCTCAAAAGATGCAGCCCTGAGGTCTCTCCTGATAGGAGGTAGTTAAGTAGAAATTCACTGCTCAGCTGACCCAGCAGAAGCAAATGTATACCAAAAATGTACCAGAATGAGCTTTTCAGTGAACAGCAGCCAGGCACATTTTAGCTAGTTTTACTTGTAAGTGGGGTTGGAAATGCTTTTCAGGCTCAGTACTGCGCACAAAAGATGCAGCCCTGAGGTCTCTCCTGATAGGAGGTAGTTAAGTAGAAATTCACTGCTCAGCTGACCCGTCAGAAGCAAATGTATACCAAAAATGTACCCTGAATGAGCTTTTCAGTGAACAGCAGCCAGGCACATTTTAGCTAGTTTTACTTGTAACTGGGGTTGTAAACGCTTTTCAGGCTCAGTACTGCGCTCAAAAGATGCAGCCCTGAGGTCTCTCCTGATAGGAGGTAGTTAAGTAGAAATTCACTGCTCAGCTGACCCGGTAGAAGCAAATGTATACCAAAAATGTACCCAGAATGAGCTTTTCAGTGAACAGCAGCCAGGCACATTTTAGCTAGTTTTACTTGTAAGTGGGGTTGTAAACGCTTTTCAGGCTCAGTACTGCGCTCAAAAGATGCAGCCCTGAGGTCTCTCCTGATGGGAGGTAGTTAAGTAGAAATTCACTGCTCAGCTGACCCGGCAGAAGCAAATGTATACCAAAAATGTACCCAGAATGAGCTTTTCAGTGAACAGCAGCCAGGCACATTTTAGATAGTTTTACTTGTAACTGGGGTTGTAAACGGTTTTCAGGCTCAGTACTGCGCTCAAAAGATGCAGCCCTGAGGTCTCTCCTGATAGGAGGTATTTATGTAGAAATTCACTGCTCAGCTGACCCGGCAGAAGCAAATGTATACCAAAAATGTACCCAGAATGAGCTTTTCAGTGAACAGCAGCCAGGCACATTTTAGCTAGTTTTACTTGTAAGTGGGGTTGTAAACGCTTTTCAGGCTCAGTACTGCGCTCAAAAGATGCAGCCCTGAGGTCTCTCCTGATAGGACATAGTTAAGTAGAAATTCACTGCTCAGCTGACCCGGCAGAAGCAAATGTATACCAAAAATGTACCCAGAATGAGCTTTTCAGTGAACAGCAGCCAGGCACATTTTAGCTAGTTTTACTTGTAAGTGGGGTTGTAAACGCTTTTCAGGCTCAGTACTGCGCTCAAAAGATGCAGCCCTGAGGTCTCTCCTGATAGGAGATAGTTAAGTAGAAATTCACTGCTCAGCTGACCCGGCTGAAGCAAATGTATACCAAAAATGTACCCAGAATAAGCTTTTCAGTGAACAGCAGCCAGGCACATTTTAGCTAGTTTTACTTGTAACTGGGGTTGTAAACGCTTTTCAGGCTCAGTACTGCGCTCAAAAGATGCAGCCCTGAGGTCTCTCCTGATAGGAGGTAGTTAAGTAGAAATTCACTGCTCAGCTGACCCGGCAGAAGAAAATGTATACCAAAAATGTACCCAGAATGAGCTTTTCAGTGAACAGCAGCCAGGCACATTTTTGCTAGTTTTACTTGTAAGTGGGGTTGTAAACGCTTTTCAGGCTCAGTACTGCGCTCAAAAGATGCAGCCCTGAGGTCTCTCCTGATAGGACATAGTTAAGTAGAAATTCACTGCTCAGCTGACCCGGCAGAAGCAAATGTATACCAAAAATGTACCCAGAATGAGCTTTTCAGTGAACAGCAGCCAGGCACATTTTAGCTAGTTTTACTTGTAAGTGGGGTTGTAAACGCTTTTCAGGCTCAGTACTGCGCTCAAAAGATGCAGCCCTGAGGTCTCTCCTGATAGGAGATAGTTAAGTAGAAATTCACTGCTCAGCTGACCCGGCAGAAGCAAATGTATACCAAAAATGTACCCAGAATAAGCTTTTCAGTGAACAGCAGCCAAGCACATTTTAGCTAGTTTTACTTGTAACTGGGGTTGTAAACGCTTTTCAGGCTCAGTACTGCGCTCAAAAGATGCAGCCCTGAGGTCTCTCCTGATAGGAGGTAGTTAAGCAGAAATTCACTGCTCAGCTGACCCGGCAGAAGCAAATGTATACCAAAAATGTACCCAGAATGAGCTTTTCAGTGAACAGCAGCCAGGCACATTTTAGCTAGTTTTACTTGTAAGTGGGGTTGGAAACGCTTTTCAGGCTCAGTACTGCGCACAAAAGATGCAGCCCTGATGTCTCTCCTGATAGGAGGTAGTTAAGTAGAAATTCACTGCTCAGCTGACCCGGCAGAATCAAATGTATACCAAAAATGTACCCAGAATGAGCTTTTCAGTGAACAGCAGCCAGGCACATTTTAGCTAGTTTTACTTGTAAGTGGGGTTGTAAACGCTTTTCAGGCTCAGTACTGCGCTCAAAAGATGTAGCCCTGAGGTCTCTCCTGATAGGAGATAGTTAAGTAGAAATTCACTGCTCAGCTGACCCGGTAGAAGCAAATGTATACCAATAATGTACCCAGAATGAGCTTTTCAGTGAACAGCAGCCAGGCACATTTTAGCTAGTTTTACTTGTAAGTGGGGTTGGAAACGCTTTTCAGGCTCAGTACTGTACTCAAGCTCAGTACTGTGAAGTAGTGTGGCTATGTGAAGTAGTGTGGCTCACTGGTTAGAGGCGGCAGACCTGAGAGCAGAGGACGGCCCGGGACCAGGGTTCGATTCCCGGCGCGGCAGGTTTCTGGACCAGGGTCAGCGGACTCGATAATTCTCTCGCCTCGGTGCCCACTGTGATCAGCGATCACACTCGGCAACTCTGGGCATTAGCTTGCCTCATCTTCACTAACGGCCCCACCAGACCGCCGGGGATGCCTGGTCTCACCCTGGAGATACCCATTAAGGGACCATCTCTCAGGGAAGCCAGGAAGGGTTTCGCAGCGGTCGAAGCGCCTTGGGACCCTACGGGTAAGTAGTGCGCTATATAAATGCCAATACACACATACACATACATACTGCGCTCAAAAGATGCAGCCCTGAGGTCTCTCCTGATAGGAGATAGTTAAGTAGAAATTCACTGCTCAGCTGACCCAGCAGAAGCAAATGTATACCAAAAATGTACCCAGAATGAGCTTTTCAGTGAACAGTAGCCAGGCACATTTTAGCTAGTTTTACTTGTAAGTGGGGTTGGAAACGCTTTTCAGGCTCAGTACTGCGCTCAAAAGATGCAGCCCTGAGGTCTCTCCTGATAGGAGGTAGTTAAGTAGAAATTCACTGCTCAGCTGACCCGGCAGAAGCAAATGTATACCAAAAATGTACCCAGAATGAGCTTTTCAGTGAACAGCAGCCAGGCACATTTTAGCTAGTTTTACTTGTAACTGGGGTTGTAAACGGTTTTCAGGCTCAGTACTGCGCTCAAAAGATGCAGCCCTGAGGTCTCTCCTGATAGGAGATAGTTAAGTAGAAATTCACTGCTCAGCTGACCCGGCAGAAGCAAATGTATACCAAAAATGTACCCAGAATGAGCTTTTCAGTGAACAGCAGCCAGGCACATTTTAGCTAGTTTAACTTGTAAGTGGGGTTGTAAACGCTTTTCAGGCTCAGTACTGCGCTCAAAAGATGCAGCCCTGAGGTCTCTCCTGATAGGAGGTAGTTAAGTAGAAATTCACTGCTCAGCTTACCCGGCAGAAGCAAATGTATACCAAAAATGTACGCAGAATGAGCTTTTCAGTGAACAGCAGCCAGGCACATTTTAGCTAGTTTTACTTGTAACTGGGGTTGTAAACGGTTTTCAGGCTCAGTACTGCGCTCAAAAGATGCAGCCCTGAGGTCTCTCCTGATAGGAGGCAGTTAAGTAGAAATTCACTGCTCAGCAGACCCGGCAGAAGCAAATGTATACCAAAAATGTACCCAGAATGAGCTTTTCAGTGAACAGCAGCCAGGCACATTTTAGCTAGTTTTACTTGTAAGTGGGGTTGGAAACGCTTTTCAGGCTCAGTACTGTGCACAAAAGATGCAGCCCTGATGTCTCTCCTGATAGGAGGTAGTTAAGTAGAAATTCACTGCTCAGCTGATCCGGCAGAATCAAATGTATACCAAAAATGTACCCAGAATGAGCTTTTCAGTGAACAGCAGCCAGGCACATTTTAGCTAGTTTTACTTGTAAGTGGGGTTGTAAACGCTTTTCAGGCTCAGTACTGCGCTCAAAAGATGTAGCCCTGAGGTCTCTCCTGATAGGAGATAGTTAAGTAGAAATTCACTGCTCAGCTGACCCGGCAGAAGCAAATGTATACCAAAAATGTACCCAGAATGAGATTTTCAGTGAACAGCAGCCAGGCACATTTTAGCTAGTTTTACTTGTAACTGGGGTTGTAAACGGTTTTCAGGCTCAGTACTGCGCTCAAAAGATGCAGCCCTGAGGTCTCTCCTGATAGGAGGTAGTTAAGTAGAAATTCACTGCTCAGCTGACCCGGTAGAAGCAAATGTATACCAAAAATGTACCCAGAATGAGCTTTTCAGTGAACAGCAGCCAGGCACATTTTAGCTAGTTTTACTTGTTAGTGGGGTTGTAAACGCTTTTCAGGCTCAGTACTACGCTCAAAAGATGCAACCCTGAGGTCTCTCCTGATAGGAGGTAGTTAAGTAGAAATTCACTGCTCAGCTGACCCGGCAGAAGCAAATGTATACCAAAAATGTACCAGAATGAGCTTTTCAGTGAACAGCAGCCAGGCACATTTTAGCTAGTTTTACTTGTAAGGGGGGTTGGAAACGCTTTTCAGGCTCAGTACTGCGCACAAAAGATGCAGCCCTGAGGTCTCTCCTGATAGGAGGTAGTTAAGTAGAAATTCACTGCTCAGCTGACCCGACAGAAGCAAATGTATACCAAAAATGTACCCTGAATGAGCTTTTCAGTGAACAGCAGCCAGTCACATTTTAGCTAGTTTTACTTGTAACTGGGGTTGTAAACGCTTTTCAGGCTCAGTACTGCGCTCAAAAGATGCAGCCCTGAGGTCTCTCCTGATAGGAGGTAGTTAAGTAGAAATTCACTGCTCAGCTGACCCGGTAGAAGCAAATGTATACCAAAAATGTACCCAGAATGAGCTTTTCAGTGAACAGCAGCCAGGCACATTTTAGCTAGTTTTACTTGTAAGTGGGGTTGTAAACACTTTTCAGGCTCAGTACTGCGCTCAAAAGATGCAGCCCTGAGGTCTCTCCTTATAGGGGGTAGTTAAGTAGAAATTCACTGTTCAGCTGACCCGGCAGAAGCAAATGTATACCAAAAATGTACCAGAATGAGCTTTTCAGTGAACAGCAGCCAGGCACATTTTAGCTAGTTTTACTTGTAAGTGGGGTTGTAAACGCTTTTCAGGCTCAGTACTGCGCTCAAAAGATGCAGCCCTGAGGTCTCTCCTGATAGGAGGTAGTTAAGTAGAAATTCACTGCTCAGCTGACCCAGCAGAAGCAAATGTATACCAAAAATGTACCAGAATGAGCTTTTCAGTGAACAGCAGCCAGGCACATTTTAGCTAGTTTTACTTGTAAGTGGGGTTGGAAACGCTTTTTAGGCTCAGTACTGCGCACAAAAGATGCAGCCCTGAGGTCTCTCCTGATAGGAGGTAGTTAAGTAGAAATTCACTGCTCAGCTGACCCGGCAGAAGCAAATGTATACCAAAAATGTACCCTGAATGAGCTTTTCAGTGAACAGCAGCCAGTCACATTTTAGCTAGTTTTACTTGTAACTGGGGTTGTAAACGCTTTTCAGGCTCAGTACTGCGCTCAAAAGATGCAGCCCTGAGGTCTCTCCTGATAGGAGGTAGTTAAGTAGAAATTCACTGTTCAGCTGACCCGGCAGAAGCAAATGTATACCAAAAATGTACCCAGAATGAGCTTTTCAGTGAACAGCAGCCAGGCACATTTTAGCTAGTTTTACTTGTAAGTGGGGTTGGAAACGCTTTTCAGGCTCAGTACTGTACTCAAGCTCAGTACTGTGAAGTAGTGTGGCTATGTGAAGTAGTGTGGCTCACTGGTTAGAGGCGGCAGACCCGAGAGCAGAGGACGGCCCGGGACCAGGGTTCGATTCCCGGCGCGGCAGGTTTCTGGACCAGGGTCAGCGGACTCGATAATTCTCTCGCCTCGGTGCCCACTGTGATCAGCGATCACACTCGGCAACTCTGGGCATTAGCTTGCCTCATCTTCACTAACGGCCCCACCAGACCGCCGGGGATGCCTGGTCTCACCCTGGAGATACCCATTAAGGGACCATCTCTCAGGGAAGCCAGGAAGGGTTTCGCAGCGGTCGAAGCGCCTTGGGACCCTACGGGTAAGTAGTGCGCTATATAAATGCCAATACACACATACACATACATACTGCGCTCAAAAGATGCAGCCCTGAGGTCTCTCCTGATAGGAGATAGTTAAGTAGAAATTCACTGAACAGCTGACCCAGCAGAAGCAAATGTATACCAAAAATGTACCCAGAATGAGCTTTTCAGTGAACAGTAGCCAGGCACATTTTAGCTAGTTTTACTTGTAAGTGGGGTTGGAAACGCTTTTCAGGCTCAGTACTGCGCTCAAAAGATGCAGCCCTGAGGTCTCTCCTGATAGGAGGTAGTTAAGTAGAAATTCACTGCTCAGCTGACCCGGCAGAAGCAAATGTATACCAAAAATGTACCCAGAATGAGCTTTTCAGTGAACAGCAGCCAGGCACATTTTAGCTAGTTTTACTTGTAACTGGGGTTGTAAACGGTTTTCAGGCTCAGTACTGCGCTCAAAAGATGCAGCCCTGAGGTCTCTCCTGATAGGAGATAGTTAAGTAGAAATTCACTGCTCAGCTGACCCGGCAGAAGCAAATGTATACCAAAAATGTACCCAGAATGAGCTTTTCAGTGAACAGCAGCCAGGCACATTTTAGCTAGTTTAACTTGTAAGTGGGGTTGTAAACGCTTTTCAGGCTCAGTACTGCGCTCAAAAGATGCAGCCCTGAGGTCTCTCCTGATAGGAGGTAGTTAAGTAGAAATTCACTGCTCAGCTTACCCGGCAGAAGCAAATGTATACCAAAAATGTACGCAGAATGAGCTTTTCAGTGAACAGCAGCCAGGCACATTTTAGCTAGTTTTACTTGTAACTGGGGTTGTAAACGGTTTTCAGGCTCAGTACTGCGCTCAAAAGATGCAGCCCTGAGGTCTCTCCTGATAGGAGGCAGTTAAGTAGAAATTCACTGCTCAGCAGACCCGGCAGAAGCAAATGTATACCAAAAATGTACCCAGAATGAGCTTTTCAGTGAACAGCAGCCAGGCACATTTTAGCTAGTTTTACTTGTAAGTGGGGTTGGAAACGCTTTTCAGGCTCAGTACTGCGCACAAAAGATGCAGCCCTGATGTCTCTCCTGATAGGAGGTAGTTAAGTAGAAATTCACTGCTCAGCTGATCCGGCAGAATCAAATGTATACCAAAAATGTACCCAGAATGAGCTTTTCAGTGAACAGAAGCCAGGCACATTTTAGCTAGTTTTACTTGTAAGTGGGGTTGTAAACGCTTTTCAGGCTCAGTACTGCGCTCAAAAGATGTAGCCCTGAGGTCTCTCCTGATAGGAGATAGTTAAGTAGAAATTCACTGCTCAGCTGACCCGGCAGAAGCAAATGTATACCAAAAATGTACCCTGAATGAGCTTTTCAGTGAACAGCAGCCAGTCACATTTTAGCTAGTTTTACTTGTAACTGGGGTTGTAAACGCTTTTCAGGCTCAGTACTACGCTCAAAAGATGCAACCCTGAGGTCTCTCCTGATAGGAGGTAGTTAAGTAGAAATTCACTGCTCAGCTGACCCGGCAGAAGCAAATGTATACCAAAAATGTACCAGAATGAGCTTTTCAGTGAACAGCAGCCAGGCACATTTTAGCTAGTTTTACTTGTAAGTGGGGTTGGAAACGCTTTTCAGGCTCAGTACTGCGCACAAAAGATGCAGCCCTGAGGTCTCTCCTGATAGGAGGTAGTTAAGTAGAAATTCACTGCTCAGCTGACCCGACAGAAGCAAATGTATACCAAAAATGTACCCTGAATGAGCTTTTCAGTGAACAGCAGCCAGTCACATTTTAGCTAGTTTTACTTGTAACTGGGGTTGTAAACGCTTTTCAGGCTCAGTACTGCGCTCAAAAGATGCAGCCCTGAGGTCTCTCCTGATAGGAGGTAGTTAAGTAGAAATTCACTGCTCAGCTGACCCGGTAGAAGCAAATGTATACCAAAAATGTACCCAGAATGAGCTTTTCAGTGAACAGCAGCCAGGCACATTTTAGCTAGTTTTACTTGTAAGTGGGGTTGTAAACACTTTTCAGGCTCAGTACTGCGCTCAAAAGATGCAGCCCTGAGGTCTCTCCTGATAGGGGGTAGTTAAGTAGAAATTCACTGTTCAGCTGACCCGGCAGAAGCAAATGTATACCAAAAATGTACCCAGAATGAGCTTTTCAGTGAACAGCAGCCAGGCACATTTTAGCTAGTTTTACTTGTAAGTGGGGTTGGAAACGCTTTTCAGGCTCAGTACTGCACTCAAAAGATGCAGCCCTGAGGTCTCTCCTGATAGGAGATAGTTAAGTAGAAATTCACTGCTCAGCTGACCCAGCAGAAGCAAATGTATACCAAAAATGTACCCAGAATGAGCTTTTCAGTGAACTGCAACCAGGCACATTTTAGCTAGTTTTACTTGTAAGTGGGGTTGGAAACGCTTTTCAGGCTCAGTACTGCGCTCAAAAGATGCAGCCCTGAGCTCTCTCCTGATAGGAGGTAGTTAAGTAGAAATTCACTGCTCAGCTGACCCGGCAGAAGCAAATGTATACCAAAAATGTACCCAGAATGAGCTTTTCAGTGAACAGCAGCCAGGCACATTTTAGCTAGTTTTACTTGTAACTGGGGTTGTAAACGGTTTTCAGGCTCAGTACTGCGCTCAAAAGATGCAGCCCTGAGGTCTCTCCTGATAGGAGATAGTTAAGTAGAAATTCCCTGCTCAGCTGACCCGGCAGAAGCAAATGTATACCAAAAATGTACCCAGAATGAGCTTTTCAGTGAACAGCAGCCAGGCACATTTTAGCTAGTTTTACTTGTAACTGGGGTTGTAAACGGTTTTCAGGCTCAGTACTGCGCTCAAAAGATGCAGCCCTGAGGTCTCTCCTGATAGGAGGCAGTTAAGTAGAAATTCACTGCTCAGCAGACCCGGCAGAAGCAAATGTATACCAAAAATGTACTCAGAATGAGCTTTTCAGTGAACAGCAGCCAGGCACATTTTAGCTAGTTTTACTTGTAAGTGGGGTTGTAAACGCTTTTCAGGCTCAGTACTGCGCTCAAAAGATGCAGCCCTGAGGTCTCTCCTGATAGGAGGTAGTTAAGTAGAAATTCACTGCTCAGCTGACCCGGCAGAAGCAAATGTATACCAAAAATGTACCAGAATGAGCTTTTCAGTGAACAGCAGCCAGGCACATTTTAGCTAGTTTTACTTGTAAGTGGGTTTGGAAACGCTTTTCAGGCTCAGTACTGCGCACAAAAGATGCAGCCCTGAGGTCTCTCCTGATAGGAGGTAGTTAAGTAGAAATTCACTGCTCAGCTGACCCGGCAGAATCAAATGTATACCAAAAATGTACCAGAATGAGCTTTTCAGTGAACAGCAGCCAGGCACATTTTAGCTAGTTTTACTTGTAAGTGGGGTTGGAAACGCTTTTCAGGCTCAGTACTGCGCACAAAAGATGCAGCCCTGAGGTCTCTCCTGATAGGAGGTAGTTAAGTAGAAATTCACTGCTCAGCTGACCCGGCAGAAGCAAATGTATACCAAAAATGTACCCTGAATGAGCTTTTCAGTGAACAGCAGCCAGGCACATTTTAGCTAGTTTTACTTGTAACTGGGGTTGTAAACGCTTTTCAGGCTCAGTACTGCGCTCAAAAGATGCAGCCCTGAGGTTTCTCCTGATAGGAGGTAGTTAAGTAGAAATTCACTGCTCAGCTGACCCGGTAGAAGCAAATGTATACCAAAAATGTACCCAGAATGAGATTTTCAGTGAACAGCAGCCAGGCACATTTTAGCTAGTTTTACTTGTAAGTGGGGTTGTAAACGCTTTTCAGGCTCAGTACTGCGCTCAAAAGATGCAGCCCTGAGGTCTCTCCTGATAGGGGGTAGTTAAGTAGAAATTCACTGTTCAGCTGACCCGGCAGAAGCAAATGTATACCAAAAATGTACCCAGAATGAGCTTTTCAGTGAACAGCAGCCAGGCACATTTTAGCTAGTTTTACTTGTAAGTGGGGTTGGAAACGCTTTTCAGGCTCAGTACTGCGCTCAAAAGATGCAGCCCTGAGGTCTCTCCTGATAGGAGATAGTTAAGTAGAAATTCACTGCTCAGCTGACCCAGCAGAAGCAAATGTATACCAAAAATGTACCCAGAATGAGCTTTTCAGTGAACAGCAGCCAGGCACATTTTAGCTAGTTTTACTTGTAAGTGGGGTTGGAAACGCTTTTCAGGCTCAGTACTGCGCTCAAAAGATGCAGCCCTGAGGTCTCTCCTGATAGGAGGTAGTTAAGTAGAAATTCACTGCTCAGCTGACCCGGCAGAAGCAAATGTATACCAAAAATGTACCCAGAATGAGCTTTTCAGTGAACAGCAGCCAGGCACATTTTAGCTAGTTTTACTTGTAACTGGGGTTGTAAACGGTTTTCAGGCTCAGTACTGCGCTCAAAAGATGCAGCCCTGAGGTCTCTCCTGATAGGAGGCAGTTAAGTAGAAATTCACTGCTCAGCAGACCCGGCAGAAGCAAATGTATACCAAAAATGTACCCAGAATGAGCTTTTCAGTGAACAGCAGCCAGGCACATTTTAGCTAGTTTTACTTGTAAGTGGGGTTGGAAACGCTTTTCAGGCTCAGTACTGCGCACAAAAGATGCAGCCCTGATGTCTCTCCTGATAGGAGGTAGTTAAGTAGAAATTCACTGCTCAGCTGACCCGGCAGAATCAAATGTATACCAAAAATGTACCCAGAATGAGCTTTTCAGTGAACATCAGCCAGGCACATTTTAGCTAGTTTTACTTGTAAGTGGGGTTGTAAACGCTTTTCAGGCTCAGTACTGCGCTCAAAAGATGTAGCCCTGAGGTCTCTCCTGATAGGAGATAGTTAAGTAGAAATTCACTGCTCAGCTGACCCGGCAGAAGCAAATGTATACCAAAAATGTACCCAGAATGAGCTTTTCAGTGAACAGCAGCCAGGCACATTTTAGCTAGTTTTACTTGTAACTGGGGTTGTAAACGGTTTTCAGGCTCAGTACTGCGCTCAAAAGATGCAGCCCTGAGGTCTCTCCTGATAGGAGGTAGTTATGTAGAAATTCACTGCTCAGCTGACCCGGTAGAAGCAAATGTATACCAAAAATGTACCCAGAATGAGCTTTTCAGTGAACATCAGCCAGGCACATTTTAGCTAGTTTTACTTGTAAGTGGGGTTGTAAACGCTTTTCAGGCTCAGTACTGCGCTCAAAAGATGCAGCCCTGAGGTCTCTACTGATAGGAGGTAGTTAAGTAGAAATTCACTGCTCAGCTGACCCGGCAGAAGCAAATGTATACCAAAAATGTACCCTGAATGAGCTTTTCAGTGAACAGCAGCCAGGCACATTTTAGCTAGTTTTACTTGTAAGTGGGGTTGTAAACGCTTTTCAGGCTCAGTACTGCGCTCAAAAGATGCAGCCCTGAGGTCTCTCCTGATAGGAGGTAGTTAAGTAGAAATTCACTGCTCAGCTGACCCGGCAGAAGCAAATGTATACCAAAAATGTACCCTGAATGAGCTTTTCAGTGAACAGCAGCCAGGCACATTTTAGCTAGTTTTACTTGTAAGTGGGGTTGTAAACGCTTTTCAGGCTCAGTACTGCGCTCAAAAGATGCAGCCCTGAGGTCTCTCCTGATAGGAGATAGTTAAGTAGAAATTCACTGCTCAGCTGACCCGGCAGAAGCAAATGTATACCAAAAATGTACCCAGAATGAGCTTTTCAGTGAACAGCAGCCAGGCACATTTTAGCTAGTTTAACTTGTAAGTGGGGTTGTAAACGCTTTTCAGGCTCAGTACTGCGCTCAAAAGATGCAGCCCTGAGGTCTCTCCTGATAGGAGGTAGTTAAGTGGAAATTCACTGCTCAGCTGACCCGGCAGAAGCAAATGTATACCAAAAATGTACCCAGAATGAGCTTTTCAGTGAACAGCAGCCAGGCACATTTTAGCTAGTTTTACTTGTAACTGGGGTTGTAAACGCTTTTCAGGCTCAGTACTGCGCTCAAAAGATGCAGCCCTGAGGTCTATCCTGATAGGAGATAGTTAAGTAGAAATTCACTGCTCAGCTGACCAGGCAGAAGCAAATGTATACCAAAAATGTACCCAGAATAAGCTTTTCAGTGAACAGCAGCCAGGCACATTTTAGCTAGTTTTACTTGTAACTGGGGTTGTAAACGGTTTTCAGGCTCAGTACTGCGCTCAAAAGATGCAGCCCTGAGTCTCTCCTGATAGGAGGCAGTTAAGAAGAAATTCACTGCTCAGCTGACCCGGCAGAAGCAAATGTATACCAAAAATGTACCCAGAATGAGCTTTTCAGTGAACAGCAGCCAGGCACATTTTAGCTAGTTTTACTTGTAAGTGGGGTTGTAAACGGTTTTCAGGCTCAGTACTGCGCTCAAAAGATGCAGCCCTGAGGTCTCTCCTGATGGGAGGTAGTTAAGTAGAAATTCACTGCTCAGCTGACCCGGCAGAAGCAAATGTATACCAAAAATGTACCCAGAATGAGCTTTTCAGTGAACAGCAGCCAGGCACATTTTAGATAGTTTTACTTGTAACTGGGGTTGTAAACGGTTTTCAGGCTCAGTACTGCGCTCAAAAGATGCAGCCCTGAGGTCTCTCCTGATAGGAGGTAGTTAAGTAGAAATCCACTGCTCAGCTGACCCGGCAGAAGCAAATGTATACCAAAAATGTACCAGAATGAGCTTTTCAGTGAACAGCAGCCAGGCACATTTTAGCTAGTTTTACTTGTAAGTGGGGTTGTAAACGCTTTTCAGGCTCAGTACTGCGCTCAAAAGATGCAGCCCTGAGGTCTCTCCTGATAGGAGGTAGTTAAGTAGAAATTCACTGCTCAGCTGACCCGGCAGAAGCAAATGTATACCAAAAATGAACCCTGAATGAGCTTTTCAGTGAACAGCAGCCAGGCACATTTTAGCTAGTTTTACTTGTAACTGGGGTTGTAAACGCTTTTCAGGCTCAGTACTGCGCTCAAAAGATGCAGCCCTGAGGTCTCTCCTGATAGGAGGTAGTTAAGTAGAAATTCACTGCTCAGCTGACCCGGCAGAAGCAAATGTATACCAAAAATGTACCCTGAATGAGCTTTTCAGTGAACAGCAGCCAGTCACATTTTAGCTAGTTTTACTTGTAACTGGGGTTGTAAACGCTTTTCAGGCTCAGTACTGCGCTCAAAAGATGCAGCCCTGAGGTCTCTCCTGATAGGAGGTAGTTAAGTAGAAATTCACTGTTCAGCTGACCCGGCAGAAGCAAATGTATACCAAAAATGTACCCAGAATGAGCTTTTCAGTGAACAGCAGCCAGGCACATTTTAGCTAGTTTTACTTGTAAGTGGGGTTGGAAACACTTTTCAGGCTCAGTACTGCGCTCAAAAGATGCAGCCCTGAGGTCTCTCCTGATAGGAGATAGTTAAGTAGAAATTCACTGCTCAGCTGACCCAGCAGAAGCAAATGTATACCAAAAATGTACCCAGAATGAGCTTTTCAGTGAACAGCAGCCAGGCACATTTTAGCTAGTTTTACTTGTAAGTGGGGGTGGAAACGCTTTTCAGGCTCAGTACTGCGCTCAAAAGATGCAGCCCTGAGGTCTCTCCTGATAGGAGGTAGTTAAGTAGAAATTCACTGCTCAGCTGACCCGGCAGAAGCAAATGTATACCAAAAATGTACCAGAATGAGCTTTTCAGTGAACAGCAGCCAGGCACATTTTAGCTAGTTTTACTTGTAAGTGGGGTTGTAAACGCTTTTCAGGCTCAGTACTGCGCTCAAAAGATGCAGCCCTGAGGTCTCTCCTGATAGGAGGTAGTTAAGTAGAAATTCACTGCTCAGCTGACCCAGCAGAAGCAAATGTATACCAAAAATGTACCAGAATGAGCTTTTCGGTGAACAGCAGCCAGGCACATTTTAGCTAGTTTTACTTGTAAGTGGGGTTGGAAACGCTTTTTAGGCTCAGTACTGCGCACAAAAGATGCAGCCCTGAGGTCTCTCCTGATAGGAGGTAGTTAAGTAGAAATTCACTGCTCAGCTGACCCGGCAGAAGCAAATGTATACCAAAAATGTACCCTGAATGAGCTTTTCAGTGAACAGCAGCCAGTCACATTTTAGCTAGTTTTACTTGTAACTGGGGTTGTAAACGCTTTTCAGGCTCAGTACTGCGCTCAAAAGATGCAGCCCTGAGGTCTCTCCTGATAGGAGGTAGTTAAGTAGAAATTCACTGTTCAGCTGACCCGGCAGAAGCAAATGTATACCAAAAATGTACCCAGAATGAGCTTTTCAGTGAACAGCAGCCAGTCACATTTTAGCTAGTTTTACTTGTAACTGGGGTTGTAAACGCTTTTCAGGCTCAGTACTGCGCTCAAAAGATGCAGCCCTGAGGTCTCTCCTGATAGGAGGTAGTTAAGTAGAAATTCACTGCTCAGCTGACCCGGCAGAAGCAAATGTATACCAAAAATGTACCAGAATGAGCTTTTCAGTGAACAGCAGCCAGGCACATTTTAGCTAGTTTTACTTGTAAGTGGGGTTGTAAACGCTTTTCAGGCTCAGTACTGCGCTCAAAAGATGCAGCCCTGAGGTCTCTCCTGATAGGAGGTAGTTAAGTAGAAATTCACTGCTCAGCTGACCCAGCAGAAGCAAATGTATACCAAAAATGTACCAGAATGAGCTTTTCAGTGAACAGCAGCCAGGCACATTTTAGCTAGTTTTACTTGTAAGTGGGGTTGGAAACGCTTTTTAGGCTCAGTACTGCGCACAAAAGATGCAGCCCTGAGGTCTCTCCTGATAGGAGGTAGTTAAGTAGAAATTCACTGCTCAGCTGACCCGGCAGAAGCAAATGTATACCAAAAATGTACCCTGAATGAGCTTTTCAGTGAACAGCAGCCAGTCACATTTTAGCTAGTTTTACTTGTAACTGGGGTTGTAAACGCTTTTCAGGCTCAGTACTGCGCTCAAAAGATGCAGCCCTGAGGTCTCTCCTGATAGGAGGTAGTTAAGTAGAAATTCACTGTTCAGCTGACCCGGCAGAAGCAAATGTATACCAAAAATTTACCCAGAATGAGCTTTTCAGTGAACAGCAGCCAGGCACATTTTAGCTAGTTTTACTTGTAAGTGGGGTTGGAAACGCTTTTCAGGCTCATTACTGCGCTCAAAAGATGCAGCCCTGAGGTCTCTCCTGATAGGAGATAGTTAAGTAGAAATTCACTGCTCAGCTGACCCAGCAGAAGCAAATGTATACCAAAAATGTACCCAGAATGAGCTTTTCAGTGAACAGCAGCCAGGCACATTTTAGCTAGTTTTACTTGTAAGTGGGGGTGGAAACGCTTTTCAGGCTCAGTACTGCGCTCAAAAGATGCAGCCCTGAGGTCTCTCCTGATAGGAGGTAGTTAAGTAGAAATTCACTGCTCAGCTGACCCGGCAGAAGCAAATGTATACCAAAAATGTACCAGAATGAGATTTTCAGTGAACAGCAGCCAGGCACATTTTAGCTAGTTTTACTTGTAAGTGGGGTTGTAAACGCTTTTCAGGCTCAGTACTGCGCTCAAAAGATGCAGCCCTGAGGTCTCTCCTGATAGGAGGTAGTTAAGTAGAAATTCACTGCTCAGCTGACCCAGCAGAAGCAAATGTATACCAAAAATGTACCAGAATGAGCTTTTCAGTGAACAGCAGCCAGGCACATTTTAGCTAGTTTTACTTGTAAGTGGGGTTGGAAACGCTTTTTAGGCTCAGTACTGCGCACAAAAGATGCAGCCCTGAGGTCTCTCCTGATAGGAGGTAGTTAAGTAGAAATTCACTGCTCAGCTGACCCGGCAGAAGCAAATGTATACCAAAAATGTACCCTGAATGAGCTTTTCAGTGAACAGCAGCCAGTCACATTTTAGCTAGTTTTACTTGTAACTGGGGTTGTAAACGCTTTTCAGGCTCAGTACTGCGCTCAAAAGATGCAGCCCCGAGGTCTCTCCTGATAGGAGGTAGTTAAGTAGAAATTCACTGCTCAGCTGACCCGGCAGAAGCAAATGTATACCAAAAATGTACCAGAATGAGCTTTTCAGTGAACAGCAGCCAGTCACATTTTAGCTAGTTTTACTTGTAACTGGGGTTGTAAACGCTTTTCAGGCTCAGTACTGCGCTCAAAAGATGCAGCCCTGAGGTCTCTCCTGATAGGAGGTAGTTAAGTAGAAATTCACTGTTCAGCTGACCCGGCAGAAGCAAATGTATACCAAAAATGTACCCAGAATGAGCTTTTCAGTGAACAGCAGCCAGGCACATTTTAGCTAGTTTTACTTGTAAGTGGGGTTGGAAACGCTTTTCAGGCTCAGTACTGCGCTCAAAAGATGCAGCCCTGAGGTCTCTCCTGATAGGAGGTAGTTAAGTAGAAATTCACTGCTCAGCTGACCCAGCAGAAGCAAATGTATACCAAAAATGTACCCAGAATGAGCTTTTCAGTGAACAGCAGCCAGGCACATTTTAGCTAGTTTTACTTGTAAGTGGGGGTGGAAACGCTTTTCAGGCTCAGTACTGCGCTCAAAAGATGCAGCCCTGAGGTCTCTCCTGATAGGAGGTAGTTAAGTAGAAATTCACTGCTCAGCTGACCCGGCAGAAGCAAATGTATACCAAAAATGTACCCAGAATGAGCTTTTCAGTGAACAGCAGCCAGGCACATTTTAGCTAGTTTTACTTGTAACTGGGGTTGTAAACGGTTTTCAGGCTCAGTACTGCGCTCAAAAGATGCAGCCCTGAGGTCTCTCCTGATAGGAGATAGTTAAGTAGAAATTCACTGCTCAGCTGACCCGGCAGAAGCAAATGTATACCAAAAATGTACCCAGAATGAGCTTTTCATGGAACATCAGCCAGGCACATTTTAGCTAGTTTAACTTGTAAGTGGGGTTGTAAACGCTTTTCAGGCTCAGTACTGCGCTCAAAAGATGCAGCCCTGAGGTCTCTCCTGATAGGAGGTAGTTAAGTAGAAATTCACTGCTCAGCTTACCCGGCAGAAGCAAATGTATACCAAAAATGTACGCAGAATGAGCTTTTTAGTGAACAGCAGCCAGGCACATTTTAGCTAGTTTTACTTGTAACTGGGGTTGTAAACGGTTTTCAGGCTCAGTACTGCGCTCAAAAGATGCAGCCCTGAGGTCTCTCCTGATAGGAGGCAGTTAAGTAGAAATTCACTGCTCAGCAGACCCGGCAGAAGCAAATGTATACCAAAAATGTACCCAGAATGAGCTTTTCAGTGAACAGCAGCCAGGCACATTTTAGCTAGTTTTACTTGTAAGTGGGGTTGGAAACGCTTTTCAGGCTCAGTACTGCGCACAAAAGATGCAGCCCTGATGTCTCTCCTGATAGGAGGTAGTTAAGTAGAAATTCACTGCTCAGCTGACCCGGCAGAATCAAATGTATACCAAAAATGTACCCAGAATGAGCTTTTCAGTGAACAGCAGCCAGGCACATTTTAGCTAGTTTTACTTGTAAGTGGGGTTGTAAACGCTTTTCAGGCTCAGTACTACGCTCAAAAGATGCAGCCCTGAGGTCTCTCCTGAAAGGAGATAGTTAAGTAGAAATTCACTGCTCAGCTGACCCGGCAGAAGCAAATGTATACCAAAAATGTACCCAGAATGAGCTTTTCAGTGAACAGCAGCCAGGCACATTTTAGCTAGTTTTACTTGTAAGTGGGGTTGGAAACGCTTTTTAGGCTCAGTACTGCGCACAAAAGATGCAGCCCTGAGGTCTCTCCTGATAGGAGGTAGTTAAGTAGAAATTCACTGCTCAGCTGACCCGGCAGAAGCAAATGTATACCAAAAATGTACCCTGAATGAGCTTTTCAGTGAACAGCAGCCAGTCACATTTTAGCTAGTTTTACTTGTAACTGGGGTTGTAAACGCTTTTCAGGCTCAGTACTGCGCTCAAAAGATGCAGCCCTGAGGTCTCTCCTGATAGGAGGTAGTTAAGTAGAAATTCACTGCTCAGCTGACCCGGCAGAAGCAAATGTATACCAAAAATGTACCAGAATGAGCTTTTCAGTGAACAGCAGCCAGTCACATTTTAGCTAGTTTTACTTGTAACTGGGGTTGTAAACGCTTTTCAGGCTCAGTACTGCGCTCAAAAGATGCAGCCCTGAGGTCTCTCCTGATAGGAGGTAGTTAAGTAGAAATTCACTGTTCAGCTGACCCGGCAGAAGCAAATGTATACCAAAAATGTACCCAGAATGAGCTTTTCAGTGAACAGCAGCCAGGCACATTTTAGCTAGTTTTACTTGTAAGTGGGGTTGGAAACGCTTTTCAGGCTCAGTACTGCGCTCAAAAGATGCAGCCCTGAGGTCTCTCCTGATAGGAGATAGTTAAGTAGAAATTCACTGCTCAGCTGACCCAGCAGAAGCAAATGTATACCAAAAATGTACCCAGAATGAGCTTTTCAGTGAACAGCAGCCAGGCACATTTTAGCTAGTTTTACTTGTAAGTGGGGGTGGAAACGCTTTTCAGGCTCAGTACTGCGCTCAAAAGATGCAGCCCTGAGGTCTCTCCTGATAGGAGGTAGTTAAGTAGAAATTCACTGCTCAGCTGACCCGGCAGAAGCAAATGTATACCAAAAATGTACCCAGAATGAGCTTTTCAGTGAACAGCAGCCAGGCACATTTTAGCTAGTTTTACTTGTAACTGGGGTTGTAAACGGTTTTCAGGCTCAGTACTGCGCTCAAAAGATGCAGCCCTGAGGTCTCTCCTGATAGGAGATAGTTAAGTAGAAATTCACTGCTCAGCTGACCCGGCAGAAGCAAATGTATACCAAAAATGTACCCAGAATGAGCTTTTCATGGAACATCAGCCAGGCACATTTTAGCTAGTTTAACTTGTAAGTGGGGTTGTAAACGCTTTTCAGGCTCAGTACTGCGCTCAAAAGATGCAGCCCTGAGGTCTCTCCTGATAGGAGGTAGTTAAGTAGAAATTCACTGCTCAGCTTACCCGGCAGAAGCAAATGTATACCAAAAATGTACGCAGAATGAGCTTTTTAGTGAACAGCAGCCAGGCACATTTTAGCTAGTTTTACTTGTAACTGGGGTTGTAAACGGTTTTCAGGCTCAGTACTGCGCTCAAAAGATGCAGCCCTGAGGTCTCTCCTGATAGGAGGCAGTTAAGTAGAAATTCACTGCTCAGCAGACCCGGCAGAAGCAAATGTATACCAAAAATGTACCCAGAATGAGCTTTTCAGTGAACAGCAGCCAGGCACATTTTAGCTAGTTTTACTTGTAAGTGGGGTTGGAAACGCTTTTCAGGCTCAGTACTGCGCACAAAAGATGCAGCCCTGATGTCTCTCCTGATAGGAGGTAGTTAAGTAGAAATTCACTGCTCAGCTGACCCGGCAGAATCAAATGTATACCAAAAATGTACCCAGAATGAGCTTTTCAGTGAACAGCAGCCAGGCACATTTTAGCTAGTTTTACTTGTAAGTGGGGTTGTAAACGCTTTTCAGGCTCAGTACTGCGCTCAAAAGATGTAGCCCTGAGGTCTCTCCCGATAGGAGATAGTTAAGTAGAAATTCACTGCTCAGCTGACCCGGCAGAAGCAAATGTATACCAAAAATGTACCCAGAATGAGCTTTTCAGTGGAGAGAAGCCAGGCACATTTTAGCTAGTTTTACTTGTAAGTGGGGTTGTAAACGCTTTTCAGGCTCAGTACTGCGCTCAAAAGATGCAGCCCTGAGGTCTCTCCTGATAGGAGGTAGTTAAGTAGAAATTCACTGCTCAGCTGACCCAGCAGAAGCAAATGTATACCAAAAATGTACCAGAATGAGCTTTTCAGTGAACAGCAGCCAGGCACATTTTAGCTAGTTTTACTTGTAAGTGGGGTTGGAAACGCTTTTTAGGCTCAGTACTGCGCACAAAAGATGCAGCCCTGAGGTCTCTCCTGATAGGAGGTAGTTAAGTAGAAATTCACTGCTCAGCTGACCCAGCAGAAGCAAATGTATACCAAAAAATGTACCCTGAATGAGCTTTTCAGTGAACAGCAGCCAGTCACATTTTAGCTAGTTTTACTTGTAACTGGGGTTGTAAACGCTTTTCAGGCTCAGTACTGCGCTCAAAAGATGCAGCCCTGAGGTCTCTCCTGATAGGAGATAGTTAAGTAGAAATTCACTGCTCAGCTGACCCGGCAGAAGCAAATGTATACCAAAAATGTACCAGAATGAGCTTTTCAGTGAACAGCAGCCAGGCACATTTTAGCTAGTTTTACTTGTAAGTGGGGTTGTAAACGCTTTTCAGGCTCAGTACTGCGCTCAAAAGATGCAGCCCTGAGGTCTCTCCTGATAGGAGGTAGTTAAGTAGAAATTCACTGCTCAGCTGACCCAGCAGAAGCAAATGTATACCAAAAATGTACCAGAATGAGCTTTTCAGTGAACAGCAGCCAGGCACATTTTAGCTAGTTTTACTTGTAAGTGGGGTTGGAAACGCTTTTTAGGCTCAGTACTGCGCACAAAAGATGCAGCCCTGAGGTCTCTCCTGATAGGAGGTAGTTAAGTAGAAATTCACTGCTCAGCTGACCCGGCAGAAGCAAATGTATACCAAAAATGTACCCTGAATGAGCTTTTCAGTGAACAGCAGCCAGTCACATTTTAGCTAGTTTTACTTGTAACTGGAGTTGTAAACGCTTTTCAGGCTCAGTACTGCGCTCAAAAGATGCAGCCCTGAGGTCTCTCCTGATAGGAGGTAGTTAAGTAGAAATTCACTGTTCAGCTGACCCGGCAGAAGCAAATGTATACCAAAAATGTACCCAGAATGAGCTTTTCAGTGAACAGCAGCCAGGCACATTTTAGCTAGTTTTACTTGTAAGTGGGGTTGGAAACGCTTTTCAGGCTCAGTACTGTACTCAGGCTCAGTACTGTGAAGTAGTGTGGCTATGTGAAGTAGTGTGGCTCACTGGTTAGAGGCGGCAGACCCGAGAGCAGAGGACGGCCCGGGACCAGGGTTCGATTCCCGGCGCGGCAGGTTTCTGGACCAGGGTCAGCGGACTCGATAATTCTCTCGCCTCGGTGCCCACTGTGATCAGCGATCACACTCGGCAACTCTGGGCATTAGCTTGCCTCATCTTCACTAACGGCCCCACCAGACCGCCGGGGATGCCTGGTCTCACCCTGGAGATACCCATTAAGGGACCATCTCTCAGGGAAGCCAGGAAGGGTTTCGCAGCGGTCGAAGCGCCTTGGGACCCTACGGGTAAGTAGTGCGCTATATAAATGCCAATACACACATACACATACATACTGCGCTCAAAAGATGCAGCCCTGAGGTCTCTCCTGATAGGAGATAGTTAAGTAGAAATTCACTGCTCAGCTGACCCAGCAGAAGCAAATGTATACCAAAAATGTACCCAGAATGAGCTTTTCAGTGAACAGTAGCCAGGCACATTTTAGCTAGTTTTACTTGTAAGTGGGGTTGGAAACGCTTTTCAGGCTCAGTACTGCGCTCAAAAGATGCAGCCCTGAGGTCTCTCCTGATAGGAGGTAGTTAAGTAGAAATTCACTGCTCAGCTGACCCGGCAGAAGCAAATGTATACCAAAAATGTACCCAGAATGAGCTTTTCAGTGAACAGCAGCCAGGCACATTTTAGCTAGTTTTACTTGTAACTGGGGTTGTAAACGGTTTTCAGGCTCAGTACTGCGCTCAAAAGATGCAGCCCTGAGGTCTCTCCTGATAGGAGATAGTTAAGTAGAAATTCACTGCTCAGCTGACCCGGCAGAAGCAAATGTATACCAAAAATGTACCCAGAATGAGCTTTTCAGTGAACAGCAGCCAGGCACATTTTAGCTAGTTTAACTTGTAAGTGGGGTTGTAAACGCTTTTCAGGCTCAGTACTGCGCTCAAAAGATGCAGCCCTGAGGTCTCTCCTGATAGGAGGTAGTTAAGGAGAAATTCACTGCTCAGCTTACCCGGCAGAAGCAAATGTATACCAAAAATGTACCCAGAATGAGCTTTTCAGTGAACAGCAGCCAGGCACATTTTAGCTAGTTTTACTTGTAAGTGGGGTTGGAAACGCTTTTCAGGCTCAGTACTGCGCACAAAAGATGCAGCCCTGATGTCTCTCCTGATAGGAGGTAGTTAAGTAGAAATTCACTGCTCAGCTGATCCGGCAGAATCAAATGTATACCAAAAATGTACCCAGAATGAGCTTTTCAGTGAACAGCAGCCAGGCACATTTTAGCTAGTTTTACTTGTAAGTGGGGTTGTAAACGCTTTTCAGGCTCAGTACTGCGCTCAAAAGATGTAGCCCTGAGGTCTCTCCTGATAGGAGATAGTTAAGTAGAAATTCACTGCTCAGCTGACCCGGCAGAAGCAAATGTATACCAAAAATGTACCCAGAATGAGCTTTTCAGTGAACAGCAGCCAGGCACATTTTAGCTAGTTTTACTTGTAACTGGGGTTGTAAACGGTTTTCAGGCTCAGTACTGCGCTCAAAAGATGCAGCCCTGAGGTCTCTCCTGATAGGAGGTAGTTAAGTAGAAATTCACTGCTCAGCTGACCCGGTAGAAGCAAATGTATACCAAAAATGTACCCAGAATGAGCTTTTCAGTGAACAGCAGCCAGGCACATTTTAGCTAGTTTTACTTGTTAGTAGGGTTGTAAACGCTTTTCAGGCTCAGTACTACGCTCAAAAGATGCAACCCTGAGGTCTCTCCTGATAGGAGGTAGTTAAGTAGAAATTCACTGCTCAGCTGACCCGGCAGAAGCAAATGTATACCAAAAATGTACCAGAATGAGCTTTTCAGTGAACAGCAGCCAGTCACATTTTAGCTAGTTTTACTTGTAACTGGGGTTGTAAACGCTTTTCAGGCTCAGTACTGCGCTCAAAAGATGCAGCCCTGAGGTCTCTCCTGATAGGAGGTAGTTAAGTAGAAATTCACTGCTCAGCTGACCCGGTAGAAGCAAATGTATACCAAAAATGTACCCAGAATGAGATTTTCAGTGAACAGCAGCCAGGCACATTTTAGCTAGTTTTACTTGTAAGTGGGGTTGTAAACACTTTTCAGGCTCAGTACTGCGCTCAAAAGATGCAGCCCTGAGGTCTCTCCTGATAGGGGGTAGTTAAGTAGAAATTCACTGTTCAGCTGACCCGGCAGAAGCAAATGTATACCAAAAATGTACCCAGAATGAGCTTTTCAGTGAACAGCAGCCAGGCACATTTTAGCTAGTTTTACTTGTAAGTGGGGTTGGAAACGCTTTTCAGGCTCAGTACTGCACTCAAAAGATGCAGCCCTGAGGTCTCTCCTGATAGGAGATAGTTAAGTAGAAATTCACTGCTCAGCTGACCCAGCAGAAGCAAATGTATACCAAAAATGTACCCAGAATGAGCTTTTCAGTGAACTGCAACCAGGCACATTTTAGCTAGTTTTACTTGTAAGTGGGGTTGGAAACGCTTTTCAGGCTCAGTACTGCGCTCAAAAGATGCAGCCCTGAGCTCTCTCCTGATAGGAGGTAGTTAAGTAGAAATTCACTGCTCAGCTGACCCGGCAGAAGCAAATGTATACCAAAAATGTACCCAGAATGAGCTTTTCAGTGAACAGCAGCCAGGCACATTTTAGCTAGTTTTACTTGTAACTGGGGTTGTAAACGGTTTTCAGGCTCAGTACTGCGCTCAAAAGATGCAGCCCTGAGGTCTCTCCTGATAGGAGATAGTTAAGTAGAAATTCCCTGCTCAGCTGACCCGGCAGAAGCAAATGTATACCAAAAATGTACCCAGAATGAGCTTTTCAGTGAACAGCAGCCAGGCACATTTTAGCTAGTTTTACTTGTAACTTGGGTTGTAAATGGTTTTCAGGCTCAGTACTGCGCTCAAAAGATGCAGCCCTGAGGTCTCTCCTGATAGGAGGCAGTTAAGTAGAAATTCACTGCTCAGCAGACCCGGCAGAAGCAAATGTATACCAAAAATGTACTCAGAATGAGCTTTTCAGTGAACAGCAGCCAGGCACATTTTAGCTAGTTTTACTTGTAAGTGGGGTTGTAAACGCTTTTCAGGCTCAGTACTGCGCTCAAAAGATGCAGCCCTGAGGTCTCTCCTGATAGGAGGTAGTTAAGTAGAAATTCACTGCTCAGCTGACCCGGCAGAAGCAAATGTATACCAAAAATGTACCAGAATGAGCTTTTCAGTGAACAGCAGCCAGGCACATTTTAGCTAGTTTTACTTGTAAGTGGGGTTGGAAACGCTTTTCAGGCTCAGTACTGCGCACAAAAGATGCAGCCCTGAGGTCTCTCCTGATAGGAGGTAGTTAAGTAGAAATTCACTGCTCAGCTGACCCGGCAGAATCAAATGTATACCAAAAATGTACCAGAATGAGCTTTTCAGTGAACAGCAGCCAGGCACATTTTAGCTAGTTTTACTTGTAAGTGGGGTTGGAAACGCTTTTCAGGCTCAGTACTGCGCACAAAAGATGCAGCCCTGAGGTCTCTCCTGATAGGAGGTAGTTAAGTAGAAATTCACTGCTCAGCTGACCCGGCAGAAGCAAATGTATACCAAAAATGTACCCTGAATGAGCTTTTCAGTGAACAGCAGCCAGGCACATTTTAGCTAGTTTTACTTGTAACTGGGGTTGTAAACGCTTTTCAGGCTCAGTACTGCGCTCAAAAGATGCAGCCCTGAGGTTTCTCCTGATAGGAGGTAGTTAAGTAGAAATTCACTGCTCAGCTGACCCGGTAGAAGCAAATGTATACCAAAAATGTACCCAGAATGAGATTTTCAGTGAACAGCAGCCAGGCACATTTTAGCTAGTTTTACTTGTAAGTGGGGTTGTAAACGCTTTTCAGGCTCAGTACTGCGCTCAAAAGATGCAGCCCTGAGGTCTCTCCTGATAGGGGGTAGTTAAGTAGAAATTCACTGTTCAGCTGACCCGGCAGAAGCAAATGTATACCAAAAATGTACCCAGAATGAGCTTTTCAGTGAACAGCAGCCAGGCACATTTTAGCTAGTTTTACTTGTAAGTGGGGTTGGAAACGCTTTTCAGGCTCAGTACTGCGCTCAAAAGATGCAGCCCTGAGGTCTCTCCTGATAGGAGATAGTTAAGTAGAAATTCACTGCTCAGCTGACCCAGCAGAAGCAAATGTATACCAAAAATGTACCCAGAATGAGCTTTTCAGTGAACAGCAGCCAGGCACATTTTAGCTAGTTTTACTTGTAAGTGGGGTTGGAAACGCTTTTCAGGCTCAGTACTGCGCTCAAAAGATGCAGCCCTGAGGTCTCTCCTGATAGGAGGTAGTTAAGTAGAAATTCACTGCTCAGCTGACCCGGCAGAAGCAAATGTATACCAAAAATGTACCCAGAATGAGCTTTTCAGTGAACAGCAGCCAGGCACATTTTAGCTAGTTTTACTTGTAACTGGGGTTGTAAACGGTTTTCAGGCTCAGTACTGCGCTCAAAAGATGCAGCCCTGAGGTCTCTCCTGATAGGAGGCAGTTAAGTAGAAATTCACTGCTCAGCAGACCCGGCAGAAGCAAATGTATACCAAAAATGTACCCAGAATGAGCTTTTCAGTGAACAGCAGCCAGGCACATTTTAGCTAGTTTTACTTGTAAGTGGGGTTGTAAACGCTTTTCAGGCTCAGTACTGCGCACAAAAGATGCAGCCCTGATGTCTCTCCTGATAGGAGGTAGTTAAGTAGAAATTCACTGCTCAGCTGACCCGGCAGAATCAAATGTATACCAAAAATGTACCCAGAATGAGCTTTTCAGTGAACATCAGCCAGGCACATTTTAGCTAGTTTTACTTGTAAGTGGGGTTGTAAACGCTTTTCAGGCTCAGTACTGCGCTCAAAAGATGTAGCCCTGAGGTCTCTCCTGATAGGAGATAGTTAAGTAGAAATTCACTGCTCAGCTGACCCGGCAGAAGCAAATGTATACCAAAAATGTACCCAGAATGAGCTTTTCAGTGAACAGCAGCCAGGCACATTTTAGCTAGTTTTACTTGTATCTGGGGTTGTAAACGGTTTTCAGGCTCAGTACTGCGCTCAAAAGATGCAGCCCTGAGGTCTCTCCTGATAGGAGGTAGTTATGTAGAAATTCACTGCTCAGCTGACCCGGTAGAAGCAAATGTATACCAAAAATGTACCCAGAATGAGCTTTTCAGTGAACATCAGCCAGGCACATTTTAGCTAGTTTTACTTGTAAGTGGGGTTGTAAACGCTTTCAGGCTCAGTACTGCGCTCAAAAGATGCAGCCCTGAGGTCTCTCCTGATAGGAGGTAGTTAAGTAGAAATTCACTGCTCAGCTGACCCGGCAGAAGCAAATGTATACCAAAAATGTACCCTGAATGAGCTTTTCAGTGAACAGCAGCCAGGCACATTTTAGCTAGTTTTACTTGTAAGTGGGGTTGTAAACGCTTTTCAGGCTCAGTACTGCGCTCAAAAGATGCAGCCCTGAGGTCTCTCCTGATAGGAGGTAGTTAAGTAGAAATTCACTGCTCAGCTGACCCGGCAGAAGCAAATGTATACCAAAAATGTACCCTGAATGAGCTTTTCAGTGAACAGCAGCCAGGCACATTTTAGCTAGTTTTACTTGTAAGTGGGGTTGTAAACGCTTTTCAGGCTCAGTACTGCGCTCAAAAGATGCAGCCCTGAGGTCTCTCCTGATAGGAGATAGTTAAGTAGAAATTCACTGCTCAGCTGACCCGGCAGAAGCAAATGTATACCAAAAATGTACCCAGAATGAGCTTTTCAGTGAACAGCAGCCAGGCACATTTTAGCTAGTTTAACTTGTAAGTGGGGTTGTAAACGCTTTTCAGGCTCAGTACTGCGCTCAAAAGATGCAGCCCTGAGGTCTCTCCTGATAGGAGGTAGTTAAGTAGAAATTCACTGCTCAGCTGACCCGGCAGAAGCAAATGTATACCAAAAATGTACCCAGAATGAGCTTTTCAGTGAACAGCAGCCAGGCACATTTTAGCTAGTTTTACTTGTAACTGGGGTTGTAAACGCTTTTCAGGCTCAGTACTGCGCTCAAAAGATGCAGCCCTGAGGTCTCTCCTGATAGGAGATAGTTAAGTAGAAATTCACTGCTCAGCTGACCCGGCAGAAGCAAATGTATACCAAAAATGTACCCAGAATAAGCTTTTCAGTGAACAGCAGCCAGGCACATTTTAGCTAGTTTTACTTGTAACTGGGGTTGTAAACGCTTTTCAGGCTCAGTACTGCGCTCAAAAGATGCAGCCCTGAGGTCTCTCCTGATAGGAGGTAGTTAAGTAGAAATTCACTGCTCAGCTGACCCGGTAGAAGCAAATGTATACCAAAAATGTACCCAGAATGAGATTTTCAGTGAACAGCAGCCAGGCACATTTTAGCTAGTTTTACTTGTAAGTGGGGTTGTAAACGCTTTTCAGGCTCAGTACTGCGCTCAAAAGATGCAGCCCTGAGGTCTCTCCTGATAGGGGGTAGTTAAGTAGAAATTCACTGTTCAGCTGACCCAGCAGAAGCAAATGTATACCAAAAATGTACCCAGAATGAGCTTTTCAGTGAACAGCAGCCAGGCACATTTTAGCTAGTTTTACTTGTAAGTGGGGTTGGAAACGCTTTTCAGGCTCAGTACTGCGCTCAAAAGATGCAGCCCTGAGGTCTCTCCTGATAGGAGGTAGTTAAGTAGAAATTCACTGCTCAGCTGACCCGGTAGAAGCAAATGTATACCAAAAATGTACCCAGAATGAGATTTTCAGTGAACAGCAGCCAGGCACATTTTAGCTAGTTTTACTTGTAAGTGGGGTTGTAAACGCTTTTCAGGCTCAGTACTGCGCTCAAAAGATGCAGCCCTGAGGTCTCTCCTGATAGGGGGTAGTTAAGTAGAAATTCACTGTTCAGCTGACCCGGCAGAAGCAAATGTATACCAAAAATGTACCCAGAATGAGCTTTTCAGTGAACAGCAGCCAGGCACATTTTAGCTAGTTTTACTTGTAAGTGGGGTTGGAAACGCTTTTCAGGCTCAGTACTGCGCTCAAAAGATGCAGCCCTGAGGTCTCTCCTGATAGGAGATAGTTAAGTAGAAATTCACTGCTCAGCTGACCCAGCAGAAGCAAATGTATACCAAAAATGTACCCAGAATGAGCTTTTCAGTGAACAGCAGCCAGGCACATTTTAGCTAGTTTTACTTGTAAGTGGGGTTGGAAACGCTTTTCAGGCTCAGTACTGCGCTCAAAAGATGCAGCCCTGAGGTCTCTCCTGATAGGAGGTAGTTAAGTAGAAATTCACTGCTCAGCTGACCCGGCAGAAGCAAATGTATACCAAAAATGTACCCAGAATGAGCTTTTCAGTGAACAGCAGCCAGGCACATTTTAGCTAGTTTTACTTGTAACTGGGGTTGTAAACGGTTTTCAGGCTCAGTACTGCGCTCAAAAGATGCAGCCCTGAGGTCTCTCCTGATAGGAGGCAGTTAAGTAGAAATTCACTGCTCAGCAGACCCGGCAGAAGCAAATGTATACCAAAAATGTACCCAGAATGAGCTTTTCAGTGAACAGCAGCCAGGCACATTTTAGCTAGTTTTACTTGTAAGTGGGGTTGGAAACGCTTTTCAGGCTCAGTACTGCGCACAAAAGATGCAGCCCTGATGTCTCTCCTGATAGGAGGTAGTTAAGTAGAAATTCACTGCTCAGCTGACCCGGCAGAATCAAATGTATACCAAAAATGTACCCAGAATGAGCTTTTCAGTGAACATCAGCCAGGCACATTTTAGCTAGTTTTACTTGTAAGTGGGGTTGTAAACGCTTTTCAGGCTCAGTACTGCGCTCAAAAGATGTAGCCCTGAGGTCTCTCCTGATAGGAGATAGTTAAGTAGAAATTCACTGCTCAGCTGACCCGGCAGAAGCAAATGTATACCAAAAATGTACCCAGAATGAGCTTTTCAGTGAACAGCAGCCAGGCACATTTTAGCTAGTTTTACTTGTAACTGGGGTTGTAAACGGTTTTCAGGCTCAGTACTGCGCTCAAAAGATGCAGCCCTGAGGTCTCTCCTGATAGGAGGTAGTTATGTAGAAATTCACTGCTCAGCTGACCCGGTAGAAGCAAATGTATACCAAAAATGTACCCAGAATGAGCTTTTCAGTGAACATCAGCCAGGCACATTTTAGCTAGTTTTACTTGTAAGTGGGGTTGTAAACGCTTTTCAGGCTCAGTACTGCGCTCAAAAGATGCAGCCCTGAGGTCTCTCCTGATAGGAGGTAGTTAAAGTAGAAATTCACTGCTCAGCTGACCCGGCAGAAGCAAATGTATACCAAAAATGTACCCTGAATGAGCTTTTCAGTGAACAGCAGCCAGGCACATTTTAGCTAGTTTTACTTGTAAGTGGGGTTGTAAACGCTTTTCAGGCTCAGTACTGCGCTCAAAAGATGCAGCCCTGAGGTCTCTCCTGATAGGAGGTAGTTAAGTAGAAATTCACTGCTCAGCTGACCCGGCAGAAGCAAATGTATACCAAAAATGTACCCTGAATGAGCTTTTCAGTGAACAGCAGCCAGGCACATTTTAGCTAGTTTTACTTGTAAGTGGGGTTGTAAACGCTTTTCAGGCTCAGTACTGCGCTCAAAAGATGCAGCCCTGAGGTCTCTCCTGATAGGAGATAGTTAAGTAGAAATTCACTGCTCAGCTGACCCGGTAGAAGCAAATGTATACCAAAAATGTACCCAGAATGAGCTTTTCAGTGAACAGCAGCCAGGCACATTTTAGCTAGTTTAACTTGTAAGTGGGGTTGTAAACGCTTTTCAGGCTCAGTACTGCGCTCAAAAGATGCAGCCCTGAGGTCTCTCCTGATAGGAGGTAGTTAAGTAGAAATTCACTGCTCAGCTGACCCGGCAGAAGCAAATGTATACCAAAAATGTACCCAGAATGAGCTTTTCAGTGAACAGCAGCCAGGCACATTTTAGCTAGTTTTACTTGTAACTGGGGTTGTAAACGCTTTTCAGGCTCAGTACTGCGCTCAAAAGATGCAGCCCTGAGGTCTCTCCTGATAGGAGATAGTTAAGTAGAAATTCACTGCTCAGCTGACCCGGCAGAAGCAAATGTATACCAAAAATGTACCCAGAATAAGCTTTTCAGTGAACAGCAGCCAGGCACATTTTAGCTAGTTTTACTTGTAACTGGGGTTGTAAACGCTTTTCAGGCTCAGTACTGCGCTCAAAAGATGCAGCCCTGAGGTCTCTCCTGATAGGAGGTAGTTAAGTAGAAATTCACTGCTCAGCTGACCCGGTAGAAGCAAATGTATACCAAAAATGTACCCAGAATGAGCTTTTCAGTGAACAGCAGCCAGGCACATTTTAGCTAGTTTTACTTGTAACTGGGGTTGTAAACGGTTTTCAGGCTCAGTACTGCGCTCAAAAGATGCAGCCCTGAGTCTCTCCTGATAGGAGGCAGTTAAGAAGAAATTCACTGCTCAGCTGACCCGGCAGAAGCAAATGTATACCAAAAATGTACCCAGAATGAGCTTTTCAGTGAACAGCAGCCAGGCACATTTTAGCTAGTTTTACTTGTAAGTGGGGTTGTAAACGGTTTTCAGGCTCAGTACTGCGCTCAAAAGATGCAGCCCTGAGGTCTCTCCTGATGGGAGGTAGTTAAGTAGAAATTCACTGCTCAGCTGACCCGGCAGAAGCAAATGTATACCAAAAATGTACCCAGAATGAGCTTTTCAGTGAACAGCAGCCAGGCACATTTTAGATAGTTTTACTTGTAACTGGGGTTGTAAACGGTTTTCAGGCTCAGTACTGCGCTCAAAAGATGCAGCCCTGAGGTCTCTCCTGATAGGAGGTAGTTAAGTAGAAATCCACTGCTCAGCTGACCCGGCAGAAGCAAATGTATACCAAAAATGTACCAGAATGAGCTTTTCAGTGAACAGCAGCCAGGCACATTTTAGCTAGTTTTACTTGTAAGTGGGGTTGTAAACGCTTTTCAGGCTCAGTACTGCGCTCAAAAGATGCAGCCCTGAGGTCTCTCCTGATAGGAGGTAGTTAAGTAGAAATTCACTGCTCAGCTGACCCGGCAGAAGCAAATGTATACCAAAAATGTACCCTGAATGAGCTTTTCAGTGAACAGCAGCCAGGCACATTTTAGCTAGTTTTACTTGTAACTGGGGTTGTAAATGCTTTTCAGGCTCAGTACTGCGCTCAAAAGATGCAGCCCTGAGGTCTCTCCTGATAGGAGGTAGTTAAGTAGAAATTCACTGCTCAGCTGACCCGGTAGAAGCAAATGTATACCAAAAATGTACCCAGAATGAGCTTTTCAGTGAACAGCAGCCAGGCACATTTTAGCTAGTTTTACTTGTAAGTGGGGTTGTAAACGCTTTTCAGGCTCAGTACTGCGCTCAAAAGATGCAGCCCTGAGGTCTCTCCTGATAGGAGGTAGTTAAGTAGAAATTCACTGCTCAGCTGACCCAGCAGAAGCAAATGTATACCAAAAATGTACCAGAATGAGCTTTTCAGTGAACAGCAGCCAGGCACATTTTAGCTAGTTTTACTTGTAAGTGGGGTTGTAAACGCTTTTCAGGCTCAGTACTGCGCTCAAAAGATGCAGCCCTGAGGTCTCTCCTGATAGGAGGTAGTTAAGTAGAAATTCACTGCTCAGCTGACCCAGCAGAAGCAAATGTATACCAAAAATGTACCAGAATGAGCTTTTCAGTGAACAGCAGCCAGGCACATTTTAGCTAGTTTTACTTGTAAGTGGGGTTGGAAACGCTTTTTAGGCTCAGTACTGCGCACAAAAGATGCAGCCCTGAGGTCTCTCCTGATAGGAGGTAGTTAAGTAGAAATTCACTGCTCAGCTGACCCGGCAGAAGCAAATGTATACCAAAAATGTACCCTGAATGAGCTTTTCAGTGAACAGCAGCCAGTCACATTTTAGCTAGTTTTACTTGTAACTGGGGTTGTAAACGCTTTTCAGGCTCAGTACTGCGCTCAAAAGATGCAGCCCTGAGGTCTCTCCTGATAGGAGGTAGTTAAGTAGAAATTCACTGCTCAGCTGACCCGGCAGAAGCAAATGTATACCAAAAATGTACCCAGAATGAGCTTTTCAGTGAACAGCAGCCAGGCACATTTTAGCTAGTTTTACTTGTAAGTGGGGTTGGAAACGCTTTTCAGGCTCAGTACTGCGCTCAAAAGATGCAGCCCTGAGGTCTCTCCTGATAGGAGGTAGTTAAGTAGAAATTCACTGCTCAGCTGACCCGGCAGAAGCAAATGTATACCAAAAATGTACCCAGAATGAGCTTTTCAGTGAACAGCAGCCAGGCACATTTTAGCTAGTTTTACTTGTAACTGGGGTTGTAAACGGTTTTCAGGCTCAGTACTGCGCTCAAAAGATGCAGCCCTGAGGTCTCTCCTGATAGGAGGCAGTTAAGTAGAAATTCACTGCTCAGCAGACCCGGCAGAAGCAAATGTATACCAAAAATGTACCCAGAATGAGCTTTTCAGTGAACAGCAGCCAGGCACATTTTAGCTAGTTTTACTTGTAAGTGGGGTTGGAAACGCTTTTCAGGCTCAGTACTGCGCACAAAAGATGCAGCCCTGATGTCTCTCCTGATAGGAGGTAGTTAAGTAGAAATTCACTGCTCAGCTGACCCGGCAGAATCAAATGTATACCAAAAATGTACCCAGAATGAGCTTTTCAGTGAACATCAGCCAGGCACATTTTAGCTAGTTTTACTTGTAAGTGGGGTTGTAAACGCTTTTCAGGCTCAGTACTGCGCTCAAAAGATGTAGCCCTGAGGTCTCTCCTGATAGGAGATAGTTAAGTAGAAATTCACTGCTCAGCTGACCCGGCAGAAGCAAATGTATACCAAAAATGTACCCAGAATGAGCTTTTCAGTGAACAGCAGCCAGGCACATTTTAGCTAGTTTTACTTGTAACTGGGGTTGTAAACGGTTTTCAGGCTCAGTACTGCGCTCAAAAGATGCAGCCCTGAGGTCTCTCCTGATAGGAGGTAGTTATGTAGAAATTCACTGCTCAGCTGACCCGGTAGAAGCAAATGTATACCAAAAATGTACCCAGAATGAGCTTTTCAGTGAACATCAGCCAGGCACATTTTAGCTAGTTTTACTTGTAAGTGGGGTTGTAAACGCTTTTCAGGCTCAGTACTGCGCTCAAAAGATGCAGCCCTGAGGTCTCTCCTGATAGGAGGTAGTTAAAGTAGAAATTCACTGCTCAGCTGACCCGGCAGAAGCAAATGTATACCAAAAATGTACCCTGAATGAGCTTTTCAGTGAACAGCAGCCAGGCACATTTTAGCTAGTTTTACTTGTAAGTGGGGTTGTAAACGCTTTTCAGGCTCAGTACTGCGCTCAAAAGATGCAGCCCTGAGGTCTCTCCTGATAGGAGGTAGTTAAGTAGAAATTCACTGCTCAGCTGACCCGGCAGAAGCAAATGTATACCAAAAATGTACCCTGAATGAGCTTTTCAGTGAACAGCAGCCAGGCACATTTTAGCTAGTTTTACTTGTAAGTGGGGTTGTAAACGCTTTTCAGGCTCAGTACTGCGCTCAAAAGATGCAGCCCTGAGGTCTCTCCTGATAGGAGATAGTTAAGTAGAAATTCACTGCTCAGCTGACCCGGTAGAAGCAAATGTATACCAAAAATGTACCCAGAATGAGCTTTTCAGTGAACAGCAGCCAGGCACATTTTAGCTAGTTTAACTTGTAAGTGGGGTTGTAAACGCTTTTCAGGCTCAGTACTGCGCTCAAAAGATGCAGCCCTGAGGTCTCTCCTGATAGGAGGTAGTTAAGTAGAAATTCACTGCTCAGCTGACCCGGCAGAAGCAAATGTATACCAAAAATGTACCCAGAATGAGCTTTTCAGTGAACAGCAGCCAGGCACATTTTAGCTAGTTTTACTTGTAACTGGGGTTGTAAACGCTTTTCAGGCTCAGTACTGCGCTCAAAAGATGCAGCCCTGAGGTCTCTCCTGATAGGAGATAGTTAAGTAGAAATTCACTGCTCAGCTGACCCGGCAGAAGCAAATGTATACCAAAAATGTACCCAGAATAAGCTTTTCAGTGAACAGCAGCCAGGCACATTTTAGCTAGTTTTACTTGTAACTGGGGTTGTAAACGCTTTTCAGGCTCAGTACTGCGCTCAAAAGATGCAGCCCTGAGGTCTCTCCTGATAGGAGGTAGTTAAGTAGAAATTCACTGCTCAGCTGACCCGGTAGAAGCAAATGTATACCAAAAATGTACCCAGAATGAGCTTTTCAGTGAACAGCAGCCAGGCACATTTTAGCTAGTTTTACTTGTAACTGGGGTTGTAAACGGTTTTCAGGCTCAGTACTGCGCTCAAAAGATGCAGCCCTGAGTCTCTCCTGATAGGAGGCAGTTAAGAAGAAATTCACTGCTCAGCTGACCCGGCAGAAGCAAATGTATACCAAAAATGTACCCAGAATGAGCTTTTCAGTGAACAGCAGCCAGGCACATTTTAGCTAGTCTTACTTGTAAGTGGGGTTGTAAACGGTTTTCAGGCTCAGTACTGCGCTCAAAAGATGCAGCCCTGAGGTCTCTCCTGATGGGAGGTAGTTAAGTAGAAATTCACTGCTCAGCTGACCCGGCAGAAGCAAATGTATACCAAAAATGTACCCAGAATGAGCTTTTCAGTGAACAGCAGCCAGGCACATTTTAGATAGTTTTACTTGTAACTGGGGTTGTAAACGGTTTTCAGGCTCAGTACTGCGCTCAAAAGATGCAGCCCTGAGGTCTCTCCTGATAGGAGGTAGTTAAGTAGAAATCCACTGCTCAGCTGACCCGGCAGAAGCAAATGTATACCAAAAATGTACCAGAATGAGCTTTTCAGTGAACAGCAGCCAGGCACATTTTAGCTAGTTTTACTTGTAAGTGGGGTTGTAAACGCTTTTCAGGCTCAGTACTGCGCTCAAAAGATGCAGCCCTGAGGTCTCTCCTGATAGGAGGTAGTTAAGTAGAAATTCACTGCTCAGCTGACCCGGCAGAAGCAAATGTATACCAAAAATGTACCCTGAATGAGCTTTTCAGTGAACAGCAGCCAGGCACATTTTAGCTAGTTTTACTTGTAACTGGGGTTGTAAATGCTTTTCAGGCTCAGTACTGCGCTCAAAAGATGCAGCCCTGAGGTCTCTCCTGATAGGAGGTAGTTAAGTAGAAATTCACTGCTCAGCTGACCCGGTAGAAGCAAATGTATACCAAAAATGTACCCAGAATGAGCTTTTCAGTGAACAGCAGCCAGGCACATTTTAGCTAGTTTTACTTGTAAGTGGGGTTGTAAACGCTTTTCAGGCTCAGTACTGCGCTCAAAAGATGCAGCCCTGAGGTCTCTCCTGATAGGAGGTAGTTAAGTAGAAATTCACTGCTCAGCTGACCCAGCAGAAGCAAATGTATACAAAAAATGTACCAGAATGAGCTTTTCAGTGAACAGCAGCCAGGCACATTTTAGCTAGTTTTACTTGTAAGTGGGGTTGTAAACGCTTTTCAGGCTCAGTACTGCGCTCAAAAGATGCAGCCCTGAGGTCTCTCCTGATAGGAGGTAGTTAAGTAGAAATTCACTGCTCAGCTGACCCAGCAGAAGCAAATGTATACCAAAAATGTACCAGAATGAGCTTTTCAGTGAACAGCAGCCAGGCACATTTTAGCTAGTTTTACTTGTAAGTGGGGTTGGAAACGCTTTTTAGGCTCAGTACTGCGCACAAAAGATGCAGCCCTGAGGTCTCTCCTGATAGGAGGTAGTTAAGTAGAAATTCACTGCTCAGCTGACCCGGCAGAAGCAAATGTATACCAAAAATGTACCCTGAATGAGCTTTTCAGTGAACAGCAGCCAGTCACATTTTAGCTAGTTTTACTTGTAACTGGGGTTGTAAACGCTTTTCAGGCTCAGTACTGCGCTCAAAAGATGCAGCCCTGAGGTCTCTCCTGATAGGAGGTAGTTAAGTAGAAATTCACTGTTCAGCTGACCCGGCAGAAGCAAATGTATACCAAAAATGTACCCAGAATGAGCTTTTCAGTGAACAGCAGCCAGGCACATTTTAGCTAGTTTTACTTGTAAGTGGGGTTGGAAACGCTTTTCAGGCTCAGTACTGCGCTCAAAAGATGCAGCCCTGAGGTCTCTCCTGATAGGAGATAGTTAAGTAGAAATTCACTGCTCAGCTGACCCAGCAGAAGCAAATGTATACCAAAAATGTACCCAGAATGAGCTTTTCAGTGAACAGCAGCCAGGCACATTTTAGCTAGTTTTACTTGTAAGTGGGGGTGGAAACGCTTTTCAGGCTCAGTACTGCGCTCAAAAGGTGCAGCCCTGAGGTCTCTCCTGATAGGAGGTAGTTAAGTAGAAATTCACTGCTCAGCTGACCCGGCAGAAGCAAATGTATACCAAAAATGTACCCAGAATGAGCTTTTCAGTGAACAGCAGCCAGGCACATTTTAGCTAGTTTTACTTGTAACTGGGGTTGTAAACGGTTTTCAGGCTCAGTACTGCGCTCAAAAGATGCAGCCCTGAGGTCTCTCCTGATAGGAGATAGTTAAGTAGAAATTCACTGCTCAGCTGACCCGGCAGAAGCAAATGTATACCAAAAATGTACCCAGAATGAGCTTTTCATGGAACATCAGCCAGGCACATTTTAGCTAGTTTAACTTGTAAGTGGGGTTGTAAACGCTTTTCAGGCTCAGTACTGCGCTCAAAAGATGCAGCCCTGAGGTCTCTCCTGATAGGAGGTAGTTAAGTAGAAATTCACTGCTCAGCTTACCCGGCAGAAGCAAATGTATACCAAAAATGTACGCAGAATGAGCTTTTTAGTGAACAGCAGCCAGGCACATTTTAGCTAGTTTTACTTGTAACTGGGGTTGTAAACGGTTTTCAGGCTCAGTACTGCGCTCAAAAGATGCAGCCCTGAGGTCTCTCCTGATAGGAGGCAGTTAAGTAGAAATTCACTGCTCAGCAGACCCGGCAGAAGCAAATGTATACCAAAAATGTACCCAGAATGAGCTTTTCAGTGAACAGCAGCCAGGCACATTTTAGCTAGTTTTACTTGTAAGTGGGGTTGGAAACGCTTTTCAGGCTCAGTACTGCGCACAAAAGATGCAGCCCTGATGTCTCTCCTGATAGGAGGTAGTTAAGTAGAAATTCACTGCTCAGCTGACCCGGCAGAATCAAATGTATACCAAAAATGTACCCAGAATGAGCTTTTCAGTGAACAGCAGCCAGGCACATTTTAGCTAGTTTTACTTGTAAGTGGGGTTGTAAACGCTTTTCAGGCTCAGTACTGCGCTCAAAAGATGTAGCCCTGAGGTCTCTCCCGATAGGAGATAGTTAAGTAGAAATTCACTGCTCAGCTGACCCGGCAGAAGCAAATGTATACCAAAAATGTACCCAGAATGAGCTTTTCAGTGAACAGCAGCCAGGCACATTTTAGATAGTTTTACTTGTAACTGGGGTTGTAAACGGTTTTCAGGCTCAGTACTGCCCTCAAAAGATGCAGCCCTGAGGTCTCTCCTGATAGGAGGTAGTTAAGTAGAAATTCACTGCTCAGCTGACCCGGTAGAAGCAAATGTATACCCAAAATGTACCCAGAATGAGCTTTTCAGTGAACAGCAGCCAGGCACATTTTAGCTAGTTTTACTTGTAAGTGGGGTTGTAAACGCTTTTCAGGCTCAGTACTGCGCTCAAAAGATGCAGCCCTGAGGTCTCTCCTGATAGGAGGTAGTTAAGTAGAAATTCACTGCTCAGCTGACCCGGCAGAAGCAAATGTATACCAAAAATGTACCCTGAATGAGCTTTTCAGTGAACAGCAGCCAGGCACATTTTAGCTAGTTTTACTTGTAAGTGGGGTTGTAAACGCTTTTCAGGCTCAGTACTACGCTCAAAAGATGCAGCCCTGAGGTCTCCCCTGATAGGAGATAGTTAAGTAGAAATTCACTGCTCAGCTGACCCGGCAGAAGCAAATGTATACCAAAAATGTACCCAGAATGAGCTTTTCAGTGAACAGCAGCCAGGCACGTTTTAGCTAGTTTAACTTGTAAGTGGGGTTGTAATCGCTTTTCAGGCTCAGTACTGCGCTCAAAAGATGCAGCCCTGAGGTCTCTCCTGATAGGAGATAGTTAAGTAGAAATTCACTGCTCAGCTGACCCGGCAGAAGCAAATGTATACCAAAAATGTACCCAAAATAAGCTTTTCAGTGAACAGCAGCCAGGCACATTTTAGCTAGTTTTACTTGTAACTGGGGTTGTAAACGCTTTCAGACTCAGTACTGCGCTCAAAAGATGCAGCCCTGAGGTCTCTCCTGATAGGAGGTAGTTAAGTAGAAATTCACTGCTCAGCTGACCCGGTAGAAGCAAATGTATACCAAAAATGTACCCAGAATGAGCTTTTCAGTGAACAGCAGCCAGGCACATTTTAGCTAGTTTTACTTGTAACTGGGGTTGTAAACGGTTTTCAGGCTCAGTACTGCGCTCAAAAGATGCAGCCCTGAGTCTCTCCTGATAGGAGGCAGTTAAGAAGAAATTCACTGCTCAGCTGACCCGGCAGAAGCAAATGTATACCAAAAATGTACCCAGAATGAGCTTTTCAGTGAACAGCAGCCAGGCACATTTTAGCTAGTTTTACTTGTAAGTGGGGTTGTAAACGGTTTTCAGGCTCAGTACTGCGCTCAAAAGATGCAGCCCTGAGGTCCCTCCTGATGGTAGGTAGTTAAGTAGAAATTCACTGCTCAGCTGACCCGGCAGAAGCAAATGTATACCAAAAATGTACCCAGAATGAGCTTTTCAGTGAACAGCAGCCAGGCACATTTTAGATAGTTTTACTTGTAACTGGGGTTGTAAACGGTTTTCAGGCTCAGTACTGCGCTCAAAAGATGCAGCCCTGAGGTCTCTCCTGATAGGAGGTAGTTATGTAGAAATTCACTGCTCAGCTGACCCGGCAGAAGCAAATGTATACCAAAAATGTACCCAGAATGAGCTTTTCAGTGAACAGCAGCCAGACACATTTTAGCTAGTTTTACTTGTAAGTGGGGTTGTAAACGCTTTTCAGGCTCAGTACTGCGCTCAAAAGATGCAGCCCTGAGGTCTCTCCTGATAGGACATAGTTAAGTAGAAATTCACTGCTCAGCTGACCCGGCAGAAGCAAATGTATACCAAAAATGTACCCAGAATGAGCTTTTCAGTGAACAGCAGCCAGGCACATTTTAGCTAGTTTTACTTGTAACTGGGGTTGTAAACGCTTTTCAGGCTCAGTACTGCGCTCAAAAGATGCAGCCCTGAGGTCTCTCCTGATAGGAGGTAGTTAAGTAGAAATTCACTGCTCAGCTGACCCGGCAGAAGCAAATGTATACCAAAAATGTACCCAGAATGAGCTTTTCAGTGAACAGCAGCCAGGCACATTTTAGCTAGTTTTACTTGTAAGTGGGGTTGTAAACGCTTTTCAGGCTCAGTACTGCGCTCAAAAGATGTAGCCCTGAGGTCTCTCCTGATAGGAGATAGTTAAGTAGAAATTCACTGCTCAGCTGACCCGGCAGAAGCAAATGTATACCAAAAATGTACCCAGAATGAGCTTTTCAGTGAACAGCAGCCAGGCACATTTTAGCTAGTTTTACTTGTAACTGGGGTTGTAAACGGTTTTCAGGCTCAGTACTGCGCTCAAAAGATGCAGCCCTGAGGTCTCTCCTGATAGGAGGTAGTTAAGTAGAAATTCACTGCTCAGCTGACCCGGTAGAAGCAAATGTATACCAAAAATGTACCCAGAATGAGCTTTTCAGTGAACAGCAGCCAGGCACATTTTAGCTAGTTTTACTTGTAAGTGGGGTTGTAAACGCTTTTCAGGCTCAGTATTGCGCTCAAAAGATGCAGCCCTGAGGTCTCTCCTGATAGGAGGTAGTTAAGTAGAAATTCACTGCTCAGCTGACCCGGCAGAAGCAAATGTATACCAAAAATGTACCCTGAATGAGCTTTTCAGTGAACAGCAGCCAGGCACATTTTAGCTAGTTTTACTTGTAAGTGGGGTTGTAAACGTTTTTCAGGCTCAGTACTACGCTCAAAAGATGCAGCCCTGAGGTCTCTCCTGATAGGAGATAGTTAAGTAGAAATTCACTGCTCAGCTGACCCGGCAGAAGCAAATGTATACCAAAAATGTACCCAGAATGAGCTTTTCAGTGAACAGCAGCCAGGCACATTTTAGCTAGTTTAACTTGTAAGTGGGGTTGTAATCGCTTTTAAGGCTCAGTACTGCGCTCAAAAGATGCAGCCCTGAGGTCTCTCCTGATAGGAGATAGTTAAGTAGAAATTCACTGCTCAGCTGACCCGGCAGAAGCAAATGTATACCAAAAATGTACCCAAAATAAGCTTTTCAGTGAACAGCAGCCAGGCACATTTTAGCTAGTTTTACTTGTAACTGGGGTTGTAAACGCTTTCAGACTCAGTACTGCGCTCAAAAGATGCAGCCCTGAGGTCTCTCCTGATAGGAGGTAGTTAAGTAGAAATTCACTGCTCAGCTGACCCGGTAGAAGCAAATGTATACCAAAAATGTACCCAGAATGAGCTTTTCAGTGAACAGCAGCCAGGCACATTTTAGCTAGTTTTACTTGTAACTGGGGTTGTAAACGGTTTTCAGGCTCAGTACTGCGCTCAAAAGATGCAGCCCTGAGTCTCTCCTGATAGGAGGCAGTTACGAAGAAATTCACTGCTCAGCTGACCCGGCAGAAGCAAATGTATACCAAAAATGTACCCAGAATGAGCTTTTCAGTGAACAGCAGCCAGGCACATTTTAGCTAGTTTTACTTGTAACTGGGGTTGTAAACGGTTTTCAGGCTCAGTACTGCGCTCAAAAGATGCAGCCCTGAGTCTCTCCTGATAGGAGGCAGTTAAGAAGAAATTCACTGCTCAGCTGACCCGGCAGAAGCAAATGTATACCAAAAATGTACCCAGAATGAGCTTTTCAGTGAACAGCAGCCAGGCACATTTTAGCTAGTTTTACTTGTAAGTGGGGTTGTAAACGGTTTTCAGGCTCAGTACTGCGCTCAAAAGATGCAGCCCTGAGGTCCCTCCTGATGGGAGGTAGTTAAGTAGAAATTCACTGCTCAGCTGACCCGGCAGAAGCAAATGTATACCAAAAATGTACCCAGAATGAGCTTTTCAGTGAACAGCAGCCAGGCACATTTTAGATAGTTTTACTTGTAACTGGGGTTGTAAACGGTTTTCAGGCTCAGTACTGCGCTCAAAAGATGCAGCCCTGAGGTCTCTCCTGATAGGAGGTAGTTATGTAGAAATTCACTGCTCAGCTGACCCAGCAGAAGCAAATGTATACCAAAAATGTACCCAGAATGAGCTTTTCAGTGAACAGCAGCCAGGCACATTTTAGCTAGTTTAACTTGTAAGTGGGGTTGTAATCGCTTTTCAGGCTCAGTACTGCGCTCAAAAGATGCAGCCCTGAGGTCTCTCCTGATAGGAGATAGTTAAGTAGAAATTCACTGCTCAGCTGACCCGGCAGAAGCAAATGTATACCAAAAATGTACCCAAAATAAGCTTTTCAGTGAACAGCAGCCAGGCACATTTTAGCTAGTTTTACTTGTAACTGGGGTTGTAAACGCTTTTCAGGCTCAGTACTGCGCTCAAAAGATGCAGCCCTGAGGTCTCTCCTGATAGGAGGTAGTTAAGTAGAAATTCACTGCTCAGCTGACCCGGCAGAAGCAAATGTATACCAAAAATGTACCCAGAATGAGCTTTTCAGTGAACAGCAGCCAGGCACATTTTAGCTAGTTTTACTTGTAAGTGGGGTTGTAAACGCTTTTCAAGCTCAGTACTGCGCTCAAAAGATGTAGCCCTGAGGTCTCTCCTGATAGGAGATAGTTAAGTAGAAATTCACTGCTCAGCTGACCCGGCAGAAGCAAATGTATACCAAAAATGTACCCAGAATGAGCTTTTCAGTGAACAGCAGCCAGGCACATTTTAGCTAGTTTTACTTGTAACTGGGGTTGTAAACGGTTTTCAGGCTCAGTACTGCGCTCAAAAGATGCAGCCCTGAGTCTCTCCTGATAGGAGGCAGTTAAGAAGAAATTCACTGCTCAGCTGACCAGGCAGAAGCAAATGTATACCAAAAATGTACCCAGAATGAGCTTTTCAGTGAACAGCAGCCAGGCACATTTTAGCTAGTTTTACTTGTAACTGGGGTTGTAAACGGTTTTCAGGCTCAGTACTGCGCTCAAAAGATGCAGCCCTGAGTCTCTCCTGATAGGAGGCAGTTAAGAAGAAATTCACTGCTCAGCTGACCCGGCAGAAGCAAATGTATACCAAAAATGTACCCAGAATGAGCTTTTCAGTGAACAGCAGCCAGGCACATTTTAGCTAGTTTTACTTGTAAGTGGGGTTGTAAATGGTTTTCAGGCTCAGTACTGCGCTCAAAAGATGCAGCCCTGAGGTCCCTCCTGATGGGAGGTAGTTAAGTAGAAATTCACTGCTCAGCTGACCCGGCAGAAGCAAATGTATACCAAAAATGTACCCAGAATGAGCTTTTCAGTGAACAGCAGCCAGGCACATTTTAGATAGTTTTACTCGTAACTGGGGTTGTAAACGGTTTTCAGGCTCAGTACTGCGCTCAAAAGATGCAGCCCTGAGGTCTCTCCTGATAGGAGGTAGTTATGTAGAAATTCACTGCTCAGCTGACCCGGCAGAAGCAAATGTATACCAAAAATGTACCCAGAATGAGCTTTTCAGTGAACAGCAGCCAGGCACATTTTAGCTAGTTTAACTTGTAAGTGGGGTTGTAATCGCTTTTCAGGCTCAGTACTGCGCTCAAAAGATGCAGCCCTGAGGTCTCTCCTGATAGGAGATAGTTAAGTAGAAATTCACTGCTCAGCTGACCCGGCAGAAGCAAATGTATACCAAAAATGTACCCAAAATAAGCTTTTCAGTGAACAGCAGCCAGGCACATTTTAGCTAGTTTTACTTGTAACTGGGGTTGTACACGCTTTCAGACTCAGTACTGCGCTCAAAAGATGCAGCCCTGAGGTCTCTCCTGATAGGAGGTAGTTAAGTAGAAATTCACTGCTCAGCTGACCCGGTAGAAGCAAATGTATACCAAAAATGTACCCAGAATGAGCTTTTCAGTGAACAGCAGCCAGGCACATTTTAGCTAGTTTTACTTGTAACTGGGGTTGTAAACGGTTTTCAGGCTCAGTACTGCGCTCAAAAGATGCAGCCCTGAGTCTCTCCTGATAGGAGGCAGTTAAGAAGAAATTCACTGCTCAGCTGACCCGGCAGAAGCAAATGTATACCAAAAATGTACCCAGAATGAGCTTTTCAGTGAACAGCAGCCAGGCACATTTTAGCTAGTTTTACTTGTAAGTGGGGTTGTAAACGGTTTTCAGGCTCAGTACTGCGCTCAAAAGATGCAGCCCTGAGGTCCCTCCTGATGGGAGGTAGTTAAGTAGAAATTCACTGCTCAGCTGACCAGGCAGAAGCAAATGTATACCAAAAATGTACCCAGAATGAGCTTTTCAGTGAACAGCAGCCAGGCACATTTTAGATAGTTTTACTTGTAACTGGGGTTGTAAACGGTTTTCAGGCTCAGTACTGCACTCAAAAGATGCAGCCCTGAGGTCTCTCCTGATAGGAGGTAGTTATGTAGAAATTCACTGCTCAGCTGACCCGGCAGAAGCAAATGTATACCAAAAATGTACCCAGAATGAGCTTTTCAGTGAACAGCAGCCAGGCACATTTTAGCTAGTTTTACTTGTAAGTGGGGTTGTAAACGCTTTTCAGGCTCAGTACTGCGCTCAAAAGATGCAGCCCTGAGGTCTCTCCTGATAGGACATAGTTAAGTAGAAATTCACTGCTCAGCTGACCCGGCAGAAGCAAATGTATACCAAAAATGTACCCCGAATGAGCTTTTCAGTGAACAGCAGCCAGGCACATTTTAGCTAGTTTTACTTGTAAGTGGGGTTGTAAACGCTTTTCAGGCTCAGTACTACGCTCAAAAGATGCAGCCCTGAGGTCTCTCCTGATAGGAGATAGTTAAGTAGAAATTCACTGCTCAGCTGACCCGGCAGAAGCAAATGTATACCAAAAATGTACCCAGAATGAGCTTTTCAGTGAACAGCAGCCAGGCACATTTTAGCTAGTTTAACTTGTAAGTGGGGTTGTAATCGCTTTTCAGGCTCAGTACTGCGCTCAAAAGATGCAGCCCTGAGGTCTCTCCTGATAGGAGATAGTTAAGTAGAAATTCACTGCTCAGCTGACCCGGCAGAAGCAAATGTATACCAAAAATGTACCCAAAATAAGCTTTTCAGTGAACAGCAGCCAGGCACATTTTAGCTAGTTTTACTTGTAACTGGGGTTGTAAACGCTTTCAGACTCAGTACTGCCCTCAAAAGATGCAGCCCTGAGGTCTCTCCTGATAGGAGGTAGTTAAGTAGAAATTCACTGCTCAGCTGACCCGGTAGAAGCAAATGTATACCAAAAATGTACCCAGAATGAGCTTTTCAGTGAACAGCAGCCAGGCACATTTTAGCTAGTTTTACTTGTAACTGGGGTTGTAAACGGTTTTCAGGCTCAGTACTGCGCTCAAAAGATGCAGCCCCGAGTCTCTCCTGATAGGAGGCAGTTAAGAAGAAATTCACTGCTCAGCTGACCCGGCAGAAGCAAATGTATACCAAAAATGTACCCAGAATGAGCTTTTCAGTGAACAGCAGCCAGGCACATTTTAGCTAGTTTTACTTGTAACTGGGGTTGTAAACGGTTTTCAGGCTCAGTACTGCACTCAAAAGATGCAGCCCTGAGGTCTCTCCAGATAGGAGGTAGTTATGTAGAAATTCACTGCTCAGCTGACCCGGCAGAAGCAAATGTATACCAAAAATGTACCCAGAATGAGCTTTTCAGTGAACAGCAGCCAGGCACATTTTAGCTAGTTTTACTTGTAAGTGGGGTTGTAAACGCTTTTCAGGCTCAGTACTGCGCTCAAAAGATGCAGCCCTGAGGTCTCTCCTGATAGGACATAGTTAAGTAGAAATTCACTGCTCAGCTGACCCGGCAGAAGCAAATGTATACCAAAAATGTACCCAGAATGAGCTTTTCAGTGAACAGCAGCCAGGCACATTTTAGCTAGTTTTACTTGTAAGTGGGGTTGTAAACGCTTTTCAGGCTCAGTACTGCGCTCAAAAGATGCAGCCCTGAGGTCTCTCCTGATAGGAGATAGTTAAGTAGAAATTCACTGCTCAGCTGACCCGGCAGAAGCAAATGTATACCAAAAATGTACCCAGAATAAGCTTTTCAGTGAACAGCAGCCAGGCACATTTTAGCTAGTTTTACTTGTAACTGGGGTTGTAAACGCTTTTCAGGCTCAGTACTGCGCTCAAAAGATGCAGCCCCGAGGTCTCTCCTGATAGGGGGTAGTTAAGTAGAAATTCACTGTTCAGCTGACCCGACAGAAGCAAATGTATACCAAAAATGTACCCAGAATGAGCTTTTCAGTGAACAGCAGCCAGGCACATTTTAGCTAGTTTTACTTGTAAGTGGGGTTGGAAACGGTTTTCAGGCTCAGTACTGCGCTCAAAAGATGCAGCCCTGAGGTCTCTCCTGATAGGAGGTAGTTAAGTAGAAATTCACTGCTCAGCTGACCCGGCAGAAGCAAATGTATACCAAAAATGTACCCAGAATGAGCTTTTCAGTGAACAGCAGCCAGGCACATTTTAGCTAGTTTTACTTGTAAGTGGGGTTGTAAACGCTTTTCAGGCTCAGTACTGCACTCAAAAGATGCAGCCCTGAGGTCTCTCCTGATAGGAGGTAGTTAAGTAGAAATTCACTGCTCAGCTGACCCGGCAGAAGCAAATGTATACCAAAAATGTACCCAGAATGAGCTTTTCAGTGAACAGCAGCCAGGCACATTTTAGCTAGTTTTACTTGTAAGTGGGGTTGGAAGCGCTTTTCAGGCTCAGTATTGCGCTCAAAAGATGCAGCCCTGAGGTCTCTCCTGATAGGAGGTAGTTAAGTAGAAATTCACTGCTCAGCTGACCCGGCAGAAGCAAATGTATACCAAAAATGTACCCTGAATGAGCTTTTCAGTGAACAGCAGCCAGGCACATTTTAGCTAGTTTTACTTGTAAGTGGGGTTGTAAACGCTTTTCAGGCTCAGTACTACACTCAAAAGATGCAGCCCTGAGGTCTCTCCTGATAGGAGATAGTTAAGTAGAAATTCACTGCTCAGCTGACCCGGCAGAAGCAAATGTATACCAAAAATGTACCCAGAATGAGCTTTTCAGTGAACAGCAGCCAGGCACATTTTAGCTAGTTTAACTTGTAAGTGGGGTTGTAATCGCTTTTAAGGCTCAGTACTGCGCTCAAAAGATGCAGCCCTGAGGTCTCTCCTGATAGGAGATAGTTAAGTAGAAATTCACTGCTCAGCTGACCCGGCAGAAGCAAATGTATACCAAAAATGTACCCAAAATAAGCTTTTCAGTGAACAGCAGCCAGGCACATTTTAGCTAGTTTTACTTGTAACTGGGGTTGTAAACGCTTTCAGACTCAGTACTGCGCTCAAAAGATGCAGCCCTGAGGTCTCTCCTGATAGGAGGTAGTTAAGTAGAAATTCACTGCTCAGCTGACCCGGTAGAAGCAAATGTATACCAAAAATGTACCCAGAATGAGCTTTTCAGTGAACAGCAGCCAGGCACATTTTAGCTAGTTTTACTTGTAACTGGGGTTGTAAACGGTTTTCAGGCTCAGTACTGCGCTCAAAAGATGCATCCCTGAGTCTCTCCTGATAGGAGGCAGTTAAGAAGAAATTCACTGCTCAGCTGACCCGGCAGAAGCAAATGTATACCAAAAATGTACCCAGAATGAGCTTTTCAGTGAACAGCAGCCAGGCACATTTTAGCTAGTTTTACTTGTAACTGGGGTTGTAAACGGTTTTCAGGCTCAGTACTGCGCTCAAAAGATGCAGCCCTGAGTCTCTCCTGATAGGAGGCAGTTAAGAAGAAATTCACTGCTCAGCTGACCCGGCAGAAGCAAATGTATACCAAAAATGTACCCAGAATGAGCTTTTCAGTGAACAGCAGCCAGGCACATTTTAGCTAGTTTTACTTGTAAGTGGGGTTGTAAACGGTTTTCAGGCTCAGTACTGCGCTCAAAAGATGCAGCCCTGAGGTCCCTCCTGATGGGAGGTAGTTAAGTAGAAATTCACTGCTCAGCTGACCCGGCAGAAGCAAATGTATACCAAAAATGTACCCAGAATGAGCTTTTCAGTGAACAGCAGCCAGGCACATTTTAGATAGTTTTACTTGTAACTGGGGTTGTAAACGGTTTTCAGGCTCAGTACTGCGCTCAAAAGATGCAGCCCTGAGGCCTCTCCTGATAGGAGGTAGTTATGTAGAAATTCACTGCTCAGCTGACCCAGCAGAAGCAAATGTATACCAAAAATGTACCCAGAATGAGCTTTTCAGTGAACAGCAGCCAGGCACATTTTAGCTAGTTTAACTTGTAAGTGGGGTTGTAATCGCTTTTCAGGCTCAGTACTGCGCTCAAAAGATGCAGCCCTGAGGTCTCTCCTGATAGGAGATAGTTAAGTAGAAATTCACTGCTCAGCTGACCCGGCAGAAGCAAATGTATACCAAAAATGTACCCAAAATAAGCTTTTCAGTGAACAGCAGCCAGGCACATTTTAGCTAGTTTTACTTGTAACTGGGGTTGTAAACGCTTTTCAGGCTCAGTACTGCGCTCAAAAGATGCAGCCCTGAGGTCTCTCCTGATAGGAGGTAGTTAAGTAGAAATTCACTGCTCAGCTGACCCGGCAGAAGCAAATGTATACCAAAAATGTACCCAGAATGAGCTTTTCAGTGAACAGCAGCCAGGCACATTTTAGCTAGTTTTACTTGTAAGTGGGGTTGTAAACGCTTTTCAAGCTCAGTACTGCGCTCAAAAGATGTAGCCCTGAGGTCTCTCCTGATAGGAGATAGTTAAGTAGAAATTCACTGCTCAGCTGACCCGGCAGAAGCAAATGTATACCAAAAATGTACCCAGAATGAGCTTTTCAGTGAACAGCAGCCAGGCACATTTTAGCTAGTTTTACTTGTAACTGGGGTTGTAAACGGTTTTCAGGCTCAGTACTGCGCTCAAAAGATGCAGCCCTGAGTCTCTCCTGATAGGAGGCAGTTAAGAAGAAATTCACTGCTCAGCTGACCCGGCAGAAGCAAATGTATACCAAAAATGTACCCAGAATGAGCTTTTCAGTGAACAGCAGCCAGGCACATTTTAGCTAGTTTTACTTGTAAGTGGGGTTGTAAATGGTTTTCAGGCTCAGTACTGCGCTCAAAAGATGCAGCCCTGAGGTCCCTCCTGATGGGAGGTAGTTAAGTAGAAATTCACTGCTCAGCTGACCCGGCAGAAGCAAATGTATACCAAAAATGTACCCAGAATGAGCTTTTCAGTGAACAGCAGCCAGGCACATTTTAGATAGTTTTACTCGTAACTGGGGTTGTAAACGGTTTTCAGGCTCAGTACTGCGCTCAAAAGATGCAGCCCTGAGGTCTCTCCTGATAGGAGGTAGTTATGTAGAAATTCACTGCTCAGCTGACCCGGCAGAAGCAAATGTATACCAAAAATGTACCCAGAATGAGCTTTTCAGTGAACAGCAGCCAGGCACATTTTAGCTAGTTTAACTTGTAAGTGGGGTTGTAATCGCTTTTCAGGCTCAGTACTGCGCTCAAAAGATGCAGCCCTGAGGTCTCTCCTGATAGGAGATAGTTAAGTAGAAATTCACTGCTCAGCTGACCCGGCAGAAGCAAATGTATACCAAAAATGTACCCAAAATAAGCTTTTCAGTGAACAGCAGCCAGGCACATTTTAGCTAGTTTTACTTGTAACTGGGGTTGTACACGCTTTCAGACTCAGTACTGCGCTCAAAAGATGCAGCCCTGAGGTCTCTCCTGATAGGAGGTAGTTAAGTAGAAATTCACTGCTCAGCTGACCCGGTAGAAGCAAATGTATACCAAAAATGTACCCAGAATGAGCTTTTCAGTGAACAGCAGCCAGGCACATTTTAGCTAGTTTTACTTGTAACTGGGGTTGTAAACGGTTTTCAGGCTCAGTACTGCGCTCAAAAGATGCAGCCCTGAGTCTCTCCTGATAGGAGGCAGTTAAGAAGAAATTCACTGCTCAGCTGACCCGGCAGAAGCAAATGTATACCAAAAATGTACCCAGAATGAGCTTTTCAGTGAACAGCAGCCAGGCACATTTTAGCTAGTTTTACTTGTAAGTGGGGTTGTAAACGGTTTTCAGGCTCAGTACTGCGCTCAAAAGATGCAGCCCTGAGGTCCCTCCTGATGGGAGGTAGTTAAGTAGAAATTCACTGCTCAGCTGACCCGGCAGAAGCAAATGTATACCAAAAATGTACCCAGAATGAGCTTTTCAGTGAACAGCAGCCAGGCACATTTTAGATAGTTTTACTTGTAACTGGGGTTGTAAACGGTTTTCAGGCTCAGTACTGCACTCAAAAGATGCAGCCCTGAGGTCTCTCCTGATAGGAGGTAGTTATGTAGAAATTCACTGCTCAGCTGACCCGGCAGAAGCAAATGTATACCAAAAATGTACCCAGAATGAGCTTTTCAGTGAACAGCAGCCAGGCACATTTTAGCTAGTTTTACTTGTAAGTGGGGTTGTAAACGCTTTTCAGGCTCAGTACTGCGCTCAAAAGATGCAGCCCTGAGGTCTCTCCTGATAGGACATAGTTAAGTAGAAATTCACTGCTCAGCTGACCCGGCAGAAGCAAATGTATACCAAAAATGTACCCCGAATGAGCTTTTCAGTGAACAGCAGCCAGGCACATTTTAGCTAGTTTTACTTGTAAGTGGGGTTGTAAACGCTTTTCAGGCTCAGTACTACGCTCAAAAGATGCAGCCCTGAGGTCTCTCCTGATAGGAGATAGTTAAGTAGAAATTCACTGCTCAGCTGACCCGGCAGAAGCAAATGTATACCAAAAATGTACCCAGAATGAGCTTTTCAGTGAACAGCAGCCAGGCACATTTTAGCTAGTTTAACTTGTAAGTGGGGTTGTAATCGCTTTTCAGGCTCAGTACTGCGCTCAAAAGATGCAGCCCTGAGGTCTCTCCTGATAGGAGATAGTTAAGTAGAAATTCACTGCTCAGCTGACCCGGCAGAAGCAAATGTATACCAAAAATGTACCCAAAATAAGCTTTTCAGTGAACAGCAGCCAGGCACATTTTAGCTAGTTTTACTTGTAACTGGGGTTGTAAACGCTTTCAGACTCAGTACTGCGCTCAAAAGATGCAGCCCTGAGGTCTCTCCTGATAGGAGGTAGTTAAGTAGAAATTCACTGCTCAGCTGACCCGGTAGAAGCAAATGTATACCAAAAATGTACCCAGAATGAGCTTTTCAGTGAACAGCAGCCAGGCACATTTTAGCTAGTTTTACTTGTAACTGGGGTTGTAAACGGTTTTCAGGCTCAGTACTGCGCTCAAAAGATGCAGCCCTGAGTCTCTCCTGATAGGAGGCAGTTAAGAAGAAATTCACTGCTCAGCTGACCCGGCAGAAGCAAATGTATACCAAAAATGTACCCAGAATGAGCTTTTCAGTGAACAGCAGCCAGGCACATTTTAGCTAGTTTTACTTGTAACTGGGGTTGTAAACGGTTTTCAGGCTCAGTACTGCGCTCAAAAGATGCAGCCCTGAGTCTCTCCTGATAGGAGGCAGTTAAGAAGAAATTCACTGCTCAGCTGACCCGGCAGAAGCAAATGTATACCAAAAATGTACCCAGAATGAGCTTTTCAGTGAACAGCAGCCAGGCACATTTTAGATAGTTTTACTTGTAACTGGGGTTGTAAACGGTTTTCAGGCTCAGTACTGCACTCAAAAGATGCAGCCCTGAGGTCTCTCCAGATAGGAGGTAGTTATGTAGAAATTCACTGCTCAGCTGACCCGGCAGAAGCAAATGTATACCAAAAATGTACCCAGAATGAGCTTTTCAGTGAACAGCAGCCAGGCACATTTTAGCTAGTTTTACTTGTAAGTGGGGTTGTAAACGCTTTTCAGGCTCAGTACTGCGCTCAAAAGATGCAGCCCTGAGGTCTCTCCTGATAGGACATAGTTAAGTAGAAATTCACTGCTCAGCTGACCCGGCAGAAGCAAATGTATACCAAAAATGTACCCAGAATGAGCTTTTCAGTGAACAGCAGCCAGGCACATTTTAGCTAGTTTTACTTGTAAGTGGGGTTGTAAACGCTTTTCAGGCTCAGTACTTCGCTCAAAAGATGCAGCCCTGAGGTCTCTCCTGATAGGAGATAGTTAAGTAGAAATTCACTGCTCAGCTGACCCGGCAGAAGCAAATGTATACCAAAAATGTACCCAGAATAAGCTTTTCAGTGAACAGCAGCCAGGCACATTTTAGCTAGTTTTACTTGTAACTGGGGTTGTAAACGCTTTTCAGGCTCAGTACTGCGCTCAAAAGATGCAGCCCTGAGGTCTCTCCTGATAGGAGGTAGTTAAGTAGAAATTCACTGCTCAGCTGACCCGGCAGAAGCAAATGTATACCAAAAATGTACCCAGAATGAGCTTTTCAGTGAACAGCAGCCAGGCACATTTTAGCTAGTTTTACTTGTAAGTGGGGTTGTAAACGCTTTTCAGGCTCAGTACTGCGCTCAAAAGATGCAGCCCCGAGGTCTCTCCTGATAGGGGGTAGTTAAGTAGAAATTCACTGTTCAGCTGACCCGACAGAAGCAAATGTATACCAAAAATGTACCCAGAATGAGCTTTTCAGTGAACAGCAGCCAGGCACATTTTAGCTAGTTTTACTTGTAAGTGGGGTTGGAAACGGTTTTCAGGCTCAGTACTGCGCTCAAAAGATGCAGCCCTGAGGTCTCTCCTGATAGGAGGTAGTTAAGTAGAAATTCACTGCTCAGCTGACCCGGCAGAAGCAAATGTATACCAAAAATGTACCCAGAATGAGCTTTTCAGTGAACAGCAGTCAGGCACATTTTAGCTAGTTTTACTTGTAAGTGGGGTTGTAAACGCTTTTCAGGCTCAGTACTGCACTCAAAAGATGCAGCCCTGAGGTCTCTCCTGATAGGAGGTAGTTAAGTAGAAATTCACTGCTCAGCTGACCCGGCAGAAGCAAATGTATACCAAAAATGTACCCAGAATGAGCTTTTCAGTGAACAGCAGCCAGGCACATTTTAGCTAGTTTTACTTGTAAGTGGGGTTGGAAGCGCTTTTCAGGCTCAGTACTGCGCTCAAAAGATGCAGCCCAGAGGTCTCTCCTGATAGGAGATAGTTAAGTAGAAATTCACTGCTCAGCTGACCCGGCAGAAGCAAATGTATACCAAAAATGTACCCAGAATGAGCTTTTCAGTGAACAGCAGCCAGGCACATTTTAGCTAGTTTTACTTGTAAGTGGGGTTGTAAACGGTTTTCAGGCTCAGTACTGCGCTCAAAAGATGCAGCCCTGAGGTCTCTCCTGATGGGAGGTAGTTAAGTAGAAATTCACTGCTCAGCTGACCCGGCAGAAGCAAATGTATACCAAAAATTTACCCAGAATGAGCTTTTCAGTGAACAGCAGCCAGGCACATTTTAGCTAGTTTTACTTGTAACTGGGGTTGTAAACGGTTTTCAGGCTCAGTACTGCGCTCAAAAGATGCACCCTGAGGTCTCTCCTGATAGGAGATAGTTAAGTAGAAATTCACTGCTCAGCTGACCCGGCAGAAGCAAATGTATACCAAAAATGTACCCTTAATGAGCTTTTCAGTGAACAGCAGCCAGGCACATTTTAGCTAGTTTAACTTGTAAGTGGGGTTGTAAACGCTTTTCAGGCTCAGTACTTCGCTCAAAAGATGCAGCCCTGAGGTCTCTCCTGATAGGAGGTAGTTAAGTAGAAATTCACTGCTCAGCTGACCCGGCAGAAGCAAATGTATACCAAAAATGTACCCAGAATGAGCTTTTCAGTGAACAGCAGCCAGGCACATTTTAGCTAGTTTTACTTGTAAGTGGGGTTGTAAACGCTTTTCAGGCTCAGTACTGCGCTCAAAAGATGCAGCCCTGAAGTCTCTCTTGATAGGACATAGTTTAGTAGAAATTCACTGCTCAGCTGACCCGGCAGAAGCAAATGTATACCAAAAATGTACCCAGAATGAGCTTTTCAGTGAACAGCAGCCAGGCACATTTTAGCTAGTTTTACTTGTAAGTGGGGTTGGAAACGCTTTTCAGGCTCAGTACTGCGCTCAAAAGATGCAGCCCTGAGGTCTCTCCTGATAGGAGATAGTTAAGTAGAAATTCACTGCTCAGCTGACCCGGCAGAAGCACATGTATACCAAAAATGTACCCAAAATAAGCTTTTCAGTGAACAGCAGCCAGGCACATTTTAGCTAGTTTTACTTGTAACTGGGGTTGTAAACGCTTTCAGACTCAGTACTGCGCTCAAAAGATGCAGCCCTGAGGTCTCTCCTGATAGGAGGTAGTTAAGTAGAAATTCACTGCTCAGCTGACCCGGTAGAAGCAAATGTATACCAAAAATGTACCCAGAATGAGCTTTTCAGTGAACAGCAGCCAGGCACATTTTAGCTAGTTTTACTTGTAACTGGGGTTGTAAACGGTTTTCAGGCTCAGTACTGCGCTCAAAAGATGCAGCCCTGAGTCTCTCCTGATAGGAGGCAGTTAAGAAGAAATTCACTGCTCAGCTGACCCGGCAGAAGCAAATGTATACCAAAAATGTACCCAGAATGAGCTTTTCAGTGAACAGCAGCCAGGCACATTTTAGCTAGTTTTACTTGTAACTGGGGTTGTAAACGGTTTTCAGGCTCAGTACTGCGCTCAAAAGATGCAGCCCTGAGTCTCTCCTGATAGGAGGCAGTTAAGAAGAAATTCACTGCTCAGCTGACCCGGCAGAAGCAAATGTATACCAAAAATGTACCCAGAATGAGTTTTTCAGTGAACAGCAGCCAGGCACATTTTAGCTAATTTTACTTGTAAGTGGGGTTGTAAACGGTTTTCAGGCTCAGTACTGCGCTCAAAAGATGCAGCCCTGAGGTCCCTCCTGATGGGAGGTAGTTAAGTAGAAATTCACTGCTCAGCTGACCCGGCAGAAGCAAATGTATACCAAAAATGTACCCAGAATGAGCTTTTCAGTGAACAGCAGCCAGGCACATTTTAGATAGTTTTACTTGTAACTGGGGTTGTAAACGGTTTTCAGGCTCAGTACTGCGCTCAAAAGATGCAGCCCTGAGGTCTCTCCTGATAGGAGGTAGTTATGTAGAAATTCACTGCTCAGCTGACCCGGCAGAAGCAAATGTATACCAAAAATGTACCCAGAATGAGCTTTTCAGTGAACAGCAGCCAGGCACATTTTAGCTAGTTTAACTTGTAAGTGGGGTTGTAATCGCTTTTCAGGCTCAGTACTGCGCTCAAAAGATGCAGCCCTGAGGTCTCTCCTGATAGGAGATAGTTAAGTAGAAATTCACTGCTCAGCTGACCCGGCAGAAGCAAATGTATACCAAAAATGTACCCAAAATAAGCTTTTCAGTGAACAGCAGCCAGGCACATTTTAGCTAGTTTTACTTGTAACTGGGGTTGTAAACGCTTTTCAGGCTCAGTACTGCGCTCAAAAGATGCAGCCCTGAGGTCTCTCCTTATAGGAGGTAGTTAAGTAGAAATTCACTGCTCAGCTGACCCGGCAGAAGCAAATGTATACCAAAAATGTACCCAGAATGAGCTTTTCAGTGAACAGCAGCCAGGCACATTTTAGCTAGTTTTACTTGTAAGTGGGGTTGTAAACGCTTTTCAGGCTCAGTACTGCGCTCAAAAGATGTAGCCCTGAGGTCTCTCCTGATAGGAGATAGTTAAGTAGAAATTCACTGCTCAGCTGACCCGGCAGAAGCAAATGTATACCAAAAATTTACCCAGAATGAGCTTTTCAGTGAACAGCAGCCAGGCACATTTTAGCTAGTTTTACTTGTAACTGGGGTTGTAAACGGTTTTCAGGCTCAGTACTGCGCTCAAAAGATGCAGCCCTGAGGTCTCTCTTGATAGGAGGTAGTTAAGTAGAAATTCGCTGCTCAGCTGACCCGGTAGAAGCAAATGTATACCAAAAATGTACCCAGAATGAGCTTTTCAGTGAACAGCAGCCAGGCATATTTTAGCTAGTTTTACTTGTAAGTGGGGTTGTAAACGCTTTTCAGGCTCAGTACTGCGCTCAAAAGATGCAGCCCTGAGGTCTCTCCTGATAGGAGGTAGTTAAGTAGAAATTCACTGCTCAGCTGACCCGGCAGAAGCAAATGTATACCAAAAATGTACCCTGAATGAGCTTTTCAGTGAACAGCAGCCAGGCACATTTTAGCTAGTTTTACTTGTAAGTGGGGTTGTAAACGCTTTTCAGGCTCAGTACTACGCTCAAAAGATGCAGCCCTGAGGTCTCTCCTGAAAGGAGATAGTTAAGTAGAAATTCACTGCTCAGCTGACCCGGCAGAAGCAAATGTATACCAAAAATGTACCCAGAATGAGCTTTTCAGTGAACAGCAGCCAGGCACATTTTAGCTGGTTTAACTTGTAAGTGGGTTTGTAATCGCTTTTCAGGCTCAGTACTGCGCTCAAAAGATGCAGCCCTGAGGTCTCTCCTGATAGGAGATAGTTAAGTAGAAATTCACTGCTCAGCTGACCCGGCAGAAGCAAATGTATACCAAAAATGTACCCAAAATAAGCTTTTCAGTGAACAGCAGCCAGGCACATTTTAGCTAGTTTTACTTGTAACTGGGGTTGTAAACGCTTTCAGACTCAGTACTGCGCTCAAAAGATGCAGCCCTGAGGTCTCTCCTGATAGGAGGTAGTTAAGTAGAAATTCACTGCTCAGCTGACCCGGTAGAAGCAAATGTATACCAAAAATGTACCCAGAATGAGCTTTTCAGTGAACAGCAGCCAGGCACATTTTAGCTAGTTTTACTTGTAACTGGGGTTGTAAACGGTTTTCAGGCTCAGTACTGCGCTCAAAAGATGCAGCCCTGAGTCTCTCCTGATAGGAGGCAGTTAAGAAGAAATTCACTGCTCAGCTGACCCGGCAGAAGCAAATGTATACCAAAAATGTACCCAGAATGAGCTTTTCAGTGAACAGCAGCCAGGCACATTTTAGCTAGTTTAACTTGTAAGTGGGGTTGTAATCGCTTTTCAGGCTCAGTACTGCGCTCAAAAGATGCAGCCCTGAGGTCTCTCCTGATAGGAGATAGTTAAGTAGAAATTCACTGCTCAGCTGACCCGGCAGAAGCAAATGTATACCAAAAATGTACCAAAATAAGCTTTTCAGTGAACAGCAGCCAGGCACATTTTAGCTAGTTTTACTTGTAACTGGGGTTGTAAACGGTTTTCAGGCTCAGTACTGCGCTCAAAAGATGCAGCCCTGAGTCTCTCCTGATAGGAGGCAGTTAAGAAGAAATTCACTGCTCAGCTGACCCGGCAGAAGCAAATGTATACCAAAAATGTACCCAGAATGAGCTTTTCAGTGAACAGCAGCCAGGCACATTTTAGCTAGTTTTACTTGTAAGTGGGGTTGTAAACGGTTTTCAGGCTCAGTACTGCGCTCAAAAGATGCAGCCCTGAGGTCCCTCCTGATGGGAGGTAGTTAAGTAGAAATTCACTACTCAGCTGACCCGGCAGAAGCAAATGTATACCAAAAATGTACCCAGAATGAGCTTTTCAGTGAACAGCAGCCAGGCACATTTTAGATAGTTTTACTTGTAACTGGGGTTGTAAACGGTTTTCAGGCTCAGTACTGCACTCAAAAGATGCAGCCCTGAGGTCTCTCCTGATAGGAGGTAGTTATGTAGAAATTCACTGCTCAGCTGACCCGGCAGAAGCAAATGTATACCAAAAATGTACCCAGAATGAGCTTTTCAGTGAACAGCAGCCAGGCACATTTTAGCTAGTTTTACTTGTAAGTGGGGTTGTAAACGCTTTTCAGGCTCAGTACTGCGCTCAAAAGATGCAGCCCTGAGGTCTCTCCTGATAGGACATAGTTAAGTAGAAATTCACTGCTCAGCTGACCCGGCAGAAGCAAATGTATACCAAAAATGTACCCTGAATGAGCTTTTCAGTGAACAGCAGCCAGGCACATTTTAGCTAGTTTTACTTGTAAGTGGGGTTGTAAACGCTTTTCAGGCTCAGTACTACGCTCAAAAGATGCAGCCCTTAGGTCTCTCCTGATAGGAGATAGTTAAGTAGAAATTCACTGCTCAGCTGACCCGGCAGAAGCAAATGTATACCAAAAATGTACCCAGAATGAGCTTTTCAGTGAACAGCAGCCAGGCACATTTTAGCTAGTTTAACTTGTAAGTGGGGTTGTAATCGCTTTTCAGGCTCAGTACTGCGCTCAAAAGATGCAGCCCTGAGGTCTCTCCTGATAGGAGATAGTTAAGTAGAAATTCACTGCTCAGCTGACCCGGCAGAAGCAAATGTATACCAAAAATGTACCCAAAATAAGCTTTTCAGTGAACAGCAGCCAGGCACATTTTAGCTAGTTTTACTTGTAACTGGGGTTGTAAACGCTTTCAGACTCAGTACTGCGCTCAAAAGATGCAGCCCTGCGGTCTCTCCTGATAGGAGGTAGTTAAGTAGAAATTCACTGCTCAGCTGACCCGGTAGAAGCAAATGTATACCAAAAATGTACCCAGAATGAGCTTTTCAGTGAACAGCAGCCAGGCACATTTTAGCTAGTTTTACTTGTAACTGGGGTTGTAAACGGTTTTCAGGCTCAGTACTGCGCTCAAAAGATGCAGCCCTGAGTCTCTCCTGATAGGAGGCAGTTAAGAAGAAATTCACTGCTCAGCTGACCCGGCAGAAGCAAATGCATACCAAAAATGTACCCAGAATGAGCTTTTCAGTGAACAGCAGCCAGGCACATTTTAGCTAGTTTTACTTGTAACTGGGGTTGTAAACGGTTTTCAGGCTCAGTACTGCGCTCAAAAGATGCAGCCCTGAGTCTCTCCTGATAGGAGGCAGTTAAGAAGAAATTCACTGCTCAGCTGACCCGGCAGAAGCAAATGTATACCAAAAATGTACCCAGAATGAGCTTTTCAGTGAACAGCAGCCAGGCACATTTTAGATAGTTTTACTTGTAACTGGGGTTGTAAACGGTTTTCAGGCTCAGTACTGCGCTCAAAAGATGCAGCCCTGAGGTCCCTCCTGATGGGAGGTAGTTAAGTAGAAATTCACTGCTCAGCTGACCCGGCAGAAGCAAATGTATACCAAAAATGTACCCAGAATGAGCTTTTCAGTGAACAGCAGCCAGGCACATTTTAGATAGTTTTACTTGTAAGTGGGGTTGTAAACGCTTTTCAGGCTCAGTACTACGCTCAAAAGATGCAGCCCTTAGGTCTCTCCTGATAGGAGATAGTTAAGTAGAAATTCACTGCTCAGCTGACCCGGCAGAAGCAAATGTATACCAAAAATGTACCCAGAATGAGCTTTTCAGTGAACAGCAGCCAGGCACATTTTAGCTAGTTTAACTTGTAAGTGGGGTTGTAATCGCTTTTCAGGCTCAGTACTGCGCTCAAAAGATGCAGCCCTGAGGTCTCTCCTGATAGGAGATAGTTAAGTAGAAATTCACTGCTCAGCTGACCCGGCAGAAGCAAATGTATACCAAAAATGTACCCAAAATAAGCTTTTCAGTGAACAGCAGCCAGGCACATTTTAGCTAGTTTTACTTGTAACTGGGGTTGTAAACGCTTTCAGACTCAGTACTGCGCTCAAAAGATGCAGCCCTGCGGTCTCTCCTGATAGGAGGTAGTTAAGTAGAAATTCACTGCTCAGCTGACCCGGCAGAAGCAAATGTATACCAAAAATGTACCCAGAATGAGCTTTTCAGTGAACAGCAGCCAGGCACATTTTAGCTAGTTTTACTTGTAAGTGGGGTTGTAAACGCTTTTCAGGCTCAGTACTGCGCTCAAAAGATGCAGCCCTGAAGTCTCTCTTGATAGGACATAGTTTAGTAGAAATTCACTGCTCAGCTGACCCGGCAGAAGCAAATGTATACCAAAAATGTACCCAGAATGAGCTTTTCAGTGAACAGCAGCCAGGCACATTTTAGCTAGTTTTACTTGTAAGTGGGGTTGGAAACGCTTTTCAGGCTCAGTACTGCGCTCAAAAGATGCAGCCCTGAGGTCTCTCCTGATAGGAGATAGTTAAGTAGAAATTCACTGCTCAGCTGACCCGGCAGAAGCACATGTATACCAAAAATGTACCCAAAATAAGCTTTTCAGTGAACAGCAGCCAGGCACATTTTAGCTAGTTTTACTTGTAACTGGGGTTGTAAACGCTTTCAGACTCAGTACTGCGCTCAAAAGATGCAGCCCTGAGGTCTCTCCTGATAGGAGGTAGTTAAGTAGAAATTCACTGCTCAGCTGACCCGGTAGAAGCAAATGTATACCAAAAATGTACCCAGAATGAGCTTTTCAGTGAACAGCAGCCAGGCACATTTTAGCTAGTTTTACTTGTAACTGGGGTTGTAAACGGTTTTCAGGCTCAGTACTGCGCTCAAAAGATGCAGCCCTGAGTCTCTCCTGATAGGAGGCAGTTAAGAAGAAATTCACTGCTCAGCTGACCCGGCAGAAGCAAATGTATACCAAAAATGTACCCAGAATGAGCTTTTCAGTGAACAGCAGCCAGGCACATTTTAGCTAGTTTTACTTGTAACTGGGGTTGTAAACGGTTTTCAGGCTCAGTACTGCGCTCAAAAGATGCAGCCCTGAGTCTCTCCTGATAGGAGGCAGTTAAGAAGAAATTCACTGCTCAGCTGACCCGGCAGAAGCAAATGTATACCAAAAATGTACCCAGAATGAGTTTTTCAGTGAACAGCAGCCAGGCACATTTTAGCTAGTTTTACTTGTAAGTGGGGTTGTAAACGGTTTTCAGGCTCAGTACTGCGCTCAAAAGATGCAGCCCTGAGGTCCCTCCTGATGGGAGGTAGTTAAGTAGAAATTCACTGCTCAGCTGACCCGGCAGAAGCAAATGTATACCAAAAATGTACCCAGAATGAGCTTTTCAGTGAACAGCAGCCAGGCACATTTTAGATAGTTTTACTTGTAACTGGGGTTGTAAACGGTTTTCAGGCTCAGTACTGCGCTCAAAAGATGCAGCCCTGAGGTCTCTCCTGATAGGAGGTAGTTATGTAGAAATTCACTGCTCAGCTGACCCGGCAGAAGCAAATGTATACCAAAAATGTACCCAGAATGAGCTTTTCAGTGAACAGCAGCCAGGCACATTTTAGCTAGTTTAACTTGTAAGTGGGGTTGTAATCGCTTTTCAGGCTCAGTACTGCGCTCAAAAGATGCAGCCCTGAGGTCTCTCCTGATAGGAGATAGTTAAGTAGAAATTCACTGCTCAGCTGACCCGGCAGAAGCAAATGTATACCAAAAATGTACCCAAAATAAGCTTTTCAGTGAACAGCAGCCAGGCACATTTTAGCTAGTTTTACTTGTAACTGGGGTTGTAAACGCTTTTCAGGCTCAGTACTGCGCTCAAAAGATGCAGCCCTGAGGTCTCTCCTTATAGGAGGTAGTTAAGTAGAAATTCACTGCTCAGCTGACCCGGCAGAAGCAAATGTATACCAAAAATGTACCCAGAATGAGCTTTTCAGTGAACAGCAGCCAGGCACATTTTAGCTAGTTTTACTTGTAAGTGGGGTTGTAAACGCTTTTCAGGCTCAGTACTGCGCTCAAAAGATGTAGCCCTGAGGTCTCTCCTGATAGGAGATAGTTAAGTAGAAATTCACTGCTCAGCTGACCCGGCAGAAGCAAATGTATACCAAAAATTTACCCAGAATGAGCTTTTCAGTGAACAGCAGCCAGGCACATTTTAGCTAGTTTTACTTGTAACTGGGGTTGTAAACGGTTTTCAGGCTCAGTACTGCGCTCAAAAGATGCAGCCCTGAGGTCTCTCTTGATAGGAGGTAGTTAAGTAGAAATTCGCTGCTCAGCTGACCCGGTAGAAGCAAATGTATACCAAAAATGTACCCAGAATGAGCTTTTCAGTGAACAGCAGCCAGGCATATTTTAGCTAGTTTTACTTGTAAGTGGGGTTGTAAACGCTTTTCAGGCTCAGTACTGCGCTCAAAAGATGCAGCCCTGAGGTCTCTCCTGATAGGAGGTAGTTAAGTAGAAATTCACTGCTCAGCTGACCCGGCAGAAGCAAATGTATACCAAAAATGTACCCTGAATGAGCTTTTCAGTGAACAGCAGCCAGGCACATTTTAGCTAGTTTTACTTGTAAGTGGGGTTGTAAACGCTTTTCAGGCTCAGTACTACGCTCAAAAGATGCAGCCCTGAGGTCTCTCCTGAAAGGAGATAGTTAAGTAGAAATTCACTGCTCAGCTGACCCGGCAGAAGCAAATGTATACCAAAAATGTACCCAGAATGAGCTTTTCAGTGAACAGCAGCCAGGCACATTTTAGCTGGTTTAACTTGTAAGTGGGTTTGTAATCGCTTTTCAGGCTCAGTACTGCGCTCAAAAGATGCAGCCCTGAGGTCTCTCCTGATAGGAGATAGTTAAGTAGAAATTCACTGCTCAGCTGACCCGGCAGAAGCAAATGTATACCAAAAATGTACCCAAAATAAGCTTTTCAGTGAACAGCAGCCAGGCACATTTTAGCTAGTTTTACTTGTAACTGGGGTTGTAAACGCTTTCAGACTCAGTACTGCGCTCAAAAGATGCAGCCCTGAGGTCTCTCCTGATAGGAGGTAGTTAAGTAGAAATTCACTGCTCAGCTGACCCGGTAGAAGCAAATGTATACCAAAAATGTACCCAGAATGAGCTTTTCAGTGAACAGCAGCCAGGCACATTTTAGCTAGTTTTACTTGTAACTGGGGTTGTAAACGGTTTTCAGGCTCAGTACTGCGCTCAAAAGATGCAGCCCTGAGTCTCTCCTGATAGGAGGCAGTTAAGAAGAAATTCACTGCTCAGCTGACCCGGCAGAAGCAAATGTATACCAAAAATGTACCCAGAATGAGCTTTTCAGTGAACAGCAGCCAGGCACATTTTAGCTAGTTTAACTTGTAAGTGGGGTTGTAATCGCTTTTCAGGCTCAGTACTGCGCTCAAAAGATGCAGCCCTGAGGTCTCTCCTGATAGGAGATAGTTAAGTAGAAATTCACTGCTCAGCTGACCCGGCAGAAGCAAATGTATACCAAAAATGTACCAAAATAAGCTTTTCAGTGAACAGCAGCCAGGCACATTTTAGCTAGTTTTACTTGTAACTGGGGTTGTAAACGGTTTTCAGGCTCAGTACTGCGCTCAAAAGATGCAGCCCTGAGTCTCTCCTGATAGGAGGCAGTTAAGAAGAAATTCACTGCTCAGCTGACCCGGCAGAAGCAAATGTATACCAAAAATGTACCCAGAATGAGCTTTTCAGTGAACAGCAGCCAGGCACATTTTAGCTAGTTTTACTTGTAAGTGGGGTTGTAAACGGTTTTCAGGCTCAGTACTGCGCTCAAAAGATGCAGCCCTGAGGTCCCTCCTGATGGGAGGTAGTTAAGTAGAAATTCACTACTCAGCTGACCCGGCAGAAGCAAATGTATACCAAAAATGTACCCAGAATGAGCTTTTCAGTGAACAGCAGCCAGGCACATTTTAGATAGTTTTACTTGTAACTGGGGTTGTAAACGGTTTTCAGGCTCAGTACTGCACTCAAAAGATGCAGCCCTGAGGTCTCTCCTGATAGGAGGTAGTTATGTAGAAATTCACTGCTCAGCTGACCCGGCAGAAGCAAATGTATACCAAAAATGTACCCAGAATGAGCTTTTCAGTGAACAGCAGCCAGGCACATTTTAGCTAGTTTTACTTGTAAGTGGGGTTGTAAACGCTTTTCAGGCTCAGTACTGCGCTCAAAAGATGCAGCCCTGAGGTCTCTCCTGATAGGACATAGTTAAGTAGAAATTCACTGCTCAGCTGACCCGGCAGAAGCAAATGTATACCAAAAATGTACCCTGAATGAGCTTTTCAGTGAACAGCAGCCAGGCACATTTTAGCTAGTTTTACTTGTAAGTGGGGTTGTAAACGCTTTTCAGGCTCAGTACTACGCTCAAAAGATGCAGCCCTTAGGTCTCTCCTGATAGGAGATAGTTAAGTAGAAATTCACTGCTCAGCTGACCCGGCAGAAGCAAATGTATACCAAAAATGTACCCAGAATGAGCTTTTCAGTGAACAGCAGCCAGGCACATTTTAGCTAGTTTAACTTGTAAGTGGGGTTGTAATCGCTTTTCAGGCTCAGTACTGCGCTCAAAAGATGCAGCCCTGAGGTCTCTCCTGATAGGAGATAGTTAAGTAGAAATTCACTGCTCAGCTGACCCGGCAGAAGCAAATGTATACCAAAAATGTACCCAAAATAAGCTTTTCAGTGAACAGCAGCCAGGCACATTTTAGCTAGTTTTACTTGTAACTGGGGTTGTAAACGCTTTCAGACTCAGTACTGCGCTCAAAAGATGCAGCCCTGCGGTCTCTCCTGATAGGAGGTAGTTAAGTAGAAATTCACTGCTCAGCTGACCCGGTAGAAGCAAATGTATACCAAAAATGTACCCAGAATGAGCTTTTCAGTGAACAGCAGCCAGGCACATTTTAGCTAGTTTTACTTGTAACTGGGGTTGTAAACGGTTTTCAGGCTCAGTACTGCGCTCAAAAGATGCAGCCCTGAGTCTCTCCTGATAGGAGGCAGTTAAGAAGAAATTCACTGCTCAGCTGACCCGGCAGAAGCAAATGCATACCAAAAATGTACCCAGAATGAGCTTTTCAGTGAACAGCAGCCAGGCACATTTTAGCTAGTTTTACTTGTAACTGGGGTTGTAAACGGTTTTCAGGCTCAGTACTGCGCTCAAAAGATGCAGCCCTGAGTCTCTCCTGATAGGAGGCAGTTAAGAAGAAATTCACTGCTCAGCTGACCCGGCAGAAGCAAATGTATACCAAAAATGTACCCAGAATGAGCTTTTCAGTGAACAGCAGCCAGGCACATTTTAGATAGTTTTACTTGTAACTGGGGTTGTAAACGGTTTTCAGGCTCAGTACTGCGCTCAAAAGATGCAGCCCTGAGGTCCCTCCTGATGGGAGGTAGTTAAGTAGAAATTCACTGCTCAGCTGACCCGGCAGAAGCAAATGTATACCAAAAATGTACCCAGAATGAGCTTTTCAGTGAACAGCAGCCAGGCACATTTTAGATAGTTTTACTTGTAAGTGGGGTTGTAAACGCTTTTCAGGCTCAGTACTACGCTCAAAAGATGCAGCCCTTAGGTCTCTCCTGATAGGAGATAGTTAAGTAGAAATTCACTGCTCAGCTGACCCGGCAGAAGCAAATGTATACCAAAAATGTACCCAGAATGAGCTTTTCAGTGAACAGCAGCCAGGCACATTTTAGCTAGTTTAACTTGTAAGTGGGGTTGTAATCGCTTTTCAGGCTCAGTACTGCGCTCAAAAGATGCAGCCCTGAGGTCTCTCCTGATAGGAGATAGTTAAGTAGAAATTCACTGCTCAGCTGACCCGGCAGAAGCAAATGTATACCAAAAATGTAACCAAAATAAGCTTTTCAGTGAACAGCAGCCAGGCACATTTTAGCTAGTTTTACTTGTAACTGGGGTTGTAAACGCTTTCAGACTCAGTACTGCGCTCAAAAGATGCAGCCCTGCGGTCTCTCCTGATAGGAGGTAGTTAAGTAGAAATTCACTGCTCAGCTGACCCGGTAGAAGCAAATGTATACCAAAAATGTACCCAGAATGAGCTTTTCAGTGAACAGCAGCCAGGCACATTTTAGCTAGTTTTACTTGTAACTGGGGTTGTAAACGGTTTTCAGGCTCAGTACTGCGCTCAAAAGATGCAGCCCTGAGTCTCTCCTGATAGGAGGCAGTTAAGAAGAAATTCACTGCTCAGCTGACCCGGCAGAAGCAAATGCATACCAAAAATGTACCCAGAATGAGCTTTTCAGTGAACAGCAGCCAGGCACATTTTAGCTAGTTTTACTTGTAACTGGGGTTGTAAACGGTTTTCAGGCTCAGTACTGCGCTCAAAAGATGCAGCCCTGAGTCTCTCCTGATAGGAGGCAGTTAAGAAGAAATTCACTGCTCAGCTGACCCGGCAGAAGCAAATGTATACCAAAAATGTACCCAGAATGAGCTTTTCAGTGAACAGCAGCCAGGCACATTTTAGATAGTTTTACTTGTAACTGGGGTTGTAAACGGTTTTCAGGCTCAGTACTGCGCTCAAAAGATGCAGCCCTGAGGTCCCTCCTGATGGGAGGTAGTTAAGTAGAAATTCACTGCTCAGCTGACCCGGCAGAAGCAAATGTATACCAAAAATGTACCCAGAATGAGCTTTTCAGTGAACAGCAGCCAGGCACATTTTAGATAGTTTTACTTGTAACTGTGGTTGTAAACGGTTTTCAGGCTCAGTACTGCGCTCAAAAGATGCAGCCCTGAGGTCTCTCCTGATAGGAGGTAGTTATGTAGAAATTCACTGCTCAGCTGACCCGGCAGAAGCAAATGTATACCAAAAATGTACCCAGAATGAGCTTTTCAGTGAACAGCAGCCAGGCACATTTTAGCTAGTTTAACTTGTAAGTGGGGTTGTAATCGCTTTTCAGGCTCAGTACTGCGCTCAAAAGATGCAGCCCTGAGGTCTCTCCTGATAGGAGATAGTTAAGTAGAAATTCACTGCTCAGCTGACCCGGCAGAAGCAAATGTATACCAAAAATGTACCCAAAATAAGCTTTTCAGTGAACAGCAGCCAGGCACATTTTAGCTAGTTTTACTTGTAACTGGGGTTGTAAACGCTTTCAGACTCAGTACTGCGCTCAAAAGATGCAGCCCTGAGTCTCTCCTGATAGGAGGCAGTTAAGAAGAAATTCACTGCTCAGCTGACCCGGCGGAAGCAAATGTATACCAAAAATGTACCCAGAATGAGCTTTTCAGTGAACAGCAGCCAGGCACATTTTAGCTAGTTTTACTTGTAAGTGGGGTTGTAAACGGTTTTCAGGCTCAGTACTGCGCTCAAAAGATGCAGCCCTGAGGTCCCTCCTGATGGGGGGTAGTTAAGTAGAAATTCACTGCTCAGCTGACCCGGCAGAAGCAAATGTATACCAAAAATGTACCCAGAATGAGCTTTTCAGTGAACAGCAGCCAGGCACATTTTAGATAGTTTTACTTGTAACTGGGGTTGTAAACGGTTTTCAGGCTCAGTACTGCACTCAAAAGATGCAGCCCTGAGGTCTCTCCTGATAGGAGGTAGTTATGTAGAAATTCACTGCTCAGCTGACCCGGCAGAAGCAAATGTATACCAAAAATGTACCCAGAATGAGCTTTTCAGTGAACAGCAGCCAGGCACATTTTAGCTAGTTTTACTTGTAAGTGGGGTTGTAAACGCTTTTCAGGCTCAGTACTGCGCTCAAAAGATGCAGCCCTGAGGTCTCTCCTGATAGGACATAGTTAAGTAGAAATGCACTGCTCAGCTGACCCGGCAGAAGCAAATGTATACCAAAAATGTACCCAGAATGAGCTTTTCAGTGAACAGCAGCCAGGCACATTTTAGCTAGTTTTACTTGTAAGTGGGGTTGTAAACGCTTTTCAGGCTCAGTACTGTGCTCAAAAGATGCAGCCCTGAGGTCTCTCCTGATAGGAGATAGTTAAGTAGAAATTCACTGCTCAGCTGACCCGGCAGAAGCAAATGTATACCAAAAATGTACCCAGAATAAGCTTTTCAGTGAACAGCAGCCAGGCACATTTTAGCTAGTTTTACTTGTAACTGGGGTTGTAAACGCTTTTCAGGCTCAGTACTGTGCTCAAAAGATGCAGCCCTGAGGTCTCTCCTGATAGGAGGTAGTTAAGTAGAAATTCACTGCTCAGCTGACCCGGCAGAAGCAAATGTATACCAAAAATGTACCCAGAATGAGCTTTTCAGTGAACAGCAGCCAGGCACATTTTAGCTAGTTTTACTTGTAAGTGGGGTTGTAAACGCTTTTCAGGCTCAGTACTGCGCTCAAAAGATGCAGCCCCGAGGTCTCTCCTGATAGGGGGTAGTTAAGTAGAAATTCACTGTTCAGCTGACCCGACAGAAGCAAATGTATACCAAAAATGTACCCAGAATGAGCTTTTCAGTGAACAGCAGCCAGGCACATTTTAGCTAGTTTTACTTGTAACTGGGGTTGTAAACGCTTTCAGACTCAGTACTGCGCTCAAAAGATGCAGCCCTGAGGTCTCTCCTGATAGGAGGTAGTTAAGTAGAAATTCACTGCTCAGCTGACCCGGTAGAAGCAAATGTATACCAAAAATGTACCCAGAATGAGCTTTTCAGTGAACAGCAGCCAGGCACATTTTAGCTAGTTTTACTTGTAACTGGGGTTGTAAACGGTTTTCAGGCTCAGTACTGCGCTCAAAAGATGCAGCCCTGAGTCTCTCCTGATAGGAGGCAGTTAAGAAGAAATTCACTGCTCAGCTGACCCGGCAGAAGCAAATGTATACCAAAAATGTACCCAGAATGAGCTTTTCAGTGAACAGCAGCCAGGCACATTTTAGCTAGTTTTACTTGTAACTGGGGTTGTAAACGGTTTTCAGGCTCAGTACTGCGCTCAAAAGATGCAGCCCTGAGTCTCTCCTGATAGGAGGCAGTTAAGAAGAAATTCACTGCTCAGCTGACCCGGCAGAAGCAAATGTATACCAAAAATGTACCCAGAATGAGCTTTTCAGTGAACAGCAGCCAGGCACATTTTAGCTAGTTTTACTTGTAAGTGGGGTTGTAAACGGTTTTCAGGCTCAGTACTGCGCTCAAAAGATGCAGCCCTGAGGTCCCTCCTGATGGGAGGTAGTTAAGTAGAAATTCACTGCTCAGCTGACCCGGCAGAAGCAAATGTATACCAAAAATGTACCCAGAATGAGCTTTTCAGTGAACAGCAGCCAGGCACATTTTAGATCGTTTTACTTGTAACTGGGGTTGTAAACGGTTTTCAGGCTCAGTACTGCGCTCAAAAGATGCAGCCCTGAGGTCTCTCCTGATAGGAGGTAGTTATGTAGAAATTCACTGCTCAGCTGACCCGGCAGAAGCAAATGTATACCAAAAATGTACCCAGAATGAGCTTTTCAGTGAACAGCAGCCAGGCACATTTTAGCTAGTTTAACTTGTAAGTGGGGTTGTAATCGCTTTTCAGGCTCAGTACTGCGCTCAAAAGATGCAGTCCTGAGGTCTCTCCTGATAGGAGATAGTTAAGTAGAAATTCACTGCTCAGCTGACCCGGCAGAAGCAAATGTATACCAAAAATGTACCCAAAATAAGCTTTTCAGTGAACAGCAGCCAGGCACATTTTAGCTAGTTTTACTTGTAACTGGGGTTGTAAACACTTTTCAGGCTCAGTACTGCGCTCAAAAGATGCAGCCCTGAGGTCTCTCCTGATAGGAGGTAGTTAAGTAGAAATTCACTGCTCAGCTGACCCGGCAGAAGCAAATGTATACCAAAAATGTACCCAGAATGAGCTTTTCAGTGAACAGCAGCCAGGCACATTTTAGCTAGTTTTACTTGTAAGTGGGGTTGTAAACGCTTTTCAGGCTCAGTACTGCGCTCAAAAGATGCAGCCCTGAGGTCTCTCCTGATAGGAGGTAGTTAAGTAGAAATTCGCTGCTCAGCTGACCCGGTAGAAGCAAATGTATACCAAAAATGTACCCAGAATGAGCTTTTCAGTGAACAGCAGCCAGGCACATTTTAGCTAGTTTTACTTGTAAGTGGGGTTGTAAACGCTTTTCAGGCTCAGTACTGCGCTCAAAAGATGCAGCCCTGAGGTCTCTCCTGATAGGAGGTAGTTAAGTAGAAATTCACTGCTCAGCTGACCCGGCAGAAGCAAATGTATACAAAAAATGTACCCTGAATGAGCTTTTCAGTGAACAGCAGCCAGGCACATTTTAGCTAGTTTTACTTGTAAGTGGGGTTGTAAACGCTTTTCAGGCTCAGTACTACGCTCAAAAGATGCAGCCCTGAGGTCTCTCCTGAAAGGAGATAGTTAAGTAGAAATTCACTGCTCAGCTGACCCGGCAGAAGCAAATGTATACCAAAAATGTACCCAGAATGAGCTTTTCAGTGAACAGCAGCCAGGCACATTTTAGCTAGTTTTACTTGTAAGTGGGGTTGTAAACGCTTTTCAGGCTCAGTACTGCGCTCAAAAGATGCAGCCCTGAGGTCTCTCCTGATAGGAGGTAGTTAAGTAGAAATTCACTGCTCAGCTGACCCGGCAGAAGCAAATGTATACCAAAAATGTACCCAGAATGAGCTTTTCAGTGAACAGCAGCCAGGCACATTTTAGCTAGTTTTACTTGTAACTGGGGTTGTAAACACTTTTCAGGCTCAGTACTGCGCTCAAAAGATGCAGCCCTGAGGTCTCTCCTGATAGGAGGTAGTTAAGTAGAAATTCACTGCTCAGCTGACCCGGCAGAAGCAAATGTATACCAAAAATGTACCCAGAATGAGCTTTTCAGTGAACAGCAGCCAGGCACATTTTAGCTAGTTTTACTTGTAAGTGGGGTTGTAAACGCTTTTCAGGCTCAGTACTGCGCTCAAAAGATGCAGCCCTGAGGTCTCTCCTGATAGGAGGTAGTTAAGTAGAAATTCGCTGCTCAGCTGACCCGGTAGAAGCAAATGTATACCAAAAATGTACCCAGAATGAGCTTTTCAGTGAACAGCAGCCAGGCACATTTTAGCTAGTTTTACTTGTAAGTGGGGTTGTAAACGCTTTTCAGGCTCAGTACTGCGCTCAAAAGATGCAGCCCTGAGGTCTCTCCTGATAGGAGGTAGTTAAGTAGAAATTCACTGCTCAGCTGACCCGGCAGAAGCAAATGTATACCAAAAATGTACCCTGAATGAGCTTTTCAGTGAACAGCAGCCAGGCACATTTTAGCTAGTTTTACTTGTAAGTGGGGTTGTAAACGCTTTTCAGGCTCAGTACTACGCTCAAAAGATGCAGCCCTGAGGTCTCTCCTGAAAGGAGATAGTTAAGTAGAAATTCACTGCTCAGCTGACCCGGCAGAAGCAAATGTATACCAAAAATGTACCCAGAATGAGCTTTTCAGTGAACAGCAGCCAGGCACATTTTAGCTAGTTTTACTTGTAACTGGGGTTGTAAACGCTTTCAGACTCAGTACTGCGCTCAAAAGATGCAGCCCTGAGGTCTCTCCTGATAGGAGGTAGTTAAGTAGAAATTCACTGCTCAGCTGACCCGGTAGAAGCAAATGTATACCAAAAATGTACCCAGAATGAGCTTTTCAGTGAACAGCAGCCAGGCACATTTTAGCTAGTTTTACTTGTAACTGGGGTTGTAAACGGTTTTCAGGCTCAGTACTGCGCTCAAAAGATGCAGCCCTGAGTCTCTCCTGATAGGAGGCAGTTAAGAAGAAATTCACTGCTCAGCTGACCCGGCAGAAGCAAATGTATACCAAAAATGTACCCAGAATGAGCTTTTCAGTGAACAGCAGCCAGGCACATTTTAGCTAGTTTTACTTGTAACTGGGGTTGTAAACGGTTTTCAGGCTCAGTACTGCGCTCAAAAGATGCAGCCCTGAGTCTCTCCTGATAGGAGGCAGTTAAGAAGAAATTCACTGCTCAGCTGACCCGGCAGAAGCAAATGTATACCAAAAATGTACCCAGAATGAGCTTTTCAGTGAACAGCAGCCAGGCACATTTTAGCTAGTTTTACTTGTAAGTGGGGTTGTAAACGGTTTTCAGGCTCAGTACTGCGCTCAAAAGATGCAGCCCTGAGGTCCCTCCTGATGGGAGGTAGTTAAGTAGAAATTCACTGCTCAGCTGACCCGGCAGAAGCAAATGTATACCAAAAATGTACCCAGAATGAGCTTTTCAGTGAACAGCAGCCAGGCACATTTTAGATAGTTTTACTTGTAACTGGGGTTGTAAACGGTTTTCAGGCTCAGTACTGCGCTCAAAAGATGCAGCGCTGAGGTCTCTCCTGATAGGAGGTAGTTATGTAGAAATTCACTGCTCAGCTGACCCGGCAGAAGCAAATGTATACCAAAAATGTACCCAGAATGAGCTTTTCAGTGAACAGCAGCCAGGCACATTTTAGCTAGTTTAACTTGTAAGTGGGGTTGTAATCGCTTTTCAGGCTCAGTACTGCGCTCAAAAGATGCAGCCCTGAGGTCTCTCCTGATAGGAGATAGTTAAGTAGAAATTCACTGCTCAGCTGACCCGGCAGAAGCAAATGTATACCAAAAATGTACCCAAAATAAGCTTTTCAGTGAGCAGCAGCCAGGCACATTTTAGCTAGTTTTACTTGTAACTGGGGTTGTAAACACTTTTCAGGCTCAGTACTGCACTCAAAAGATGCAGCCCTGAGGTCTCTCCTGATAGGAGGTAGTTAAGTAGAAATTCACTGCTCAGCTGACCCGGCAGAAGCAAATGTATACCAAAAATGTACCCAGAATGAGCTTTTCAGTGAACAGCAGCCAGGCACATTTTAGCTAGTTTTACTTGTAAGTGGGGTTGTAAACGCTTTTCAGGCTCAGTACTGCGCTCAAAAGATGCAGCCCTGAGGTCTCTCCTGATAGGAGGTAGTTAAGTAGAAATTCGCTGCTCAGCTGACCCGGTAGAAGCAAATGTATACCAAAAATGTACCCAGAATGAGCTTTTCAGTGAACAGCAGCCAGGCACATTTTAGCTAGTTTTACTTGTAAGTGGGGTTGTAAACGCTTTTCAGGCTCAGTACTGCGCTCAAAAGATGCAGCCCTGAGGTCTCTCCTGATAGGAGGTAGTTAAGTAGAAATTCACTGCTCAGCTGACCCGGCAGAAGCAAATGTATACCAAAAATGTACCCTGAATGAGCTTTTCAGTGAACAGCAGCCAGGCACATTTTAGCTAGTTTTACTTGTAAGTGGGGTTGTAAACGCTTTTCAGGCTCAGTACTACGCTCAAAAGATGCAGCCCTGAGGTCTCTCCTGAAAGGAGATAGTTAAGTAGAAATTCACTGCTCAGCTGACCCGGCAGAAGCAAATGTATACCAAAAATGTACCCAGAATGAGCTTTTCAGTGAACAGCAGCCAGGCACATTTTAGCTGGTTTAACTTGTAAGTGGGTTTGTAATCGCTTTTCAGGCTCAGTACTGCGCTCAAAAGATGCAGCCCTGAGGTCTCTCCTGATAGGAGATAGTTAAGTAGAAATTCACTGCTCAGCTGACCCGGCAGAAGCAAATGTATACCAAAAATGTACCCAAAATAAGCTTTTCAGTGAACAGCAGCCAGGCACATTTTAGCTAGTTTTACTTGTAACTGGGGTTGTAAACGCTTTCAGACTCAGTACTGCGCTCAAAAGATGCAGCCCTGAGGTCTCTCCTGATAGGAGGTAGTTAAGTAGAAATTCACTGCTCAGCTGACCCGGTAGAAGCAAATGTATACCAAAAATGTACCCAGAATGAGCTTTTCAGTGAACAGCAGCCAGGCACATTTTAGCTAGTTTTACTTGTAACTGGGGTTGTAAACGGTTTTCAGGCTCAGTACTGCGCTCAAAAGATGCAGCCCTGAGTCTCTCCTGATAGGAGGCAGTTAAGAAGAAATTCACTGCTCAGCTGACCCGGCAGAAGCAAATGTATACCAAAAATGTACCCAGAATGAGCTTTTCAGTGAACAGCAGCCAGGCACATTTTAGCTAGTTTTACTTGTAACTGGGGTTGTAAACGGTTTTCAGGCTCAGTACTGCACTCAAAAGATGCAGCCCTGAGTCTCTCCTGATAGGAGGCAGTTAAGAAGAAATTCACTGCTCAGCTGACCCGGCAGAAGCAAATGTATACCAAAAATGTACCCAGAATGAGCTTTTCAGTGAACAGCAGCCAGGCACATTTTAGCTAGTTTAACTTGTAAGTGGGGTTGTAATCGCTTTTCAGGCTCAGTACTGCGCTCAAAAGATGCAGCCCTGAGGTCTCTCCTGATAGGAGATAGTTAAGTAGAAATTCACTGCTCAGCTGACCCGGCAGAAGCAAATGTATACCAAAAATGTACCAAAATAAGCTTTTCAGTGAACAGCAGCCAGGCACATTTTAGCTAGTTTTACTTGTAACTGGGGTTGTAAATGCTTTCAGACTCAGTACTGTGCTCAAAAGATGCAGCCCTGAGGTCTCTCCTGATAGGAGGTAGTTAAGTAGAAATTCACTGCTCAGCTGACCCGGTAGAAGCAAATGTATACCAAAAATGTACCCAGAATGAGCTTTTCAGTGAACAGCAGCCAGGCACATTTTAGCTAGTTTTACTTGTAACTGGGGTTGTAAACGGTTTTCAGGCTCAGTACTGCGCTCAAAAGATGCAGCCCTGAGTCTCTCCTGATAGGACATAGTTAAGTAGAAATTCACTGCTCAGCTGACCCGGCAGAAGCAAATGTATACCAAAAATGTACCCTGAATGAGCTTTTCAGTGAACAGCAGCCAGGCACATTTTAGCTAGTTTTACTTGTAAGTGGGGTTGTAAACGCTTTTCAGGCTCAGTACTACGCTCAAAAGATGCAGCCCTTAGGTCTCTCCTGATAGGAGATAGTTAAGTAGAAATTCACTGCTCAGCTGACCCGGCAGAAGCAAATGTATACCAAAAATGTACCCAGAATGAGCTTTTCAGTGAACAGCAGCCAGGCACATTTTAGCTAGTTTTACTTGTAAGTGGGGTTGTAAACGGTTTTCAGGCTCAGTACTGCGCTCAAAAGATGCAGCCCTGAGGTCCCTCCTGATGGGAGGTAGTTAAGTAGAAATTCACTACTCAGCTGACCCGGCAGAAGCAAATGTATACCAAAAATGTACCCAGAATGAGCTTTTCAGTGAACAGCAGCCAGGCACATTTTAGATAGTTTTACTTGTAACTGGGGTTGTAAACGGTTTTCAGGCTCAGTACTGCACTCAAAAGATGCAGCCCTGAGGTCTCTCCTGATAGGAGGTAGTTATGTAGAAATTCACTGCTCAGCTGACCCGGCAGAAGCAAATGTATACCAAAAATGTACCCAGAATGAGCTTTTCAGTGAACAGCAGCCAGGCACATTTTAGCTAGTTTTACTTGTAAGTGGGGTTGTAAACGCTTTTCAGGCTCAGTACTGCGCTCAAAAGATGCAGCCCTGAGGTCTCTCCTGATAGGACATAGTTAAGTAGAAATTCACTGCTCAGCTGACCCGGCAGAAGCAAATGTATACCAAAAATGTACCCTGAATGAGCTTTTCAGTGAACAGCAGCCAGGCACATTTTAGCTAGTTTTACTTGTAAGTGGGGGTGTAAACGCTTTTCAGGCTCAGTACTACGCTCAAAAGATGCAGCCCTGAGGTCTCTCCTGATAGGAGATAGTTAAGTAGAAATTCACTGCTCAGCTGACCCGGCAGAAGCAAATGTATACCAAAAATGTACCCAGAATGAGCTTTTCAGTGAACAGCAGCCAGGCACATTTTAGCTAGTTTAACTTGTAAGTGGGGTTGTAATCGCTTTTCAGGCTCAGTACTGCGCTCAAAAGATGCAGCCCTGAGGTCTCTCCTGATAGGAGATAGTTAAGTAGAAATTCACTGCTCAGCTGACCCGGCAGAAGCAAATGTATACCAAAAATGTACCCAAAATAAGCTTTTCAGTGAACAGCAGCCAGGCACATTTTAGCTAGTTTTACTTGTAACTGGGGTTGTAAACGCTTTCAGACTCAGTACTGCGCTCAAAAGATGCAGCCCTGCGGTCTCTCCTGATAGGAGGTAGTTAAGTAGAAATTCACTGCTCAGCTGACCCGGTAGAAGCAAATGTATACCAAAAATGTACCCAGAATGAGCTTTTCAGTGAACAGCAGCCAGGCACATTTTAGCTAGTTTTACTTGTAACTGGGGTTGTAAACGGTTTTCAGGCTCAGTACTGCGCTCAAAAGATGCAGCCCTGAGTCTCTCCTGATAGGAGGCAGTTAAGAAGAAATTCACTGCTCAGCTGACCCGGCAGAAGCAAATGTATACCAAAAATGTACCCAGAATGAGCTTTTCAGTGAACAGCAGCCAGGCACATTTTAGCTAGTTTTACTTGTAACTGGGGTTGCAAACGGTTTTCAGGCTCAGTACTGCGCTCAAAAGATGCAGCCCTGAGTCTCTCCTGATAGGAGGCAGTTAAGAAGAAATTCACTGCTCAGCTGACCCGGCAGAAGCAAATGTATACCAAAAATGTACCCAGAATGAGCTTTTCAGTGAACAGCAGCCAGGCACATTTTAGATAGTTTTACTTGTAACTGGGGTTGTAAACGGTTTTCAGGCTCAGTACTGCGCTCAAAAGATGCAGCCCTGAGGTCCCTCCTGATGGGAGGTAGTTAAGTAGAAATTCACTGCTCAGCTGACCCGGCAGAAGCAAATGTATACCAAAAATGTACCCAGAATGAGCTTTTCAGTGAACAGCAGCCAGGCACATTTTAGATAGTTTTACTTGTAACTGGGGTTGTAAACGGTTTTCAGGCTCAGTACTGCGCTCAAAAGATGCAGCCCTGAGGTCTCTCCTGATAGGAGGTAGTTATGTAGAAATTCACTGCTCAGCTGACCCGGCAGAAGCAAATGTATACCAAAAATGTACCCAGAATGAGCTTTTCAGTGAACAGCAGCCAGGCACATTTTAGCTAGTTTAACTTGTAAGTGGGGTTGTAATCGCTTTTCAGGCTCAGTACTGCGCTCAAAAGATGCAGCCCTGAGGTCTCTCCTGATAGGAGATAGTTAAGTAGAAATTCACTGCTCAGCTGACCCGGCAGAAGCAAATGTATACCAAAAATGTACCCAAAATAAGCTTTTCAGTGAACAGCAGCCAGGCACATTTTAGCTAGTTTTACTTGTAACTGGGGTTGTAAACGCTTTCAGACTCAGTACTGCGCTCAAAAGATGCAGCCCTGAGGTCTCTCCTGATAGGAGGTAGTTAAGTAGAAATTCACTGCTCAGCTGACCCGGTAGAAGCAAATGTATACCAAAAATTTACCCAGAATGAGCTTTTCAGTGAACAGCAGCCAGGCACATTTTAGCTAGTTTTACTTGTAACTGGGGTTGTAAACGGTTTTCAGGCTCAGTACTGCGCTCAAAAGATGCAGCCCTGAGTCTCTCCTGATAGGAGGCAGTTAAGAAGAAATTCACTGCTCAGCTGACCCGGCGGAAGCAAATGTATACCAAAAATGTACCCAGAATGAGCTTTTCAGTGAACAGCAGCCAGGCACATTTTAGCTAGTTTTACTTGTAAGTGGGGTTGTAAACGGTTTTCAGGCTCAGTACTGCGCTCAAAAGATGCAGCCCTGAGGTCCCTCCTGATGGGAGGTAGTTAAGTAGAAATTCACTGCTCAGCTGACCCGGCAGAAGCAAATGTATACCAAAAATGTACCCAGAATGAGCTTTTCAGTGAACAGCAGCCAGGCACATTTTAGATAGTTTTACTTGTAACTGGGGTTGTAAACGGTTTTCAGGCTCAGTACTGCACTCAAAAGATGCAGCACTGAGGTCTCTCCTGATAGGAGGTAGTTATGCAGAAATTCACTGCTCAGCTGACCCGGCAGAAGCAAATGTATACCAAAAATGTACCCAGAATGAGCTTTTCAGTGAACAGAAGCCAGGCACATTTTAGCTAGTTTTACTTGTAAGTGGGGTTGTAAACGCTTTTCAGGCTCAGTACTGCGCTCAAAAGATGCAGCCCTGAGGTCTCTCCTGATAGGACATAGTTAAGTAGAAATTCACTGCTCAGCTGACCCGGCAGAAGCAAATGTATACCAAAAATGTACCCAGAATGAGCTTTTCAGTGAACAACAGCCAGGCACATTTTAGCTAGTTTTACTTGTAAGTGGGGTTGTAAACGCTTTTCAGGCTCAGTACTGCGCTCAAAAGATGCAGCCCTGAGGTCTCTCCTGATAGGAGATAGTTAAGTAGAAATTCACTGCTCAGCTGACCCGGCAGAAGCAAATGTATACCAAAAATGTACCCAGAATAAGCTTTTCAGTGAACAGCAGCCAGGCACATTTTAGCTAGTTTTACTTGTAACTGGGGTTGTAAACGCTTTTCAGGCTCAGTACTGCGCTCAAAAGATGCAGCCCTGAGGTCTCTCCTGATAGGAGGTATTTAAGTAGAAATTCACTGCTCAGCTGACCCGGCAGAAGCAAATGTATACCAAAAATGTACCCAGAATGAGCTTTTCAGTGAACAGCAGCCAGGCACATTTTAGCTAGTTTTACTTGTAAGTGGGGTTGTAAACGCTTTTCAGGCTCAGTACTGCGCTCAAAAGATGCAGCCCCGAGGTCTCTCCTGATAGGGGGTAGTTAAGTAGAAATTCACTGTTCAGCTGACCCGACAGAAGCAAATGTATACCAAAAATGTACTCAGAATGAGCTTTTCAGTGAACAGCAGCCAGGCACATTTTAGCTAGTTTTACTTGTAAGTGGGGTTGGAAACGGTTTTCAGGCTCAGTACTGCGCTCAAAAGATGCAGCCCTGAGGTCTCTCCTGATAGGAGGTAGTTAAGTAGAAATTCACTGCTCAGCTGACCCGGCAGAAGCAAATGTATACCAAAAATGTACCCAGAATGAGCTTTTCAGTGAACAGCAGCCAGGCACATTTTAGCTAGTTTTACTTGTAAGTGGGGTTGTAAACGCTTTTCAGGCTCAGTACTGCACTCAAAAGATGCAGCCCTGAGGTCTCTCCTGATAGGAGGTAGTTAAGTAGAAATTCACTGCTCAGCTGACCCGGCAGAAGCAAATGTATACCAAAAATGTACCCAGAATGAGCTTTTCAGTGAACAGCAGCCAGGCACATTTTAGCTAGTTTTACTTGTAAGTGGGGTTGGAAGCGCTTTTCAGGCTCAGTACTGCGCTCAAAAGATGCAGCCCTGAGGTCTCTCCTGATAGGAGATAGTTAAGTAGAAATTCACTGCTCAGCTGACCCGGCAGAAGCAAATGTATACCAAAAATGTACCCAGAATGAGCTTTTCAGTGAACAGCAGCCAGGCACATTTTAGCTAGTTTTACTTGTAAGTGGGGTTGTAAACGGTTTTCAGGCTCAGTACTGCGCTCAAAAGATGCAGCCCTGAGGTCTCTCCTGATGGGAGGTAGTTAAGTAGAAATTCACTGCTCAGCTGACCCGGCAGAAGCAAATGTATACCAAAAATTTACCCAGAATGAGCTTTTCAGTGAACAGCAGCCAGGCACATTTTAGCTAGTTTTACTTGTAACTGGGGTTGTAAACGGTTTTCAGGCTCAGTACTGCGCTCAAAAGATGCAGCCCTGAGTCTCTCCTGATAGGAGGCAGTTAAGAAGAAATTCACTGCTCAGCTGACCCGGCAGAAGCAAATGTATACCAAAAATGTACCCAGAATGAGCTTTTCAGTGAACAGCAGCCAGGCACATTTTAGCTAGTTTAACTTGTAAGTGGGGTTGTAATCGCTTTTCAGGCTCAATACTGCGCTCAAAAGATGCAGCCCTGAGGTCTCTCCTGATAGGAGATAGTTAAGTAGAAATTCACTGCTCAGCTGACCCGGCAGAAGCAAATGTATACCAAAAATGTACCAAAATAAGCTTTTCAGTGAACAGCAGCCAGGCACATTTTAGCTAGTTTTACTTGTAACTGGGGTTGTAAACGCTTTCAGACTCAGTACTGCGCTCAAAAGATGCAGCCCTGAGGTCTCTCCTGATAGGAGGTAGTTAAGTAGAAATTCACTGCTCAGCTGACCCGGTAGAAGCAAATGTATACCAAAAATGTACCCAGAATGAGCTTTTCAGTGAACAGCAGCCAGGCACATTTTAGCTAGTTTTACTTGTAACTGGGGTTGTAAACGGTTTTCAGGCTCAGTACTGCGCTCAAAAGATGCAGCCCTGAGTCTCTCCTGATAGGAGGCAGTTAAGAAGAAATTCACTGCTCAGCTGACCCGGCAGAAGCAAATGTATACCAAAAATGTACCCAGAATGAGCTTTTCAGTGAACAGCAGCCAGGCACATTTTAGCTAGTTTTACTTGTAAGTGGGGTTGTAAACGGTTTTCAGGCTCAGTACTGCGCTCAAAAGATGCAGCCCTGAGGTCCCTCCTGATGGGAGGTAGTTAAGTAGAAATTCACTACTCAGCTGACCCGGCAGAAGCAAATGTATACCAAAAATGTACCCAGAATGAGCTTTTCAGTGAACAGCAGCCAGGCACATTTTAGATAGTTTTACTTGTAACTGGGGTTGTAAACGGTTTTCAGGCTCAGTACTGCACTCAAAAGATGCAGCCCTGAGGTCTCTCCTGATAGGAGGTAGTTATGTAGAAATTCACTGCTCAGCTGACCCGGCAGAAGCAAATGTATACCAAAAATGTACCCAGAATGAGCTTTTCAGTGAACAGCAGCCAGGCACATTTTAGCTAGTTTTACTTGTAAGTGGGGTTGTAAACGCTTTTCAGGCTCAGTACTGCGCTCAAAAGATGCAGCCCTGAGGTCTCTCCTGATAGGACATAGTTAAGTAGAAATTCACTGCTCAGCTGACCCGGCAGAAGCAAATGTATACCAAAAATGTACCCTGAATGAGCTTTTCAGTGAACAGCAGCCAGGCACATTTTAGCTAGTTTTACTTGTAAGTGGGGTTGTAAACGCTTTTCAGGCTCAGTACTACGCTCAAAAGATGCAGCCCTTAGGTCTCTCCTGATAGGAGATAGTTAAGTAGAAATTCACTGCTCAGCTGACCCGGCAGAAGCAAATGTATACCAAAAATGTACCCAGAATGAGCTTTTCAGTGAACAGCAGCCAGGCACATTTTAGCTAGTTTAACTTGTAAGTGGGGTTGTAATCGCTTTTCAGGCTCAGTACTGCGCTCAAAAGATGCAGCCCTGAGGTCTCTCCTGATAGGAGATAGTTAAGTAGAAATTCACTGCTCAGCTGACCCGGCAGAAGCAAATGTATACCAAAAATGTACCCAAAATAAGCTTTTCAGTGAACAGCAGCCAGGCACATTTTAGCTAGTTTTACTTGTAACTGGGGTTGTAAACGCTTTCAGACTCAGTACTGCGCTCAAAAGATGCAGCCCTGCGGTCTCTCCTGATAGGAGGTAGTTAAGTAGAAATTCACTGCTCAGCTGACCCGGTAGAAGCAAATGTATACCAAAAATGTACCCAGAATGAGCTTTTCAGTGAACAGCAGCCAGGCACATTTTAGCTAGTTTTACTTGTAACTGGGGTTGTAAACGGTTTTCAGGCTCAGTACTGCGCTCAAAAGATGCAGCCCTGAGTCTCTCCTGATAGGAGGCAGTTAAGAAGAAATTCACTGCTCAGCTGACCCGGCAGAAGCAAATGTATACCAAAAATGTACCCAGAATGAGCTTTTCAGTGAACAGCAGCCAGGCACATTTTAGCTAGTTTTACTTGTAACTGGGGTTGTAAACGGTTTTCAGGCTCAGTACTGCGCTCAAAAGATGCAGCCCTGAGTCTCTCCTGATAGGAGGCAGTTAAGAAGAAATTCACTGCTCAGCTGACCCGGCAGAAGCAAATGTATACCAAAAATGTACCCAGAATGAGCTTTTCAGTGAACAGCAGCCAGGCACATTTTAGATAGTTTTACTTGTAACTGGGGTTGTAAACGGTTTTCAGGCTCAGTACTGCGCTCAAAAGATGCAGCCCTGAGGTCCCTCCTGATGGGAGGTAGTTAAGTAGAAATTCACTGCTCAGCTGACCCGGCAGAAGCAAATGTATACCAAAAATGTACCCAGAATGAGCTTTTCAGTGAACAGCAGCCAGGCACATTTTAGCTAGTTTTACTTGTAACTGGGGTTGTAAACGCTTTCAGACTCAGTACTGCGCTCAAAAGATGCAGCCCTGAGTCTCTCCTGATAGGAGGCAGTTAAGAAGAAATTCACTGCTCAGCTGACCCGGCGGAAGCAAATGTATACCAAAAATGTACCCAGAATGAGCTTTTCAGTGAACAGCAGCCAGGCACATTTTAGCTAGTTTTACTTGTAAGTGGGGTTGTAAACGGTTTTCAGGCTCAGTACTGCGCTCAAAAGATGCAGCCCTGAGGTCCCTCCTGATGGGGGGTAGTTAAGTAGAAATTCACTGCTCAGCTGACCCGGCAGAAGCAAATGTATACCAAAAATGTACCCAGAATGAGCTTTTCAGTGAACAGCAGCCAGGCACATTTTAGATAGTTTTACTTGTAACTGGGGTTGTAAACGGTTTTCAGGCTCAGTACTGCACTCAAAAGATGCACCCCGAGGTCTCTCCTGATAGGAGGTAGTTATGTAGAAATTCACTGCTCAGCTGACCCGGCAGAAGCAAATGTATACCAAAAATGTACCCAGAATGAGCTTTTCAGTGAACAGCAGCCAGGCACATTTTAGCTAGTTTTACTTGTAAGTGGGGTTGTAAACGCTTTTCAGGCTCAGTACTGCGCTCAAAAGATGCAGCCCTGAGGTCTCTCCTGATAGGAGATAGTTAAGTAGAAATTCACTGCTCAGCTGACCCGGCAGAAGCAAATGTATACCAAAAATGTACCCAGAATAAGCTTTTCAGTGAACAGCAGCCAGGCACATTTTAGCTAGTTTTACTTGTAACTGGGGTTGTAAACGCTTTTCAGGCTCAGTACTGTGCTCAAAAGATGCAGCCCTGAGGTCTCTCCTGATAGGAGGTAGTTAAGTAGAAATTCACTGCTCAGCTGACCCGGCAGAAGCAAATGTATACCAAAAATGTACCCAGAATGAGCTTTTCAGTGAACAGCAGCCAGGCACATTTTAGCTAGTTTTACTTGTAAGTGGGGTTGTAAACGCTTTTCAGGCTCAGTACTGCGCTCAAAAGATGCAGCCCCGAGGTCTCTCCTGATAGGGGGTAGTTAAGTAGAAATTCACTGTTCAGCTGACCCGACAGAAGCAAATGTATACCAAAAATGTACCCAGAATGAGCTTTTCAGTGAACAGCAGCCAGGCACATTTTAGCTAGTTTTACTTGTAACTGGGGTTGTAAACGCTTTCAGACTCAGTACTGCGCTCAAAAGATGCAGCCCTGAGGTCTCTCCTGATAGGAGGTAGTTAAGTAGAAATTCACTGCTCAGCTGACCCGGTAGAAGCAAATGTATACCAAAAATGTACCCAGAATGAGCTTTTCAGTGAACAGCAGCCAGGCACATTTTAGCTAGTTTTACTTGTAAGTGGGGTTGGAAACGGTTTTCAGGCTCAGTACTGCGCTCAAAAGATGCAGCCCTGAGGTCTCTCCTGATAGGAGGTAGTTAAGTAGAAATTCACTGCTCAGCTGACCCGGCAGAAGCAAATGTATACCAAAAATGTACCCAGAATGAGCTTTTCAGTGAACAGCAGCCAGGCACATTTTAGCTAGTTTTACTTGTAAGTGGGGTTGTAAACGCTTTTCAGGCTCAGTACTGCACTCAAAAGATGCAGCCCTGAGGTCTCTCCTGATAGGAGGTAGTTAAGTAGAAATTCACTGCTCAGCTGACCCGGCAGAAGCAAATGTATACCAAAAATGTACCCAGAATGAGCTTTTCAGTGAACAGCAGCCAGGCACATTTTAGCTAGTTTTACTTGTAAGTGGGGTTGGAAGCACTTTTCAGGCTCAGTACTGCGCTCAAAAGATGCAGCCCTGAGGTCTCTCCTGATAGGAGATAGTTAAGTAGAAATTCACTGCTCAGCTGACCCGGCAGAAGCAAATGTATACTAAAAATGTACCCAGAATGAGCTTTTCAGTGAACAGCAGCCAGGCACATTTTAGCTAGTTTTACTTGTAAGTGGGGTTGTAAACGGTTTTCAGGCTCAGTACTGCGCTCAAAAGATGCAGCCCTGAGGTCTCTCCTGATGGGAGGTAGTTAAGTAGAAATTCACTGCTCAGCTGACCCGGCAGAAGCAAATGTATACCAAAAATTTACCCAGAATGAGCTTTTCAGTGAACAGCAGCCAGGCACATTTTAGCTAGTTTTACTTGTAACTGGGGTTGTAAACGGTTTTCAGGCTCAGTACTGCGCTCAAAAGATGCAGCCCTGAGGTCTCTCCTGATAGGAGGTAGTTAAGTAGAAATTCACTGCTCAGCTGACCCGGTAGAAGCAAATGTATACCAAAAATGTACCCAGAATGAGCTTTTCAGTGAACAGCAGCCAGGCACATTTTAGCTAGTTTTACTTGTAACTGGGGTTGTAAACGGTTTTCAGGCTCAGTACTGCGCTCAAAAGATGCAGCCCTGAGTCTCTCCTGATAGGAGGCAGTTAAGAAGAAATTCACTGCTCAGCTGACCCGGCAGAAGCAAATGTATACCAAAAATGTACCCAGAATGAGCTTTTCAGTGAACAGCAGCCAGGCACATTTTAGCTAGTTTTACTTGTAACTGGGGTTGTAAACGGTTTTCAGGCTCAGTACTGCGCTCAAAAGATGCAGCCCTGAGTCTCTCCTGATAGGAGGCAGTTAAGAAGAAATTCACTGCTCAGCTGACCCGGCAGAAGCAAATGTATACCAAAAATGTACCCAGAATGAGCTTTTCAGTGAACAGCAGCCAGGCACATTTTAGCTAGTTTAACTTGTAAGTGGGGTTGTAATCGCTTTTCAGGCTCAGTACTGCGCTCAAAAGATGCAGCCCTGAGGTCTCTCCTGATAGGAGATAGTTAAGTAGAAATTCACTGCTCAGCTGACCCGGCAGAAGCAAATGTATACCAAAAATGTACCAAAATAAGCTTTTCAGTGAACAGCAGCCAGGCACATTTTAGCTAGTTTTACTTGTAACTGGGGTTGTAAACGCTTTCAGACTCAGTACTGCGCTCAAAAGATGCAGCCCTGAGGTCTCTCCTGATAGGAGGTAGTTAAGTAGAAATTCACTGCTCAGCTGACCCGGTAGAAGCAAATGTATACCAAAAATGTACCCAGAATGAGCTTTTCAGTGAACAGCAGCCAGGCACATTTTAGCTAGTTTTACTTGTAACTGGGGTTGTCAACGGTTTTCAGGCTCAGTACTGCGCTCAAAAGATGCAGCCCTGAGTCTCTCCTGATAGGAGGCAGTTAAGAAGAAATTCACTGCTCAGCTGACCCGGCAGAAGCAAATGTATACCAAAAATGTACCCAGAATGAGCTTTTCAGTGAACAGCAGCCAGGCACATTTTAGCTAGTTTTACTTGTAAGTGGGGTTGTAAACGGTTTTCAGGCTCAGTACTGCGCTCAAAAGATGCAGCCCTGAGGTCCCTCCTGATGGGAGGTAGTTAAGTAGAAATTCACTACTCAGCTGACCCGGCAGAAGCAAATGTATACCAAAAATGTACCCAGAATGAGCTTTTCAGTGAACAGCAGCCAGGCACATTTTAGATAGTTTTACTTGTAACTGGGGTTGTAAACGGTTTTCAGGCTCAGTACTGCACTCAAAAGATGCAGCCCTGAGGTCTCTCCTGATAGGAGGTAGTTATGTAGAAATTCACTGCTCAGCTGACCCGGCAGAAGCAAATGTATACCAAAAATGTACCCAGAATGAGCTTTTCAGTGAACAGCAGCCAGGCACATTTTAGCTAGTTTTACTTGTAAGTGGGGTTGTAAACGCTTTTCAGGCTCAGTACTGCGCTCAAAAGATGCAGCCCTGAGGTCTCTCCTGATAGGACATAGTTAAGTAGAAATTCACTGCTCAGCTGACCCGGCAGAAGCAAATGTATACCAAAAATGTACCCTGAATGAGCTTTTCAGTGAACAGCAGCCAGGCACATTTTAGCTAGTTTTACTTGTAAGTGGGGTTGTAAACGCTTTTCAGGCTCAGTACTACGCTCAAAAGATGCAGCCCTTAGGTCTCTCCTGATAGGAGATAGTTAAGTAGAAATTCACTGCTCAGCTGACCCGGCAGAAGCAAATGTATACCAAAAATGTACCCAGAATGAGCTTTTCAGTGAACAGCAGCCAGGCACATTTTAGCTAGTTTAACTTGTAAGTGGGGTTGTAATCGCTTTTCAGGCTCAGTACTGCGCTCAAAAGATGCAGCCCTGAGGTCTCTCCTGATAGGAGATAGTTAAGTAGAAATTCACTGCTCAGCTGACCCGGCAGAAGCAAATGTATACCAAAAATGTACCCAAAATAAGCTTTTCAGTGAACAGCAGCCAGGCACATTTTAGCTAGTTTTACTTGTAACTGGGGTTGTAAACGCTTTCAGACTCAGTACTGCGCTCAAAAGATGCAGCCCTGCGGTCTCTCCTGATAGGAGGTAGTTAAGTAGAAATTCACTGCTCAGCTGACCCGGTAGAAGCAAATGTATACCAAAAATGTACCCAGAATGAGCTTTTCAGTGAACAGCAGCCAGGCACATTTTAGCTAGTTTTACTTGTAACTGGGGTTGTAAACGGTTTTCAGGCTCAGTACTGCGCTCAAAAGATGCAGCCCTGAGTCTCTCCTGATAGGAGGCAGTTAAGAAGAAATTCACTGCTCAGCTGACCCGGCAGAAGCAAATGTATACCAAAAATGTACCCAGAATGAGCTTTTCAGTGAACAGCAGCCAGGCACATTTTAGATAGTTTTACTTGTAACTGGGGTTGTAAACGGTTTTCAGGCTCAGTACTGCGCTCAAAAGATGCAGCCCTGAGGTCCCTCCTGATGGGAGGTAGTTAAGTAGAAATTCACTGCTCAGCTGACCCGGCAGAAGCAAATGTATACCAAAAATGTACCCAGAATGAGCTTTTCAGTGAACAGCAGCCAGGCACATTTTAGATAGTTTTACTTGTAACTGGGGTTGTAAACGGTTTTCAGGCTCAGTACTGCGCTCAAAAGATGCAGCCCTGAGGTCTCTCCTGATAGGAGGTAGTTATGTAGAAATTCACTGCTCAGCTGACCCGGCAGAAGCAAATGTATACCAAAAATGTACCCAGAATGAGCTTTTCAGTGAACAGCAGCCAGGCACATTTTAGCTAGTTTAACTTGTAAGTGGGGTTGTAATCGCTTTTCAGGCTCAGTACTGCGCTCAAAAGATGCAGCCCTGAGGTCTCTCCTGATAGGAGATAGTTAAGTAGAAATTCACTGCTCAGCTGACCCGGCAGAAGCAAATGTATACCAAAAATGTACCCAAAATAAGCTTTTCAGTGAACAGCAGCCAGGCACATTTTAGCTAGTTTTACTTGTAACTGGGGTTGTAAACGCTTTCAGACTCAGTACTGCGCTCAAAAGATGCAGCCCTGAGTCTCTCCTGATAGGAGGCAGTTAAGAAGAAATTCACTGCTCAGCTGACCCGGCGGAAGCAAATGTATACCAAAAATGTACCCAGAATGAGCTTTTCAGTGAACAGCAGCCAGGCACATTTTAGCTAGTTTTACTTGTAAGTGGGGTTGTAAACGGTTTTCAGGCTCAGTACTGCGCTCAAAAGATGCAGCCCTGAGGTCCCTCCTGATGGGGGGTAGTTAAGTAGAAATTCACTGCTCAGCTGACCCGGCAGAAGCAAATGTATACCAAAAATGTACCCAGAATGAGCTTTTCAGTGAACAGCAGCCAGGCACATTTTAGATAGTTTTACTTGTAACTGGGGTTGTAAACGGTTTTCAGGCTCAGTACTGCACTCAAAAGATGCAGCCCTGAGGTCTCTCCTGATAGGAGGTAGTTATGTAGAAATTCACTGCTCAGCTGACCCGGCAGAAGCAAATGTATACCAAAAATGTACCCAGAATGAGCTTTTCAGTGAACAGCAGCCAGGCACATTTTAGCTAGTTTTACTTGTAAGTGGGGTTGTAAACGCTTTTCAGGCTCAGTACTGCGCTCAAAAGATGCAGCCCTGAGGTCTCTCCTGATAGGAGATAGTTAAGTAGAAATTCACTGCTCAGCTGACCCGGCAGAAGCAAATGTATACCAAAAATGTACCCAGAATAAGCTTTTCAGTGAACAGCAGCCAGGCACATTTTAGCTAGTTTTACTTGTAACTGGGGTTGTAAACGCTTTTCAGGCTCAGTACTGTGCTCAAAAGATGCAGCCCTGAGGTCTCTCCTGATAGGAGGTAGTTAAGTAGAAATTCACTGCTCAGCTGACCCGGCAGAAGCAAATGTATACCAAAAATGTACCCAGAATGAGCTTTTCAGTGAACAGCAGCCAGGCACATTTTAGCTAGTTTTACTTGTAAGTGGGGTTGTAAACGCTTTTCAGGCTCAGTACTGCGCTCAAAAGATGCAGCCCCGAGGTCTCTCCTGATAGGGGGTAGTTAAGTAGAAATTCACTGTTCAGCTGACCCGACAGAAGCAAATGTATACCAAAAATGTACCCAGAATGAGCTTTTCAGTGAACAGCAGCCAGGCACATTTTAGCTAGTTTTACTTGTAACTGGGGTTGTAAACGCTTTCAGACTCAGTACTGCGCTCAAAAGATGCAGCCCTGAGGTCTCTCCTGATAGGAGGTAGTTAAGTAGAAATTCACTGCTCAGCTGACCCGGTAGAAGCAAATGTATACCAAAAATGTACCCAGAATGAGCTTTTCAGTGAACAGCAGCCAGGCACATTTTAGCTAGTTTTACTTGTAACTGGGGTTGTAAACGGTTTTCAGGCTCAGTACTGCGCTCAAAAGATGCAGCCCTGAGTCTCTCCTGATAGGAGGCAGTTAAGAAGAAATTCACTGCTCAGCTGACCCGGCAGAAGCAAATGTATACCAAAAATGTACCCAGAATGAGCTTTTCAGTGAACAGCAGCCAGGCACATTTTAGCTAGTTTTACTTGTAACTGGGGTTGTAAACGGTTTTCAGGCTCAGTACTGCGCTCAAAAGATGCAGCCCTGAGTCTCTCCTGATAGGAGGCAGTTAAGAAGAAATTCACTGCTCAGCTGACCCGGCAGAAGCAAATGTATACCAAAAATGTACCCAGAATGAGTTTTTCAGTGAACAGCAGCCAGGCACATTTTAGCTAGTTTTACTTGTAAGTGGGGTTGTAAACGGTTTTCAGGCTCAGTACTGCGCTCAAAAGATGCAGCCCTGAGGTCCCTCCTGATGGGAGGTAGTTAAGTAGAAATTCACTGCTCAGCTGACCCGGCAGAAGCAAATGTATACCAAAAATGTACCCAGAATGAGCTTTTCAGTGAACAGCAGCCAGGCACATTTTAGATAGTTTTACTTGTAACTGGGGTTGTAAACGGTTTTCAGGCTCAGTACTGCGCTCAAAAGATGCAGCCCTGAGGTCTCTCCTGATAGGAGGTAGTTATGTAGAAATTCACTGCTCAGCTGACCCGGCAGAAGCAAATGTATACCAAAAATGTACCCAGAATGAGCTTTTCAGTGAACAGCAGCCAGGCACATTTTAGCTAGTTTAACTTGTAAGTGGGGTTGTAATCGCTTTTCAGGCTCAGTACTGCGCTCAAAAGATGCAGCCCTGAGGTCTCTCCTGATAGGAGATAGTTAAGTAGAAATTCACTGCTCAGCTGACCCGGCAGAAGCAAATGTATACCAAAAATGTACCCAAAATAAGCTTTTCAGTGAACAGCAGCCAGGCACATTTTAGCTAGTTTTACTTGTAACTGGGGTTGTAAACACTTTTCAGGCTCAGTACTGCGCTCAAAAGATGCAGCCCTGAGGTCTCTCCTGATAGGAGGTAGTTAAGTAGAAATTCACTGCTCAGCTGACCCGGCAGAAGCAAATGTATACCAAAAATGTACCCAGAATGAGCTTTTCAGTGAACAGCAGCCAGGCACATTTTAGCTAGTTTTACTTGTAAGTGGGGTTGTAAACGCTTTTCAGGCTCAGTACTGCGCTCAAAAGATGCAGCCCTGAGGTCTCTCCTGATAGGAGGTAGTTAAGTAGAAATTCGCTGCTCAGCTGACCCGGTAGAAGCAAATGTATACCAAAAATGTACCCAGAATGAGCTTTTCAGTGAACAGCAGCCAGGCACATTTTAGCTAGTTTTACTTGTAAGTGGGGTTGTAAACGCTTTTCAGGCTCAGTACTGCGCTCAAAAGATGCAGCCCTGAGGTCTCTCCTGATAGGAGGTAGTTAAGTAGAAATTCACTGCTCAGCTGACCCGGCAGAAGCAAATGTATACCAAAAATGTACCCTGAATGAGCTTTTCAGTGAACAGCAGCCAGGCACATTTTAGCTAGTTTTACTTGTAAGTGGGGTTGTAAACGCTTTTCAGGCTCAGTACTACGCTCAAAAGATGCAGCCCTGAGGTCTCTCCTGAAAGGAGATAGTTAAGTAGAAATTCACTGCTCAGCTGACCCGGCAGAAGCAAATGTATACCAAAAATGTACCCAGAATGAGCTTTTCAGTGAACAGCAGCCAGGCACATTTTAGCTGGTTTAACTTGTAAGTGGGTTTGTAATCGCTTTTCAGGCTCAGTACTGCGCTCAAAAGATGCAGCCCTGAGGTCTCTCCTGATAGGAGATAGTTAAGTAGAAATTCACTGCTCAGCTGACCCGGCAGAAGCAAATGTATACCAAAAATGTACCCAAAATAAGCTTTTCAGTGAACAGCAGCCAGGCACATTTTAGCTAGTTTTACTTGTAACTGGGGTTGTAAACGCTTTCAGACTCAGTACTGCGCTCAAAAGATGCAGCCCTGAGGTCTCTCCTGATAGGAGGTAGTTAAGTAGAAATTCACTGCTCAGCTGACCCGGTAGAAGCAAATGTATACCAAAAATGTACCCAGAATGAGCTTTTCAGTGAACAGCAGCCAGGCACATTTTAGCTAGTTTTACTTGTAACTGGGGTTGTAAACGGTTTTCAGGCTCAGTACTGCGCTCAAAAGATGCAGCCCTGAGTCTCTCCTGATAGGAGGCAGTTAAGAAGAAATTCACTGCTCAGCTGACCCGGCAGAAGCAAATGTATACCAAAAATGTACCCAGAATGAGCTTTTCAGTGAACAGCAGCCAGGCACATTTTAGCTAGTTTTACTTGTAACTGGGGTTGTAAACGGTTTTCAGGCTCAGTACTGCACTCAAAAGATGCAGCCCTGAGTCTCTCCTGATAGGAGGCAGTTAAGAAGAAATTCACTGCTCAGCTGACCCGGCAGAAGCAAATGTATACCAAAAATGTACCCAGAATGAGCTTTTCAGTGAACAGCAGCCAGGCACATTTTAGCTAGTTTAACTTGTAAGTGGGGTTGTAATCGCTTTTCAGGCTCAGTACTGCGCTCAAAAGATGCAGCCCTGAGGTCTCTCCTGATAGGAGATAGTTAAGTAGAAATTCACTGCTCAGCTGACCCGGCAGAAGCAAATGTATACCAAAAATGTACCAAAATAAGCTTTTCAGTGAACAGCAGCCAGGCACATTTTAGCTAGTTTTACTTGTAACTGGGGTTGTAAACGCTTTCAGACTCAGTACTGTGCTCAAAAGATGCAGCCCTGAGGTCTCTCCTGATAGGAGGTAGTTAAGTAGAAATTCACTGCTCAGCTGACCCGGTAGAAGCAAATGTATACCAAAAATGTACCCAGAATGAGCTTTTCAGTGAACAGCAGCCAGGCACATTTTAGCTAGTTTTACTTGTAACTGGGGTTGTAAACGGTTTTCAGGCTCAGTACTGCGCTCAAAAGATGCAGCCCTGAGTCTCTCCTGATAGGAGGCAGTTAAGAAGAAATTCACTGCTCAGATGACCCGGCAGAAGCAAATGTATACCAAAAATGTACCCAGAATGAGCTTTTCAGTGAACAGCAGCCAGGCACATTTTAGCTAGTTTTACTTGTAAGTGGGGTTGTAAACGGTTTTCAGGCTCAGTACTGCGCTCAAAAGATGCAGCCCTGAGGTCCCTCCTGATGGGAGGTAGTTAAGTAGAAATTCACTACTCAGCTGACCCGGCAGAAGCAAATGTATACCAAAAATGTACCCAGAATGAGCTTTTCAGTGAACAGCAGCCAGGCACATTTTAGATAGTTTTACTTGTAACTGGGGTTGTAAACGGTTTTCAGGCTCAGTACTGCACTCAAAAGATGCAGCCCTGAGGTCTCTCCTGATAGGAGGTAGTTATGTAGAAATTCACTGCTCAGCTGACCCGGCAGAAGCAAATGTATACCAAAAATGTACCCAGAATGAGCTTTTCAGTGAACAGCAGCCAGGCACATTTTAGCTAGTTTTACTTGTAAGTGGGGTTGTAAACGCTTTTCAGGCTCAGTACTGCGCTCAAAAGATGCAGCCCTGAGGTCTCTCCTGATAGGACATAGTTAAGTAGAAATTCACTGCTCAGCTGACCCGGCAGAAGCAAATGTATACCAAAAATGTACCCTGAATGAGCTTTTCAGTGAACAGCAGCCAGGCACATTTTAGCTAGTTTTACTTGTAAGTGGGGTTGTAAACGCTTTTCAGGCTCAGTACTACGCTCAAAAGATGCAGCCCTGAGGTCTCTCCTGATAGGAGATAGTTAAGTAGAAATTCACTGCTCAGCTGACCCGGCAGAAGCAAATGTATACCAAAAATGTACCCAGAATGAGCTTTTCAGTGAACAGCAGCCAGGCACATTTTAGCTAGTTTAACTTGTAAGTGGGGTTGTAATCGCTTTTCAGGCTCAGTACTGCGCTCAAAAGATGCAGCCCTGAGGTCTCTCCTGATAGGAGATAGTTAAGTAGAAATTCACTGCTCAGCTGACCCGGCAGAAGCAAATGTATACCAAAAATGTACCCAAAATAAGCTTTTCAGTGAACAGCAGCCAGGCACATTTTAGCTAGTTTTACTTGTAACTGGGGTTGTAAACGCTTTCAGACTCAGTACTGCGCTCAAAAGATGCAGCCCTGCGGTCTCTCCTGATAGGAGGTAGTTAAGTAGAAATTCACTGCTCAGCTGACCCGGTAGAAGCAAATGTATACCAAAAATGTACCCAGAATGAGCTTTTCAGTGAACAGCAGCCAGGCACATTTTAGCTAGTTTTACTTGTAACTGGGGTTGTAAACGGTTTTCAGGCTCAGTACTGCGCTCAAAAGATGCAGCCCTGAGTCTCTCCTGATAGGAGGCAGTTAAGAAGAAATTCACTGCTCAGCTGACCCGGCAGAAGCAAATGTATACCAAAAATGTACCCAGAATGAGCTTTTCAGTGAACAGCAGCCAGGCACATTTTAGCTAGTTTTACTTGTAACTGGGGTTGCAAACGGTTTTCAGGCTCAGTACTGCGCTCAAAAGATGCAGCCCTGAGTCTCTCCTGATAGGAGGCAGTTAAGAAGAAATTCACTGCTCAGCTGACCCGGCAGAAGCAAATGTATACCAAAAATGTACCCAGAATTAGCTTTTCAGTGAACAGCAGCCAGGCACATTTTAGATAGTTTTACTTGTAACTGGGGTTGTAAACGGTTTTCAGGCTCAGTACTGCGCTCAAAAGATGCAGCCCTGAGGTCCCTCCTGATGGGAGGTAGTTAAGTAGAAATTCACTGCTCAGCTGACCCGGCAGAAGCAAATGTATACCAAAAATGTACCCAGAATGAGCTTTTCAGTGAACAGCAGCCAGGCACATTTTAGATAGTTTTACTTGTAACTGGGGTTGTAAACGGTTTTCAGGCTCAGTACTGCGCTCAAAAGATGCAGCCCTGAGGTCTCTCCTGATAGGAGGTAGTTATGTAGAAATTCACTGCTCAGCTGACCCGGCAGAAGCAAATGTATACCAAAAATGTACCCAGAATGAGCTTTTCAGTGAACAGCAGCCAGGCACATTTTAGCTAGTTTAACTTGTAAGTGGGGTTGTAATCGCTTTTCAGGCTCAGTACTGCGCTCAAAAGATGCAGCCCTGAGGTCTCTCCTGATAGGAGATAGTTAAGTAGAAATTCACTGCTCAGCTGACCCGGCAGAAGCAAATGTATACCAAAAATGTACCCAAAATAAGCTTTTCAGTGAACAGCAGCCAGGCACATTTTAGCTAGTTTTACTTGTAACTGGGGTTGTAAACGCTTTCAGACTCAGTACTGCGCTCAAAAGATGCAGCCCTGAGGTCTCTCCTGATAGGAGGTAGTTAAGTAGAAATTCACTGCTCAGCTGACCCGGTAGAAGCAAATGTATACCAAAAATTTACCCAGAATGAGCTTTTCAGTGAACAGCAGCCAGGCACATTTTAGCTAGGTTTACTTGTAACTGGGGTTGTAAACGGTTTTCAGGCTCAGTACTGCGCTCAAAAGATGCAGCCCTGAGTTTCTCCTGATAGGAGGCAGTTAAGAAGAAATTCACTGCTCAGCTGACCCGGCGGAAGCAAATGTATACCAAAAATGTACCCAGAATGAGCTTTTCAGTGAACAGCAGCCAGGCACATTTTAGCTAGTTTTACTTGTAAGTGGGGTTGTAAACGGTTTTCAGGCTCAGTACTGCGCTCAAAAGATGCAGCCCTGAGGTCCCTTCTGATGGGAGGTAGTTAAGTAGAAATTCACTGCTCAGCTGACCCGGCAGAAGCAAATGTATACCAAAAATGTACCCAGAATGAGCTTTTCAGTGAACAGCAGCCAGGCACATTTTAGATAGTTTTACTTGTAACTGGGGTTGTAAACGGTTTTCAGGCTCAGTACTGCACTCAAAAGATGCAGCCCTGAGGTCTCTCCTGATAGGAGGTAGTTATGCAGAAATTCACTGCTCAGCTGACCCGGCAGAAGCAAATGTATACCAAAAATGTACCCAGAATGAGCTTTTCAGTGAACAGCAGCCAGGCACATTTTAGCTAGTTTTACTTGTAAGTGGGGTTGTAAACGCTTTTCAGGCTCAGTACTGCGCTCAAAAGATGCAGCCCTGAGGTCTCTCCTGATAGGACATAGTTAAGTAGAAATTCACTGCTCAGCTGACCCGGCAGAAGCAAATGTATACCAAAAATGTACCCAGAATGAGCTTTTCAGTGAACAACAGCCAGGCACATTTTAGCTAGTTTTACTTGTAAGTGGGGTTGTAAACGCTTTTCAGGCTCAGTACTGCGCTCAAAAGATGCAGCCCTGAGGTCTCTCCTGATAGGAGATAGTTAAGTAGAAATTCACTGCTCAGCTGACCCGGCAGAAGCAAATGTATACCAAAAATGTACCCAGAATAAGCTTTTCAGTGAACAGCAGCCAGGCACATTTTAGCTAGTTTTACTTGTAACTGGGGTTGTAAACGCTTTTCAGGCTCAGTACTGCGCTCAAAAGATGCAGCCCTGAGGTCTCTCCTGATAGGAGGTAGTTAAGTAGAAATTCACTGCTCAGCTGACCCGGCAGAAGCAAATGTATACCAAAAATGTACCCTGAATGAGCTTTTCAGTGAACAGCAGCCAGGCACATTTTAGCTAGTTTTACTTGTAAGTGGGGTTGTAAACGCTTTTCAGGCTCAGTACTGCGCTCAAAAGATGCAGCCCCGAGGTCTCTCCTGATAGGGGGTAGTTAAGTAGAAATTCACTGTTCAGCTGACCCGACAGAAGCAAATGTATACCAAAAATGTACTCAGAATGAGCTTTTCAGTGAACAGCAGCCAGGCACATTTTAGCTAGTTTTACTTGTAAGTGGGGTTGGAAACGGTTTTCAGGCTCAGTACTGCGCTCAAAAGATGCAGCCCTGAGGTCTCTCCTGATAGGAGGTAGTTAAGTAGAAATTCACTGCTCAGCTGACCCGGCAGAAGCAAATGTATACCAAAAATGTACCCAGAATGAGCTTTTCAGTGAACAGCAGCCAGGCACATTTTAGCTAGTTTTACTTGTAAGTGGGGTTGTAAACGCTTTTCAGGCTCAGTACTGCACTCAAAAGATGCAGCCCTGAGGTCTCTCCTGATAGGAGGTAGTTAAGTAGAAATTCACTGCTCAGCTGACCCGGCAGAAGCAAATGTATACCAAAAATGTACCCAGAATGAGCTTTTCAGTGAACAGCAGCCAGGCACATTTTAGCTAGTTTTACTTGTAAGTGGGGTTGGAAGCGCTTTTCAGGCTCAGTACTGCGCTCAAAAGATGCAGCCCTGAGGTCTCTCCTGATAGGAGATAGTTAAGTAGAAATTCACTGCTCAGCTGACCCGGCAGAAGCAAATGTATACCAAAAATGTACCCAGAATGAGCTTTTCAGTGAACAGCAGCCAGGCACATTTTAGCTAGTTTTACTTGTAAGTGGGGTTGTAAACGGTTTTCAGGCTCAGTACTGCGCTCAAAAGATGCAGCCCTGAGGTCTCTCCTGATGGGAGGTAGTTAAGTAGAAATTCACTGCTCAGCTGACCCGGCAGAAGCAAATGTATACCAAAAATTTACCCAGAATGAGCTTTTCAGTGAACAGCAGCCAGGCACATTTTAGCTAGTTTTACTTGTAACTGGGGTTGTAAACGGTTTTCAGGCTCAGTACTGCGCTCAAAAGATGCAGCCCTGAGGTCTCTCCTGATAGGAGATAGTTAAGTAGAAATTCACTGCTCAGCTGACCCGGCAGAAGCAAATGTATACCAAAAATGTACCCAGAATGAGCTTTTCAGTGAACAGCAGCCAGGCACATTTTAGCTAGTTTTACTTGTAAGTGGGGTTGTAAACGCTTTTCAGGCTCAGTACTACGCTCAAAAGATGCAGCCCTGAGGTCTCTCCTGAAAGGAGATAGTTAAGTAGAAATTCACTGCTCAGCTGACCCGGCAGAAGCAAATGTATACCAAAAATGTACCCAGAATGAGCTTTTCAGTGAACAGCAGCCAGGCACATTTTAGCTGGTTTAACTTGTAAGTGGGTTTGTAATCGCTTTTCAGGCTCAGTACTGCGCTCAAAAGATGCAGCCCTGAGGTCTCTCCTGATAGGAGATAGTTAAGTAGAAATTCACTGCTCAGCTGACCCGGCAGAAGCAAATGTATACCAAAAATGTACCCAAAATAAGCTTTTCAGTGAACAGCAGCCAGGCACATTTTAGCTAGTTTTACTTGTAACTGGGGTTGTAAACGCTTTCAGACTCAGTACTGCGCTCAAAAGATGCAGCCCTGAGGTCTCTCCTGATAGGAGGTAGTTAAGTAGAAATTCACTGCTCAGCTGACCCGGTAGAAGCAAATGTATACCAAAAATGTACCCAGAATGAGCTTTTCAGTGAACAGCAGCCAGGCACATTTTAGCTAGTTTTACTTGTAACTGGGGTTGTAAACGGTTTTCAGGCTCAGTACTGCGCTCAAAAGATGCAGCCCTGAGTCTCTCCTGATAGGAGGCAGTTAAGAAGAAATTCACTGCTCAGCTGACCCGGCAGAAGCAAATGTATACCAAAAATGTACCCAGAATGAGCTTTTCAGTGAACAGCAGCCAGGCACATTTTAGCTAGTTTTACTTGTAACTGGGGTTGTAAACGGTTTTCAGGCTCAGTACTGCACTCAAAAGATGCAGCCCTGAGTCTCTCCTGATAGGAGGCAGTTAAGAAGAAATTCACTGCTCAGCTGACCCGGCAGAAGCAAATGTATACCAAAAATGTACCCAGAATGAGCTTTTCAGTGAACAGCAGCCAGGCACATTTTAGCTAGTTTAACTTGTAAGTGGGGTTGTAATCGCTTTTCAGGCTCAGTACTGCGCTCAAAAGATGCAGCCCTGAGGTCTCTCCTGATAGGAGATAGTTAAGTAGAAATTCACTGCTCAGCTGACCCGGCAGAAGCAAATGTATACCAAAAATGTACCAAAATAAGCTTTTCAGTGAACAGCAGCCAGGCACATTTTAGCTAGTTTTACTTGTAACTGGGGTTGTAAACGCTTTCAGACTCAGTACTGTGCTCAAAAGATGCAGCCCTGAGGTCTCTCCTGATAGGAGGTAGTTAAGTAGAAATTCACTGCTCAGCTGACCCGGTAGAAGCAAATGTATACCAAAAATGTACCCAGAATGAGCTTTTCAGTGAACAGCAGCCAGGCACATTTTAGCTAGTTTTACTTGTAACTGGGGTTGTAAACGGTTTTCAGGCTCAGTACTGCGCTCAAAAGATGCAGCCCTGAGTCTCTCCTGATAGGAGGCAGTTAAGAAGAAATTCACTGCTCAGATGACCCGGCAGAAGCAAATGTATACCAAAAATGTACCCAGAATGAGCTTTTCAGTGAACAGCAGCCAGGCACATTTTAGCTAGTTTTACTTGTAAGTGGGGTTGTAAACGGTTTTCAGGCTCAGTACTGCGCTCAAAAGATGCAGCCCTGAGGTCCCTCCTGATGGGAGGTAGTTAAGTAGAAATTCACTACTCAGCTGACCCGGCAGAAGCAAATGTATACCAAAAATGTACCCAGAATGAGCTTTTCAGTGAACAGCAGCCAGGCACATTTTAGATAGTTTTACTTGTAACTGGGGTTGTAAACGGTTTTCAGGCTCAGTACTGCACTCAAAAGATGCAGCCCTGAGGTCTCTCCTGATAGGAGGTAGTTATGTAGAAATTCACTGCTCAGCTGACCCGGCAGAAGCAAATGTATACCAAAAATGTACCCAGAATGAGCTTTTCAGTGAACAGCAGCCAGGCACATTTTAGCTAGTTTTACTTGTAAGTGGGGTTGTAAACGCTTTTCAGGCTCAGTACTGCGCTCAAAAGATGCAGCCCTGAGGTCTCTCCTGATAGGACATAGTTAAGTAGAAATTCACTGCTCAGCTGACCCGGCAGAAGCAAATGTATACCAAAAATGTACCCTGAATGAGCTTTTCAGTGAACAGCAGCCAGGCACATTTTAGCTAGTTTTACTTGTAAGTGGGGTTGTAAACGCTTTTCAGGCTCAGTACTACGCTCAAAAGATGCAGCCCTGAGGTCTCTCCTGATAGGAGATAGTTAAGTAGAAATTCACTGCTCAGCTGACCCGGCAGAAGCAAATGTATACCAAAAATGTACCCAGAATGAGCTTTTCAGTGAACAGCAGCCAGGCACATTTTAGCTAGTTTAACTTGTAAGTGGGGTTGTAATCGCTTTTCAGGCTCAGTACTGCGCTCAAAAGATGCAGCCCTGAGGTCTCTCCTGATAGGAGATAGTTAAGTAGAAATTCACTGCTCAGCTGACCCGGCAGAAGCAAATGTATACCAAAAATGTACCCAAAATAAGCTTTTCAGTGAACAGCAGCCAGGCACATTTTAGCTAGTTTTACTTGTAACTGGGGTTGTAAACGCTTTCAGACTCAGTACTGCGCTCAAAAGATGCAGCCCTGCGGTCTCTCCTGATAGGAGGTAGTTAAGTAGAAATTCACTGCTCAGCTGACCCGGTAGAAGCAAATGTATACCAAAAATGTACCCAGAATGAGCTTTTCAGTGAACAGCAGCCAGGCACATTTTAGCTAGTTTTACTTGTAACTGGGGTTGTAAACGGTTTTCAGGCTCAGTACTGCGCTCAAAAGATGCAGCCCTGAGTCTCTCCTGATAGGAGGCAGTTAAGAAGAAATTCACTGCTCAGCTGACCCGGCAGAAGCAAATGTATACCAAAAATGTACCCAGAATGAGCTTTTCAGTGAACAGCAGCCAGGCACATTTTAGCTAGTTTTACTTGTAACTGGGGTTGCAAACGGTTTTCAGGCTCAGTACTGCGCTCAAAAGATGCAGCCCTGAGTCTCTCCTGATAGGAGGCAGTTAAGAAGAAATTCACTGCTCAGCTGACCCGGCAGAAGCAAATGTATACCAAAAATGTACCCAGAATTAGCTTTTCAGTGAACAGCAGCCAGGCACATTTTAGATAGTTTTACTTGTAACTGGGGTTGTAAACGGTTTTCAGGCTCAGTACTGCGCTCAAAAGATGCAGCCCTGAGGTCCCTCCTGATGGGAGGTAGTTAAGTAGAAATTCACTGCTCAGCTGACCCGGCAGAAGCAAATGTATACCAAAAATGTACCCAGAATGAGCTTTTCAGTGAACAGCAGCCAGGCACATTTTAGATAGTTTTACTTGTAACTGGGGTTGTAAACGGTTTTCAGGCTCAGTACTGCGCTCAAAAGATGCAGCCCTGAGGTCTCTCCTGATAGGAGGTAGTTATGTAGAAATTCACTGCTCAGCTGACCCGGCAGAAGCAAATGTATACCAAAAATGTACCCAGAATGAGCTTTTCAGTGAACAGCAGCCAGGCACATTTTAGCTAGTTTAACTTGTAAGTGGGGTTGTAATCGCTTTTCAGGCTCAGTACTGCGCTCAAAAGATGCAGCCCTGAGGTCTCTCCTGATAGGAGATAGTTAAGTAGAAATTCACTGCTCAGCTGACCCGGCAGAAGCAAATGTATACCAAAAATGTACCCAAAATAAGCTTTTCAGTGAACAGCAGCCAGGCACATTTTAGCTAGTTTTACTTGTAACTGGGGTTGTAAACGCTTTCAGACTCAGTACTGCGCTCAAAAGATGCAGCCCTGAGGTCTCTCCTGATAGGAGGTAGTTAAGTAGAAATTCACTGCTCAGCTGACCCGGTAGAAGCAAATGTATACCAAAAATTTACCCAGAATGAGCTTTTCAGTGAACAGCAGCCAGGCACATTTTAGCTAGGTTTACTTGTAACTGGGGTTGTAAACGGTTTTCAGGCTCAGTACTGCGCTCAAAAGATGCAGCCCTGAGTTTCTCCTGATAGGAGGCAGTTAAGAAGAAATTCACTGCTCAGCTGACCCGGCGGAAGCAAATGTATACCAAAAATGTACCCAGAATGAGCTTTTCAGTGAACAGCAGCCAGGCACATTTTAGCTAGTTTTACTTGTAAGTGGGGTTGTAAACGGTTTTCAGGCTCAGTACTGCGCTCAAAAGATGCAGCCCTGAGGTCCCTTCTGATGGGAGGTAGTTAAGTAGAAATTCACTGCTCAGCTGACCCGGCAGAAGCAAATGTATACCAAAAATGTACCCAGAATGAGCTTTTCAGTGAACAGCAGCCAGGCACATTTTAGATAGTTTTACTTGTAACTGGGGTTGTAAACGGTTTTCAGGCTCAGTACTGCACTCAAAAGATGCAGCCCTGAGGTCTCTCCTGATAGGAGGTAGTTATGCAGAAATTCACTGCTCAGCTGACCCGGCAGAAGCAAATGTATACCAAAAATGTACCCAGAATGAGCTTTTCAGTGAACAGCAGCCAGGCACATTTTAGCTAGTTTTACTTGTAAGTGGGGTTGTAAACGCTTTTCAGGCTCAGTACTGCGCTCAAAAGATGCAGCCCTGAGGTCTCTCCTGATAGGACATAGTTAAGTAGAAATTCACTGCTCAGCTGACCCGGCAGAAGCAAATGTATACCAAAAATGTACCCAGAATGAGCTTTTCAGTGAACAACAGCCAGGCACATTTTAGCTAGTTTTACTTGTAAGTGGGGTTGTAAACGCTTTTCAGGCTCAGTACTGCGCTCAAAAGATGCAGCCCTGAGGTCTCTCCTGATAGGAGATAGTTAAGTAGAAATTCACTGCTCAGCTGACCCGGCAGAAGCAAATGTATACCAAAAATGTACCCAGAATAAGCTTTTCAGTGAACAGCAGCCAGGCACATTTTAGCTAGTTTTACTTGTAACTGGGGTTGTAAACGCTTTTCAGGCTCAGTACTGCGCTCAAAAGATGCAGCCCTGAGGTCTCTCCTGATAGGAGGTAGTTAAGTAGAAATTCACTGCTCAGCTGACCCGGCAGAAGCAAATGTATACCAAAAATGTACCCTGAATGAGCTTTTCAGTGAACAGCAGCCAGGCACATTTTAGCTAGTTTTACTTGTAAGTGGGGTTGTAAACGCTTTTCAGGCTCAGTACTGCGCTCAAAAGATGCAGCCCCGAGGTCTCTCCTGATAGGGGGTAGTTAAGTAGAAATTCACTGTTCAGCTGACCCGACAGAAGCAAATGTATACCAAAAATGTACTCAGAATGAGCTTTTCAGTGAACAGCAGCCAGGCACATTTTAGCTAGTTTTACTTGTAAGTGGGGTTGGAAACGGTTTTCAGGCTCAGTACTGCGCTCAAAAGATGCAGCCCTGAGGTCTCTCCTGATAGGAGGTAGTTAAGTAGAAATTCACTGCTCAGCTGACCCGGCAGAAGCAAATGTATACCAAAAATGTACCCAGAATGAGCTTTTCAGTGAACAGCAGCCAGGCACATTTTAGCTAGTTTTACTTGTAAGTGGGGTTGTAAACGCTTTTCAGGCTCAGTACTGCACTCAAAAGATGCAGCCCTGAGGTCTCTCCTGATAGGAGGTAGTTAAGTAGAAATTCACTGCTCAGCTGACCCGGCAGAAGCAAATGTATACCAAAAATGTACCCAGAATGAGCTTTTCAGTGAACAGCAGCCAGGCACATTTTAGCTAGTTTTACTTGTAAGTGGGGTTGGAAGCGCTTTTCAGGCTCAGTACTGCGCTCAAAAGATGCAGCCCTGAGGTCTCTCCTGATAGGAGATAGTTAAGTAGAAATTCACTGCTCAGCTGACCCGGCAGAAGCAAATGTATACCAAAAATGTACCCAGAATGAGCTTTTCAGTGAACAGCAGCCAGGCACATTTTAGCTAGTTTTACTTGTAAGTGGGGTTGTAAACGGTTTTCAGGCTCAGTACTGCGCTCAAAAGATGCAGCCCTGAGGTCTCTCCTGATGGGAGGTAGTTAAGTAGAAATTCACTGCTCAGCTGACCCGGCAGAAGCAAATGTATACCAAAAATTTACCCAGAATGAGCTTTTCAGTGAACAGCAGCCAGGCACATTTTAGCTAGTTTTACTTGTAACTGGGGTTGTAAACGGTTTTCAGGCTCAGTACTGCGCTCAAAAGATGCAGCCCTGAGGTCTCTCCTGATAGGAGATAGTTAAGTAGAAATTCACTGCTCAGCTGACCCGGCAGAAGCAAATGTATACCAAAAATGTACCCAGAATGAGCTTTTCAGTGAACAGCAGCCAGGCACATTTTAGCTAGTTTTACTTGTAAGTGGGGTTGGAAACGCTTTTCAGGCTCAGTACTGCGCTCAAAAGATGCAGCCCTGAGGTCTCTCCTGATAGGAGGTAGTTAAGTAGAAATTCACTGCTCAGCTGACCCGGCAGAAGCAAATGTATACCAAAAGTGTACCCAGAATGAGCTTTTCAGTGAACAGCAGCCAGGCACATTTTAGCTAGTTTTACTTGTAAGTGGGGTTGGAAACGCTTTTCAGGCTCAGTACTGCGCTCAAAAGATGCAGCCCTGAGGTCTCTCCTGATAGGAGGTAGTTAAGTAGAAATTCACTGCTCAGCTGACCCGGCAGAAGCAAATGTATACCAAAAATATACCCAGAATGAGCTTTTCAGTGAACAGCAGCCAGGCACATTTTAGCTAGTTTTACTTGTCAGTGGGGTTGTAAACGCTTTTCAGGCTCAGTACTGTGCTCAAAAGATGCAGCCCTGAGGTCTCTCCTGATAGGAGGTAGTTAAGTAGAAATTCACTGCTCAGCTGACCCGGCAGAAGCAAATGTATACCAAAAATGTACCCAGAATGAGCTTTTCAGTGAACAGCAGCCAGGCACATTTTAGCTAGTTTTACTTGTAAGTGGGGTTGGAAGCGCTTTTCAGGCTCAGTACTGCGCTCAAAAGATGCAGCCCTGAGGTCTCTCCTGATGGGAGATAGTTAAGTAGAAATTCACTGCTCAGCTGACCCGGCAGAAGCAAATGTATACCAAAAATGTACCCAGAATGAGCTTTTCAGTGAACAGCAGCCAGGCACATTTTAGCTAGTTTTACTTGTAAGTGGGGTTGTAAACGCTTTTCAGGCTCAGTACTGCGCTCAAAAGATGCAGCCCTAAGGTCTCTCCTGATAGGAGGTAGTTAAGTAGAAATTCACTGCTCAGCTGACCCGGCAGAAGCAAATGTATACCAAAAATGTACCCAGAATGAGCTTTTCAGTGAACAGCAGCCAGGCACATTTTAGCTAGTTTTACTTGTAAGTTGGGTTGTAAACACTTTTCAGGCTCAGTACTGCGCTCAAAAGATGCAGCCCTGAGGTCTCTCCTGATAGGAGATAGTTAAGTAGAAATTCACTGCTCAGCTGACCCGGCAGATGCAAATGTATACCACAAATGTACCCAGAATGAGCTTTTCAGTGAACAGCAGCCAGGCACATTTTAGCTAGTTTTACTTGTAAGTGGGGTTGTAAACGCTTTTCAGGCTCAGTACTGCGCTCAAAAGATGCAGCCCTAAGGTCTCTCCTGATAGGAGGTAGTTAAGTAGAAATTCACTGCTCAGCTGACCCGGCAGAAGCAAATGTATACCAAAAATGTACCCAGAATGAGCTTTTCAGTGAACAGCAGCCAGGCACATTTTAGCTAGTTTTACTTGTAAGTGGGGTTGGAAGCGCTTTTCAGGCTCAGTACTGCGCTCAAAAGATGCAGCCCTGAGGTCTCTCCTGATGGGAGATAGTTAAGTAGAAATTCACTGCTCAGCTGACCCGGCAGAAGCAAATGTATACCAAAAATGTACCCAGAATGAGCTTTTCAGTGAACAGCAGCCAGGCACATTTTAGCTAGTTTTACTTGTAAGTGGGGTTGTAAACGCTTTTCAGGCTCAGTACTGCGCTCAAAAGATGCAGCCCTGAGGTCTCTCCTGATGGGAGGCAGTTAAGTAGAAATTCACTGCTCAGCTGACCCGGCAGAAGCAAATGTATACAAAAAATTTACCCAGAATGAGCTTTTCAGTGGACAGCAGCCAGGCACATTTTAGCTAGTTTTACTTGTAACTGGGGTTGGAAACGCTTTTCAGGCTCAGTACTGCGCTCAAAAGATGCAGCCCTGAGGTCTCTCCTGATAGGAGGTAGTTAAGTAGAAATTCACTGCTCAGCTGACCCGGCAGAAGCAAATGTATACAAAAAATGTACCCAGAATGAGCTTTTCAGTGAACAGCAGCCAGGCACATTTTAGCTAGTTTTACTTGTAAGTGGGGTTGGAAACGCTTTTCAGGCTCAGTACTGCGCTCAAAAGATGCAGCCCTAAGGTCTCTCCTGATAGGAGGTAGTTAAGTAGAAATTCACTGCTCAGCTGACCCGGCAGAAGCAAATGTATACCAAAAATGTACCCAGAATGAGCTTTTCAGTGAACAACAGCCAGGCACATTTTAGCTAGTTTTACTTGTAAGTGGGGTTGGAAACGCTTTTCAGGCTCAGTACTGCGCTCAAAAGATGCAGCCCTGAGGTCTCTCCTGATAGGAGATAGTTAAGTAGAAATTCACTGCTCAGCTGACCCGGCAGAAGCAAATGTATACCAAAAATGTACCCAGAATGAGCTTTTCAGTGAACAGCAGCCAGGCACATTTTAGCTAGTTTTACTTGTAAGTGGGGTTGGAAACGCTTTTCAGGCTCAGTACTGCGCTCAAAAGATGCAGCCCTGATGTCTCTCCTGATAGGAGATAGTTAAGTAGAAATTCACTGCTCAGCTGACCCGGCAGAAGCAAATGTATACCAAAAATGTACCCAGAATGAGCTTTTCAGTGAACAGCAGCCAGGCACATTTTAGCTAGTTTTACTTGTAAGTGGGGTTGGAAACGCTTTTCAGGCTCAGTACTGCGCTCAAAAGATGCAGCCCTGAGGTCTCTCCTGATAGGAGGTAGTTAAGTAGAAATTCACTGCTCAGCTGACCCGGCAGAAGCAAATGTATACCAAAAATGTACCCAGAATGAGCTTTTCAGTGAACAGCAGCCAGGCACATTTTAGCTAGTTTTACTTGTAAGTGGGGTTGTAAACGCTTTTCAGGCTCAGTACTGCGCTCAAAAGATGCAGCCCTGAGGTCTCTCCTGATAGGAGGTAGTTAAGTAGAAATTCACTGCTCAGCTGACCCGGCAGAAGCAAATGTATACCAAAAATGTACCCAGAATGAGCTTTTCAGTGAACAGCAGCCAGGCACATTTTAGCTAGTTTTACTTGTAAGTGGGGTTGGAAACGCTTTTCAGGCTCAGTACTGCGCTCAAAAGATGCAGCCCTGAGGTCTCTCCTGATAGGAGGTAGTTAAGTAGAAATTCACTGCTCAGCTGACCCGGCAGAAGCAAATGTATACCAAAAATGTACCCAGAATGAGCTTTTCAGTGAACAGCAGCCAGGCACATTTTAGCTAGTTTTACTTGTAAGTGGGGTTGGAAACGCTTTTCAGGCTCAGTACTGCGCTCAAAAGATGCAGCCCTGAGGTCTCTCCTGATAGGAGATAGTTAAGTAGAAATTCACTGCTCAGCTGACCCGGCAGAAGCAAATGTATACCAAAAATGTACCCAGAATGAGCTTTTCAGTGAACAGCAGCCAGGCACATTTTAGCTAGTTTTACTTGTAAGTGGGGTTGGAAACGCTTTTCAGGCTCAGTACTGCGCTCAAAAGATGCAGCCCTGAGGTCTCTCCTGATAGGAGATAGTTAAGTAGAAATTCACTGCTCAGCTGACCCGGCAGAAGCAAATGTATACCAAAAATGTACCCAGAATGAGCTTTTCAGTGAACAGCAGCCAGGCACATTTTAGCTAGTTTTACTTGTAAGTGGGGTTGGAAACGCTTTTCAGGCTCAGTACTGCGCTCAAAAGATGCAGCCCTGAGGTCTCTCCTGATAGGAGATAGTTAAGTAGAAATTCACTGCTCAGCTGACCCGGCAGAAGCAAATGTATACCAAAAATGTACCCAGAATGAGCTTTTCAGTGAACAGCAGCCAGGCACATTTTAGCTAGTTTTACTTGTAAGTGGGGTTGTAAACGCTTTTCAGGCTCAGTACTGCGCTCAAAAGATGCAGCCCCGAGGTCTCTCCTGATAGGGGGTAGTTAAGTAGAAATTCACTGTTCAGCTGACCCGACAGAAGCAAATGTATACCAAAAATGTACTCAGAATGAGCTTTTCAGTGAACAGCAGCCAGGCACATTTTAGCTAGTTTTACTTGTAAGTGGGGTTGGAAACGGTTTTCAGGCTCAGTACTGCGCTCAAAAGATGCAGCCCTGAGGTCTCTCCTGATAGGAGGTAGTTAAGTAGAAATTCACTGCTCAGCTGACCCGGCAGAAGCAAATGTATACCAAAAATGTACCCAGAATGAGCTTTTCAGTGAACAGCAGCCAGGCACATTTTAGCTAGTTTTACTTGTAAGTGGGGTTGTAAACGCTTTTCAGGCTCAGTACTGCACTCAAAAGATGCAGCCCTGAGGTCTCTCCTGATAGGAGGTAGTTAAGTAGAAATTCACTGCTCAGCTGACCCGGCAGAAGCAAATGTATACCAAAAATGTACCCAGAATGAGCTTTTCAGTGAACAGCAGCCAGGCACATTTTAGCTAGTTTTACTTGTAAGTGGGGTTGGAAGCGCTTTTCAGGCTCAGTACTGCGCTCAAAAGATGCAGCCCTGAGGTCTCTCCTGATAGGAGATAGTTAAGTAGAAATTCACTGCTCAGCTGACCCGGCAGAAGCAAATGTATACCAAAAATGTACCCAGAATGAGCTTTTCAGTGAACAGCAGCCAGGCACATTTTAGCTAGTTTTACTTGTAAGTGGGGTTGTAAACGGTTTTCAGGCTCAGTACTGCGCTCAAAAGATGCAGCCCTGAGGTCTCTCCTGATGGGAGGTAGTTAAGTAGAAATTAACTGCTCAGCTGACCCGGCAGAAGCAAATGTATACCAAAAATTTACCCAGAATGAGCTTTTCAGTGAACAGCAGCCAGGCACATTTTAGCTAGTTTTACTTGTAACTGGGGTTGTAAACGGTTTTCAGGCTCATTACTGCGCTCAAAAGATGCAGCCCTGAGGTCTCTCCTGATAGGAGATAGTTAAGTAGAAATTCACTGCTCAGCTGACCCGGCAGAAGCAAATGTATACCAAAAATGTACCCAGAATGAGCTTTTCAGTGAACAGCAGCCAGGCACATTTTAGCTAGTTTTACTTGTAAGTGGGGTTGGAAGCGCTTTTCAGGCTCAGTACTGCGCTCAAAAGATGCAGCCCTGAGGTCTCTCCTGATGGGAGATAGTTAAGTAGAAATTCACTGCTCAGCTGACCCGGCAGAAGCAAATGTATACCAAAAATGTACCCAGAATGAGCTTTTCAGTGAACAGCAGCCAGGCACATTTTAGCTAGTTTTACTTGTAAGTGGGGTTGTAAACGCTTTTTAGGCTCAGTACTGCGCTCAAAAGATGCAGCCCTGAGGTCTCTCCTGATGGGAGGTAGTTAAGTAGAAATTCACTGCTCAGCTGACCCGGCAGAAGCAAATGTATACCAAAAATGTACCCAGAATGAGCTTTTCAGTGATCAGCAGCCAGGCACATTTTAGCTAGTTTTACTTGTAACTGGGGTTGGAAACGGTTTTCAGGCTCAGTACTGCGCTCAAAAGATGCAGCCCTGAGGTCTCTCCTGATAGGAGGTAGTTAAGTAGAAATTCACTGCTCAGCTGACCCGGCAGAAGCAAATGTATACCAAAAATGTACCCAGAATGAGCTTTTCAGTGAACAGCAGCCAGGCACATTTTAGCTAGTTTTACTTGTAAGTGGGGTTGTAAACGCTTTTCAGGCTCAGTACTGCGCTCAAAAGATGCAGCCCTAAGGTCTCTCCTGATAGGAGGTAGTTAAGTAGAAATTCACTGCTCAGCTGACCCGGCAGAAGCAAATGTATACCAAAAATGTACCCAGAATGAGCTTTTCAGTGAACAGCAGCCAGGCACATTTTAGCTAGTTTTACTTGTAAGTTGGGTTGTAAACACTTTTCAGGCTCAGTACTGCGCTCAAAAGATGCAGCCCTGAGGTCTCTCCTGATAGGAGATAGTTAAGTAGAAATTCACTGCTCAGCTGACCCGGCAGATGCAAATGTATACCACAAATGTACCCAGAATGAGCTTTTCAGTGAACAGCAGCCAGGCACATTTTAGCTAGTTTTACTTGTAAGTGGGGTTGTAAACGCTTTTCAGGCTCAGTACTGCGCTCAAAAGATGCAGCCCTAAGGTCTCTCCTGATAGGAGGTAGTTAAGTAGAAATTCACTGCTCAGCTGACCCGGCAGAAGCAAATGTATACCAAAAATTTACCCAGAATGAGCTTTTCAGTGAACAGCAGCCAGGCACATTTTAGCTAGTTTTACTTGTAAGTGGGGTTGGAAGCGCTTTTCAGGCTCAGTACTGCGCTCAAAAGATGCAGCCCTGAGGTCTCTCCTGATGGGAGATAGTTAAGTAGAAATTCACTGCTCAGCTGACCCGGCAGAAGCAAATGTATACCAAAAATGTACCCAGAATGAGCTTTTCAGTGAACAGCAGCCAGGCACATTTTAGCTAGTTTTACTTGTAAGTGGGGTTGTAAACGCTTTTCAGGCTCAGTACTGCGCTCAAAAGATGCAGCCCTGAGGTCTCTCCTGATGGGAGGCAGTTAAGTAGAAATTCACTGCTCAGCTGACCCGGCAGAAGCAAATGTATACAAAAAATTTACCCAGAATGAGCTTTTCAGTGAACAGCAGCCAGGCACATTTTAGCTAGTTTTACTTGTAACTGGGGTTGGAAACGCTTTTCAGGCTCAGTACTGCGCTCAAAAGATGCAGCCCTGAGGTCTCTCCTGATAGGAGGTAGTTAAGTAGAAATTCACTGCTCAGCTGACCCGGCAGAAGCAAATGTATACAAAAAATGTACCCAGAATGAGCTTTTCAGTGAACAGCAGCCAGGCACATTTTAGCTAGTTTTACTTGTAAGTGGGGTTGGAAACGCTTTTCAGGCTCAGTACTGCGCTCAAAAGATGCAGCCCTAAGGTCTCTCCTGATAGGAGGTAGTTAAGTAGAAATTCACTGCTCAGCTGACCCGGCAGAAGCAAATGTATACCAAAAATGTACCCAGAATGAGCTTTTCAGTGAACAACAGCCAGGCACATTTTAGCTAGTTTTACTTGTAAGTGGGGTTGGAAACGCTTTTCAGGCTCAGTACTGCGCTCAAAAGATGCAGCCCTGAGGTCTCTCCTGATAGGAGATAGTTAAGTAGAAATTCACTGCTCAGCTGACCCGGCAGAAGCAAATGTATACCAAAAATGTACCCAGAATGAGCTTTTCAGTGAACAGCAGCCAGGCACATTTTAGCTAGTTTTACTTGTAAGTGGGGTTGGAAACGCTTTTCAGGCTCAGTACTGCGCTCAAAAGATGCAGCCCTGATGTCTCTCCTGATAGGAGATAGTTAAGTAGAAATTCACTGCTCAGCTGACCCGGCAGAAGCAAATGTATACCAAAAATGTACCCAGAATGAGCTTTTCAGTGAACAGCAGCCAGGCACATTTTAGCTAGTTTTACTTGTAAGTGGGGTTGGAAACGCTTTTCAGGCTCAGTACTGCGCTCAAAAGATGCAGCCCTGAGGTCTCTCCTGATAGGAGGTAGTTAAGTAGAAATTCACTGCTCAGCTGACCCGGCAGAAGCAAATGTATACCAAAAATGTACCCAGAATGAGCTTTTCAGTGAACAGCAGCCAGGCACATTTTAGCTAGTTTTACTTGTAAGTGGGGTTGTAAACGCTTTTCAGGCTCAGTACTGCGCTCAAAAGATGCAGCCCTGAGGTCTCTCCTGATAGGAGGTAGTTAAGTAGAAATTCACTGCTCAGCTGACCCGGCAGAAGCAAATGTATACCAAAAATGTACCCAGAATGAGCTTTTCAGTGAACAGCAGCCAGGCACATTTTAGCTAGTTTTACTTGTAAGTGGGGTTGGAAACGCTTTTCAGGCTCAGTACTGCGCTCAAAAGATGCAGCCCTGAGGTCTCTCCTGATAGGAGGTAGTTAAGTAGAAATTCACTGCTCAGCTGACCCGGCAGAAGCAAATGTATACCAAAAATTTACCCAGAATGAGCTTTTCAGTGAACAGCAGCCAGGCACATTTTAGCTAGTTTTACTTGTAAGTGGGGTTGGAAACGCTTTTCAGGCTCAGTACTGCGCTCAAAAGATGCAGCCCTGAGGTCTCTCCTGATAGGAGATAGTTAAGTAGAAATTCACTGCTCAGCTGACCCGGCAGAAGCAAATGTATACCAAAAATGTACCCAGAATGAGCTTTTCAGTGAACAGCAGCCAGGCACATTTTAGCTAGTTTTACTTGTAAGTGGGGTTGGAAACGCTTTTCAGGCTCAGTACTGCGCTCAAAAGATGCAGCCCTGAGGTCTCTCCTGATAGGAGATAGTTAAGTAGAAATTCACTGCTCAGCTGACCCGGCAGAAGCAAATGTATACCAAAAATGTACCCAGAATGAGCTTTTCAGTGAACAGCAGCCAGGCACATTTTAGCTAGTTTTACTTGTAAGTGGGGTTGGAAACGCTTTTCAGTCTCAGTACTGCGCTCAAAAGATGCAGCCCTGAGGTCTCTCCTGATAGGAGGTAGTTAAGTAGAAATTCACTGCTCAGCTGACCCGGCAGAAGCAAATGTATACCAAAAATGTACCCAGAATGAGCTTTTCAGTGAACAGCAGCCAGGCACATTTTAGCTAGTTTTACTTGGAAGTGGGGTTGGAAACGCTTTTCAGGCTCAGTACTGCGCTCAAAAGATGCAGCCCTGAGGTCTCTCCTGATAGAAGGTAGTTAAGTAGAAATTCACTGCTCAGCTGACCCGGCAGAAGCAAATGTATACCAAAAATGTACCCAGAATGAGCTTTTCAGTGAACAGCAGCCAGGCACATTTTAGCTAGTTTTACTTGTAAGTGGGGTTGGAAACGGTTTTCAGGCTCAGTACTGCGCTCAAAAGATGCAGCCCTGTGAGGTCTCTCCTGATAGGAGGTAGTTATGTAGAAATTCACTGCTCAGCTGACCCGGCACAAGCAAATGTATACCAAAAATGTACCCAGAATGAGCTTTTCAGTGAACAGCAGCCAGGCACATTTTAGCTAGTTTTACTTGTAAGTGGGGTTGGAAACGCTTTTCAGGCTCAGTACTGCGCTCAAAAGATGCAGCCCTGAGGTCTCTCCTGATAGGAGGTAGTTAAGTAGAAATTCACTGCTCAGCTGACCCGGCAGAAGCAAATGTATACCAAAAATGTACCCAGAATGAGCTTTTCAGTGAACAGCGATCAGGCACATTTTAGCTAGTTTTACTTGTAAGTGGGGTTGGAAACGCTTTTCAGGCTCAGTACTGCGCTCAAAAGATGCAGCCCTGAGGTCTCTCCTGATAGGAGGTAGTTAAGTAGAAATTCACTGCTCAGCTGACCCGGCAGAAGCAAATGTATACCAAAAATGTACCCAGAATGAGCTTTTCAGTGAACAGCAGCCAGGCACATTTTAGCTAGTTTTACTTGTAAGTGGGGTTGGAAACGCTTTTCAGGCTCAGTACTGCGCTCAAAAGATGCAGCCCTGAGGTCTCTCCTGATAGGAGATAGTTAAGTAGAAATTCACTGCTCAGCTGACCCGGCAGAAGCAAATGTATACCAAAAATGTACCCAGAATGAGCTTTTCAGTGAACAGCAGCCAGGCACATTTTAGCTAGTTTTACTTGTAAGTGGGGTTGGAAACGCTTTTCAGGCTCAGTACTGCGCTCAAAAGATGCAGCCCTGAGGTCTCTCCTGATAGGAGATAGTTAAGTAGAAATTCACTGCTCAGCTGACCCGGCAGAAGCAAATGTATACCAAAAATGTACCCAGAATGAGCTTTTCAGTGAACAGCAGCCAGGCACATTTTAGCTAGTTTTACTTGTAAGTGGGGTTGGAAACGCTTTTCAGGCTCAGTACTGCGCTCAAAAGATGCAGCCCTGAGGTCTCTCCTGATAGAAGGTAGTTAAGTAGAAATTCACTGCTCAGCTGACCCGGCAGAAGCAAATGTATACCAAAAATTTACCCAGAATTAGCTTTTCAGTGAACAGCAGCCAGGCACATTTTAGCTAGTTTTACTTGTAAGTGGGGTTGGAAACGGTTTTCAGGCTCAGTACTGCGCTCAAAAGATGCAGCCCTGTGAGGTCTCTCCTGATAGGAGGTAGTTATGTAGAAATTCACTGCTCAGCTGACCCGGCAGAAGCAAATGTATACCAAAAATGTACCCAGAATGAGCTTTTCAGTGAACAGCAGCCAGGCACATTTTAGCTAGTTTTACTTGTAAGTGGGGTTGGAAACGCTTTTCAGGCTCAGTACTGCGCTCAAAAGATGCAGCCCTGAGGTCTCTCCTGATAGGAGGTAGTTAAGTAGAAATTCACTGCTCAGCTGACCCGGCAGAAGCAAATGTATACCAAAAATGTACCCAGAATGAGCTTTTCAGTGAACAGCAGCCAGGCACATTTTAGCTAGTTTTACTTGTAAGTGGGGTTGGAAACGCTTTTCAGGCTCAGTACTGCGCTCAAAAGATGCAGCCCTGAGGTCTCTCCTGATAGGAGGTAGTTAAGTAGAAATTCACTGCTCAGCTGACCCGGCAGAAGCAAATGTATACCAAAAATGTACCAGAATGAGCTTTTCAGTGAACAGCAGCCAGGCACATTTTAGCTAGTTTTACTTGTAAGTGGGGTTGTAAACGGTTTTCAGGCCCAGTACTGCGCTCAAAAGATGCATCCCTGAGGTCTCTCCTGATAGGAGGTAGTTAAGTAGACATTCACTGCTCAGCTGACCCGGCAGAAGCAAATGTATACCAAAAATGTACCCAGAATGAGCTTTTCAGTGAACAGCAGCCAGGCACATTTTAGCTAGTTTTACTTGTAAGTGGGGTTGGAAACGCTTTTCAGGCTCAGTACTGCGCTCAAAAGATGCAGCCCTGAGGTCTCTCCTGATAGAAGGTAGTTAAGCAGAAATTCACTGCTCAGCTGACCCGGCAGAAGCAAATGTATACCAAAAATGTACCCAGAATGAGCTTTTCAGTGAACAGCAGCCAGGCACATTTTAGCTAGTTTTACTTGTAAGTGGGGTTGGAAACGCTTTTCAGGCTCAGTACTGCGCTCAAGAGATGCAGCCCTGAGGTCTCTCCTGTTAGGAGGTAGTTAAGTAGAAATTCACTGCTCAGCTGACCCAGCAGAAGCAAATGTATACCAAAAATGTACCCAGAATGAGCTTTTCAGTGAACAGCAGCAAGGCACATTTTAGCTAGTTTTACTTGTAAGTGGGGTTGGAAACGCTTTTCAGGCTCAGTACTGCGCTCAAAAGATGCAGCCCTGAGGTCTCTCCTGATAGGAGGTAGTTAAGTAGAAATTCACTGCTCAGCTGACCCGGCAGAAGCAAATGTATACCAAAAATGTACCCAGAATGAGCTTTTCAGTGACCAGCAGCCAGGCACATTTTAGCTAGTTTTACTTGTAAGTAGGGTTGGAAACGCTTTTCAGGCTCAGTACTGCGCTCAAAAGATGCAGCCTTGAGGTCTCTCCTGATAGGAGGTAGTTAAGTAGAAATTCACTGCTCAGCTGACCCGGCAGAAGCATATGTATACCAAAAATGTACCCAGAATGAGATTTTCAGTGAACAGCAGCCAGGCACATTTTAGCTAGTTTTACTTGTAACTGGGGTTGTAAACGGTTTTCAGGCTCAGTACTGCGCTCAAAAGATGCAGCCCTGAGGTCTCTCCTGATGGGAGGTAGTTAAGTAGAAATTCACTTCTCAGCTGACCCGGCAGAAGCAAATGTATACCAAAAATGTACCCAGAATGAGCTTTTCAGTGAACAGCAGCCAGGCACATTTTAGCTAGTTTTACTTGTAACTGGGGTTGTAAACGGTTTTCAGGCTCAGTACTGCGCTCAAAAGATGCAGCCCTGTGAGGTCTCTCCTGATAGGAGGTAGTTATGTAGAAATTCACTGCTCAGCTGACCCGGCAGAAGCAAATGTATACCAAAAATGTACCCAGAATGAGCTTTTCAGTGAACAGCAGCCAGGCACATTTTAGCTAGTTTTACTTGTAAGTGGGGTTGAAAACGCTTTTCAGGCTCACTACTGCGCTCAAAAGATGCAGCCCTGAGGTCTCTCCTGATAGGAGGTAGTTAAGTAGAAATTCACTGCTCAGCTGACCCGGCAGAAGCAAATGTATACCAAAAATGTACCCAGAATGAGCTTTTCAGTGAACAGCAGCCAGGCACAATTTAGGTAGTTTTACTTGTAAGTGGGGTTGGAAACGCTTTTCAGGCTCAGTACTGCGCTCAAAAGATGCAGCCCTGAGGTCTCTCCTGATAGGAGGTAGTTAAGTAGAAATTCACTGCTCAGCTGACCCGGCAGAAGCAAATGTATACCAAAAATGTACCAGAATGAGCTTTTCAGTGAACAGCAGCCAGGCACATTTTAGCTAGTTTTACTTGTAAGTGGGGTTGTAAACGCTTTTCAGGCTCAGTACTGCGCTCAAAAGATGCAGCCCTGAGGTCTCTCCTGATAGGAGGTAGTTAAGTAGAAATTCACTGCTCAGCTGACCCGGCAGAAGCAAATGTATACCAAAAATGTACCCAGAATGAGCTTTTCAGTGAACAGCAGCCAGGCACATTTTAGCTAGTTTTACTTGTAAGTGGGGTTGGAAACGCTTTTCAGGCTCAGTACTGCGCTCAAAAGATGCAGCCCTGAGGTCTCTCCTGATAGGAGGTAGTTAAGTAGAAATTCACTGCTCAGCTGACCCGGCAGAAGCAAATGTATACCAAAAATGTACCAGAATGAGCTTTTCAGTGAACAGCAGCCAGGCACATTTTAGCTAGTTTTACTTGTAAGTGGGGTTGTAAACGGTTTTCAGGCCCAGTACTGCGCTCAAAAGATGCATCCCTGAGGTCTCTCCTGATAGGAGGTAGTTAAGTAGACATTCACTGCTCAGCTGACCCGGCAGAAGCAAATGTATACCAAAAATGTACCCAGAATGAGCTTTTCAGTGAACAGCAGCCAGGCACATTTTAGCTAGTTTTACTTGTAAGTGGGGTTGGAAACGCTTTTCAGGCTCAGTACTGCGCTCAAAAGATGCAGCCCTGAGGTCTCTCCTGATAGAAGGTAGTTAAGCAGAAATTCACTGCTCAGCTGACCCGGCAGAAGCAAATGTATACCAAAAATGTACCCAGAATGAGCTTTTCAGTGAACAGCAGCCAGGCACATTTTAGCTAGTTTTACTTGTAAGTGGGGTTGGAAACGCTTTTCAGGCTCAGTACTGCGCTCAAAAGATGCAGCCCTGAGGTCTCTCCTGTTAGGAGGTAGTTAAGTAGAAATTCACTGCTCAGCTGACCCAGCAGAAGCAAATGTATACCAAAAATGTACCCAGAATGAGCTTTTCAGTGAACAGCAGCAAGGCACATTTTAGCTAGTTTTACTTGTAAGTGGGGTTGGAAACGCTTTTCAGGCTCAGTACTGCGCTCAAAAGATGCAGCCCTGAGGTCTCTCCTGATAGGAGGTAGTTAAGTAGAAATTCACTGCTCAGCTGACCCGGCAGAAGCAAATGTATACCAAAAATGTACCCAGAATGAGCTTTTCAGTGACCAGCAGCCAGGCACATTTTAGCTAGTTTTACTTGTAAGTAGGGTTGGAAACGCTTTTCAGGCTCAGTACTGCGCTCAAAAGATGCAGCCTTGAGGTCTCTCCTGATAGGAGGTAGTTAAGTAGAAATTCACTGCTCAGCTGACCCGGCAGAAGCATATGTATACCAAAAATGTACCCAGAATGAGATTTTCAGTGAACAGCAGCCAGGCACATTTTAGCTAGTTTTACTTGTAACTGGGGTTGTAAACGGTTTTCAGGCTCAGTACTGCGCTCAAAAGATGCAGCCCTGAGGTCTCTCCTGATGGGAGGTAGTTAAGTAGAAATTCACTTCTCAGCTGACCCGGCAGAAGCAAATGTATACCAAAAATGTACCCAGAATGAGCTTTTCAGTGAACAGCAGCCAGGCACATTTTAGCTAGTTTTACTTGTAACTGGGGTTGTAAACGGTTTTCAGGCTCAGTACTGCGCTCAAAAGATGCAGCCCTGTGAGGTCTCTCCTGATAGGAGGTAGTTATGTAGAAATTCACTGCTCAGCTGACCCGGCAGAAGCAAATGTATACCAAAAATGTACCCAGAATGAGCTTTTCAGTGAACAGCAGCCAGGCACATTTTAGCTAGTTTTACTTGTAAGTGGGGTTGAAAACGCTTTTCAGGCTCAGTACTGCGCTCAAAAGATGCAGCCCTGAGGTCTCTCCTGATAGGAGGTAGTTAAGTAGAAATTCACTGCTCAGCTGACCCGGCAGAAGCAAATGTATACCAAAAATGTACCCAGAATGAGCTTTTCAGTGAACAGCAGCCAGGCACAATTTAGGTAGTTTTACTTGTAAGTGGGGTTGGAAACGCTTTTCAGGCTCAGTACTGCGCTCAAAAGATGCAGCCCTGAGGTCTCTCCTGATAGGAGGTAGTTAAGTAGAAATTCACTGCTCAGCTGACCCGGCAGAAGCAAATGTATACCAAAAATGTACCAGAATGAGCTTTTCAGTGAACAGCAGCCAGGCACATTTTAGCTAGTTTTACTTGTAAGTGGGGTTGTAAACGCTTTTCAGGCTCAGTACTGCGCTCAAAAGATGCAGCCCTGAGGTCTCTCCTGATAGGAGGTAGTTAAGTAGAAATTCAGTGCTCAGCTGACCCGGCAGAAGCAAATGTATACCAAAAATGTACCCAGAATGAGCTTTTCAGTGAACAGCAGCCAGGCACATTTTAGCTAGTTTTACTTGTAAGTGGGGTTGGAAACGCTTTTCAGGCTCAGTACTGCGCTCCAAAGATGCCGCCCTGAGGTCTCTCCTGATAGGAGGTAGTTAAGTAGAAATTCACTGCTCAGCTGACCCGGCAGAAGCAAATGTATACCAAAAATGTACCCAGAATGAGCTTTTCAGTGAACAGCAGCCAGGCACATTTTAGCTAGTTTTACTTGTAAGTGGGGTTGGAAACGCTTTTCAGGCTCAGTACTGCGCTCAAAAGATGCAGCCCTGAGGTCTCTCCTGATAGGAGATAGTTAAGTAGAAATTCACTGCTCAGCTGACCCGGCAGAAGCAAATGTATACCAAAAATGTACCCAGAATGAGCTTTTCAGAGAACAGCAGCCAGGCACATTTTAGCTAGTTTTACTTGTAACTGGGGTTGTAAACGGTTTTCAGGCTCAGTACTGTGCTCAAAAGATGCAGCCCTGAGGTCTCTCCTGATAGGAGGTAGTTATGTAGAAATTCACTGCTCAGCTGACCCGGCAGAAGCAAATGTATACCAAAAATGTACCCAGAATGAGCTTTTCAGTGAACAGCAGCCAGGCACATTTTAGCTAGTTTTACTTGTAAGTTGGGTTGTAAACGCTTTTCAGGCTCAGTACTGCGCTCAAAAGATGCAGCCCTGAGGTCTCTCCTGATAGGAGATAGTTAAGTAGAAATTCACTGCTCAGCTGACCCGGCAGATGCAAATGTATACCAAAAATGTACCCAGAATGAGCTTTTCAGTGAACAGCAGCCAGGCACATTTTAGCCAGTTTTACTTGTAAGTGGGGTTGTAAACGGTTTTCAGGCTCAGTACTGCGCTCAAAAGATGCAGCCCTGAGGTCTCTCCTGATAGGAGGTAGTTAAGTAGAAATTCACTGCTCAGCTGACCCGGCAGAAGCAAATGTATACCAAAAATTTACCCAGAATGAGCTTTTCAGTGAACAGCAGCCAGGCACATTTTAGCTAGTTTTACTTGTAACTGGGGTTGTAAACGGTTTTCAGGCTCAGTACTGCGCTCAAAAGATGCAGCCCTGAGGTCTCTCCTGATAGGAGATAGTTAAGTAGAAATTCACTGCTCAGCTGACCCGGCAGAAGCAAATGTATACCAAAAATGTACCCAGAATGAGCTTTTCAGTGAACAGCAGCCAGGCACATTTTAGCTAGTTTTACTTGTAAGTGGGGTTGGAAACGCTTTTCAGGTCAGTACTGCGCTCAAAAGATGCAGCCCTGAGGTCTCTCCTGATAGGAGATAGTTAAGTAGAAATTCACTGCTCAGCTGACCCGGCAGAAGCAAATGTATACCAAAAATGTACCCAGAATGAGCTTTTCAGTGAACAGCAGCCAGGCACATTTTAGCTAGTTTTACTTGTAAGTGGGGTTGTAAACGCTTTTCAGGCTCAGTACTGCGCTCAAAAGATGCAGCCCTGAGGTCTCTCCTGATAGGAGATAGTTAAGTAGAAATTCACTGCTCAGCTGACCCGGCAGATGCACATGTATACCAAAAATGTTCCCAGAATGAGCTTTTCAGTGAACAGCAGCCAGGCACATTTTAGCTAGTTTTACTTGTAAGTGGGGTTGTAAACGCTTTTCAGGCTCAGTACTCCGCTCAAAAGATGCAGCCCTGAGGTCTCTCCTGATAGGAGGTAGTTAAGTAGAAATTCACTGCTCAGCTGACCCCGCAGAAGCAAATGTATACCAAAAATGTACCCAGAATGAGCTTTTCAGTGAACAGCTATCAGGCACATTTTAGCTAGTTTTACTTGTAAGTGGGGTTGTAAACGGTTTTCAGGCTCAGTACTGCGCTCAAAAGATGCAGCCCTGAGGTCTCTCCTGATGGGAGGTAGTTAAGTAGAAATTCACTGCTCAGCTGACCCGGCAGAAGCAAATGTATACCAAAAATGTACCCAGAATGAGCTTTTCAGTGAACAGCAGCCAGGCACATTTTAGCTAGTTTTACTTGTAACTGGGGTTGTAAACGGTTTTCAGGCTCAGTACTGCGCTCAAAAGATGCAGCCCTGTGAGGTCTCTCCTGATAGGAGGTAGTTATGTAGAAATTCACTGCTCAGCTGACCCGGCAGAAGCAAATGTATACCAAAAATGTACCCAGAATGAGCTTTTCAGTGAACAGCAGCCAGGCACATTTTAGCTAGTTTTACTTGTAAGTGGGGTTGGAAACGCTTTTCAGGCTCAGTACTGCGCTCAAAAGATGCAGCCCTGAGGTCTCTCTTGATAGGAGGTAGTTAAGTAGAAATTCACTGCTCAGCTGACCCGGCAGAAGCAAATGTATACCAAAAATGTACCCAGAATGAGCTTTTCAGTGAACAGCAGCCAGGCACATTTTAGCTAGTTTTACTTGTAAGTGGGGTTGGAAACGCTTTTCAGGCTCAGTACTGCGCTCAAAAGATGCAGCCCTGAGGTCTCTCCTGATAGGAGGTAGTTAAGTAGAAATTCACTGCTCAGCTGACCCGGCAGAAGCAAATGTATACCAAAAATGTACCCAGAATGAGCTTTTCAGTGAACAGCAGCCAGGCACATTTTAGCTAGTTTTACTTGTCAGTGGGGTTGTAAACGCTTTTCAGGCTCAGTACTGTGCTCAAAAGATGCAGCCCTGAGGTCTCTCCTGATAGGAGGTAGTTAAGTAGAAATTTACTGCTCAGCTGACCCGTCAGAAGCAAATGTATACCAAAAATGTACCCAGAATGAGCTTTTCAGTGAACAGCAGCCAGGCACATTTTAGCTAGTTTTACTTGTAAGTGGGGTTGGAAGCGCTTTTCAGGCTCAGTACTGCGCTCAAAAGATGCAGCCCTGAGGTCTCTCCTGATGGGAGATAGTTAAGTAGAAATTCACTGCTCAGCTGACCCGGCAGAAGCAAATGTATACCAAAAATGTACCCAGAATGAGCTTTTCAGTGAACAGCAGCCAGGCACATTTTAGCTAGTTTTACTTGTAAGTGGGGTTGTAAACGCTTTTCAGGCTCAGTACTGCGCTCAAAAGATGCAGCCCCGAGGTCTCTCCTGATAGGAGGTAGTTAAGTAGAAATTCACTGCTCAGCTGACCCGGCAGAAGCAAATGTATACCAAAAATGTACCCAGAATGAGCTTTTCAGTGAACAGCAGCCAGGCACATTTTAGTTAGTTTTACTTGTAAGTTGGGTTGTAAACACTTTTCAGGCTCAGTACTGCGCTCAAAAGATGCAGCCCCGAGGTCTCTCCTGATAGGAGATAGTTAAGTAGAAATTCACTGCTCAGCTGACCCGGCAGATGCAAATGTATACCACAAATGTACCCAGAATGAGCTTTTCAGTGAACAGCAGCCAGGCACATTTTAGCTAGTTTTACTTGTAAGTGGGGTTGTAAACGCTTTTCAGGCTCAGTACTGCGCTCAAAAGATGCAGCCCTGAGGTCTCTCCTGATGGGAGGTAGTTAAGTAGAAATTCACTGCTCAGCTGACCCGGCAGAAGCAAATGTATACCAAAAATGTACCCAGAATGAGCTTTTCAGTGAACAGCAGCCAGGCACATTTTAGCTAGTTTTACTTGTAACTGGGGTTGTAAACGGTTTTCAGGCTCAGTACTGCGCTCAAAAGATGCAGCCCTGTGAGGTCTCTCCTGATAGGAGGTAGTTATGTAGAAATTCACTGCTCAGCTGACCCGGCAGAAGCAAATGTATACCAAAAATGTACCCAGAATGAGCTTTTCAGTGAACAGCAGCCAGGCACATTTTAGCTAGTTTTACTTGTAAGTGGGGTTGGAAACGCTTTTCAGGCTCAGTACTGCGCTCAAAAGATGCAGCCCTGAGGTCTCTCCTGATAGGAGGTAGTTAAGTAGAAATTCACTGCTCAGCTGACCCGGCAGAAGCAAATGTATACCAAAAATGTACCCAGAATGAGCTTTTCAGTGAACAGCAGCCAGGCACATTTTAGCTAGTTTTACTTGTAAGTGGGGTTGGAAATGCTTTTCAGGCTCAGTACTGCGCTCAAAAGATGCAGCCCTGAGGTCTCTCCTGATAGGAGGTAGTTAAATAGAAATTCACTGCTCAGCTGACCCGGCAGAAGCAAATGTATACCAAAAATGTACCCAGAATGAGCTTTTCAGTGAACAGCAGCCAGGCACATTTTAGCTAGTTTTACTTGTCAGTGGGGTTGTAAACGCTTTTCAGGCTCAGTACTGTGCTCAAAAGATGCAGCCCTGAGGTCTCTCCTGATAGGAGGTAGTTAAGTAGAAATTCACTGCTCAGCTGACCCGGCAGAAGCAAATGTATACCAAAAATGTACCCAGAATGAGCTTTTCAGTGAACAGCAGCCAGGCACATTTTAGCTAGTTTTACTTGTAAGTGGGGTTGGAAGCGCTTTTCAGGCTCAGTACTGCGCTCAAAAGATGCAGCCCTGAGGTCTCTCCTGATGGGAGATAGTTAAGTAGAAATTCACTGCTCAGCTGACCCGGCAGAAGCAAATGTATACCAAAAATGTACCCAGAATGAGCTTTTCAGTGAACAGCAGCCAGGCACATTTTAGCTAGTTTTACTTGTAAGTGGGGTTGTAAACGCTTTTCAGGCTCAGTACTGCGCTCAAAAGATGCAGCCCTGAGGTCTCTCCTGATGGGAGGTAGTTAAGTAGAAATTCACTGCTCAGCTGACCCGGCAGAAGCAAATGTATACCAAAAATGTACCCAGAATGAGCTTTTCAGTGAACAGCAGCCAGGCACATTTTAGCTAGTTTTACTTGTAACTGGGGTTGGAAACGGTTTTCAGGCTCAGTACTGCGCTCAAAAGATGCAGCCCTGAGGTCTCTCCTGATAGGAGGTAGTTAAGTAGAAATTCACTGCTCAGCTGACCCGGCAGAAGCAAATGTATACCAAAAATGTACCCAGAATGAGCTTTTCAGTGAACAGCAGCCAGGCACATTTTAGCTAGTTTTACTTGTAAGTAGGGTTGGAAACGCTTTTCAGGCTCAGTACTGCGCTCAAAAGATGCAGCCCTGAGGTCTCTCCTGATAGGAGGTAGTTAAGTAGAAATTCACTGCTCAGCTGACCCGGCAGAAGCAAATGTATACCAAAAATGTACCCAGAATGAGCTTTTCAGTGAACAGCAGCCAGGCACATTTTAGCTAGTTTTACTTGTAAGTGGGGTTGTAAACGCTTTTCAGGCTCAGTACTGCGCTCAAAAGATGCAGCCCTGAGGTCTCTCCTGATAGGAGGTAGTTAAGTAGAAATTCACTGCTCAGCTGACCCGGCAGAAGCAAATGTATAGCAAAAATGTACCCAGAATGAGCTTTTCAGTGAACAGCGATCAGGCACATTTTAGCTAGTTTTACTTGTAAGTGGAGTTGTAAACGGTTTTCAGGCTCAGTACTGCGCTCAAAAGATGCAGCCCTGAGGTCTCTCCTGATGGGAGGTAGTTAAGTAGAAATTCACTGCTCAGCTGACCCGGCAGAAGCAAATGTATACCAAAAATGTACCCAGAATGAGCTTTTCAGTGAACAGCAGCCAGGCACATTTTAGCTAGTTTTACTTGTAAGTTGGGTTGTAAACACTTTTCAGGCTCAGTACTGCGCTCAAAAGATGCAGCCCTGAGGTCTCTCCTGATAGGAGATAGTTAAGTAGAAATTCACTGCTCAGCTGACCCGGCAGATGCAAATGTATACCACAAATGTACCCAGAATGAGCTTTTCAGTGAACAGCAGCCAGGCACATTTTAGCTAGTTTTACTTGTAAGTGGGGTTGTAAACGCTTTTCAGGCTCAGTACTGCGCTCAAAAGATGCAGCCCTGAGGTCTCTCCTGATAGGAGGTAGTTAAGTAGAAATTCACTGCTCAGCTGACCCGGCAGAAGCAAATGTATACCAAAAATGTACCAGAATGAACTTTTCAGTCAACAGCTATCAGGCACATTTTTGCTAGTTTTACTTGTAAGTGGGGTTGTAAACGGTTTTCAGGCTCAGTACTGCGCTCAAAAGATGCAGCCCTGAGGTCTCTCCTGATAGGAGGTAGTTAAGTAGAAATTCACTGCTCAGCTGACCCGGCAGAAGCAAATGTATACCAAAAATGTACCCAGAATGAGCTTTTCAGTGAACAGCAGCCAGGCACATTTTAGCTAGTTTTACTTGTAACTGGGGTTGTAAACGGTTTTCAGGCTCAGTACTGCGCTCAAAAGATGCAGCCCTGAGGTCTCTCCTGATGGGAGGCAGTTAAGTAGAAATTCACTTCTCAGCTGACCCGGCAGAAGCAAATGTATACCAAAAATGTACCCAGAATGAGCTTTTCAGTGAACAGCAGCCAGGCACATTTTAGCTAGTTTTACTTGTAACTGGGGTTGTAAACGGTTTTCAGGCTCAGTACTGCGCTCAAAAGATGCAGCCCTGTGAGGTCTCTCCTGATAGGAGGTAGTTATGTAGAAATTCACTGCTCAGCTGACCCGGCAGATGCAAATGTATACCACAAATGTACCCAGAATGAGCTTTTCAGTGAACAGCAGCCAGGCACATTTTAGCTAGTTTTACTTGTAAGTGGGGTTGAAAACGCTTTTCAGGCTCAGTACTGCGCTCAAAAGATGCAGCCCTGAGGTCTCTCCTGATGGGAGGTAGTTAAGTAGAAATTCACTGCTCAGCTGACCCGGCAGAAGCAAATGTATACCAAAAATGTACCCAGAATGAGCTTTTCAGTGAACAGCAGCCAGGCACATTTTAGCTAGTTTTACTTGTAACTGGGGTTGTAAACGGTTTTCAGGCTCAGTACTGCGCTCAAAAGATGCAGCCCTGTGAGGTCTCTCCTGATAGGAGGTAGTTATGTAGAAATTCACTGCTCAGCTGACCCGGCAGAAGCAAATGTATACCAAAAATGTACCCAGAATGAGCTTTTCAGTGAACAGCAGCCAGGCACATTTTAGCTAGTTTTACTTGTAAGTGGGGTTGGAAACGCTTTTCAGGCTCAGTACTGCGCTCAAAAGATGCAGCCCTGAGGTCTCTCCTGATAGGAGGTAGTTAAGTAGAAATTCACTGCTCAGCTGACCCGGCAGAAGCAAATGTATACCAAAAATGTACCCAGAATGAGCTTTTCAGTGAACAGCAGCCAGGCACATTTTAGCTAGTTTTACTTGTAAGTGGGGTTGGAAACGCTTTTCAGGCTCAGTACTGCGCTCAAAAGATGCAGCCCTGAGGTCTCTCCTGATAGGAGGTAGTTAAATAGAAATTCACTGCTCAGCTGACCCGGCAGAAGCAAATGTATACCAAAAATGTACCCAGAATGAGCTTTTCAGTGAACAGCAGCCAGGCACATTTTAGCTAGTTTTACTTGTCAGTGGGGTTGTAAACGCTTTTCAGGCTCAGTACTGTGCTCAAAAGATGCAGCCCTGAGGTCTCTCCTGATAGGAGGTAGTTAAGTAGAAATTCACTGCTCAGCTGACCCGGCAGAAGCAAATGTATACCAAAAATGTACCCAGAATGAGCTTTTCAGTGAACAGCAGCCAGGCACATTTTAGCTAGTTTTACTTGTAAGTGGGGTTGGAAGCGCTTTTCAGGCTCAGTACTGCGCTCAAAAGATGCAGCCCTGAGGTCTCTCCTGATGGGAGATAGTTAAGTAGAAATTCACTGCTCAGCTGACCCGGCAGAAGCAAATGTATACCAAAAATGTACCCAAAATGAGCTTTTCAGTGAACAGCAGCCAGGCACATTTTAGCTAGTTTTACTTGTAAGTGGGGTTGTAAACGCTTTTCAGGCTCAGTACCACGCTCAAAAGATGCAGCCCTGAGGTCTCTCCTGATGGGAGGTAGTTAAGTAGAAATTCACTGCTCAGCTGACCCGGCAGAAGCAAATGTATACCAAAAATGTACCCAGAATGAGCTTTTCAGTGAACAGCAGCCAGGCAAATTTTAGCTAGTTTTACTTGTAACTGGGGTTGGAAACGGTTTTCAGGCTCAGTACTGCGCTCAAAAGATGCAGACCTGAGGTCTCTCCTGATAGGAGGTAGTTAAGTAGAAATTCACTGCTCAGCTGACCCGGCAGAAGCAAATGTATACCAAAAATGTACCCAGAATGAGCTTTTCAGTGAACAGCAGCCAGGCACATTTTAGCTAGTTTTACTTGTAAGTGGGGTTGTAAACGCTTTTCAGTCTCAGTACTGCGCTCAAAAGATGCAGCCCTAAGGTCTCTCCTGATAGGAGGTAGTTAAGTAGAAATTCACTGCTCAGCTGACCCGGCAGAAGCAAATGTATACCAAAAATGTACCCAGAATGAGCTTTTCAGTGAACAGCAGCAAGGCACATTTTAGCTAGTTTTACTTGTAAGTTGGGTTGTAAACACTTTTCAGGCTCAGTACTGCGCTCAAAAGATGCAGCCCTGAGGTCTCTCCTGATAGGAGATAGTTAAGTAGAAATTCACTGCTCAGCTGACCCGGCAGATGCAAATGTATACCACAAATGTACCCAGAATGAGCTTTTCAGTGAACAGCAGCCAGGCACATTTTAGCTAGTTTTACTTGTAAGTGGGGTTGTAAACGCTTTTCAGGCTCAGTACTGCGCTCAAAAGATGCAGCCCTGAGGTCTCTCCTGATAGGAGGTAGTTAGGTAGAAATTCACTGCTCAGCTGACCCGGCAGAAGCAAATGTATACCAAAAATGTACCCAGAATGAGCTTTTCAGTGAACAGCAGCCAGGCACATTTTAGCTAGTTTTACTTGTAAGTGGGGTTGGAAGCGCTTTTCAGGCTCAGTACTGCGCTCAAAAGATGCAGTCCTGAGGTCTCTCCTGATGGGAGATAGTTAAGTAGAAATTCACTGCTCAGCTGACCCGGCAGAAGCAAATGTATACCAAAAATTTACCCAGAATGAGCTTTTCAGTGAACAGCAGCCAGGCACATTTTAGCTAGTTTTACTTGTAAGTGGGGTTGTAAACGCTTTTCAGGCTCAGTACTGCGCTCAAAAGATGCAGCCCTGAGGTCTCTCCTGATGGGAGGCAGTTAAGTAGAAATTCACTGCTCAGCTGACCCGGCAGAAGCAAATGTATACGAAAAATGTACCCAGAATGAGCTTTTCAGTGAACAGCAGCCAGGCACATTTTAGCTAGTTTTACTTGTAACTGGGGTTGGAAACGCTTTTCAGGCTCAGTACTGCGCTCAAAAGATGCAGCCCTGAGGTCTCTCCTGATAGGAGGTAGTTAAGTAGAAATTCACTGCTCAGCTGACCCGGCAGAAGCAAATGTATACAAAAAATATACCCAGAATGAGCTTTTCAGTGAACAGCAGCCAGGCACATTTTAGCTAGTTTTACTTGTAAGTGGGGTTGGAAACGCTTTTCAGGCTCAGTACTGCGCTCAAAAGATGCAGCCCTAAGGTCTCTCCTGATAGGAGGTAGTTAAGTAGAAATTCACTGCTCAGCTGACCCGGCAGAAGCAAATGTATACCAAAAATGTACCCAGGATGAGCTTTTCAGTGAACAGCAGCCAGGCACATTTTAGCTAGTTTTACTTGTAAATGGGGTTGGAAACGCTTTTCAGGCTCAGTACTGCGCTCAAAAGATGCAGCCCTGAGGTCTCTCCTGATAGGAGATAGTTAAGTAGAAATTCACTGCTCAGCTGACCCGGCAGAAGCAAATGTATACCAAAAATGTACCCAGAATGAGCTTTTCAGTGAACAGCAGCCAGGCACATTTTAGCTAGTTTTACTTGTAAGTGGGGTTGGAAACGCTTTTCAGGCTCAGTACTGCGCTCAAAAGATGCAGCCCTGAGGTCTCTCCTGATAGGAGGTAGTTAAGTAGAAATTCACTGCTCAGCTGACCCGGCAGAAGCAAATGTATAGCAAAAATGTACCCAGAATGAGCTTTTCAGTGAACAGCGATCAGGCACATTTTAGCAAGTTTTACTTGTAAGTGGTGTTGTAAACGGTTTTCAGGCTCAGTACTGCGCTCAAAAGATGCAGCCCTGAGGTCTCTCCTGATGGGAGGTAGTTAAGTAGAAATTCACTGCTCAGCTGACCCGGCAGAAGCAAATGTATACCAAAAATGTACCCAGAATGAGCTTTTCAGTGAACAGCAGCCAGGCACATTTTAGCTAGTTTTACTTGTAAGTTGGGTTGTAAACACTTTTCAGGCTCAGTACTGCGCTCAAAAGATGCAGCCCTGAGGTCTCTCCTGATAGGAGATAGTTAAGTAGAAATTCACTGCTCAGCTGACCCGGCAGATGCAAATGTATACCACAAATGTACCCAGAATTAGCTTTTCAGTGAACAGCAGCCAGGCACATTTTAGCTAGTTTTACTTGTAAGTGGGGTTGTAAACGCTTTTCAGGCTCAGTACTGCGCTCAAAAGATGCAGCCCTGAGGTCTCTCCTGATAGGAGGTAGTTAAGTAGAAATTCACTGCTCAGCTGACCCGGCAGAAGCAAATGTATACCAAAAATGTACCAGAATGAACTTTTCAGTCAACAGCTATCAGGCACATTTTTGCTAGTTTTACTTGTAAGTGGGGTTGTAAACGGTTTTCAGGCTCAGTACTGCGCTCAAAAGATGCAGCCCTGAGGTCTCTCCTGATAGGAGGTAGTTAAGTAGAAATTCACTGCTCAGCTGACCCCGCAGAAGCAAATGTATACCAAAAATGTACCCAGAATGAGCTTTTCAGTGAACAGCAGCCAGGCACATTTTAGCTAGTTTTACTTGTAACTGGGGTTGTAAACGGTTTTCAGGCTCAGTACTGCGCTCAAAAGATGCAGCCCTGAGGTCTCTCCTGATGGGAGGCAGTTAAGTAGAAATTCACTTCTCAGCTGACCCGGCAGAAGCAAATGTATACCAAAAATGTACCCAGAATGAGCTTTTCAGTGAACAGCAGCCAGGCACATTTTAGCTAGTTTTACTTGTAACTGGGGTTGTAAACGGTTTTCAGGCTCAGTACTGCGCTCAAAAGATGCAGCCCTGTGAGGTCTCTCCTGATAGGAGGTAGTTATGTAGAAATTCACTGCTCAGCTGACCCGGCAGATGCAAATGTATACCACAAATGTACCCAGAATGAGCTTTTCAGTGAACAGCAGCCAGGCACATTTTAGCTAGTTTTACTTGTAAGTGGGGTTGAAAACGCTTTTCAGGCTCAGTACTGCGCTCAAAAGATGCAGCCCTGAGGTCTCTCCTGATGGGAGGTAGTTAAGTAGAAATTCACTGCTCAGCTGACCCGGCAGAAGCAAATGTATACCAAAAATGTACCCAGAATGAGCTTTTCAGTGAACAGCAGCCAGGCACATTTTAGCTAGTTTTACTTGTAACTGGGGTTGTAAACGGTTTTCAGGCTCAGTACTGCGCTCAAAAGATGCAGCCCTGTGAGGTCTCTCCTGATAGGAGGTAGTTATGTAGAAATTCACTGCTCAGCTGACCCGGCAGAAGCAAATGTATACCAAAAATGTACCCAGAATGAGCTTTTCAGTGAACAGCAGCCAGGCACATTTTAGCTAGTTTTACTTGTAAGTGGGGTTGGAAACGCTTTTCAGGCTCAGTACTGCGCTCAAAAGATGCAGCCCTGAGGTCTCTCCTGATAGGAAGTAGTTAAGTAGAAATTCACTGCTCAGCTGACCCGGCAGAAGCAAATGTATACCAAAAATGTACCCAGAATGAGCTTTTCAGTGAACAGCAGCCAGGCACATTTTAGCTAGTTTTACTTGTAAGTGGGGTTGGAAACGCTTTTCAGGCTCAGTACTGCGCTCAAAAGATGCAGCCCTGAGGTCTCTCCTGATAGGAGGTAGTTAAATAGAAATTCACTGCTCATCTGACCCGGCAGAAGCAAATGTATACCAAAAATGTACCCAGAATGAGCTTTTCAGTGAACAGCAGCCAGGCACATTTTAGCTAGTTTTACTTGTCAGTGGGGTTGTAAACGCTTTTCAGGCTCAGTACTGTGCTCAAAAGATGCAGCCCTGAGGTCTCTCCTGATAGGAGGTAGTTAAGTAGAAATTCACTGCTCAGCTGACCCGGCAGAAGCAAATGTATACCAAAAATGTACCCAGAATGAGCTTTTCAGTGAACAGCAGCCAGGCACATTTTAGCTAGTTTTACTTGTAAGTGGGGTTGGAAGCGCTTTTCAGGCTCAGTACTGCGCTCAAAAGATGCAGCCCTGAGGTCTCTCCTGATGGGAGATAGTTAAGTAGAAATTCACTGCTCAGCTGACCCGGCAGAAGCAAATGTATACCAAAATGTACCCAAAATGAGCTTTTCAGTGAACAGCAGCCAGGCACATTTTAGCTAGTTTTACTTGTAAGTGGGGTTGTAAACGCTTTTCAGGCTCAGTACCACGCTCAAAAGATGCAGCCCTGAGGTCTCTCCTGATGGGAGGTAGTTAAGTAGAAATTCACTGCTCAGCTGACCCGGCAGAAGCAAATGTATACCAAAAATGTACCCAGAATGAGCTTTTCAGTGAACAGCAGCCAGGCACATTTTAGCTAGTTTTACTTGTAACTGGGGTTGGAAACGGTTTTCAGGCTCAGTACTGCGCTCAAAAGATGCAGACCTGAGGTCTCTCCTGATAGGAGGTAGTTAAGTAGAAATTCACTGCTCAGCTGACCCGGCAGAAGCAAATGTATACCAAAAATGTACCCAGAATGAGCTTTTCAGTGAACAGCAGCCAGGCACATTTTAGCTAGTTTTACTTGTAAGTGGGGTTGTAAACGCTTTTCAGGCTCAGTACTGCGCTCAAAAGATGCAGCCCTAAGGTCTCTCCTGATAGGAGGTAGTTAAGTAGAAATTCACTGCTCAGCTGACCCGGCAGAAGCAAATGTATACCAAAAATGTACCCAGAATGAGCTTTTCAGTGAACAGCAGCCAGGCACATTTTAGCTAGTTTTACTTGTAAGTTGGGTTGTAAACACTTTTCAGGCTCAGTACTGCGCTCAAAAGATGCAGCCCTGAGGTCTCTCCTGATAGGAGATAGTTAAGTAGAAATTCACTGCTCAGCTGACCCGGCAGATGCAAATGTATACCACAAATGTACCCAGAATGAGCTTTTCAGTGAACAGCAGCCAGGCACATTTTAGCTAGTTTTACTTGTAAGTGGGGTTGTAAACGCTTTTCAGGCTCAGTACTGCGCTCAAAAGATGCAGCCCTGAGGTCTCTCCTGATAGGAGGTAGTTAGGTAGAAATTCACTGCTCAGCTGACCCGGCAGAAGCAAATGTATACCAAAAATGTACCCAGAATGAGCTTTTCAGTGAACAGCAGCCAGGCACATTTTAGCTAGTTTTACTTGTAAGTGGGGTTGGAAGCGCTTTTCAGGCTCAGTACTGCGCTCAAAAGATGCAGTCCTGAGGTCTCTCCTGATGGGAGATAGTTAAGTAGAAATTCACTGCTCAGCTGACCCGGCAGAAGCAAATGTATACCAAAAATTTACCCAGAATGAGCTTTTCAGTGAACAGCAGCCAGGCACATTTTAGCTAGTTTTACTTGTAAGTGGGGTTGTAAACGCTTTTCAGGCTCAGTACTGCGCTCAAAAGATGCAGCCCTGAGGTCTCTCCTGATGGGAGGCAGTTAAGTAGAAATTCACTGCTCAGCTGACCCGGCAGAAGCAAATGTATACGAAAAATGTACCCAGAATGAGCTTTTCAGTGAACAGCAGCCAGGCACATTTTAGCTAGTTTTACTTGTAACTGGGGTTGGAAACGCTTTTCAGGCTCAGTACTGCGCTCAAAAGATGCAGCCCTGAGGTCTCTCCTGATAGGAGGTAGTTAAGTAGAAATTCACTGCTCAGCTGACCCGGCAGAAGCAAATGTATACAAAAAATATACCCAGAATGAGCTTTTCAGTGAACAGCAGCCAGGCACATTTTAGCTAGTTTTACTTGTAAGTGGGGTTGGAAACGCTTTTCAGGCTCAGTACTGCGCTCAAAAGATGCAGCCCTAAGGTCTCTCCTGATAGGAGGTAGTTAAGTAGAAATTCACTGCTCAGCTGACCCGGCAGAAGCAAATGTATACCAAAAATGTACCCAGGATGAGCTTTTCAGTGAACAGCAGCCAGGCACATTTTAGCTAGTTTTACTTGTAAATGGGGTTGGAAACGCTTTTCAGGCTCAGTACTGCGCTCAAAAGATGCAGCCCTGAGGTCTCTCCTGATAGGAGATAGTTAAGTAGAAATTCACTGCTCAGCTGACCCGGCAGAAGCAAATGTATACCAAAAATGTACCCAGAATGAGCTTTTCAGTGAACAGCAGCCAGGCACATTTTAGCTAGTTTTACTTGTAAGTGGGGTTGGAAACGCTTTTCAGGCTCAGTACTGCGCTCAAAAGATGCAGCCCTGAGGTCTCTCCTGATAGGAGGTAGTTAAGTAGAAATTCACTGCTCAGCTGACCCGGCAGAAGCAAATGTATACCAAAAATGTACCCAGAATGAGCTTTTCAGTGAACAGCAGCCAGGCACATTTTAGCTAGTTTTACTTGTAAGTGGGGTTGGAAGCGCTTTTCAGGCTCAGTACTGCGCTCAAAAGATGCAGCCCTGAGGTCTCTCCTGATGGGAGATAGTTAAGTAGAAATTCACTGCTCAGCTGACCCGGCAGAAGCAAATGTATACCAAAAATTTACCCAGAATGAGCTTTTCAGTGAACAGCAGCCAGGCACATTTTAGCTAGTTTTACTTGTAAGTGGGGTTGTAAACGCTTTTCAGGCTCAGTACTGCGCTCAAAAGATGCAGCCCTGAGGTCTCTCCTGATGGGAGGCAGTTAAGTAGAAATTCACTGCTCAGCTGACCCGGCAGAAGCAAATGTATACGAAAAATGTACCCAGAATGAGCTTTTCAGTGAACAGCAGCCAGGCACATTTTAGCTAGTTTTACTTGTAACTGGGGTTGGAAACGCTTTTCAGGCTCAGTACTGCGCTCAAAAGATGCAGCCCTAAGGTCTCTCCTGATAGGAGGTAGTTAAGTAGAAATTCACTGCTCAGCTGACCCGGCAGAAGCAAATGTATACCAAAAATGTACCCAGGATGAGCTTTTCAGTGAACAGCAGCCAGGCACATTTTAGCTAGTTTTACTTGTAAATGGGGTTGGAAACGCTTTTCAGGCTCAGTACTGCGCTCAAAAGATGCAGCCCTGAGGTCTCTCCTGATAGGAGATAGTTAAGTAGAAATTCACTGCTCAGCTGACCCGGCAGAAGCAAATGTATACCAAAAATGTACCCAGAATGAGCTTTTCAGTGAACAGCAGCCAGGCACATTTTAGCTAGTTTTACTTGTAAGTGGGGTTGGAAACGCTTTTCAGGCTCAGTACTGCGCTCAAAAGATGCAGCCCTGAGGTCTCTCCTGATAGGAGGTAGTTAAGTAGAAATTCACTGCTCAGCTGACCCGGCAGAAGCAAATGTATACCAAAAATGTACCCAGAATGAGCTTTTCAGTGAACAGCAGCCAGGCACATTTTAGCTAGTTTTACTTGTAAGTGGGGTTGGAAACGCTTTTCAGGCTCAGTACTGCGCTCAAAAGATGCAACCCTGAGGTCTCTCCTGATAGGAGGTAGTTAAGTAGAAATTCACTGCTCAGCTGACCCGGCAGAAGCAAATGTATACCAAAAATGTACCCAGAATGAGCTTTTCAGTGAACAGCAGCCAGGCACATTTTAGCTAGTTTTACTTGTAAGTGGGGTTGGAAACGCTTTTCAGGCTCAGTACTGCGCTCAAAAGATGCAGCCCTGAGGTCTCTCCTGATAGGAGGTAGTTAAGTAGAAATTCACTGCTCAGCTGACCCGGCAGAAGCAAATGTATACCAAAAATGTACCCAGAATGAGCTTTTCAGTGAACAGCAGCCAGGCACATTTTAGCTAGTTTTACTTGTAAGTGGGGTTGGAAACGCTTTTCAGGCTCAGTACTGCGCTCAAAAGATGCAGCCCTGAGGTCTCTTCTGATAGGAGATACTTAAGTAGAAATTCACTGCTCAGCTGACCCGGCAGAAGCAAATGTATACCAAAAATGTACCCAGAATGAGCTTTTCAGTGAACAGCAGCCAGGCACATTTTAGCTAGTTTTACTTGTAAGTGGGGTTGGAAACGCTTTTCAGGCTCAGTACTGCGCTCAAAAGATGCAGCCCTGAGGTCTCTCCTGATAGGAGGTAGTTAAGTAGAAATTCAATGCTCAGCTGACCCGGCAGAAGCAAATGTATACCAAAAATGTACCCAGAATGAGCTTTTCAGTGAACAGCAGCCAGGCACATTTTAGCTAGTTTTACTTGGAAGTGGGGTTGGAAACGCTTTTCAGGCTCAGTACTGCGCTCAAAAGATGCAGCCCTGAGGTCTCTCCTGATAGAAGGTAGTTAAGTAGAAATTCACTGCTCAGCTGACCCGGCAGAAGCAAATGTATACCAAAAATGTACCCAGAATGAGCTTTTCAGTGAACAGCAGCCAGGCACATTTTAGCTAGTTTTACTTGTAAGTGGGGTTGGAAACGCTTTTCAGGCTCAGTACTGCGCTCAAAAGATGCAGCCCTGAGGTCTCTCCTGATAGGAGGTAGTTAAGTAGAAATTCACTGCTCAGCTGACCCAGCAGAAGCAAATGTATGCCAAAAATGTACCCAGAATGAGCTTTTCAGTGAACAGCAGCCAGGCACATTTTAGCTAGTTTTACTTGTAAGTTGGGTTGTAAACGCTTTTCAGGCTCAGTACTGCGCTCAAAAGATGCAGCCCTGAGGTCTCTCCTGATAGGAGGTAGTTAAGTAGAAATTCACTGCTCAGCTGACCCGTCAGATGCAAATGTATACCAAAAATGAACCCAGAATGAGCTTTTCAGTGAACAGCAGCCAGGCACATTTTAGCTAGTTTTACTTGTAAGTGGGGTTGTAAACGCTTTTCAGGCTCAGTACTGCGCTCAAAAGATGCAGCCCTGAGGTCTCTCCTGATAGGAGGTAGTTAAGTAGAAATTCACTGCTCAGCTGACCCGGCAGAAGCAAATGTATACCAAAAATGTACCAGAATGAGCTTTTCAGTGAACAGCTATCAGGCACATTTTAGCTAGTTTTACTTGTAAGTGGGGTTGTAAACGGTTTTCAGGCTCAGTACTGCGCTCAAAAGATGCAGCCCTGAGGTCTCTCCTGATAGAAGGTAGTTAAGCAGAAATTCACTGCTCAGCTGACCCGGCAGAAGCAAATGTATACCAAAAATGTACCCAGAATGAGCTTTTCAGTGAACAGCAGCCAGGCACATTTTAGCTAGTTTTACTTGTCAGTGGGGTTGTAAACGCTTTTCAGGCTCAGTACTGTGCTCAAAAGATGCAGCCCTGAGGTCTCTCCTGATAGGAGGTAGTTAAGTAGAAATTCACTGCTCAGCTGACCCGGCAGAAGCAAATGTATACCAAAAATGTACCCAGAATGAGCTTTTCAGTGAACAGCAGCCAGGCACATTTTAGCTAGTTTTACTTGTAAGTGGGGTTGGAAGCGCTTTTCAGGCTCAGTACTGCGCTCAAAAGATGCAGCCCTGAGGTCTCTCCTGATGGGAGATAGTTAAGTAGAAATTCACTGCTCAGCTGACCCGGCAGAAGCAAATGTATACCAAAAATGTACCCAAAATGAGCTTTTCAGTGAACAGCAGCCAGGCACATTTTAGCTAGTTTTACTTGTAAGTGGGGTTGTAAACGCTTTTCAGGCTCAGTACCACGCTCAAAAGATGCAGCCCTGAGGTCTCTCCTGATGGGAGGTAGTTAAGTAGAAATTCACTGCTCAGCTGACCCGGCAGAAGCAAATGTATACCAAAAATGTACCCAGAATGAGCTTTTCAGTGAACAGCAGCCAGGCACATTTTAGCTAGTTTTACTTGTAACTGGGGTTGGAAACGGTTTTCAGGCTCAGTACTGCGCTCAAAAGATGCAGACCTGAGGTCTCTCCTGATAGGAGGTAGTTAAGTAGAAATACACTGCTCAGCTGACCCGGCAGAAGCAAATGTATACCAAAAATGTACCCAGAATGAGCTTTTCAGTGAACAGCAGCCAGGCACATTTTAGCTAGTTTTACTTGTAAGTGGGGTTGTAAACGCTTTTCAGGCTCAGTACTGCGCTCAAAAGATGCAGCCCTAAGGTCTCTCCTGATAGGAGGTAGTTAAGTAGAAATTCACTGCTCAGCTGACCCGGCAGAAGCAAATGTATACCAAAAATGTACCCAGAATGAGCTTTTCAGTGAACAGCAGCCAGGCACATTTTAGCTAGTTTTACTTGTAAGTTGGGTTGTAAACACTTTTCAGGCTCAGTACTGCGCTCAAAAGATGCAGCCCTGAGGTCTCTCCTGATAGGAGATAGTTAAGTAGAAATTCACTGCTCAGCTGACCCGGCAGATGCAAATGTATACCACAAATGTACCCAGAATGAGCTTTTCAGTGAACAGCAGCCAGGCACATTTTAGCTAGTTTTACTTGTAAGTGGGGTTGTAAACGCTTTTCAGGCTCAGTACTGCGCTCAAAAGATGCAGCCCTGAGGTCTCTCCTGATAGGAGGTAGTTAGGTAGAAATTCACTGCTCAGCTGACCCGGCAGAAGCAAATGTATACCAAAAATGTACCCAGAATGAGCTTTTCAGTGAACAGCAGCCAGGCACATTTTAGCTAGTTTTACTTGTAAGTGGGGTTGGAAGCGCTTTTCAGGCTCAGTACTGCGCTCAAAAGATGCAGTCCTGAGGTCTCTCCTGATGGGAGATAGTTAAGTAGAAATTCACTGCTCAGCTGACCCGGCAGAAGCAAATGTATACCAAAAATTTACCCAGAATGAGCTTTTCAGTGAACAGCAGCCAGGCACATTTTAGCTAGTTTTACTTGTAAGTGGGGTTGTAAACGCTTTTCAGGCTCAGTACTGCGCTCAAAAGATGCAGCCCTGAGGTCTCTCCTGATGGGAGGCAGTTAAGTAGAAATTCACTGCTCAGCTGACCCGGCAGAAGCAAATGTATACGAAAAATGTACCCAGAATGAGCTTTTCAGTGAACAGCAGCCAGGCACATTTTAGCTAGTTTTACTTGTAACTGGGGTTGGAAACGCTTTTCAGGCTCAGTACTGCGCTCAAAAGATGCAGCCCTGAGGTCTCTCCTGATAGGAGGTAGTTAAGTAGAAATTCACTGCTCAGCTGACCCGGCAGAAGCAAATGTATACAAAAAATATACCCAGAATGAGCTTTTCAGTGAACAGCAGCCAGGCACATTTTAGCTAGTTTTACTTGTAAGTGGGGTTGGAAACGCTTTTCAGGCTCAGTACTGCGCTCAAAAGATGCAGCCCTAAGGTCTCTCCTGATAGGAGGTAGTTAAGTAGAAATTCACTGCTCAGCTGACCCGGCAGAAGCAAATGTATACCAAAAATGTACCCAGGATGAGCTTTTCAGTGAACAGCAGCCAGGCACATTTTAGCTAGTTTTACTTGTAAATGGGGTTGGAAACGCTTTTCAGGCTCAGTACTGCGCTCAAAAGATGCAGCCCTGAGGTCTCTCCTGATAGGAGATAGTTAAGTAGAAATTCACTGCTCAGCTGACCCGGCAGAAGCAAATGTATACCAAAAATGTACCCAGAATGAGCTTTTCAGTGAACAGCAGCCAGGCACATTTTAGCTAGTTTTACTTGTAAGTGGGGTTGGAAACGCTTTTCAGGCTCAGTACTGCGCTCAAAAGATGCAGCCCTGAGGTCTCTCCTGATAGGAGGTAGTTAAGTAGAAATTCACTGCTCAGCTGACCCGGCAGAAGCAAATGTATACCAAAAATGTACCCAGAATGAGCTTTTCAGTGAACAGCAGCCAGGCACATTTTAGCTAGTTTTACTTGTAAGTGGGGTTGGAAGCGCTTTTCAGGCTCAGTACTGCGCTCAAAAGATGCAGCCCTGAGGTCTCTCCTGATGGGAGATAGTTAAGTAGAAATTCACTGCTCAGCTGACCCGGCAGAAGCAAATGTATACCAAAAATTTACCCAGAATGAGCTTTTCAGTGAACAGCAGCCAGGCACATTTTAGCTAGTTTTACTTGTAAGTGGGGTTGTAAACGCTTTTCAGGCTCAGTACTGCGCTCAAAAGATGCAGCCCTGAGGTCTCTCCTGATGGGAGGCAGTTAAGTAGAAATTCACTGCTCAGCTGACCCGGCAGAAGCAAATGTATACGAAAAATGTACCCAGAATGAGCTTTTCAGTGAACAGCAGCCAGGCACATTTTAGCTAGTTTTACTTGTAACTGGGGTTGGAAACGCTTTTCAGGCTCAGTACTGCGCTCAAAAGATGCAGCCCTAAGGTCTCTCCTGATAGGAGGTAGTTAAGTAGAAATTCACTGCTCAGCTGACCCGGCAGAAGCAAATGTATACCAAAAATGTACCCAGGATGAGCTTTTCAGTGAACAGCAGCCAGGCACATTTTAGCTAGTTTTACTTGTAAATGGGGTTGGAAACGCTTTTCAGGCTCAGTACTGCGCTCAAAAGATGCAGCCCTGAGGTCTCTCCTGATAGGAGATAGTTAAGTAGAAATTCACTGCTCAGCTGACCCGGCAGAAGCAAATGTATACCAAAAATGTACCCAGAATGAGCTTTTCAGTGAACAGCAGCCAGGCACATTTTAGCTAGTTTTACTTGTAAGTGGGGTTGGAAACGCTTTTCAGGCTCAGTACTGCGCTCAAAAGATGCAGCCCTGAGGTCTCTCCTGATAGGAGGTAGTTAAGTAGAAATTCACTGCTCAGCTGACCCGGCAGAAGCAAATGTATACCAAAAATGTACCCAGAATGAGCTTTTCAGTGAACAGCAGCCAGGCACATTTTAGCTAGTTTTACTTGTAAGTGGGGTTGGAAACGCTTTTCAGGCTCAGTACTGCGCTCAAAAGATGCAGCCCTGAGGTCTCTTCTGATAGGAGATACTTAAGTAGAAATTCACTGCTCAGCTGACCCGGCAGAAGCAAATGTATACCAAAAATGTACCCAGAATGAGCTTTTCAGTGAACAGCAGCCAGGCACATTTTAGCTAGTTTTACTTGTAAGTGGGGTTGGAAACGCTTTTCAGGCTCAGTACTGCGCTCAAAAGATGCAGCCCTGAGGTCTCTCCTGATAGGAGGTAGTTAAGTAGAAATTCAATGCTCAGCTGACCCGGCAGAAGCAAATGTATACCAAAAATGTACCCAGAATGAGCTTTTCAGTGAACAGCAGCCAGGCACATTTTAGCTAGTTTTACTTGGAAGTGGGGTTGGAAACGCTTTTCAGGCTCAGTACTGCGCTCAAAAGATGCAGCCCTGAGGTCTCTCCTGATAGAAGGTAGTTAAGTAGAAATTCACTGCTCAGCTGACCCGGCAGAAGCAAATGTATACCAAAAATGTACCCAGAATGAGCTTTTCAGTGAACAGCAGCCAGGCACATTTTAGCTAGTTTTACTTGTAAGTGGGGTTGGAAACGCTTTTCAGGCTCAGTACTGCGCTCAAAAGATGCAGCCCTGAGGTCTCTCCTGATAGGAGGTAGTTAAGTAGAAATTCACTGCTCAGCTGACCCAGCAGAAGCAAATGTATGCCAAAAATGTACCCAGAATGAGCTTTTCAGTGAACAGCAGCCAGGCACATTTTAGCTAGTTTTACTTGTAAGTTGGGTTGTAAACGCTTTTCAGGCTCAGTACTGCGCTCAAAAGATGCAGCCCTGAGGTCTCTCCTGATAGGAGGTAGTTAAGTAGAAATTCACTGCTCAGCTGACCCGTCAGATGCAAATGTATACCAAAAATGAACCCAGAATGAGCTTTTCAGTGAACAGCAGCCAGGCACATTTTAGCTAGTTTTACTTGTAAGTGGGGTTGTAAACGCTTTTCAGGCTCAGTACTGCGCTCAAAAGATGCAGCCCTGAGGTCTCTCCTGATAGGAGGTAGTTAAGTAGAAATTCACTGCTCAGCTGACCCGGCAGAAGCAAATGTATACCAAAAATGTACCAGAATGAGCTTTTCAGTGAACAGCTATCAGGCACATTTTAGCTAGTTTTACTTGTAAGTGGGGTTGTAAACGGTTTTCAGGCTCAGTACTGCGCTCAAAAGATGCAGCCCTGAGGTCTCTCCTGATAGAAGGTAGTTAAGCAGAAATTCACTGCTCAGCTGACCCGGCAGAAGCAAATGTATACCAAAAATGTACCCAGAATGAGCTTTTCAGTGAACAGCAGCCAGGCACATTTTAGCTAGTTTTACTTGTAAGTGGGGTTGGAAACGCTTTTCAGGCTCAGTACTGCGCTCAAAAGATGCAGCCCTGAGGTCTCTCCTGATAGGAGGTAGTTAAGTAGAAATTCACTGCTCAGCTGACCCAGCAGAAGCAAATGTATACCAAAAATGTACCCAGAATGAGCTTTTCAGTGAACAGCAGCAAGGCACATTTTAGCTAGTTTTACTTGTAAGTGGGGTTGGAAACGCTTTTCAGGCTCAGTACTGCGCTCAAAAGATGCAGCCATGAGGTCTCTCCTGATAGGAGGTAGTTAAGTAGAAATTCACTGCTCAGCTGACCCGGCAGAAGCAAATGTATACCAAAAATGTACCCAGAATGAGCTTTTCAGTGAACAGCAGCCAGGCACATTTTAGCTAGTTTTACTTGTAAGTAGGGTTGGAAACGCTTTTCAGGCTCAGTACTGCGCTCAAAAGATGCAGCCCTGAGGTCTCTCCTGATAGGAGGTAGTTAAGTAGAAATTCACTGCTCAGCTGACCCGGCAGAAGCAAATGTATACCAAAAATGTACCCAGAATGAGCTTTTCAGTGAACAGCAGCCAGGCACATTTTAGCTAGTTTTACTTGTAAGTTGGGTTGTAAACGCTTTTCAGGCTCAGTACTGCGCTCAAAAGATGCAGCCCTGAGGTCTCTCCTGATAGGAGATAGTTAAGTAGAAATTCACTGCTCAGCTGACCCGGCAGATGCAAATGTATACCAAAAATGTACCCAGAATGAGCTTTTCAGTGAACAGCAGCCAGGCACATTTTAGCTAGTTTTACTTGTAAGTGGGGTTGTAAACGCTTTTCAGGCTCAGTACTGCGCTCAAAAGATGCAGCCCTGAGGTCTCTCCTGATAGGAGGTAGTTAAGTAGAAATTCACTGCTCAGCTGACCCGGCAGAAGCAAATGTATACCAAAAATGTACCAGAATGAACTTTTCAGTCAACAGCTATCAGGCACATTTTAGCTAGTTTTACTTGTAAGTGGGGTTGTAAACGGTTTTCAGGCTCAGTACTGCGCTCAAAAGATGCAGCCCTGAGGTCTCTCCTGATAGGAGGTAGTTAAGTAGAAATTCACTGCTCAGCTGACCCGGCAGAAGCAAATGTATACCAAAAATGTACCCAGAATGAGCTTTTCAGTGAACAGCAGCCAGGCACATTTTAGCTAGTTTTACTTGTAACTGGGGTTGTAAACGGTTTTCAGGCTCAGTACTGCGCTCAAAAGATGCAGCCCTGAGGTCTCTCCTGATGGGAGGTAGTTAAGTAGAAATTCACTTCTCAGCTGACCCGGCAGAAGCAAATGTATACCAAAAATGTACCCAGAATGAGCTTTTCAGTGAACAGCAGCCAAGCACATTTTAGCTAGTTTTACTTGTAACTGGGGTTGTAAACGGTTTTCAGGCTCAGTACTGCGCTCAAAAGATGCAGCCCTGAGGTCTCTTCTGATAGGAGATACTTAAGTAGAAATTCACTGCTCAGCTGACCCGGCAGAAGCAAATGTATACCAAAAATGTACCCAGAATGAGCTTTTCAGTGAACAGCAGCCAGGCACATTTTAGCTAGTTTTACTTGTAAGTGGGGTTGGAAACGCTTTTCAGGCTCAGTACTGCGCTCAAAAGATGCAGCCCTGAGGTCTCTCCTGATAGGAGGTAGTTAAGTAGAAATTCAATGCTCAGCTGACCCGGCAGAAGCAAATGTATACCAAAAATGTACCCAGAATGAGCTTTTCAGTGAACAGCAGCCAGGCACATTTTAGCTAGTTTTACTTGGAAGTGGGGTTGGAAACGCTTTTCAGGCTCAGTACTGCGCTCAAAAGATGCAGTCCTGAGGTCTCTCCTGATAGAAGGTAGTTAAGTAGAAATTCACTGCTCAGCTGACCCGGCAGAAGCAAATGTATACCAAAAATGTACCCAGAATGAGCTTTTCAGTGAACAGCAGCCAGGCACATTTTAGCTAGTTTTACTTGTAAGTGGGGTTGGAAACGCTTTTCAGGCTCAGTACTGCGCTCAAAAGATGCAGCCCTGAGGTCTCTCCTGATAGGAGGTAGTTAAGTAGAAATTCACTGCTCAGCTGACCCAGCAGAAGCAAATGTATGCCAAAAATGTACCCAGAATGAGCTTTTCAGTGAACAGCAGCCAGGCACATTTTAGCTAGTTTTACTTGTAAGTTGGGTTGTAAACGCTTTTCAGGCTCAGTACTGCGCTCAAAAGATGCAGCCCTGAGGTCTCTCCTGATAGGAGGTAGTTAAGTAGAAATTCACTGCTCAGCTGACCCGTCAGATGCAAATGTATACCAAAAATGAACCCAGAATGAGCTTTTCAGTGAACAGCAGCCAGGCACATTTTAGCTAGTTTTACTTGTAAGTGGGGTTGTAAACGCTTTTCAGGCTCAGTACTGCGCTCAAAAGATGCAGCCCTGAGGTCTCTCCTGATAGGAGGTAGTTAAGTAGAAATTCACTGCTCAGCTGACCCGGCAGAAGCAAATGTATACCAAAAATGTACCAGAATGAGCTTTTCAGTGAACAGCTATCAGGCACATTTTAGCTAGTTTTACTTGTAAGTGGGGTTGTAAACGGTTTTCAGGCTCAGTACTGCGCTCAAAAGATGCAGCCCTGAGGTCTCTCCTGATAGAAGGTAGTTAAGCAGAAATTCACTGCTCAGCTGACCCGGCAGAAGCAAATGTATACCAAAAATGTACCCAGAATGAGCTTTTCAGTGAACAGCAGCCAGGCACATTTTAGCTAGTTTTACTTGTCAGTGGGGTTGTAAACGCTTTTCAGGCTCAGTACTGTGCTCAAAAGATGCAGCCCTGAGGTCTCTCCTGATAGGAGGTAGTTAAGTAGAAATTCACTGCTCAGCTGACCCGGCAGAAGCAAATGTATACCAAAAATGTACCCAGAATGAGCTTTTCAGTGAACAGCAGCCAGGCACATTTTAGCTAGTTTTACTTGTAAGTGGGGTTGGAAGCGCTTTTCAGGCTCAGTACTGCGCTCAAAAGATGCAGCCCTGAGGTCTCTCCTGATGGGAGATAGTTAAGTAGAAATTCACTGCTCAGCTGACCCGGCAGAAGCAAATGTATACCAAAAATGTACCCAAAATGAGCTTTTCAGTGAACAGCAGCCAGGCACATTTTAGCTAGTTTTACTTGTAAGTGGGGTTGTAAACGCTTTTCAGGCTCAGTACCACGCTCAAAAGATGCAGCCCTGAGGTCTCTCCTGATGGGAGGTAGTTAAGTAGAAATTCACTGCTCAGCTGACCCGGCAGAAGCAAATGTATACCAAAAATGTACCCAGAATGAGCTTTTCAGTGAACAGCAGCCAGGCACATTTTAGCTAGTTTTACTTGTAACTGGGGTTGGAAACGGTTTTCAGGCTCAGTACTGCGCTCAAAAGATGCAGACCTGAGGTCTCTCCTGATAGGAGGTAGTTAAGTAGAAATACACTGCTCAGCTGACCCGGCAGAAGCAAATGTATACCAAAAATGTACCCAGAATGAGCTTTTCAGTGAACAGCAGCCAGGCACATTTTAGCTAGTTTTACTTGTAAGTGGGGTTGTAAACGCTTTTCAGGCTCAGTACTGCGCTCAAAAGATGCAGCCCTAAGGTCTCTCCTGATAGGAGGTAGTTAAGTAGAAATTCACTGCTCAGCTGACCCGGCAGAAGCAAATGTATACCAAAAATGTACCCAGAATGAGCTTTTCAGTGAACAGCAGCCAGGCACATTTTAGCTAGTTTTACTTGTAAGTTGGGTTGTAAACACTTTTCAGGCTCAGTACTGCGCTCAAAAGATGCAGCCCTGAGGTCTCTCCTGATAGGAGATAGTTAAGTAGAAATTCACTGCTCAGCTGACCCGGCAGATGCAAATGTATACCACAAATGTACCCAGAATGAGCTTTTCAGTGAACAGCAGCCAGGCACATTTTAGCTAGTTTTACTTGTAAGTGGGGTTGTAAACGCTTTTCAGGCTCAGTACTGCGCTCAAAAGATGCAGCCCTGAGGTCTCTCCTGATAGGAGGTAGTTAGGTAGAAATTCACTGCTCAGCTGACCCGGCAGAAGCAAATGTATACCAAAAATGTACCCAGAATGAGCTTTTCAGTGAACAGCAGCCAGGCACATTTTAGCTAGTTTTACTTGTAAGTGGGGTTGGAAGCGCTTTTCAGGCTCAGTACTGCGCTCAAAAGATGCAGTCCTGAGGTCTCTCCTGATGGGAGATAGTTAAGTAGAAATTCACTGCTCAGCTGACCCGGCAGAAGCAAATGTATACCAAAAATTTACCCAGAATGAGCTTTTCAGTGAACAGCAGCCAGGCACATTTTAGCTAGTTTTACTTGTAAGTGGGGTTGTAAACGCTTTTCAGGCTCAGTACTGCGCTCAAAAGATGCAGCCCTGAGGTCTCTCCTGATGGGAGGCAGTTAAGTAGAAATTCACTGCTCAGCTGACCCGGCAGAAGCAAATGTATACGAAAAATGTACCCAGAATGAGCTTTTCAGTGAACAGCAGCCAGGCACATTTTAGCTAGTTTTACTTGTAACTGGGGTTGGAAACGCTTTTCAGGCTCAGTACTGCGCTCAAAAGATGCAGCCCTGAGGTCTCTCCTGATAGGAGGTAGTTAAGTAGAAATTCACTGCTCAGCTGACCCGGCAGAAGCAAATGTATACAAAAAATATACCCAGAATGAGCTTTTCAGTGAACAGCAGCCAGGCACATTTTAGCTAGTTTTACTTGTAAGTGGGGTTGGAAACGCTTTTCAGGCTCAGTACTGCGCTCAAAAGATGCAGCCCTAAGGTCTCTCCTGATAGGAGGTAGTTAAGTAGAAATTCACTGCTCAGCTGATCCAGCAGAAGCAAATGTATACCAAAAATGTACCCAGGATGAGCTTTTCAGTGAACAGCAGCCAGGCACATTTTAGCTAGTTTTACTTGTAAATGGGGTTGGAAACGCTTTTCAGGCTCAGTACTGCGCTCAAAAGATGCAGCCCTGAGGTCTCTCCTGATAGGAGATAGTTAAGTAGAAATTCACTGGTCAGCTGACCCGGCAGAAGCAAATGTATACCAAAAATGTACCCAGAATGAGCTTTTCAGTGAACAGCAGCCAGGCACATTTTAGCTAGTTTTACTTGTAAGTGGGGTTGGAAACGCTTTTCAGGCTCAGTACTGCGCTCAAAAGATGCAGCCCTGAGGTCTCTCCTGATAGGAGGTAGTTAAGTAGAAATTCACTGCTCAGCTGACCCGGCAGAAGCAAATGTATACCAAAAATGTACCCAGAATGAGCTTTTCAGTGAACAGCAGCCAGGCACATTTTAGCTAGTTTTACTTGTAAGTGGGGTTGGAAGCGCTTTTCAGGCTCAGTACTGCGCTCAAAAGATGCAGCCCTGAGGTCTCTCCTGATGGGAGATAGTTAAGTAGAAATTCACTGCTCAGCTGACCCGGCAGAAGCAAATGTATACCAAAAATTTACCCAGAATGAGCTTTTCAGTGAACAGCAGCCAGGCACATTTTAGCTAGTTTTACTTGTAAGTGGGGTTGTAAACGCTTTTCAGGCTCAGTACTGCGCTCAAAAGATGCAGCCCTGAGGTCTCTCCTGATGGGAGGCAGTTAAGTAGAAATTCACTGCTCAGCTGACCCGGCAGAAGCAAATGTATACGAAAAATGTACCCAGAATGAGCTTTTCAGTGAACAGCAGCCAGGCACATTTTAGCTAGTTTTACTTGTAACTGGGGTTGGAAACGCTTTTCAGGCTCAGTACTGCGCTCAAAAGATGCAGCCCTAAGGTCTCTCCTGATAGGAGGTAGTTAAGTAGAAATTCACTGCTCAGCTGACCCGGCAGAAGCAAATGTATACCAAAAATGTACCCAGGATGAGCTTTTCAGTGAACAGCAGCCAGGCACATTTTAGCTAGTTTTACTTGTAAATGGGGTTGGAAACGCTTTTCAGGCTCAGTACTGCGCTCAAAAGATGCAGCCCTGAGGTCTCTCCTGATAGGAGATAGTTAAGTAGAAATTCACTGCTCAGCTGACCCGGCAGAAGCAAATGTATACCAAAAATGTACCCAGAATGAGCTTTTCAGTGAACAGCAGCCAGGCACATTTTAGCTAGTTTTACTTGTAAGTGGGGTTGGAAACGCTTTTCAGGCTCAGTACTGCGCTCAAAAGATGCAGCCCTGAGGTCTCTCCTGATAGGAGGTAGTTAAGTAGAAATTCACTGCTCAGCTGACCCGGCAGAAGCAAATGTATACCAAAAATGTACCCAGAATGAGCTTTTCAGTGAACAGCAGCCAGGCACATTTTAGCTAGTTTTACTTGTAAGTGGGGTTGGAAACGCTTTTCAGGCTCAGTACTGCGCTCAAAAGATGCAACCCTGAGGTCTCTCCTGATAGGAGGTAGTTAAGTAGAAATTCACTGCTCAGCTGACCCGGCAGAAGCAAATGTATACCAAAAATGTACCCAGAATGAGCTTTTCAGTGAACAGCAGCCAGGCACATTTTAGCTAGTTTTACTTGTAAGTGGGGTTGGAAACGCTTTTCAGGCTCAGTACTGCGCTCAAAAGATGCAGCCCTGAGGTCTCTCCTGATAGGAGGTAGTTAAGTAGAAATTCACTGCTCAGCTGACCCGGCAGAAGCAAATGTATACCAAAAATGTACCCAGAATGAGCTTTTCAGTGAACAGCAGCCAGGCACATTTTAGCTAGTTTTACTTGTAAGTGGGGTTGGAAACGCTTTTCAGGCTCAGTACTGCGCTCAAAAGATGCAGCCCTGAGGTCTCTTCTGATAGGAGATACTTAAGTAGAAATTCACTGCTCAGCTGACCCGGCAGAAGCAAATGTATACCAAAAATGTACCCAGAATGAGCTTTTCAGTGAACAGCAGCCAGGCACATTTTAGCTAGTTTTACTTGTAAGTGGGGTTGGAAACGCTTTTCAGGCTCAGTACTGCGCTCAAAAGATGCAGCCCTGAGGTCTCTCCTGATAGGAGGTAGTTAAGTAGAAATTCAATGCTCAGCTGACCCGGCAGAAGCAAATGTATACCAAAAATGTACCCAGAATGAGCTTTTCAGTGAACAGCAGCCAGGCACATTTTAGCTAGTTTTACTTGGAAGTGGGGTTGGAAACGCTTTTCAGGCTCAGTACTGCGCTCAAAAGATGCAGCCCTGAGGTCTCTCCTGATAGAAGGTAGTTAAGTAGAAATTCACTGCTCAGCTGACCCGGCAGAAGCAAATGTATACCAAAAATGTACCCAGAATGAGCTTTTCAGTGAACAGCAGCCAGGCACATTTTAGCTAGTTTTACTTGTAAGTGGGGTTGGAAACGCTTTTCAGGCTCAGTACTGCGCTCAAAAGATGCAGCCCTGAGGTCTCTCCTGATAGGAGGTAGTTAAGTAGAAATTCACTGCTCAGCTGACCCAGCAGAAGCAAATGTATGCCAAAAATGTACCCAGAATGAGCTTTTCAGTGAACAGCAGCCAGGCACATTTTAGCTAGTTTTACTTGTAAGTTGGGTTGTAAACGCTTTTCAGGCTCAGTACTGCGCTCAAAAGATGCAGCCCTGAGGTCTCTCCTGATAGGAGGTAGTTAAGTAGAAATTCACTGCTCAGCTGACCCGTCAGATGCAAATGTATACCAAAAATGAACCCAGAATGAGCTTTTCAGTGAACAGCAGCCAGGCACATTTTAGCTAGTTTTACTTGTAAGTGGGGTTGTAAACGCTTTTCAGGCTCAGTACTGCGCTCAAAAGATGCAGCCCTGAGGTCTCTCCTGATAGGAGGTAGTTAAGTAGAAATTCACTGCTCAGCTGACCCGGCAGAAGCAAATGTATACCAAAAATGTACCAGAATGAGCTTTTCAGTGAACAGCTATCAGGCACATTTTAGCTAGTTTTACTTGTAAGTGGGGTTGTAAACGGTTTTCAGGCTCAGTACTGCGCTCAAAAGATGCAGCCCTGAGGTCTCTCCTGATAGAAGGTAGTTAAGCAGAAATTCACTGCTCAGCTGACCCGGCAGAAGCAAATGTATACCAAAAATGTACCCAGAATGAGCTTTTCAGTGAACAGCAGCCAGGCACATTTTAGCTAGTTTTACTTGTAAGTGGGGTTGGAAACGCTTTTCAGGCTCAGTACTGCGCTCAAAAGATGCAGCCCTGAGGTCTCTCCTGATAGGAGGTAGTTAAGTAGAAATTCACTGCTCAGCTGACCCAGCAGAAGCAAATGTATACCAAAAATGTACCCAGAATGAGCTTTTCAGTGAACAGCAGCAAGGCACATTTTAGCTAGTTTTACTTGTAAGTGGGGTTGGAAACGCTTTTCAGGCTCAGTACTGCGCTCAAAAGATGCAGCCCTGAGGTCTCTCCTGATAGGAGGTAGTTAAGTAGAAATTCACTGCTCAGCTGACCCGGCAGAAGCAAATGTATACCAAAAATGTACCCAGAATGAGCTTTTCAGTGAACAGCAGCCAGGCACATTTTAGCTAGTTTTACTTGTAAGTAGGGTTGGAAACGCTTTTCAGGCTCAGTACTGCGCTCAAAAGATGCAGCCCTGAGGTCTCTCCTGATAGGAGGTAGTTAAGTAGAAATTCACTGCTCAGCTGACCCGGCAGAAGCAAATGTATACCAAAAATGTACCCAGAATGAGCTTTTCAGTGAACAGCAGCCAGGCACATTTTAGCTAGTTTTACTTGTAAGTTGGGTTGTAAACGCTTTTCAGGCTCAGTACTGCGCTCAAAAGATGCAGCCCTGAGGTCTCTCCTGATAGGAGATAGTTAAGTAGAAATTCACTGCTCAGCTGACCCGGCAGATGCAAATGTATACCAAAAATGTACCCAGAATGAGCTTTTCAGTGAACAGCAGCCAGGCACATTTTAGCTAGTTTTACTTGTAAGTGGGGTTGTAAACGCTTTTCAGGCTCAGTACTGCGCTCAAAAGATGCAGCCCTGAGGTCTCTCCTGATAGGAGGTAGTTAAGTAGAAATTCACTGCTCAGCTGACCCGGCAGAAGCAAATGTATACCAAAAATGTACCAGAATGAACTTTTCAGTCAACAGCTATCAGGCACATTTTAGCTAGTTTTACTTGTAAGTGGGGTTGTAAACGGTTTTCAGGCTCAGTACTGCGCTCAAAAGATGCAGCCCTGAGGTCTCTCCTGATAGGAGGTAGTTAAGTAGAAATTCACTGCTCAGCTGACCCGGCAGAAGCAAATGTATACCAAAAATGTACCCAGAATGAGCTTTTCAGTGAACAGCAGCCAGGCACATTTTAGCTAGTTTTACTTGTAACTGGGGTTGTAAACGGTTTTCAGGCTCAGTACTGCGCTCAAAAGATGCAGCCCTGAGGTCTCTCCTGATGGGAGGTAGTTAAGTAGAAATTCACTTCTCAGCTGACCCGGCAGAAGCAAATGTATACCAAAAATGTACCCAGAATGAGCTTTTCAGTGAACAGCAGCCAAGCACATTTTAGCTAGTTTTACTTGTAACTGGGGTTGTAAACGGTTTTCAGGCTCAGTACTGCGCTCAAAAGATGCAGCCCTGTGAGGTCTCTCCTGATAGGAGGTAGTTATGTAGAAATTCACTGCTCAGCTGACCCGGCAGAAGCAAATGTATACCAAAAATGTACCCAGAATGAGCTTTTCAGTGAACAGCAGCCAGGCACATTTTAGCTAGTTTTACTTGTAAGTGGGGTTGAAAACGCTTTTCAGGCTCAGTACTGCGCTCAAAAGATGCAGCCCTGAGGTCTCTCCTGATAGGAGGTAGTTAAGTAGAAATTCACTGCTCAGCTGACCCGGCAGAAGCAAATGTATACCAAAAATGTACCCAGAATGAGCTTTTCAGTGAACAGCAGCCAGGCACAATTTAGGTAGTTTTACTTGTAAGTGGGGTTGGAAACGCTTTTCAGGCTCAGTACTGCGCTCAAAAGATGCAGCCCTGAGGTCTCTCCTGATAGGAGGTAGTTAAGTAGAAATTCACTGCTCAGCTGACCCGGCAGAAGCAAATGTATACCAAAAATGTACCAGAATGAGCTTTTCAGTGAACAGCAGCCAGGCACATTTTAGCTAGTTTTACTTGTAAGTGGGGTTGTAAACGCTTTTCAGGCTCAGTACTGCGCTCAAAAGATGCAGCCCTGAGGTCTCACCTGATAGGAGGTAGTTAAGTAGAAATTCACTGCTCAGCTGACCCGGCAGAAGCAAATGTATACCAAAAATGTACCCAGAATGAGCTTTTCAGTGAACAGCAGCCAGGCACATTTTAGCTAGTTTTACTTGTAAGTGGGGTTGGAAACGCTTTTCAGGCTCAGTACTGCGCTCCAAAGATGCCGCCCTGAGGTCTCTCCTGATAGGAGGTAGTTAAGTAGAAATTCACTGCTCAGCTGACCCGGCAGAAGCAAATGTATACCAAAAATGTACCCAGAATGAGCTTTTCAGTGAACAGCAGCCAGGCACATTTTAGCTAGTTTTACTTGTAAGTGGGGTTGGAAACGCTTTTCAGGCTCAGTACTGCGCTCAAAAGATGCAGCCCTGAGGTCTCTCCTGATAGGAGATAGTTAAGTAGAAATTCACTGCTCAGCTGACCCGGCAGAAGCAAATGTATACCAAAAATGTACCCAGAATGAGCTTTTCAGAGAACAGCAGCCAGGCACATTTTAGCTAGTTTTACTTGTAACTGGGGTTGTAAACGGTTTTCAGGCTCAGTACTGTGCTCAAAAGATGCAGCCCTGAGGTCTCTCCTGATAGGAGGTAGTTATGTAGAAATTCACTGCTCAGCTGACCCGGCAGAAGCAAATGTATACCAAAAATGTACCCAGAATGAGCTTTTCAGTGAACAGCAGCCAGGCACATTTTAGCTAGTTTTACTTGTAAGTTGGGTTGTAAACGCTTTTCAGGCTCAGTACTGCGCTCAAAAGATGCAGCCCTGAGGTCTCTCCTGATAGGAGATAGTTAAGTAGAAATTCACTGCTCAGCTGACCCGGCAGATGCAAATGTATACCAAAAATGTACCCAGAATGAGCTTTTCAGTGAACAGCAGCCAGTCACATTTTAGCTAGTTTTACTTGTAAGTGGGGTTGTAAACGGTTTTCAGGCTCAGTACTGCGCTCAAAAGATGCAGCCCTGAGGTCTCTCCTGATAGGAGGTAGTTAAGTAGAAATTCACTGCTCAGCTGACCCGGCAGAAGCAAATGTATACCAAAAATGTACCCAGAATGAGCTTTTCAGTGAACAGCAGCCAGGCACATTTTAGCTAGTTTTACTTGTAACTGGGGTTGTAAACGGTTTTCAGGCTCAGTACTGCGCTCAAAAGATGCAGCCCTGAGGTCTCTCCTGATAGGAGATAGTTAAGTAGAAATTCACTGCTCAGCTGACCCGGCAGAAGCAAATGTATACCAAAAATGTACCCAGAATGAGCTTTTCAGTGAACAGCAGCCAGGCACATTTTAGCTAGTTTTACTTGTAAGTGGGGTTGGAAACGCTTTTCAGGCTCAGTACTGCGCTCAAAAGATGCAGCCCTGAGGTCTCTCCTGATAGGAGATAGTTAAGTAGAAATTCACTGCTCAGCTGACCCGGCAGAAGCAAATGTATACCAAAAATGTACCCAGAATGAGCTTTTCAGTGAACAGCAGCCAGGCACATTTTAGCTAGTTTTACTTGTAAGTGGGGTTGGAAACGCTTTTCAGGCTCAGTACTGCGCTCAAAAGATGCAGCCCCGAGGTCTCTCCTGATAGGAGGTAGTTAAGTAGAAATTCACTGCTCAGCTGACCCGGCAGAAGCAAATGTATACCAAAAATGTACCCAGAATGAGCTTTTCAGTGAACAGCAGCCAGGCACATTTTAGCTAGTTTTACTTGTAAGTGGGGTTGGAAACGCTTTTCAGGCTCAGTACTGCGCTCAAAAGACGCAGCCCTGAGGTCTCTCCTGATAGGAGGTAGTTAAGTAGAAATTCACTGCTCAGCTGACCCGGCAGAAGCAAATGTATACCAAAAATGTACCCAGAATGAGCTTTTCAGTGAACAGCAGCCAGGCACATTTTAGCTAGTTTTACTTGTAACTGGGGTTGTAAACGCTTTTCAGGCTCAGTACTGCGCTCAAAAGATGCAGCCCTGACCTGATAGGAGGTAGTTAAGTAGAAATTCACTGCTCAGCTGACCCGGCAGAAGCAAATATATACCAAAAATGTACCCAGAATGAGCTTTTCAGTGAACAGCAGCCATGCACATTTTAGCTAGTTTTACTTGTAAGTGGGGTTGTAAACGCTTTTCAGGCTCAGTACTGCGCTCAAAAGATGCAGCCCTGAGGTCTCTCTTGATAGGGGGTAGTTAAGTAGAAATTCACTGTTCAGCTGACCCGGCAGAAGCAAATGTATACCAAAAATGTACCCAGAATGAGCTTTTCAGTGAACAGCAGCCAGGCACATTTTAGCTAGTTTTACTTGTAAGTGGGGTTGGAAACGCTTTTCAGGCTCAGTACTGCGCTCAAAAGATGCAGCCCTGAGGTCTCTCCTGATAGGAGGTAGTTAAGTAGAAATTCACTGCTCAGCTGACCCGGCAGAAGCAAATGTATACCAAAAAGTTACCCAGAATGAGCTTTTCAGTGAACAGCAGACAGGCACATCTTAGCAAGTTTTACTTGTAACTGGGGTTGTAAACGGTTTTCAGGCTCAGTACTGCGCTCAAAAGATGCAGCCCTGAGGTCTCTCCTGATAGGAGGTAGTTAAGTAGAAATTCACTGCTCAGCTGACCCGGCAGAAGCAAATGTATACCAAAAATGTACCCAGAATGAGCTTTTCAGTGAACAGCAGCCAGGCACATTTTAGCTAGTTTAACTTGTAAGTGGGGTTGTAAACACTTTTCAGGCTCAGTACTGCACTGAAAAGATGCAGCCCTGAGGTCTCTCCTGATAGGAGGTAGTTAAGTAGAAATTCACTGCTCAGCTGACCCGGCAGAAGCAAATGTATACCAAAAATGTACCAGAATGAGCTTTTCAGTGAACAGCAGCCAGGCACATTTGAGCTAGTTTTACTTGTAAGTGGGGTTGTAAACGCTTTTCAGGCTCAGTACTGCGCTCAAAAGATGCAGCCCTGAGGTCTCTCCTGATAGGAGGTAGTTAAGTAGAAATTCACTGCTCAGCTGACCCGGCAGAAGCAAATGTATACCAAAAATGTACGCAGAATGAGCTTTTCAGTGAACAGCAGTCAGGCACATTTTAGCTAGTTTTACTTGTAAGTGGGGTTGGAAACGCTTTTCAGGCTCAGTACTGCGCTCAAAAGATGTAGCCCTGAGGTCTCTCCTGATAGGAGATAGTTAAGTAGAAATTCACTGCTCAGCTGACCCGGCAGAAGCAAATGTATACCAAAAATGTACCCAGAATGAGCTTTTCAGTGAACAGCAGCCAGGCACATTTGAGCTAGTTTTACTTGTAAGTGGGGTTGTAAACGCTTTTCAGGCTCAGTACTGCGCTCAAAAGATGCAGCCCTGAGGTCTCTCCTGATAGGAGATAGTTAAGTAGAAATTCACTGCTCAGCTGACCCGGCAGAAGCAAATGTATACCAAAAATGTACGCAGAATGAGCTTTTCAGTGAACAGCAGCCAGGCACATTTTAGCTAGTTTTACTTGTAAGTGGGGTTGGAAACGCTTTTCAGGCTCAGTACTGTGCACAAAAGATGCAGCCCTGATGTCTCTCCTGATAGGAGGTAGTTAAGTAGAAATTCACTGCTCAGCTGACCCGGCAGAATCAAATGTATACCAAAAATGTACCCAGAATGAGCTTTTCAGTGAACAGCAGCCAGGCACATTTTAGCTAGTTTTACTTGTAAGTGGGGTTGTAAACGCTTTTCAGGCTCAGTACTGCGCTCAAAAGATGTAGCCCTGAGGTCTCTCCTGATAGGAGATAGTTAAGTAGAAATTCACTGCTCAGCTGACCCGGCAGAAGCAAACGTATACCAAAAATGTACCCAGAATGAGCTTTTCAGTGAACAGCAGCCAGGCACATTTTAGCTAGTTTTACTTGTAAGTGGGGTTGTAAACGCTTTTCAGGCTCAGTACTGCGCTCAAAAGATGCAGCCCTGAGGTCTCTCCTGATAGGAGGTAGTAGAAATTCACTGCTCAGCTGATCCGGCAGAAGCAAATGTATACCAAAAATGTACCCAGAATGAGCTTTTCAGTTAACAGCAGCCAGGCACATTTTAGCTAGTTTTACTTGTAACTGGGGTTGTAAACGGTTTTCAGGCTCAGTACTGCGCTCAAAAGATGCAGCCCTGAGGTCTCTCCTGATAGGAGGTAGTTAAGTAAAAATTCACTGCTCAGCTGACCCGGCAGAAGCAAATGTATACCAAAAATGTACCCAGAATAAGCTTTTCAGTGAACAGCAGCCAGGCACATTTTAGCTAGTTTTACTTGTAAGTGGGGTTGGAAACGCTTTTCAGGCTCAGTACTGCGCACAAAAGATGCAGCCCTGAGGTCTCTCCTGATAGGAGATAGTTAAGTAGAAATTCACTGCTCAGCTGACCCGGCAGAAGCAAATGTATACCAAAAATGTACCCAGAATGAGCTTTTCAGTGAACAGCAGCCAGGCACATTTTAGCTAGTTTTACTTGTAAGTGGGGTTGTAAACGCTTTTCAGGCTCAGTACTGCGCTCAAAAGATGCAGCCCTGAGGTCTCTCCTGATAGGAGGTAGTTAAGTAGAAATTCACTGCTCAGCTGACCCGGCAGAAGCAAATGTATACCAAAAATTTACCCAGAATGAGCTTTTCAGTGAACAGCAGCCAGGCACATTTTAGCTAGTTTTACTTGTAACTGGGGTTGTAAACGCTTTTCAGGCTCAGTACTGCGCTCAAAAGATGCAGCCCTGAGGTCTCTCCTGATAGGAGGTAGTTAAGTAGAAATTCACTGCTCAGCTGACCCGGCAGAAGCAAATGTATACCAAAAATGTACCCAGAATGAGCTCTTCAGTGAACAGCAGCCATGCACTTTTTAGCTAGTTTTACTTGTAAGTGGGGTTGTAAACGCTTTTCAGGCTCAGTACTGCGCTCAAAAGATGCAGCCCTGAGGTCTCTCCTGATAGGGGGTAGTTAAGTAGAAATTCACTGTTCAGCTGACCCGGCAGAAGCAAATGTATACCAAAAATGTACCCAGAATGAGCTTTTCAGTGAACAGCGGCCAGGCACATTTTAGCTAGTTTTACTTGTAAGTGGGGTTGGAAACGCTTTTCAGGCTCAGTACTGCGCTCAAAAGATGCAGCCCTGAGGTCTCTCCTGATAGGAGGTAGTTAAGTAGAAATTCACTGCTCAGCTGACCCGGCAGAAGCAAATGTATACCAAAAATTTACCCAGAATGAGCTTTTCAGTGAACAGCAGCCAGGCACATCTTAGCTAGTTTTACTTGTAACTGGGGTTGTAAACGGTTTTCAGGCTCAGTACTGCGCTCAAAAGATGCAGCCCTGAGGTCTCTCCTGATAGGAGGTAGTTAAGTAGAAATTCACTGCTCAGTTGACCCGGCAGAAGCAAATGTATACCAAAAATGTACCCAGAATGAGCTTTTCAGTGAACAGCAGCCAGGCACATTTTAGCTAGTTTTACTTGTAAGTGGGGTTGTAAACGTTTTTCAGGCTCAGTACTACGCTCAAAAGATGCAGCCCTGAGGTCTCTCCTGATAGGAGATAGTTAAGTAGAAATTCACTGCTCAGCTGACCCGGCAGAAGCAAATGTATACCAAAAATGTACCCAGAATGAGCTTTTCAGTGAACAGCAGCCAGGCACATTTTAGCTAGTTTAACTTGTAAGTGGGGTTGTAAACACTTTTCAGGCTCAGTACTGCACTGAAAAGATGCAGCCCTGAGGTATCTCCTGATAGGAGGTAGTTAAGTAGAAATTCACTGCTCAGCTGACCCGGCAGAAGCAAATGTATACCAAAAATGTACCAGAATGAGCTTTTCAGTGAACAGCAGCCAGGCACATTTGAGCTAGTTTTACTTGTAAGTGGGGTTGTAAACGCTTTCAGGCTCAGTACTGCGCTCAAAAGATGCAGCCCTGAGGTCTCTCCTGATAGGAGGTAGTTAAGTAGAAATTCACTGCTCAGCTGACCCGGCAGAAGCAAATGTATACCAAAAATGTACCCAGAATGAGCTTTTCAGTGAACAGCAGCCAGGCACATTTTAGCTAGTTTTACTTGTAAGTGGGGTTGGAAACGCTTTTCAGGCTCAGTACTGCGCTCAAAAGATGCAGCCCTGAGGTCTCTCCTGATAGGAGGTAGTTAAGTAGAAATTCACTGCTCAGCTGACCCGGCAGAAGCAAATGTATACCAAAAATGTACCCAGAATGAGCTTTTCAGTGAACAGCAGCCAGGCACATTTTAGCTAGTTTTACTTGTAACTGGGGTTGTAAACGGTTTTCAGGCTCAGTACTGCACTCAAAAGATGCAGTCCTGAGGTCTCTCCTGATAGGGGGTAGTTAAGTAGAAATTCACTGTTCAGCTGACCCGGCAGAAGCAAATGTATACCAAAAATGTACCCAGAATGAGCTTTTCAGTGAACAGCAGCCAGGCACATTTTAGCTAAGTTTGACTTGTAAGTGGGGTTGTAAACGCTTTTCCGGCTCAGTACTGCGCTCAAAAGATGCAGCCCTGTGGTCTCTCCTGATAGGAGGTAGTTAAGTAGAAATTCACTGCTCAGCTGACCCGGCAGAAGCAAATGTATTCCAAAAATGTACCCAGAATGAGCTTTTTAGTGAACAGCAGCCAGGCACATTTTGGCTAGTTTTACTTGTAAGTGGGGTTGTAAACGCTTTTCAGGCTCAGTACTGCGCTCAAAAGATGCAGCCCTGAGGTCTCTCCTGATAGGAGGTGGTTAAGTAGAAATTCACTGCTCAGCTGACCCGGCAGAAGCAAATGTATACCAAAAATGTACCCAGAATGAGCTTTTCAGTGAACAGCAGCCAGGCACATTTTAGCTAGTTTTACTTGTAACTGGGGTTGTAAACGGTTTTCAGGCACAGTACTGCGCTCAAAAGATGCAGCCCTGAGGTCTCTCCTGATAGGGGGTAGTTAAGTAGAAATTCACTGCTCAGCTGACCCGGCAGAAGCATATGTATACCAAAAATGTACCCAGAATGAGCTTTTCAGTGAACAGCAGCCAGGCACATTTTAGCTAGTTTTACTTGTAAGTGGGGTTGTAAACGCTTTTCAGGCTCAGTACTGCGCTCAAAAGATGCAGCCCTGAGGTCTCTCCTGATAGGAGATAGTTAAGTAGAAATTCACTGCTCAGCTGACCCGGCAGAAGCAAATGTATACCAAAAATGTACCCAGAATGAGCTTTTCAGTGAACAGCAGCCAGGCACATTTTAGCTAGTTTTACTTGTAAGTGGGGTTGTAAACGCTTTTCAGGCTCAGTACTGCGCTCAAAAGATGCAGCCCTGAGGTCTCTCCTGATAGGAGGTAGTTAAGTAGAAATTCACTGTTCAGCTGACCCAGCAGAAGCAAATGTATACCAAAAATGTACCCAGAATGAGCTTTTCAGTGAACAGCAGCCAGGCACATTTTAGCTAGTTTTACTTGTAAGTGGGGTTGGAATTGCTTTTCAGGCTCAGTACTGCGCTCAAAAGATGCAGCCCTGAGGTCTCTCCTGATAGGAGGTAGTTAAGTAGAAATTCACTGCTCAGCTGACCCGGCAGAAGCAAATGTATACCAAAAATGTACCCAGAATAAGCTTTTCAGTGAACAGCAGCCAGGCACATTTTAGCTAGTTTTACTTGTAAGTGGGGTTGGAAACGCTTTTCAGGCTCAGTACTGCGCTCAAAAGATGCAGCCCTGAGGTCTCTCCTGATAGGAGGTAGTTAAGTAGAAATTCACTGCTCAGCTGACCCGGCAGAAGCAAATGTATACCAAAAATGTACCAGAATGAGCTTTTCAGTGAACAGCAGCCAGGCACATTTTAGCTAGTTTTACTTGTAAGTGGGGTTGGAAACGCTTTTCAGGCTCAGTACTGCGCTCAAAAGATGCAGCCCTGAGGTCTCTCCTGATAGGAGATAGTTAAGGAGAAATTCACTGCTCAGCTGACCCGGCAGAAGCAAATGTATACCAAAAATTTACTCAGAATGAGCTTTTCAGTGAACAGCAGCCAGGCACATTTTAGCTAGTTTTACTTGTAAGTGGGGTTGGAAACGCTTTTCAGGCTCAGTACTGCGCTCAAAAGATGCATCCCTGAGGTCTCTCCTGATAGGAGGTAGTTAAGTAGAAATTCACTGCTCAGCTGACCCGGCAGAAGCAAATGTATACCAAAAATGTACCAGAATGAGCTTTTCAGTGAACAGCAGCCAGGCACATTTTAGCTAGTTTTACTTGTAAGTGGGGTTGTAAACGCTTTTCAGGCTCAGTACTGCGCTCAAAAGATGCAGCCCTGAGGTCTCTCCTGATAGGAGGTAGTTAAGTAGAAATTCACTGCTCAGCTGACCCGGCAGAAGCAAATGTATACCAACAATGTACCAGAATGAGCTTTTCAGTGAACAGCAGCCAGGCACATTTTAGCTAGTTTTACTTGTAAGTGGGGTTGTAAACGCTTTTCAGGCTCAGTACTGCGCTCAAAAGATGCAGCCCTGAGGTCTCTCCTGATAGGAGGTAGTTAAGTAGAAATTCACTGCTCAGCTGACCCGGCAGAAGCAAATGTATACCAAAAATGTACCAGAATGAGCTTTTCAGTGAACAGCAGCCAGGCACATTTTAGCTAGTTTTACTTGTAAGTGGGGTTGTAAACGCTTTTCAGGCTCAGTACTGCGCTCAAAAGATGCAGCCCTGAGGTCTCTCCTGATAGGAGGTAGTTAAGTAGAAATTCACTGCTCAGCTGACCCGGCAAAAGCAAATGTATACCAAAAATGTACCCAGAATGAGCTTTTCAGTTAACAGCAGCCAGGCACATTTTAGCTAGTTTTACTTGTAACTGGGGTTGTAAACGGTTTTCAGGCTCAGTACTGCGCTCAAAAGATGCAGCCCTGAGGTCTCTCCTGATAGGAGGTAGTTAAGTAAAAATTCACTGCTCAGCTGACCCGGCAGAAGCAAATGTATACCAAAAATGTACCCAGAATAAGCTTTTCAGTGAACAGCAGCCAGGCACATTTTAGCTAGTTTTACTTGTAAGTGGGGTTGGAAACGCTTTTCAGGCTCAGTACTGCGCAGAAAAGATGCAGCCCTGAGGTCTCTCCTGATAGGAGATAGTTAAGTAGAAATTCACTGCTCAGCTGACCCGGCAGAAGCAAATGTATACCAAAAATGTACCCAGAATGAGCTTTTCAGTGAACAGCAGCCAGGCACATTTTAGCTAGTTTTACTTGTAAGTGGGGTTGTAAACGCTTTTCAGGCTCAGTACTGCGCTCAAAAGATGCAGCCCTGAGGTCTCTCCTGATAGGAGGTAGTTAAGTAGAAATTCACTGCTCAGCTGACCCGGCAGAAGCAAATGTATACCAAAAATGTACCCAGAATGAGCTTTTCAGTGAACAGCAGCCAGGCACATTTTAGCTAGTTTTACTTGTAACTGGGGTTGTAAACGCTTTTCAGGCTCAGTACTGCGCTCAAAAGATGCAGCCCTGAGGTCTCTCCTGATAGGAGGTAGTTAAGTAGAAATTCACTGCTCAGCTGACCCGGCAGAAGCAAATGTATACCAAAAATGTACCCAGAATGAGCTTTTCAGTGAACAGCAGCCAGGCACATTTTAGCTAGTTTTACTTGTAAGTGGGGTTGTAAACGCTTTTCAGGCTCAGTACTGCGCTCAAAAGATGCAGCCCTGAGGTCTCTCCTGATAGGGGGTAGTTAAGTAGAAATTAACTGTTCAGCTGACCCGGCAGAAGCAAATGTATACCAAAAATGTACCCAGAATGAGCTTTTCAGTGAACAGCAGCCAGGCACATTTTAGCTAGTTTTACTTGTAAGTGGGGTTGGAAACGCTTTTCAGGCTCAGTACTGCGCTCAAAAGATGCAGCCCTGAGGTCTCTCCTGATAGGAGGTAGTTAAGTAGAAATTCACTGCTCAGCTGACCCGGCAGAAGCAAATGTATACCAAAAATGTACCCAGAATGAGCTTTTCAGTGAACAGCAGCCAGGCACATCTTAGCTAGTTTAACTTGTAAGTGGGGTTGTAAACGCTTTTCAGGCTCAGTACTGCACTGAAAAGATGCAGCCCTGAGGTCTCTCCTGATAGGAGGTAGTTAAGTAGAAATTCACTGCTCAGCTGACCCGGCAGAAGCAAATGTATACCAAAAATGTACCAGAATGAGCTTTTCAGTGAACAGCAGCCAAGCACATTTTAGCTAGTTTTACTTGTAAGTGGGGTTGTAAACGCTTTTCAGGCTCAGTACTGCTCTCAAAAGATGCAGCCCTGAGGTCTCTCCTGATAGGAGGTAGTTAAGTAGAAATTCACTGCTCAGCTGACCCGGCAGAAGCAAATGTATACCAAAAATGTACGCAGAATGAGCTTTTCAGTGAACAGCAGCCAGGCACATTTTAGCTAGTTTTACTTGTAAGTGGGGTTGGAAACGCTTTTCAGGCTCAGTACTGCGCACAAAAGATGCAGCCTTGATGTCTCTCCTGATAGGAGGTAGTTAAGTAGAAATTCACTGCTCAGCTGACCCGGCAGAATCAAATGTATACCAAAAATGTACCCAGAATGAGCTTTTCAGTGAACAGCAGCCAGGCACATTTTAGCTAGTTTTACTTGTAAGTGGGGTTGTAAATGCTTTTCAGGCTCAGTACTGCACTCAAAAGATGTAGCCTGAGGTCTCTCCTGATAGGAGATAGTTAAGTAGAAATTCACTGCTCAGCTGACCCGGCAGAAGCAAATGTATACCAAAAATGTACCCAGAATGAGCTTTTCAGTGAACAGCAGCCAGGCACATTTTAGCTAGTTTTACTTGTAAGTGGGGTTGTAAACGCTTTTCAGGCTCAGTACTGCGCTCAAAAGATGCAGCCCTGAGGTCTCTCCTGATAGGAGGTAGTTAAGTAGAAATTCACTGCTCAGCTGACCCGGCAGAAGCAAATGTATACCAAAAATGTACCCAGAATGAGCTTTTCAGTGAACAGCAGCCAGGCACATTTTAGCTAGTTTTACTTGTAAGTGGGGTTGTAAACGCTTTTCAGGCTCAGTACTGCGCTCAAAAGATGCAGCCCTGAGGTCTCTCCTGATAGGAGGTAGTTAAGTAGAAATTCACTGCTCAGCTGACCCGGCAGAAGCAAATGTATACCAAAAATGTACCCAGAATGAGCTTTTCAGTGAACAGCAGCCAGGCACATTTTAGCTAGTTTTACTTGTAACTGGGGTTGTAAACGGTTTTCAGGCTCAGTACTGCACTCAAAAGATGCAGCCCTGAGGTCTCTCCTGATAGGGGGTAGTTAAGTAGAAATTCACTGTTCAGCTGACCCGGCAGAAGCAAATGTATACCAAAAATGTACCCAGAATGAGCTTTTCAGTGAACAGCAGCCAGGCACATTTTAGCTAAGTTTGACTTGTAAGTGGGGTTGTAAACGCTTTTCAGGCTCAGTACTGCGCTCAAAAGATGCAGCCCTGTGGTCTCTCCTGATAGGAGGTAGTTAAGTAGAAATTCACTGCTCAGCTGACCCGGCAGAAGCAAATGTATTCCAAAAATGTACCCAGAATGAGCTTTTCAGTGAACAGCAGCCAGGCACATTTTGGCTAGTTTTACTTGTAAGTGGGGTTGTAAACGCTTTTCAGGCTCAGTACTGCGCTCAAAAGATGCAGCCCTGAGGTCTCTCCTGATAGGAGGTGGTTAACACCTTCACTGCTAAGGCATTATTAGTGACGCCATATAATTTCCATTGAAATCAATGGAAAGTCCATGACGAGTTACCCTTGTCATTAGCAGCCAAGAGGTTAAGTAGAAATTCACTGCTCAGCTGACCCGGCAGAAGCAAATGTATACCAAAAATGTACCCTGAATGAGCTTTTCAGTGAACAGCAGCCAGGCACATTTTAGCTAGTTTTACTTGTAACTGGGGTTGTAAACGGTTTTCAGGCACAGTACTGCGCTCAAAAGATGCAGCCCTGAGGTCTCTCCTGATAGGGGGTAGTTAAGTAGAAATTCACTGCTCAGCTGACCCGGCAGAAGCAAATGTATACCAAAAATGTACCCAGAATGAGCTTTTCAGTGAACAACAGCCAGGCACATTTTAGCTAGTTTTACTTGTAAGTGGGGTTGTAAACGCTTTTCAGGCTCAGTACTGCGCTCAAAAGATGCAGCCCTGAGGTCTCTCCTGATAGGAGATAGTTAAGTAGAAATTCACTGCTCAGCTGACCCGGCAGAAGCAAATGTATACCAAAAATGTACCCAGAATGAGCTTTTCAGTGAACAGCAGCCAGGCACATTTTAGCTAGTTTTACTTGTAAGTGGGGTTGTAAACGCTTTTCAGGCTCAGTACTGCGCTCAAAAGATGCAGCCCTGAGGTCTCTCCTGATAGGAGGTAGTTAAGTAGAAATTCACTGTTCAGCTGACCCAGCAGAAGCAAATGTATACCAAAAATGTACCCAGAATGAGCTTTTCAGTGAACAGCAGCCAGGCACATTTTAGCTAGTTTTACTTGTAAGTGGGGTTGGAAATGCTTTTCAGGCTCAGTACTGCGCTCAAAAGATGCAGCCCTGAGGTCTCTCCTGATAGGAGGTAGTTAAGTAGAAATTCACTGCTCAGCTGACCCGGCAGAAGCAAATGTATACCAAAAATGTACCCAGAATAAGCTTTTCAGTGAACAGCAGCCAGGCACATTTTAGCTAGTTTTACTTGTAAGTGGGGTTGGAAACGCTTTTCAGGCTCAGTACTGCGCTCAAAAGATGCAGCCCTGAGGTCTCTCCTGATAGGAGGTAGTTAAGTAGAAATTCACTGCTCAGCTGACCCGGCAGAAGCAAATGTATACCAAAAATGTACCAGAATGAGCTTTTCAGTGAACAGCAGCCAGGCACATTTTAGCTAGTTTTACTTGTAAGTGAGGTTGGAAACGCTTTTCAGGCTCAGTACTGCGCTCAAAAGATGCAGCCCTGAGGTCTCTCCTGATAGGAGATAGTTAAGGAGAAATTCACTGCTCAGCTGACCCGGCAGAAGCAAATGTATACCAAAAATGTACCCAGAATGAGCTTTTCAGTGAACAGCAGCCAGGCACATTTTAGCTAGTTTTACTTGTAAGTGGGGTTGTAAACGCTTTTCAGGCTCAGTACTGCGCTCAAAAGATGCAGCCCTGAGGTCTCTCCTGATAGGAGGTAGTTAAGTAGAAATTCACTGCTCAGCTGACCCGGCAGAAGCAAATGTATACCAAAAATGTACCAGAATGAGCTTTTCAGTGAACAGCAGCCAGGCACATTTTAGCTAGTTTTACTTGTAAGTGGGGTTGGAAATGCTTTTCAGGCTCAGTACTGCGCTCAAAAGATGCAGCCCTGAGGTCTCTCCTGATAGGAGGTAGTTAAGTAGAAATTCACTGCTCAGCTGACCCGGCAGAAGCAAATGTATACCAAAAATGTACCAGAATGAGCTTTTCAGTGAACAGCAGCCAGGCACATTTTAGCTAGTTTTACTTGTAAGTGAGGTTGGAAACGCTTTTCAGGCTCAGTACTGCGCTCAAAAGATGCAGCCCTGAGGTCTCTCCTGATAGGAGATAGTTAAGGAGAAATTCACTGCTCAGCTGACCCGGCAGAAGCAAATGTATACCAAAAATGTACCCAGAATGAGCTTTTCAGTGAACAGCAGCCAGGCACATTTTAGCTAGTTTTACTTGTAAGTGGGGTTGGAAACGCTTTTCAGGCTCAGTACTGCGCTCAAAAGATGCATCCCTGAGGTCTCTCCTGATAGGAGGTAGTTAAGTAGAAATTCACTGCTCAGCTGACCCGGCAGAAGCAAATGTATACCAAAAATGTACCAGAATGAGCTTTTCAGTGAACAGCAGCCAGGCACATTTTAGCTAGTTTTACTTGTAAGTGGGGTTGGAAACGCTTTTCAGGCTCAGTACTGCGCTCAAAAGATGCAGCCCTGAGGTCTCTCCTGATAGGAGGTAGTTAAGTAGAAATTCACTGCTCAGCTGACCCGGCAGAAGCAAATGTATACCAAAAATGTACCAGAATGAGCTTTTCAGTGAACAGCAGCCAGGCACATTTTAGCTAGTTTTACTTGTAAGTGGGGTTGGAAACGCTTTTCAGGCTCAGTACTGCGCTCAAAAGATGCAGCCCTGAGGTCTCTCCTGATAGGAGATAGTTAAGGAGAAATTCACTGCTCAGCTGACCCGGCAGAAGCAAATGTATACCAAAAATTTACTCAGAATGAGCTTTTCAGTGAACAGCAGCCAGGCACATTTTAGCTAGTTTTACTTGTAAGTGGGGTTGGAAACGCTTTTCAGGCTCAGTACTGCGCTCAAAAGATGCATCCCTGAGGTCTCTCCTGATAGGAGGTAGTTAAGTAGAAATTCACTGCTCAGCTGACCCGGCAGAAGCAAATGTATACCAAAAATGTACCAGAATGAGCTTTTCAGTGAACAGCAGCCAGGCACATTTTAGCTAGTTTTACTTGTAAGTGGGGTTGTAAACGCTTTTCAGGCTCAGTACTGCGCTCAAAAGATGCAGCCCTGAGGTCTCTCCTGATAGGAGGTAGTTAAGTAGAAATTCACTGCTCAGCTGACCCGGCAGAAGCAAATGTATACCAAAAATGTACCCAGAATGAGCTTTTCAGTGAACAGCAGCCAGGCACATTTTAGCTAGTTTTACTTGTAACTGGGGTTGTAAACGGTTTTCAGGCTCAGTACTGCACTCAAAAGATGCAGCCCTGAGGTCTCTCCTGATAGGGGGTAGTTAAGTAGAAATTCACTGTTCAGCTGACCCGGCAGAAGCAAATGTATACCAAAAATGTACCCAGAATGAGCTTTTCAGTGAACAGCAGCCAGGCACATTTTAGCTAAGTTTGACTTGTAAGTGGGGTTGTAAACGCTTTTCAGGCTCAGTACTGCGCTCAAAAGATGCAGCCCTGTGGTCTCTCCTGATAGGAGGTAGTTAAGTAGAAATTCACTGCTCAGCTGACCCGGCAGAAGCAAATGTATTCCAAAAATGTACCCAGAATGAGCTTTTCAGTGAACAGCAGCCAGGCACATTTTGGCTAGTTTTACTTGTAAGTGGGGTTGTAAACGCTTTTCAGGCTCAGTACTGCGCTCAAAAGATGCAGCCCTGAGGTCTCTCCTGATAGGAGGTGGTTAACACCTTCACTGCTAAGGCATTATTAGTGACGCCATATAATTTCCATTGAAATCAATGGAAAGTCCATGACGAGTTACCCTTGTCATTAGCAGCCAAGAGGTTAAGTAGAAATTCACTGCTCAGCTGACCCGGCAGAAGCAAATGTATACCAAAAATGTACCCTGAATGAGCTTTTCAGTGAACAGCAGCCAGGCACATTTTAGCTAGTTTTACTTGTAACTGGGGTTGTAAACGGTTTTCAGGCACAGTACTGCGCTCAAAAGATGCAGCCCTGAGGTCTCTCCTGATAGGGGGTAGTTAAGTAGAAATTCACTGCTCAGCTGACCCGGCAGAAGCAAATGTATACCAAAAATGTACCCAGAATGAGCTTTTCAGTGAACAACAGCCAGGCACATTTTAGCTAGTTTTACTTGTAAGTGGGGTTGTAAACGCTTTTCAGGCTCAGTACTGCGCTCAAAAGATGCAGCCCTGAGGTCTCTCCTGATAGGAGATAGTTAAGTAGAAATTCACTGCTCAGCTGACCCGGCAGAAGCAAATGTATACCAAAAATGTACCCAGAATGAGCTTTTCAGTGAACAGCAGCCAGGCACATTTTAGCTAGTTTTACTTGTAAGTGGGGTTGTAAACGCTTTTCAGGCTCAGTACTGCGCTCAAAAGATGCAGCCCTGAGGTCTCTCCTGATAGGAGGTAGTTAAGTAGAAATTCACTGTTCAGCTGACCCAGCAGAAGCAAATGTATACCAAAAATGTACCCAGAATGAGCTTTTCAGTGAACAGCAGCCAGGCACATTTTAGCTAGTTTTACTTGTAAGTGGGGTTGGAAATGCTTTTCAGGCTCAGTACTGCGCTCAAAAGATGCAGCCCTGAGGTCTCTCCTGATAGGAGGTAGTTAAGTAGAAATTCACTGCTCAGCTGACCCGGCAGAAGCAAATGTATACCAAAAATGTACCCAGAATAAGCTTTTCAGTGAACAGCAGCCAGGCACATTTTAGCTAGTTTTACTTGTAAGTGGGGTTGGAAACGCTTTTCAGGCTCAGTACTGCGCTCAAAAGATGCAGCCCTGAGGTCTCTCCTGATAGGAGGTAGTTAAGTAGAAATTCACTGCTCAGCTGACCCGGCAGAAGCAAATGTATACCAAAAATGTACCAGAATGAGCTTTTCAGTGAACAGCAGCCAGGCACATTTTAGCTAGTTTTACTTGTAAGTGAGGTTGGAAACGCTTTTCAGGCTCAGTACTGCGCTCAAAAGATGCAGCCCTGAGGTCTCTCCTGATAGGAGATAGTTAAGGAGAAATTCACTGCTCAGCTGACCCGGCAGAAGCAAATGTATACCAAAAATGTACCCAGAATGAGCTTTTCAGTGAACAGCAGCCAGGCACATTTTAGCTAGTTTTACTTGTAAGTGGGGTTGTAAACGCTTTTCAGGCTCAGTACTGCGCTCAAAAGATGCAGCCCTGAGGTCTCTCCTGATAGGAGGTAGTTAAGTAGAAATTCACTGCTCAGCTGACCCGGCAGAAGCAAATGTATACCAAAAATGTACCAGAATGAGCTTTTCAGTGAACAGCAGCCAGGCACATTTTAGCTAGTTTTACTTGTAAGTGGGGTTGGAAATGCTTTTCAGGCTCAGTACTGCGCTCAAAAGATGCAGCCCTGAGGTCTCTCCTGATAGGAGGTAGTTAAGTAGAAATTCACTGCTCAGCTGACCCGGCAGAAGCAAATGTATACCAAAAATGTACCAGAATGAGCTTTTCAGTGAACAGCAGCCAGGCACATTTTAGCTAGTTTTACTTGTAAGTGAGGTTGGAAACGCTTTTCAGGCTCAGTACTGCGCTCAAAAGATGCAGCCCTGAGGTCTCTCCTGATAGGAGATAGTTAAGGAGAAATTCACTGCTCAGCTGACCCGGCAGAAGCAAATGTATACCAAAAATGTACCCAGAATGAGCTTTTCAGTGAACAGCAGCCAGGCACATTTTAGCTAGTTTTACTTGTAAGTGGGGTTGGAAACGCTTTTCAGGCTCAGTACTGCGCTCAAAAGATGCATCCCTGAGGTCTCTCCTGATAGGAGGTAGTTAAGTAGAAATTCACTGCTCAGCTGACCCGGCAGAAGCAAATGTATACCAAAAATGTACCAGAATGAGCTTTTCAGTGAACAGCAGCCAGGCACATTTTAGCTAGTTTTACTTGTAAGTGGGGTTGGAAACGCTTTTCAGGCTCAGTACTGCGCTCAAAAGATGCAGCCCTGAGGTCTCTCCTGATAGGAGGTAGTTAAGTAGAAATTCACTGCTCAGCTGACCCGGCAGAAGCAAATGTATACCAAAAATGTACCAGAATGAGCTTTTCAGTGAACAGCAGCCAGGCACATTTTAGCTAGTTTTACTTGTAAGTGGGGTTGGAAACGCTTTTCAGGCTCAGTACTGCGCTCAAAAGATGCAGCCCTGAGGTCTCTCCTGATAGGAGATAGTTAAGGAGAAATTCACTGCTCAGCTGACCCGGCAGAAGCAAATGTATACCAAAAATTTACTCAGAATGAGCTTTTCAGTGAACAGCAGCCAGGCACATTTTAGCTAGTTTTACTTGTAAGTGGGGTTGGAAACGCTTTTCAGGCTCAGTACTGCGCTCAAAAGATGCATCCCTGAGGTCTCTCCTGATAGGAGGTAGTTAAGTAGAAATTCACTGCTCAGCTGACCCGGCAGAAGCAAATGTATACCAAAAATGTACCAGAATGAGCTTTTCAGTGAACAGCAGCCAGGCACATTTTAGCTAGTTTTACTTGTAAGTGGGGTTGTAAACGCTTTTCAGGCTCAGTACTGCGCTCAAAAGATGCAGCCCTGAGGTCTCTCCTGATAGGAGGTAGTTAAGTAGAAATTCACTGCTCAGCTGACCCGGCAGAAGCAAATGTATACCAAAAATGTACCAGAATGAGCTTTTCAGTGAACAGCAGCCAGGCACATTTTAGCTAGTTTTACTTGTAAGTGGGGTTGTAAACGCTTTTCAGGCTCAGTACTGCGCTCAAAAGATGCAGCCCTGAGGTCTCTCCTGATAGGAGGTAGTTAAGTAGAAATTCACTGCTCAGCTGACCCGGCAGAAGCAAATGTATACCAAAAATGTACCAGAATGAGCTTTTCAGTGAACAGCAGCCAGGCACATTTTAGCTAGTTTTACTTGTAAGTGGGGTTGTAAACGCTTTTCAGGCTCAGTACTGCGCTCAAAAGATGCAGCCCTGAGGTCTCTCCTGATAGGAGGTAGTTAAGTAGAAATTCACTGCTCAGCTGACCCGGCAAAAGCAAATGTATACCAAAAATGTACCCAGAATGAGCTTTTCAGTTAACAGCAGCCAGGCACATTTTAGCTAGTTTTACTTGTAACTGGGGTTGTAAACGGTTTTCAGGCTCAGTACTGCGCTCAAAAGATGCAGCCCTGAGGTCTCTCCTGATAGGAGGTAGTTAAGTAAAAATTCACTGCTCAGCTGACCCGGCAGAAGCAAATGTATACCAAAAATGTACCCAGAATAAGCTTTTCAGTGAACAGCAGCCAGGCACATTTTAGCTAGTTTTACTTGTAAGTGGGGTTGGAAACGCTTTTCAGGCTCAGTACTGCGCAGAAAAGATGCAGCCCTGAGGTCTCTCCTGATAGGAGATAGTTAAGTAGAAATTCACTGCTCAGCTGACCCGGCAGAAGCAAATGTATACCAAAAATGTACCCAGAATGAGCTTTTCAGTGAACAGCAGCCAGGCACATTTTAGCTAGTTTTACTTGTAAGTGGGGTTGTAAACGCTTTTCAGGCTCAGTACTGCGCTCAAAAGATGCAGCCCTGAGGTCTCTCCTGATAGGAGGTAGTTAAGTAGAAATTCACTGCTCAGCTGACCCGGCAGAAGCAAATGTATACCAAAAATGTACCCAGAATGAGCTTTTCAGTGAACAGCAGCCAGGCACATTTTAGCTAGTTTTACTTGTAACTGGGGTTGTAAACGCTTTTCAGGCTCAGTACTGCGCTCAAAAGATGCAGCCCTGAGGTCTCTCCTGATAGGAGGTAGTTAAGTAGAAATTCACTGCTCAGCTGACCCGGCAGAAGCAAATGTATACCAAAAATGTACCCAGAATGAGCTTTTCAGTGAACAGCAGCCAGGCACATTTTAGCTAGTTTTACTTGTAAGTGGGGTTGTAAACGCTTTTCAGGCTCAGTACTGCGCTCAAAAGATGCAGCCCTGAGGTCTCTCCTGATAGGGGGTAGTTAAGTAGAAATTAACTGTTCAGCTGACCCGGCAGAAGCAAATGTATACCAAAAATGTACCCAGAATGAGCTTTTCAGTGAACAGCAGCCAGGCACATTTTAGCTAGTTTTACTTGTAAGTGGGGTTGGAAACGCTTTTCAGGCTCAGTACTGCGCTCAAAAGATGCAGCCCTGAGGTCTCTCCTGATAGGAGGTAGTTAAGTAGAAATTCACTGCTCAGCTGACCCGGCAGAAGCAAATGTATACCAAAAATGTACCCAGAATGAGCTTTTCAGTGAACAGCAGCCAGGCACATCTTAGCTAGTTTAACTTGTAAGTGGGGTTGTAAACGCTTTTCAGGCTCAGTACTGCACTGAAAAGATGCAGCCCTGAGGTCTCTCCTGATAGGAGGTAGTTAAGTAGAAATTCACTGCTCAGCTGACCCGGCAGAAGCAAATGTATACCAAAAATGTACCAGAATGAGCTTTTCAGTGAACAGCAGCCAAGCACATTTTAGCTAGTTTTACTTGTAAGTGGGGTTGTAAACGCTTTTCAGGCTCAGTACTGCTCTCAAAAGATGCAGCCCTGAGGTCTCTCCTGATAGGAGGTAGTTAAGTAGAAATTCACTGCTCAGCTGACCCGGCAGAAGCAAATGTATACCAAAAATGTACGCAGAATGAGCTTTTCAGTGAACAGCAGCCAGGCACATTTTAGCTAGTTTTACTTGTAAGTGGGGTTGGAAACGCTTTTCAGGCTCAGTACTGCGCACAAAAGATGCAGCCTTGATGTCTCTCCTGATAGGAGGTAGTTAAGTAGAAATTCACTGCTCAGCTGACCCGGCAGAATCAAATGTATACCAAAAATGTACCCAGAATGAGCTTTTCAGTGAACAGCAGCCAGGCACATTTTAGCTAGTTTTACTTGTAAGTGGGGTTGTAAATGCTTTTCAGGCTCAGTACTGCACTCAAAAGATGTAGCCTGAGGTCTCTCCTGATAGGAGATAGTTAAGTAGAAATTCACTGCTCAGCTGACCCGGCAGAAGCAAATGTATACCAAAAATGTACCCAGAATGAGCTTTTCAGTGAACAGCAGCCAGGCACATTTTAGCTAGTTTTACTTGTAAGTGGGGTTGTAAACGCTTTTCAGGCTCAGTACTGCGCTCAAAAGATGCAGCCCTGAGGTCTCTCCTGATAGGAGGTAGTTAAGTAGAAATTCACTGCTCAGCTGACCCGGCAGAAGCAAATGTATACCAAAAATGTACCCAGAATGAGCTTTTCAGTGAACAGCAGCCAGGCACATTTTAGCTAGTTTTACTTGTAAGTGGGGTTGTAAACGCTTTTCAGGCTCAGTACTGCGCTCAAAAGATGCAGCCCTGAGGTCTCTCCTGATAGGAGGTAGTTAAGTAGAAATTCACTGCTCAGCTGACCCGGCAGAAGCAAATGTATACCAAAAATGTACCCAGAATGAGCTTTTCAGTGAACAGCAGCCAGGCACATTTTAGCTAGTTTTACTTGTAACTGGGGTTGTAAACGGTTTTCAGGCTCAGTACTGCACTCAAAAGATGCAGCCCTGAGGTCTCTCCTGATAGGGGGTAGTTAAGTAGAAATTCACTGTTCAGCTGACCCGGCAGAAGCAAATGTATACCAAAAATGTACCCAGAATGAGCTTTTCAGTGAACAGCAGCCAGGCACATTTTAGCTAAGTTTGACTTGTAAGTGGGGTTGTAAACGCTTTTCAGGCTCAGTACTGCGCTCAAAAGATGCAGCCCTGTGGTCTCTCCTGATAGGAGGTAGTTAAGTAGAAATTCACTGCTCAGCTGACCCGGCAGAAGCAAATGTATTCCAAAAATGTACCCAGAATGAGCTTTTCAGTGAACAGCAGCCAGGCACATTTTGGCTAGTTTTACTTGTAAGTGGGGTTGTAAACGCTTTTCAGGCTCAGTACTGCGCTCAAAAGATGCAGCCCTGAGGTCTCTCCTGATAGGAGGTGGTTAACACCTTCACTGCTAAGGCATTATTAGTGACGCCATATAATTTCCATTGAAATCAATGGAAAGTCCATGACGAGTTACCCTTGTCATTAGCAGCCAAGAGGTTAAGTAGAAATTCACTGCTCAGCTGACCCGGCAGAAGCAAATGTATACCAAAAATGTACCCTGAATGAGCTTTTCAGTGAACAGCAGCCAGGCACATTTTAGCTAGTTTTACTTGTAACTGGGGTTGTAAACGGTTTTCAGGCACAGTACTGCGCTCAAAAGATGCAGCCCTGAGGTCTCTCCTGATAGGGGGTAGTTAAGTAGAAATTCACTGCTCAGCTGACCCGGCAGAAGCAAATGTATACCAAAAATGTACCCAGAATGAGCTTTTCAGTGAACAACAGCCAGGCACATTTTAGCTAGTTTTACTTGTAAGTGGGGTTGTAAACGCTTTTCAGGCTCAGTACTGCGCTCAAAAGATGCAGCCCTGAGGTCTCTCCTGATAGGAGATAGTTAAGTAGAAATTCACTGCTCAGCTGACCCGGCAGAAGCAAATGTATACCAAAAATGTACCCAGAATGAGCTTTTCAGTGAACAGCAGCCAGGCACATTTTAGCTAGTTTTACTTGTAAGTGGGGTTGTAAACGCTTTTCAGGCTCAGTACTGCGCTCAAAAGATGCAGCCCTGAGGTCTCTCCTGATAGGAGGTAGTTAAGTAGAAATTCACTGTTCAGCTGACCCAGCAGAAGCAAATGTATACCAAAAATGTACCCAGAATGAGCTTTTCAGTGAACAGCAGCCAGGCACATTTTAGCTAGTTTTACTTGTAAGTGGGGTTGGAAATGCTTTTCAGGCTCAGTACTGCGCTCAAAAGATGCAGCCCTGAGGTCTCTCCTGATAGGAGGTAGTTAAGTAGAAATTCACTGCTCAGCTGACCCGGCAGAAGCAAATGTATACCAAAAATGTACCCAGAATAAGCTTTTCAGTGAACAGCAGCCAGGCACATTTTAGCTAGTTTTACTTGTAAGTGGGGTTGGAAACGCTTTTCAGGCTCAGTACTGCGCTCAAAAGATGCAGCCCTGAGGTCTCTCCTGATAGGAGGTAGTTAAGTAGAAATTCACTGCTCAGCTGACCCGGCAGAAGCAAATGTATACCAAAAATGTACCAGAATGAGCTTTTCAGTGAACAGCAGCCAGGCACATTTTAGCTAGTTTTACTTGTAAGTGAGGTTGGAAACGCTTTTCAGGCTCAGTACTGCGCTCAAAAGATGCAGCCCTGAGGTCTCTCCTGATAGGAGATAGTTAAGGAGAAATTCACTGCTCAGCTGACCCGGCAGAAGCAAATGTATACCAAAAATGTATCCAGAATGAGCTTTTCAGTGAACAGCAGCCAGGCACATTTTAGCTAGTTTTACTTGTAAGTGGGGTTGTAAACGCTTTTCAGGCTCAGTACTGCGCTCAAAAGATGCAGCCCTGAGGTCTCTCCTGATAGGAGGTAGTTAAGTAGAAATTCACTGCTCAGCTGACCCGGCAGAAGCAAATGTATACCAAAAATGTACCAGAATGAGCTTTTCAGTGAACAGCAGCCAGGCACATTTTAGCTAGTTTTACTTGTAAGTGGGGTTGGAAATGCTTTTCAGGCTCAGTACTGCGCTCAAAAGATGCAGCCCTGAGGTCTCTCCTGATAGGAGGTAGTTAAGTAGAAATTCACTGCTCAGCTGACCCGGCAGAAGCAAATGTATACCAAAAATGTACCAGAATGAGCTTTTCAGTGAACAGCAGCCAGGCACATTTTAGCTAGTTTTACTTGTAAGTGAGGTTGGAAACGCTTTTCAGGCTCAGTACTGCGCTCAAAAGATGCAGCCCTGAGGTCTCTCCTGATAGGAGATAGTTAAGGAGAAATTCACTGCTCAGCTGACCCGGCAGAAGCAAATGTATACCAAAAATGTACCCAGAATGAGCTTTTCAGTGAACAGCAGCCAGGCACATTTTAGCTAGTTTTACTTGTAAGTGGGGTTGGAAACGCTTTTCAGGCTCAGTACTGCGCTCAAAAGATGCATCCCTGAGGTCTCTCCTGATAGGAGGTAGTTAAGTAGAAATTCACTGCTCAGCTGACCCGGCAGAAGCAAATGTATACCAAAAATGTACCAGAATGAGCTTTTCAGTGAACAGCAGCCAGGCACATTTTAGCTAGTTTTACTTGTAAGTGGGGTTGTAAACGCTTTTCAGGCTCATTACTGCGCTCAAAAGATGCAGCCCTGAGGTCTCTCCTGATAGGAGGTAGTTAAGTAGAAATTCACTGCTCAGCTGACCCGGCAGAAGCAAATGTATACCAAAAATGTACCAGAATGAGCTTTTCAGTGAACAGCAGCCAGGCACATTTTAGCTAGTTTTACTTGTAAGTGGGGTTGTAAACGCTTTTCAGGCTCAGTACTGCGCACAAAAGATGCAGCCCTGAGGTCTCTCCTGATAGGAGGTAGTTAAGTAGAAATTCACTGCTCAGCTGACCCGGCAGAAGCAAATGTATACCAAAAATGTACCAGAATGAGCTTTTCAGTGAACAGCAGCCAGGCACATTTTAGCTAGTTTTACTTGTAAGTGGGGTTGTAAACGCTTTTCAGGCTCAGTACTGCGCTCAAAAGATGCAGCCCTGAGGTCTCTCCTGATAGGAGGTAGTTAAGTAGAAATTCACTGCTCAGCTGACCCGGCAGAAGCAAATGTATACCAAAAATGTACCCAGATTGAGCTTTTCAGTTAACAGCAGCCAGGCACATTTTAGCTAGTTTTACTTGTAACTGGGGTTGTAAACGGTTTTCAGGCTCAGTACTGCGCTCAAAAGATGCAGCCCTGAGGTCTCTCCTGATAGGAGGTAGTTAAGTAAAAATTCACTGCTCAGCTGACCCGGCAGAAGCAAATGTATACCAAAAATGTACCCAGAATAAGCTTTTCAGTGAACAGCAGCCAGGCACATTTTAGCTAGTTTTACTTGTAAGTGGGGTTGGAAACGCTTTTCAGGCTCAGTACTGCGCAGAAAAGATGCAGCCCTGAGGTCTCTCCTGATAGGAGATAGTTAAGTAGAAATTCACTGCTCAGCTGACCCGGCAGAAGCAAATGTATACCAAAAATGTACCCAGAATGAGCTTTTCAGTGAACAGCAGCCAGGCACATTTTAGCTAGTTTTACTTGTAAGTGGGGTTGTAAACGCTTTTCAGGCTCAGTACTGCGCTCAAAAGATGCAGCCCTGAGGTCTCTCCTGATAGGAGGTAGTTAAGTAGAAATTCACTGCTCAGCTGACCCGGCAGAAGCAAATGTATACCAAAAATGTACCCAGAATGAGCTTTTCAGTGAACAGCAGCCAGGCACATTTTAGCTAGTTTTACTTGTAACTGGGGTTGTAAACGCTTTTCAGGCTCAGTACTGCGCTCAAAAGATGCAGCCCTGAGGTCTCTCCTGATAGGAGGTAGTTAAGTAGAAATTCACTGCTCAGCTGACCCGGCAGAAGCAAATGTATACCAAAAATATACCCAGAATGAGCTTTTCAGTGAACAGCAGCCAGGCACATTTTAGCTAGTTTTACTTGTAAGTGGGGTTGTAAACGCTTTTCAGGCTCAGTACTGCGCTCAAAAGATGCAGCCCTGAGGTCTCTCCTGATAGGGGGTAGTTAAGTAGAAATTCACTGTTCAGCTGACCCGGCAGAAGCAAATGTATACCAAAAATGTACCCAGAATGAGCTTTTCAGTGAACAGCAGCCAGGCACATTTTAGCTAGTTTTACTTGTAAGTGGGGTTGGAAACGCTTTTCAGGCTCAGTACTGCGCTCAAAAGATGCAGCCCTGAGGTCTCTCCTGATAGGAGGTAGTTAAGTAGAAATTCACTGCTCAGCTGACCCGGCAGAAGCAAATGTATACCAAAAATGTACCCAGAATGAGCTTTTCAGTGAACAGCAGCCAGGCACATCTTAGCTAGTTTAACTTGTAAGTGGGGTTGTAAACGCTTTTCAGGCTCAGTACTGCACTGAAAAGATGCAGCCCTGAGGTCTCTCCTGATAGGAGGTAGTTAAGTAGAAATTCACTGCTCAGCTGACCCGGCAGAAGCAAATGTATACCAAAAATGTACCAGAATGAGCTTTTCAGTGAACAGCAGCCAAGCACATTTTAGCTAGTTTTACTTGTAAGTGGGGTTGTAAACGCTTTTCAGGCTCAGTACTGCGCTCAAAAGATGCAGCCCTGAGGTCTCTCCTGATAGGAGGTAGTTAAGTAGAAATTCACTGCTCAGCTGACCCGGCAGAAGCAAATGTATACCAAAAATGTACGCAGAATGAGCTTTTCAGTGAACAGCAGCCAGGCACATTTTAGCTAGTTTTACTTGTAAGTGGGGTTGGAAACGCTTTTCAGGCTCAGTACTGCGCACAAAAGATGCAGCCTTGATGTCTCTCCTGATAGGAGGTAGTTAAGTAGAAATTCACTGCTCAGCTGACCCGGCAGAATCAAATGTATACCAAAAATGTACCCAGAATGAGCTTTTCAGTGAACAGCAGCCAGGCACATTTTAGCTAGTTTTACTTGTAAGTGGGGTTGTAAACGCTTTTCAGGCTCAGTACTGCGCTCAAAAGATGTAGCCTGAGGTCTCTCCTGATAGGAGATAGTTAAGTAGAAATTCACAGCTCAGCTGACCCGGCAGAAGCAAATGTATACCAAAAATGTACCCAGAATGAGCTTTTCAGTGAACAGCAGCCAGGCACATTTTAGCTAGTTTTACTTGTAAGTGGGGTTGTAAACGCTTTTCAGGCTCAGTACTGCGCTCAAAAGATGCAGCCCTGAGGTCTCTCCTGATAGGAGGTAGTTAAGTAGAAATTCACTGCTCAGCTGACCCGGCAGAAGCAAATGTATACCAAAAATGTACCCAGAATGAGCTTTTCAGTGAACAGCAGCCAGGCACATTTTAGCTAGTTTTACTTGTAACTGGGGTTGTAAACGGTTCAGGCTCAGTACTGCGCTCAAAAGATGCAGCCCTGAGGTCTCTCCTGATAGGGGGTACTTAAGTAGAAATTCACTGTTCAGCTGACCCGGCAGAAGCAAATGTATACCAAAAATGTACCCAGAATGAGCTTTTCAGTGAACAGCAGCCAGGCACATTTTAGCTAGTTTTACTTGTAAGTGGGGTTGGAAACGCTTTTCAGGCTCAGTACTGCGCTCAAAAGATGCAGCCCTGAGGTCTCTCCTGATAGGAGGTAGTTAAGTAGAAATTCACTGCTCAGCTGACCCGGCAGAAGCAAATGTATACCAAAAATGTACCCAGAATGAGCTTTTCAGTGAACAGCAGCCAGGCACATTTTAGCTAGTTTGACTTGTAAGTGGGGTTGTAAACGCTTTTCAGGCTCAGTACTGCGCTCAAAAGATGCAGCCCTGAGGTCTCTCCTGATAGGAGGTAGTTAAGTAGAAATTCACTGTTCAGCTGACCCAGCAGAAGCAAATGTATACCAAAAATGTACCCAGAATGAGCTTTTCAGTGAACAGCAGCCAGGCACATTTTAGCTAGTTTTACTTGTAAGTGGGGTTGGAAATGCTTTTCAGGCTCAGTACTGCGCTCAAAAGATGCAGCCCTGAGGTCTCTCCTTATAGGAGGTAGTTAAGTAGAAATTCACTGCTCAGCTGACCCGGCAGAAGCAAATGTATACCAAAAATGTACCCAGAATAAGCTTTTCAGTGAACAGCAGCCAGGCACATTTTAGCTAGTTTTACTTGTAAGTGGGGTTGGAAACGCTTTTCAGGCTCAGTACTGCGCTCAAAAGATGCAGCCCTGAGGTCTCTCCTGATAGGGTAAGTAGAAATTCACTGCTCAGCTGACCCGGCAGAAGCAAATGTATACCAAAAATGTACCAGAATGAGCTTTTCAGTGAACAGCAGCCAGGCACATTTTAGCTAGTTTTACTTGTAAGTGGGGTTGGAAACGCTTTTCAGGCTCAGTACTGCGCTCAAAAGATGCAGCCCTGAGGTCTCTCCTGATAGGAGATAGTTAAGTAGAAATTCACTGCTCAGCTGACCCGACAGAAGCAAATGTATACCAAAAATGTACCCAGAATGAGCTTTTCAGTGAACAGCAGCCAGGCACATTTTAGCTAGTTTTACTTGTAAGTGGGGTTGGAAACGCTTTTCAGGCTCAGTACTGCGCTCAAAAGATGCATCCCTGAGGTCTCTCCTGATAGGAGGTAGTTAAGTAGAAATTCACTGCTCAGCTGACCCGGCAGAAGCAAATGTATACCAAAAATGTACCAGAATGAGCTTTTCAGTGAACAGCAGCCAGGCACATTTTAGCTAGTTTTACTTGTAAGTGGGGTTGTAAACGCTTTTCAGGCTCAGTACTGCGCTCAAAAGATGCAGCCCTGAGGTCTCTCCTGATAGGAGGTAGTTAAGTAGAAATTCACTGCTCAGCTGACCCGGCAGAAGCAAATGTATACCAAAAATGTACCAGAATGAGCTTTTCAGTGAACAGCAGCCAGGCACATTTTAGCTAGTTTTACTTGTAAGTGGGGTTGTAAACGCTTTTCAGGCTCAGTACTGCGCTCAAAAGATGCAGCCCTGAGGTCTCTCCTGATAGGAGGTAGTTAAGTAGAAATTCACTGCTCAGCTGACCCGGCAGAAGCAAATGTATACCAAAAATGTACCAGAATGAGCTTTTCAGTGAACAGCAGCCAGGCACATTTTAGCTAGTTTTACTTGTAAGTGGGGTTGTAAACGCTTTTCAGGCTCAGTACTGCGCTCAAAAGATGCAGCCCTGAGGTCTCTCCTGATAGGAGGTAGTTAAGTAGAAATTCACTGCTCAGCTGACCCGGCAGAAGCAAATGTATACCAAAAATGTACCCAGAATGAGCTTTTCAGTTAACAGCAGCCAGGCACATTTTAGCTAGTTTTACTTGTAAGTGGGGTTGTAAACGGTTTTCAGGCTCAGTACTGCGCTCAAAAAATGCAGCCCTGAGGTCTCTCCTGATAGGAGGTAGTTAAGTAAAAATTCACTGCTCAGCTGACCCGGCAGAAGCAAATGTATACCAAAAATGTACCCAGAATGAGCTTTTCAGTGAACAGCAGCCAGGCACATTTTAGCTAGTTTTACTTGTAACTGGGGTTGTAAACGGTTCAGGCTCAGTACTGCGCTCAAAAGATGCAGCCCTGAGGTCTCTCCTGATAGGGGGTACTTAAGTAGAAATTCACTGTTCAGCTGACCCGGCAGAAGCAAATGTATACCAAAAATGTACCCAGAATGAGCTTTTCAGTGAACAGCAGCCAGGCACATTTTAGCTAGTTTTACTTGTAAGTGGGGTTGGAAACGCTTTTCAGGCTCAGTACTGCGCTCAAAAGATGCAGCCCTGAGGTCTCTCCTGATAGGAGGTAGTGAAGTAGAAATTCACTGCTCAGCTGACCCGGCAGAAGCAAATGTATACCAAAAATGTACCCAGAATGAGCTTTTCAGTGAACAGCAGCCAGGCACATTTTAGCTAGTTTGACTTGTAAGTGGGGTTGTAAACGCTTTTCAGGCTCAGTACTGCGCTCAAAAGATGCAGCCCTGAGGTCTCTCCTGATAGGAGGTAGTTAAGTAGAAATTCACTGTTCAGCTGACCCAGCAGAAGCAAATGTATACCAAAAATGTACCCAGAATGAGCTTTTCAGTGAACAGCAGCCAGGCACATTTTAGCTAGTTTTACTTGTAAGTGGGGTTGGAAATGCTTTTCAGGCTCAGTACTGCGCTCAAAAGATGCAGCCCTGAGGTCTCTCCTTATAGGAGGTAGTTAAGTAGAAATTCACTGCTCAGCTGACCCGGCAGAAGCAAATGTATACCAAAAATGTACCCAGAATAAGCTTTTCAGTGAACAGCAGCCAGGCACATTTTAGCTAGTTTTACTTGTAAGTGGGGTTGGAAACGCTTTTCAGGCTCAGTACTGCGCTCAAAAGATGCAGCCCTGAGGTCTCTCCTGATAGGGTAAGTAGAAATTCACTGCTCAGCTGACCCGGCAGAAGCAAATGTATACCAAAAATGTACCAGAATGAGCTTTTCAGTGAACAGCAGCCAGGCACATTTTAGCTAGTTTTACTTGTAAGTGGGGTTGGAAACGCTTTTCAGGCTCAGTACTGCGCTCAAAAGATGCAGCCCTGAGGTCTCTCCTGATAGGAGATAGTTAAGTAGAAATTCACTGCTCAGCTGACCCGGCAGAAGCAAATGTATACCAAAAATGTACCCAGAATGAGCTTTTCAGTGAACAGCAGCCAGGCACATTTTAGCTAGTTTTACTTGTAAGTGGGGTTGGAAACGCTTTTCAGGCTCAGTACTGCGCTCAAAAGATGCATCCCTGAGGTCTCTCCTGATAGGAGGTAGTTAAGTAGAAATTCACTGCTCAGCTGACCCGGCAGAAGCAAATGTATACCAAAAATGTACCAGAATGAGCTTTTCAGTGAACAGCAGCCAGGCACATTTTAGCTAGTTTTACTTGTAAGTGGGGTTGTAAACGCTTTTCAGGCTCAGTACTGCGCTCAAAAGATGCAGCCCTGAGGTCTCTCCTGATAGGAGGTAGTTAAGTAGAAATTCACTGCTCAGCTGACCCGGCAGAAGCAAATGTATACCAAAAATGTACCAGAATGAGCTTTTCAGTGAACAGCAGCCAGGCACATTTTAGCTAGTTTTACTTGTAAGTGGGGTTGTAAACGCTTTTCAGGCTCAGTACTGCGCTCAAAAGATGCAGCCCTGAGGTCTCTCCTGATAGGAGGTAGTTAAGTAGAAATTCACTGCTCAGCTGACCCGGCAGAAGCAAATGTATACCAAAAATTTACCAGAATGAGCTTTTCAGTGAACAGCAGCCAGGCACATTTTAGCTAGTTTTACTTGTAAGTGGGGTTGTAAACGCTTTTCAGGCTCAGTACTGCGCTCAAAAGATGCAGCCCTGAGGTCTCTCCTGATAGGAGGTAGTTAAGTAGAAATTCACTGCTCAGCTGACCCGGCAGAAGCAAATGTATACCAAAAATGTACCCAGAATGAGCTTTTCAGTTAACAGCAGCCAGGCACATTTTAGCTAGTTTTACTTGTAAGTGGGGTTGTAAACGGTTTTCAGGCTCAGTACTGCGCTCAAAAAATGCAGCCCTGAGGTCTCTCCTGATAGGAGGTAGTTAAGTAAAAATTCACTGCTCAGCTGACCCGGCAGAAGCAAATGTATACCAAAAATGTACCCAGAATAAGCTTTTCAGTGAACAGCAGCCAGGCACATTTTAGCTAGTTTTACTTGTAAGTGGGGTTGGAAACGCTTTTCAGGCTCAGTACTGCGCAGAAAAGATGCAGCCCTGAGGTCTCTCCGGATAGGAGATAGTTAAGTAGAAATTCACTGCTCAGCTGACCAGGCAGAAGCAAATGTATACCAAAAATGTACCCAGAATGAGCTTTTCAGTGAACAGCAGCCAGGCACATTTTAGCTAGTTTTACTTGTAAGTGGGGTTGTAAACGCTTTTCAGGCTCAGTACTGCGCTCAAAAGATGCAGCCCTGAGGTCTCTCCTGATAGGAGGTAGTTAAGTAGAAATTCACTGCTCAGCTGACCCGGCAGAAGCAAATGTATACCAAAAATGTACCCAGAATGAGCTTTTCAGTGAACAGCAGCCAGGCACATTTTAGCTAGTTTTACTTGTAACTGGGGTTGTAAACGCTTTTCAGGCTCAGTACAGCGCTCAAAAGATGCAGCCCTGAGGTCTCTCCTGATAGGAGGTAGTTAAGTAGAAATTCACTGCTCAGCTGACCCGGCAGAAGCAAATGTATACCAAAAATGTACCCAGAATGAGCTTTTCAGTGAACAGCAGCCAGGCACATTTTAGCTAGTTTTACTTGTAACTGGGGTTGTAAACGCTTTTCAGGCTCAGTACAGCACTCAAAAGATGCAGCCCTGAGGTCTCTCCTGATAGGAGGTAGTTAAGTAGAAATTCACTGCTCAGCTGACCCGGCAGAAGCAAATGTATACCAAAAATGTACCCAGAATGAGCTTTTCAGTGAACAGCAGCCAGGCACATTTTAGCTAGTTTTACTTGTAAGTGGGGTTGTAAACGGTTTTCAGGCTCAGTACTGCGCTCAAAAGATGCAGCCCTGAGGTCTCTCCTGATAGGGGGTAGTTAAGTAGAAATTCACTGTTCAGCTGACCCGGCAGAAGCAAATGTATACCAAAAATGTACCCAGAATGAGCTTTTCAGTGAACAGCAGCCAGGCACATTTTAGCTAGTTTTACTTGTAAGTGGGGTTGGAAACGCTTTTCAGGCTCAGTACTGCGCTCAAAAGATGCAGCCCTGAGGTCTCTCCTGATAGGAGGTAGTTAAGTAGAAATTCACTGCTCAGCTGACCCGGCAGAAGCAAATGTATACCAAAAATGTACCCAGAATGAGCTTTTCAGTGAACAGCAGCCAGGCACATCTTAGCTAGTTTAACTTGTAAGTGGGGTTGTAAACGCTTTTCAGGCTCAGTACTGCACTGAAAAGATGCAGCCCTGAGGTCTCTCCTGATAGGAGGTAGTTAAGTAGAAATTCACTGCTCAGCTGACCCGGCAGAAGCAAATGTACACCAAAAATGTACCAGAATGAGCTTTTCAGTGAACAGCAGCCAAGCACATTTTAGCTAGTTTTACTTGTAAGTGGGGTTGTAAACGCTTTTCAGGCTCAGTACTGCGATCAAAAGATGCAGCCCTGAGGTCTCTCCTGATAGGAGGTAGTTAAGTAGAAATTCACTGCTCAGCTGACCCGGCAGAAGCAAATGTATACCAAAAATGTACGCAGAATGAGCTTTTCAGTGAACAGCAGCCAGGCACATTTTAGCTAGTTTTACTTGTAAGTGGGGTTGGAAACGCTTTTCAGGCTCAGTACTGCGCACAAAAGATGCAGCCTTGATGTCTCTCCTGATAGGAGGTAGTTAAGTAGAAATTCACTGCTCAGCTGACCCGGCAGAATCAAATGTATACCAAAAATGTACCCAGAATGAGCTTTTCAGTGAACAGCAGCCAGGCACATTTTAGCTAGTTTTACTTGTAAGTGGGGTTGTAAACGCTTTTCAGGCTCAGTACTGCGCTCAAAAGATGCAGCCCTGAGGTCTCTCCTGATAGGAGGTAGTTAAGTAGAAATTCACTGCTCAGCTGACCCGGCAGAAGCAAATGTATACCAAAAATGTACCCAGAATGAGCTTTTTAGTGAACAGCAGCCAGGCACATTTTAGCTAGTTTTACTTGTAACTGGGGTTGTAAACGCTTTTCAGGCTCAGTACTGCGCTCAAAAGATGCAGCCCTGAGGTCTCTCCTGATAGGGGGTACTTAAGTAGAAATTCACTGTTCAGCTGACCCGGCAGAAGCAAATGTATACCAAAAATGTACCCAGAATGAGCTTTTCAGTGAACAGCAGCCAGGCACATTTTAGCTAGTTTGACTTGTAAGTGGGGTTGTAAACGCTTTTCAGGCTCAGTACTGCGCTCAAAAGATGCAGCCCTGAGGTCTCTCCTGATAGGAGGTAGTTAAGTAGAAATACACTGCTCAGCTGACCCGGCAGAAGCAAATGTATTCCAAAAATGTACCCAGAATGAGCTTTTCAGTGAACAGCAGCCAGGCACATTTTGGATAGTTTTACTTGTAAGTGGGGTTGTAAACGCTTTTCAGGCTCAGTACTGCGCTCAAAAGATGCAGCCCTGAGGTCTCTCCTGATAGGAGGTGGTTAAGTAGAAATTCACTGCTCAGCTGACCCGGCAGAAGCAAATGTATACCAAAAATGTACCCTGAATGAGCTTTTCAGTGAACAGCAGCCAGGCACATTTTAGCTAGTTTTACATGTAACTGGGGTTGTAAACGGTTTTCAGGCACAGTACTGCGCTCAAAAGATGCAGCCCTGAGGTCTCTCCTGATAGGGGGTAGTTAAGTAGAAATTCACTGCTCAGCTGACCCGGCAGAAGCAAATGTATACCAAAAATGTACCCAGAATGAGCTTTTCAGTGAACCAGCAGCCAGGCACATTTTAGCTAGTTTTACTTGTAAGTGGGGTTGTAAATGCTTTTCAGGCTCAGTACTGCGCTCAAAAGATGCAGCCCTGAGGTCTCTCCTGATAGGAGATAGTTAAGTAGAAATTCACTGCTCAGCTGACCCGGCAGAAGCAAATGTATACCAAAAATGTACCCAGAATGAGCTTTTCAGTGAACAGCAGCCAGGCACATTTTAGCTAGTTTTACTTGTAAGTGGGGTTGTAAACGCTTTTCAGGCTCAGTACTGCGCTCAAAAGATGCAGCCCTGAGGTCTCTCCTGATAGGAGGTAGTTAAGTAGAAATTCACTGTTCAGCTGACCCAGCAGAAGCAAATGTATACCAAAAATGTACCCAGAATGAGCTTTTCAGTGAACAGCAGCCAGGCACATTTTAGCTAGTTTTACTTGTAAGTGGGGTTGGAAATGCTTTTCAGGCTCAGTACTGCACTCAAAAGATGCAGCCCTGAGGTCTCTCCTGATAGGAGAAAGTTAAGTAGAAATTCACTGCTCAGCTGACCCGGCAGAAGCAAATGTATACCAAAAATGTACCCAGAATGAGCTTTTCAGTGAACAGCAGCCAGGCACATTTTAGCTAGTTTGACTTGTAAGTGGGGTTGTAAACGCTTTTCAGGCTCAGTACTGCGCTCAAAAGATGCAGCCCTGTGGTCTCTCCTGATAGGAGGTAGTTAAGTAGAAATTCACTGCTCAGCTGACCCGGCAGAAGCAAATGTATTCCAAAAATGTACCCAGAATGAGCTTTTCAGTGAACAGCAGCCAGGCACATTTTAGCTAGTTTTACTTGTAACTGGGGTTGTAAACGGTTTTCAGGCTCAGTACTGCGCTCAAAAGATGCAGCCCTGAGGTCTCTCCTGATAGGGGGTAGTTAAGTAGAAATTCACTGTTCAGCTGACCCGGCAGAAGTAAATGTATACCAAAAATGTACCCAGAATGAGCTTTTCAGTGAACAGCAGCCAGGCACATTTTAGCTAGTTTGACTTGTAAGTGGGGTTGTAAACGCTTTTCAGGCTCAGTACTGCGCTCAAAAGATGCAGCCCTGTGGTCTCTCCTGATAGGAGGTAGTTAAGTAGAAATTCACTGCTCAGCTGACCCGGCAGAAGCAAATGTATTCCAAAAATGTACCCAGAATGAGCTTTTCAGTGAACAGCAGCCAGGCACATTTTGGCTAGTTTTACTTGTAAGTGGGGTTGTAAACGCTTTTCAGGCTCAGTACTGCGCTCAAAAGATGCAGCCCTGAGGTCTCTCCTGATAGGAGGTGGTTAAGTAGAAATTCACTGCTCAGCTGACCCGGCAGAAGCAAATGTATACCAAAAATGTACCCTGAATGAGCTTTTCAGTGAACAGCAGCCAGGCACATTTTAGCTAGTTTTACTTGTAACTGGGGTTGTAAACGGTTTTCAGGCACAGTACTGCGCTCAAAAGATGCAGCCCTGGGGTCTCTCCTGATAGGGGGTAGTTAAGTAGAAATTCACTGCTCAGCTGACCCGGCAGAAGCAAATGTATACCAAAAATGTACCCAGAATGAGCTTTTCAGTGAACAGCAGCCAGGCACATTTTAGCTAGTTTTACTTGTAAGTGGGGTTGTAAACGCTTTTCAGGCTCAGTACTGCGCTCAAAAGATGCAGCCCTGAGGTCTCTCCTGATAGGAGATAGTTAAGTAGAAATTCACTGCTCAGCTGACCCGGCAGAAGCAAATGTATACCAAAAATGTACCCAGAATGAGCTTTTCAGTGAACAGCAGCCAGGCACATTTTAGCTAGTTTTACTTGTAAGTGGGGTTGTAAACGCTTTTCAGGCTCAGTACTGCGCTCAAACGATGCAGCCCTGAGGTCTCTCCTGATAGGAGGTAGTTAAGTAGAAATTCACTGTTCAGCTGACCCAGCAGAAGCAAATGTATACCAAAAATGTACCCAGAATGAGCTTTTCAGTGAACAGCAGCCAGGCACATTTTAGCTAGTTTTACTTGTAAGTGGGGTTGGAAATGCTTTTCAGGCTCAGTACTGCGCTCAAAAGATGCAGCCCTGAGGTCTCTCCTGATAGGAGGTAGTTAAGTAGAAATTCACTGCTCAGCTGATCCGGCAGAAGCAAATGTATACCAAAAATGTACCCAGAATAAGCTTTTCAGTGAACAGCAGCCAGGCACATTTTAGCTAGTTTTACTTGTAAGTGGGGTTGGAAACGCTTTTCAGGCTCAGTACTGCGCTCAAAAGATGCATCCCTGAGGTCTCTCCTGATAGGAGGTAGTTAAGTAGAAATTCACTGCTCAGCTGACCCGGCAGAAGCAAATGTATACCAAAAATGTACCAGAATGAGCTTTTCAGTGAACAGCAGCCAGGCACATTTTAGCTAGTTTTACTTGTAAGTGGGGTTGTAAACGCTTTTCAGGCTCAGTACTGCGCTCAAAAGATGCAGCCCTGAGGTCTCTCCTGATAGGAGGTAGTTAAGTAGAAATTCACTGCTCAGCTGACCCGGCAGAAGCAAATGTATACCAAAAATGTACCAGAATGAGCTTTTCAGTGAACAGCAGCCAGGCACATTTTAGCTAGTTTTACTTGTAAGTGGGGTTGTAAACGCTTTTCAGGCTCAGTACTGCGCTCAAAAGATGCAGCCCTGAGGTCTCTCCTGATAGGAGGTAGTTAAGTAGAAATTCACTGCTCAGCTGACCCAGCAGAAGCAAATGTATACCAAAAATGTACCCAGAATGAGCTTTTCAGTTAACAGCAGCCAGGCACATTTTAGCTAGTTTTACTTGTAACTGGGGTTGTAAACGGTTTTCAGGCTCAGTACTGCGCTCAAAAGATGCAGCCCTGAGGTCTCTCCTGATAGGAGGTAGTTAAGTAAAAATTCACTGCTCAGCTGATCCGGCAGAAGCAAATGTATACCAAAAATGTACCCAGAATAAGCTTTTCAGTGAACAGCAGCCAGGCACATTTTAGCTAGTTTTACTTGTAAGTGGGGTTGTAAACGCTTTTCAGGCTCAGTACTGCGCTCAAAAGATGTAGCCTGAGGTCTCTCCTGATAGGAGATAGTTAAGTAGAAATTCACTGCTCAGCTGACCCGGCAGAAGCAAATGTATACCAAAAATGTACCCAGAATGAGCTTTTCAGTGAACAGCAGCCAGGCACATTTTAGCTAGTTTTACTTGTAAGTGGGGTTGTAAACGCTTTTCAGGCTCAGTACTGCGCTCAAAAGATGCAGCCCTGAGGTCTCTCCTGATAGGAGGTAGTTAAGTAGAAATTCACTGCTCAGCTGACCCGGCAGAAGCAAATGTATACCAAAAATGTACCCAGAATGAGCTTTTTAGTGAACAGCAGCCAGGCACATTTTAGCTAGTTTTACTTGTAACTGGGGTTGTAAACGCTTTTCAGGCTCAGTACTGCGCTCAAAAGATGCAGCCCTGAGGTCTCTCCTGATAGGGGGTACTTAAGTAGAAATTCACTGTTCAGCTGACCCGGCAGAAGCAAATGTATACCAAAAATGTACCCAGAATGAGCTTTTCAGTGAACAGCAGCCAGGCACATTTTAGCTAGTTTGACTTGTAAGTGGGGTTGTAAACGCTTTTCAGGCTCAGTACTGCGCTCAAAAGATGCAGCCCTGAGGTCTCTCCTGATAGGAGGTAGTTAAGTAGAAATACACTGCTCAGCTGACCCAGCAGAAGCAAATGTATTCCAAAAATGTACCCAGAATGAGCTTTTCAGTGAACAGCAGCCAGGCACATTTTGGCTAGTTTTACTTGTAAGTGGGGTTGTAAACGCTTTTCAGGCTCAGTACTGCGCTCAAAAGATGCAGCCCTGAGGTCTCTCCTGATAGGAGATAGTTAAGTAGAAATTCACTGCTCAGCTGACCCGGCAGAAGCAAATGTATACCAAAAATGTACCCAGAATGAGCTTTTCAGTGAACAGCAGCCAGGCACATTTTAGCTAGTTTTACTTGTAAGTGGGGTTGTAAACGCGTTTCAGGCTCAGTACTGCGCTCAAAAGATGCAGCCCTGAGGTCTCTCCTGATAGGAGGTAGTTAAGTAGAAATTCACTGTTCAGCTGACCCAGCAGAAGCAAATGTATACCAAAAATGTACCCAGAATGAGCTTTTCAGTGAACAGCAGCCAGGCACATTTTAGCTAGTTTTACTTGTAAGTGGGGTTGGAAATGCTTTTCAGGCTCAGTACTGCGCTCAAAAGATGCAGCCCTGAGGTCTCTCCTGATAGGAGAAAGTTAAGTAGAAATTCACTGCTCAGCTGACCCGGCAGAAGCAAATGTATACCAAAAATGTACCCAGAATGAGCTTTTCAGTGAACAGCAGCCAGGCACATTTTAGCTAGTTTGACTTGTAAGTGGGGTTGTAAACGCTTTTCAGGCTCAGTACTGCGCTCAAAAGATGCAGCCCTGTGGTCTCTCCTGATAGGAGGTAGTTAAGTAGAAATTCACTGCTCAGCTGACCCGGCAGAAGCAAATGTATTCCAAAAATGTACCCAGAATGAGCTTTTCAGTGAACAGCAGCCAGGCACATTTTAGCTAGTTTTACTTGTAACTGGGGTTGTAAACGGTTTTCAGGCTCAGTACTGCGCTCAAAAGATGCAGCCCTGAGGTCTCTCCTGATAGGGGGTAGTTAAGTAGAAATTCACTGTTCAGCTGACCCGGCAGAAGCAAATGTATACCAAAAATGTACCCAGAATGAGCTTTTCAGTGAACAGCAGCCAGGCACATTTTAGCTAGTTTGACTTGTAAGTGGGGTTGTAAACGCTTTTCAGGCTCAGTACTGCGCTCAAAAGATGCAGCCCTGTGGTCTCTCCTGATAGGAGGTAGTTAAGTAGAAATTCACTGCTCAGCTGACCCGGCAGAAGCAAATGTATTCCAAAAATGTACCCAGAATGAGCTTTTCAGTGAACAGCAGCCAGGCACATTTTGGCTAGTTTTACTTGTAAGTGGGGTTGTAAACGCTTTTCAGGCTCAGTACTGCGCTCAAAAGATGCAGCCCTGAGGTCTCTCCTGATAGGAGGTGGTTAAGTAGAAATTCACTGCTCAGCTGACCCGGCAGAAGCAAATGTATACCAAAAATGTACCCTGAATGAGCTTTTCAGCGAACAGCAGCCAGGCACATTTTAGCTAGTTTTACTTGTAACTGGGGTTGTAAACGGTTTTCAGGCACAGTACTACGCTCAAAAGATGCAGCCCTGAGGTCTCTCCTGATAGGGGGTAGTTAAGTAGAAATTCACTGCTCAGCTGACCCGGCAGAAGCAAATGTATACCAAAAATGTACCCAGAATGAGCTTTTCAGTGAACAGCAGCCAGGCACATTTTAGCTAGTTTTACTTGTAAGTGGGGTTGTAAACGCTTTTCAGGCTCAGTACTGCGCTCAAAAGATGCAGCCCTGAGGTCTCTCCTGATAGGGGGTACTTAAGTAGAAATTCACTGTTCAGCTGACCCGGCAGAAGCAAATGTATACCAAAAATGTACCCAGAATGAGCTTTTCAGTGAACAGCAGCCAGGCACATTTTAGCTAGTTTGACTTGTAAGTGGGGTTGTAAACGCTTTTCAGGCTCAGTACTGCGCTCAAAAGATGCAGCCCTGAGGTCTCTCCTGATAGGAGGTAGTTAAGTAGAAATACACTGCTCAGCTGACCCGGCAGAAGCAAATGTATTCCAAAAATGTACCCAGAATGAGCTTTTCAGTGAACAGCAGCCAGGCACATTTTGGCTAGTTTTACTTGTAAGTGGGGTTGTAAACGCTTTTCAGGCTCAGTACTGCGCTCAAAAGATGCAGCCCTGAGGTCTCTCCTGATAGGAGATAGTTAAGTAGAAATTCACTGCTCAGCTGACCCGGCAGAAGCAAATGTATACCAAAAATGTACCCAGAATGAGCTTTTCAGTGAACAGCAGCCAGGCACATTTTAGCTAGTTTGACTTGTAAGTGGGGTTGTAAACGCTTTTCAGGCTCAGTACTGCGCTCAAAAGATGCAGCCCTGTGGTCTCTCCTGATAGGAGGTAGTTAAGTAGAAATTCACTGCTCAGCTGACCCGGCAGAAGCAAATGTATTCCAAAAATGTACCCAGAATGAGCTTTTCAGTGAACAGCAGCCAGGCACATTTTAGCTAGTTTTACTTGTAACTGGGGTTGTAAACGGTTTTCAGGCTCAGTAGTGCGCTCAAAAGATGCAGCCCTGAGGTCTCTCCTGATAGGGGGTAGTTAAGTAGAAATTCACTGTTCAGCTGACCCGGCAGAAGCAAATGTATACCAAAAATGTACCCAGAATGAGCTTTTCAGTGAACAGCAGCCAGGCACATTTTAGCTAGTTTGACTTGTAAGTGGGGTTGTAAACGCTTTTCAGGCTCAGTACTGCGCTCAAAAGATGCAGCCCTGTGGTCTCTCCTGATAGGAGGTAGTTAAGTAGAAATTCACTGCTCAGCTGACCCGGCAGAAGCAAATGTATTCCAAAAATGTACCCAGAATGAGCTTTTCAGTGAACAGCAGCCAGGCACATTTTGGCTAGTTTTACTTGTAAGTGGGGTTGTAAACGCTTTTCAGGCTCAGTACTGCGCTCAAAAGATGCAGCCCTGAGGTCTCTCCTGATAGGAGGTGGTTAAGTAGAAATTCACTGCTCAGCTGACCCGGCAGAAGCAAATGTATACCAAAAATGTACCCTGAATGAGCTTTTCAGTGAACAGCAGCCAGGCACATTTTAGCTAGTTTTACTTGTAACTGGGGTTGTAAACGGTTTTCAGGCACAGTACTGCGCTCAAAAGATGCAGCCCCGAGGTCTCTCCTGATAGGGGGTAGTTAAGTAGAAATTCACAGCTCAGCTGACCCGGCAGAAGCAAATGTATACCAAAAATGTACCCAGAATGAGCTTTTCAGTGAACAGCAGCCAGGCACATTTTAGCTAGTTTTACTTGTAAGTGGGGTTGTAAACGCTTTTCAGGCTCAGTACTGCGCTCAAAAGATGCAGCCCTGAGGTCTCTCCTGATAGGAGATAGTTAAGTAGAAATTCACTGCTCAGCTGACCCGGCAGAAGCAAATGTATACCAAAAATGTACCCAGAATGAGCTTTTCAGTGAACAGCAGCCAGGCACATTTTAGCTAGTTTTACTTGTAAGTGGGGTTGTAAACGCTTTTCAGGCTCAGTACTGCGCTCAAACGATGCAGCCCTGAGGTCTCTCCTGATAGGAGGTAGTTAAGTAGAAATTCACTGTTCAACTGACCCAGCAGAAGCAAATGTATACCAAAAATGTACCCAGAATGAGCTTTTCAGTGAACAGCAGCCAGGCACATTTTAGCTAGTTTTACTTGTAAGTGGGGTTGGAAATGCTTTTCAGGCTCAGTACTGCGCTCAAAAGATGCAGCCCTGAGGTCTCTCCTGATAGGAGGTAGTTAAGTAGAAATTCACTGCTCAGCTGATCCGGCAGAAGCAAATGTATACCAAAAATGTACCCAGAATAAGCTTTTCAGTGAACAGCAGCCAGGCACATTTTAGCTAGTTTTACTTGTAAGTGGGGTTGGAAACGCTTTTCAGGCTCAGTACTGCGCTCAAAAGATGCAGCCCTGAGGTCTCTCCTGATAGGAGGTAGTTAAGTAGAAATTCACTGCTCAGCTGACCCGGCAGAAGCAAATGTATACCAAAAATGTACCAGAATGAGCTTTTCAGTGAACAGCAGCCAGGCACATTTTAGCTAGTTTTACTTGTAAGTGGGGTTGGAAACGCGTTTCAGGCTCAGTACTGCGCTCAAAAGATTCAGCCCTGAGGTCTCTCCTGATAGGAGATAGTTAAGTAGAAATTCACTGCTCAGCTGACCCGGCAGAAGCAAATGTATACCAAAAATGTACCCAGAATGAGCTTTTCAGTGAACAGCAGCCAGGCACATTTTAGCTAGTTTTACTTGTAAGTGGGGTTGGAAACGCTTTTCAGGCTCAGTACTGCGCTCAAAAGATGCATCCCTGAGGTCTCTCCTGATAGGAGGTAGTTAAGTAGAAATTCACTGCTCAGCTGACCCGGCAGAAGCAAATGTATACCAAAAATGTACCAGAATGAGCTTTTCAGTGAACAGCAGCCAGGCACATTTTAGCTAGTTTTACTTGTAAGTGGGGTTGTAAACGCTTTTCAGGCTCAGTACTGCGCTCAAAAGATGCAGCCCTGAGGTCTCTCCTGATAGGAGGTAGTTAAGTAGAAATTCACTGCTCAGCTGACCCGGCAGAAGCAAATGTATACCAAAAATGTACCAGAATGAGCTTTTCAATGAACAGCAGCCAGGCACATTTTAGCTAGTTTTACTTGTAAGTGGGGTTGTAAACGCTTTTCAGGCTCAGTACTGCGCTCAAAAGATGCAGCCCTGAGGTCTCTCCTGATAGGAGGTAGTTAAGTAGAAATTCACTGCTCAGCTGACCCGGCAGAAGCAAATGTATACCAAAAATGTACCCAGAATGAGCTTTTCAGTGAACAGCAGCCAGGCACATTTTAGCTAGTTTGACTTGTAAGTGGGGTTGTAAACGCTTTTCAGGCTCAGTACTGCACTCAAAAGATGCAGCCCTGTGGTCTCTCCTGATAGGAGGTAGTTAAGTAGAAATTCACTGCTCAGCTGACCCGGCAGAAGCAAATGTATTCCAAAAATGTACCCAGAATGAGCTTTTCAGTGAACAGCAGCCAGGCACATTTTGGCTAGTTTTACTTGTAAGTGGGGTTGTAAACGCTTTTCAGGCTCAGTACTGCGCTCAAAAGATGCAGCCCTGAGGTCTCTCCTGATAGGAGGTGGTTAAGTAGAAATTCACTGCTCAGCTGACCCGGCAGAAGCAAATGTATACCAAAAATGTACCCTGAATGAGCTTTTCAGTGAACAGCAGCCAGGCACATTTTAGCTAGTTTTACTTGTAACTGGGGTTGTAAACGGTTTTCAGGCACAGTACTGCGCTCAAAAGATGCAGCCCCGAGGTCTCTCCTGATAGGGGGTAGTTAAGTAGAAATTCACAGCTCAGCTGACCCGGCAGAAGCAAATGTATACCAAAAATGTACCCAGAATGAGCTTTTCAGTGAACAGCAGCCAGGCACATTTTAGCTAGTTTTACTTGTAAGTGGGGTTGTAAACGCTTTTCAGGCTCAGTACTGCGCTCAAAAGATGCAGCCCTGAGGTCTCTCCTGATAGGAGATAGTTAAGTAGAAATTCACTGCTCAGCTGACCCGGCAGAAGCAAATGTATACCAAAAATGTACCCAGAATGAGCTTTTCAGTGAACAGCAGCCAGGCACATTTTAGCTAGTTTTACTTGTAAGTGGGGTTGTAAACGCTTTTCAGGCTCAGTACTGCGCTCAAACGATGCAGCCCTGAGGTCTCTCCTGATAGGAGGTAGTTAAGTAGAAATTCACTGTTCAGCTGACCCAGCAGAAGCAAATGTATACCAAAAATGTACCCAGAATGAGCTTTTCAGTGAACAGCAGCCAGGCACATTTTAGCTAGTTTTACTTGTAAGTGGGGTTGGAAATGCTTTTCAGGCTCAGTACTGCGCTCAAAAGATGCAGCCCTGAGGTCTCTCCTGATAGGAGGTAGTTAAGTAGAAATTCACTGCTCAGCTGATCCGGCAGAAGCAAATGTATACCAAAAATGTACCCAGAATAAGCTTTTCAGTGAACAGCAGCCAGGCACATTTTAGCTAGTTTTACTTGTAAGTGGGGTTGGAAACGCTTTTCAGGCTCAGTACTGCGCTCAAAAGATGCAGCCCTGATGTCTCTCCTGATAGGAGGTAGTTAAGTAGAAATTCACTGCTCAGCTGACCCGGCAGAAGCAAATGTATACCAAAAATGTACCAGAATGAGCTTTTCAGTGAACAGCAGCCAGGCACATTTTAGCTAGTTTTACTTGTAAGTGGGGTTGGAAACGCGTTTCAGGCTCAGTACTGCGCTCAAAAGATTCAGCCCTGAGGTCTCTCCTGATAGGAGATAGTTAAGTAGAAATTCACTGCTCAGCTGACCCGGCAGAAGCAAATGTATACCAAAAATGTACCCAGAATGAGCTTTTCAGTGAACAGCAGCCAGGCACATTTTAGCTAGTTTTACTTGTAAGTGGGGTTGGAAACGCTTTTCAGGCTCAGTACTGCGCTCAAAAGATGCATCCCTGAGGTCTCTCCTGATAGGAGGTAGTTAAGTAGAAATTCACTGCTCAGCTGACCCGGCAGAAGCAAATGTATACCAAAAATGTACCAGAATGAGCTTTTCAGTGAACAGCAGCCAGGCACATTTTAGCTAGTTTTACTTGTAAGTGGGGTTGTAAACGCTTTTCAGGCTCAGTACTGCGCTCAAAAGATGCAGCCCTGAGGTCTCTCCTGATAGGAGGTAGTTAAGTAGAAATTCACTGCTCAGCTGACCCGGCAGAAGCAAATGTATACCAAAAATGTACCAGAATGAGCTTTTCAGTGAACAGCAGCCAGGCACATTTTAGCTAGTTTTACTTGTAAGTGGGGTTGTAAACGCTTTTCAGGCTCAGTACTGCGCTCAAAAGATGCAGCCCTGAGGTCTCTCCTGATAGGAGGTAGTTAAGTAGAAATTCACTGCTCAGCTGACCCGGCAGAAGCAAATGTATACCAAAAATGTACCAGAATGAGCTTTTCAGTGAACAGCAGCCAGGCACATTTTAGCTAGTTTTACTTGTAAGTGGGGTTGTAAACGCTTTTCAGGCTCAGTACTGCGCTCAAAAGATGCAGCCCTGAGGTCTCTCCTGATAGGAGGTAGTTAAGTAGAAATTCACTGCTCAGCTGACCCGGCAGAAGCAAATGTATACCAAAAATGTACCCAGAATGAGCTTTTCAGTTAACAGCAGCCAGGCACATTTTAGCTAGTTTTACTTGTAACTGGGGTTGTAAACGGTTTTCAGGCTCAGTACTGCGCTCAAAAGATGCAGCCCTGAGGTCTCTCCTGATAGGAGGTAGTTAAGTAAAAATTCACTGCTCAGCTGATCCGGCAGAAGCAAATGTATACCAAAAATGTACCCAGAATAAGCTTTTCAGTGAACAGCAGCCAGGCACATTTTAGCTAGTTTTACTTGTAAGTGGGGTTGTAAACGCTTTTCAGGCTCAGTACTGCGCTCAAAAGATGTAGCCTGAGGTCTCTCCTGATAGGAGATAGTTAAGTAGAAATTCACTGCTCAGCTGACCCGGCAGAAGCAAATGTATACCAAAAATGTACCCAGAATGAGCTTTTCAGTGAACAGCAGCCAGGCACATTTTAGCTAGTTTTACTTGTAAGTGGGGTTGTAAACGCTTTTCAGGCTCAGTACTGCGCTCAAAAGATGCAGCCCTGAGGTCTCTCCTGATAGGAGGTAGTTAAGTAGAAATTCACTGCTCAGCTGACCCGGCAGAAGCAAATGTATACCAAAAATGTACCCAGAATGAGCTTTTTAGTGAACAGCAGCCAGGCACATTTTAGCTAGTTTTACTTGTAACTGGGGTTGTAAACGCTTTTCAGGCTCAGTACTGCGCTCAAAAGATGCAGCCCTGAGGTCTCTCCTGATAGGGGGTACTTAAGTAGAAATTCACTGTTCAGCTGACCCGGCAGAAGCAAATGTATACCAAAAATGTACCCAGAATGAGCTTTTCAGTGAACAGCAGCCAGGCACATTTTAGCTAGTTTGACTTGTAAGTGGGGTTGTAAACGCTTTTCAGGCTCAGTACTGCGCTCAAAAGATGCAGCCCTGAGGTCTCTCCTGATAGGAGGTAGTTAAGTAGAAATACACTGCTCAGCTGACCCGGCAGAAGCAAATGTATTCCAAAAATGTACCCAGAATGAGCTTTTCAGTGAACAGCAGCCAGGCACATTTTGGCTAGTTTTACTTGTAAGTGGGGTTGTAAACGCTTTTCAGGCTCAGTACTGCGCTCAAAAGATGCAGCCCTGAGGTCTCTCCTGATAGGAGATAGTTAAGTAGAAATTCACTGCTCAGCTGACCCGGCAGAAGCAAATGTATACCAAAAATGTACCCAGAATGAGCTTTTCAGTGAACAGCAGCCAGGCACATTTTAGCTAGTTTTACTTGTAAGTGGGGTTGTAAACGCTTTTCAGGCTCAGTACTGCGCTCAAAAGATGCAGCCCTGAGGTCTCTCCTGATAGGAGGTAGTTAAGTAGAAATTCACTGTTCAGCTGACCCAGCAGAAGCAAATGTATACCAAAAATGTACCCAGAATGAGCTTTTCAGTGAACAGCAGCCAGGCACATTTTAGCTAGTTTTACTTGTAAGTGGGGTTGGAAATGCTTTTCAGGCTCAGTACTGCGCTCAAAAGATGCAGCCCTGAGGTCTCTCCTGATAGGAGAAAGTTAAGTAGAAATTCACTGCTCAGCTGACCCGGCAGAAGCAAATGTATACCAAAAATGTACCCAGAATGAGCTTTTCAGTGAACAGCAGCCAGGCACATTTTAGCTAGTTTGACTTGTAAGTGGGGTTGTAAACGCTTTTCAGGCTCAGTACTGCGCTCAAAAGATGCAGCCCTGTGGTCTCTCCTGATAGGAGGTAGTTAAGTAGAAATTCACTGCTCAGCTGACCCGGCAGAAGCAAATGTATTCCAAAAATGTACCCAGAATGAGCTTTTCAGTGAACAGCAGCCAGGCACATTTTAGCTAGTTTTACTTGTAACTGGGGTTGTAAACGGTTTTCAGGCTCAGTACTGCGCTCAAAAGATGCAGCCCTGAGGTCTCTCCTGATAGGGGGTAGTTAAGTAGAAATTCACTGTTCAGCTGACCCGGCAGAAGCAAATGTATACCAAAAATGTACCCAGAATGAGCTTTTCAGTGAACAGCAGCCAGGCACATTTTAGCTAGTTTGACTTGTAAGTGGGGTTGTAAACGCTTTTCAGGCTCAGTACTGCGCTCAAAAGATGCAGCCCTGTGGTCTCTCCTGATAGGAGGTAGTTAAGTAGAAATTCACTGCTCAGCTGACCCGGCAGAAGCAAATGTATTCCAAAAATGTACCCAGAATGAGCTTTTCAGTGAACAGCAGCCAGGCACATTTTGGCTAGTTTTACTTGTAAGTGGGGTTGTAAACGCTTTTCAGGCTCAGTACTGCGCTCAAAAGATGCAGCCCTGAGGTCTCTCCTGATAGGAGGTGGTTAAGTAGAAATTCACTGCTCAGCTGACCCGGCAGAAGCAAATGTATACCAAAAATGTACCCTGAATGAGCTTTTCAGCGAACAGCAGCCAGGCACATTTTAGCTAGTTTTACTTGTAACTGGGGTTGTAAACGGTTTTCAGGCACAGTACTGCGCTCAAAAGATGCAGCCCTGAGGTCTCTCCTGATAGGGGGTAGTTAAGTAGAAATTCACTGCTCAGCTGACCCGGCAGAAGCAAATGTATACCAAAAATGTACCCAGAATGAGCTTTTCAGTGAACAGCAGCCAGGCACATTTTAGCTAGTTTTACTTGTAAGTGGCTTTGGAAACGCTTTTCAGGCTCAGTACTGCTCTCAAAAGATGCAGCCCTGAGGTCTCTCCTGATAGGAGGTTGTTAAATAGAAATTCACTGCTCAGCTGACCCGGCAGAAGCAAATGTATACCAAAAATGTACCCAGAATGAGCTTTTCAGTGAACAGCAGCCAGGCACATCTTAGCTAGTTTAACTTGTAAGTGGGGTTGTAAACGCTTTTCAGGCTCAGTACTGCACTGAAAAGATGCAGCCCTGAGGTCTCTCCTGATAGGAGGTAGTTAAGTAGAAATTCACTGCTCAGCTGACCCGGCAGAAGCAAATGTATCCCAAAAATGTACCAGAATGAGCTTTTCAGTGAACAGCAGCCAAGCACATTTTAGCTAGTTTTACTTGTAAGTGGGGTTGTAAACGCTTTTCAGGCTCAGTACTGCGCTCAAAAGATGCAGCCCTGAGGTCTCTCCTGATAGGAGGTAGTTAAGTAGAAATTCACTGCTCAGCTGACCCGGCAGAAGCAAATGTATACCAAAAATGTACGCAGAATGAGCTTTTCAGTGAACAGCAGCCAGGCACATTTTAGCTAGTTTTACTTGTAAGTGGGGTTGGAAACGCTTTTCAGGCTCAGTACTGCGCACAAGAGATGCAGCCTTGATGTCTCTCCTGATAGGAGGTAGTTAAGTAGAAATTCACTGCTCAGCTGACCCGGCAGAATCAAATGTATACCAAAAATGTACCCAGAATGAGCTTTTCAGTGAACAGCAGCCAGGCACATTTTAGCTAGTTTTACTTGTAAGTGGGGTTGTAAACGCTTTTCAGGCTCAGTACTGCGCTCAAAAGATGTAGCCTGAGGTCTCTCCTGATAGGAGATAGTTAAGTAGAAATTCACTGCTCAGCTGACCCGGCAGAAGCAAATGTATACCAAAAATGTACCCAGAATGAGCTTTTCAGTGAACAGCAGCCAGGCACATTTTAGCTAGTTTTACTTGTAAGTGGGGTTGTAAACGCTTTTCAGGCTCAGTACTGCGCTCAAAAGATGCAGCCCTGAGGTCTCTCCTGATAGGAGGTAGTTAAGTAGAAATTCACTGCTCAGCTGACCCGGCAGAAGCAAATGTATACCAAAAATGTACCCAGAATGAGCTTTTCAGTGAACAGCAGCCAGGCACATTTTAGCTAGTTTTACTTGTAACTGGGGTTGTAAACGGTTTTCAGGCTCAGTACTGCGCTCATAAGATGCAGCCGTGAGGTCTCTCCTGATAGGGGGTACTTAAGTAGAAATTCACTGTTCAGCTGACCCGGCAGAAGCAAATGTATACCAAAAATGTACCCAGAATGAGCTTTTCAGTGAACAGCAGCCAGGCACATTTTAGCTAGTTTGACTTGTAAGTGGGGTTGTAAACGCTTTTCAGGCTCAGTACTGCGCTCAAAAGATGCAGCCCTGAGGTCTCCCTGATAGGAGGTAGTTAAGTAGAAATACACTGCTCAGCTGACCCCGCAGAAGCAAATGTATTCCAAAAATGTACCCAGAATGAGCTTTTCAGTGAACAGCAGCCAGGCACATTTTGGCTAGTTTTACTTGTAAGTGGGGTTGTAAACGCTTTTCAGGCTCAGTACTGCGCTCAAAAGATGCAGCCCTGAGGTCTCTCCTGATAGGAGGTGGTTAAGTAGAAATTCACTGCTCAGCTGACCCGGCAGAAGCAAATGTATACCAAAAATGTACCCTGAATGAGCTTTTCAGTGAACAGCAGCCAGGCACATTTTAGCTAGTTTTACATGTAACTGGGGTTGTAAACGGTTTTCAGGCACAGTACTGCGCTCAAAAGATGCAGCCCTGAGGTCTCTCCTGATAGGGGGTAGTTAAGTAGAAATTCACTGCTCAGCTGACCCGGCAGAAGCAAATGTATACCAAAAATGTACCCAGAATGAGCTTTTCAGTGAACCAGCAGCCAGGCACATTTTAGCTAGTTTTACTTGTAAGTGGGGTTGTAAACGCTTTTCAGGCTCAGTACTGCGCTCAAAAGATGCAGCCCTGAGGTCTCTCCTGATAGGAGATAGTTAAGTAGAAATTCACTGCTCAGCTGACCCGGCAGAAGCAAATGTATACCAAAAATGTACCCAGAATGAGCTTTTCAGTGAACAGCAGCCAGGCACATTTTAGCTAGTTTTACTTGTAAGTGGGGTTGTAAACGCTTTTCAGGCTCAGTACTGCGCTCAAAAGATGCAGCCCTGAGGTCTCTCCTGATAGGAGGTAGTTAAGTAGAAATTCACTGTTCAGCTGACCCAGCAGAAGCAAATGTATACCAAAAATGTACCCAGAATGAGCTTTTCAGTGAACAGCAGCCAGGCACATTTGAGCTAGTTTTACTTGTAAGTGGGGTTGGAAATGCTTTTCAGGCTCAGTACTGCGCTCAAAAGATGCAGCCCTGAGGTCTCTCCTGATAGGAGAAAGTTAAGTAGAAATTCACTGCTCAGCTGACCCGGCAGAAGCAAATGTATACCAAAAATGTACCCAGAATGAGCTTTTCAGTGAACAGCAGCCAGGCACATTTTAGCTAGTTTGACTTGTAAGTGGGGTTGTAAACGCTTTTCAGGCTCAGTACTGCGCTCAAAAGATGCAGCCCTGTGGTCTCTCCTGATAGGAGGTAGTTAAGTAGAAATTCACTGCTCAGCTGACCCGGCAGAAGCAAATGTATTCCAAAAATGTACCCAGAATGAGCTTTTCAGTGAACAGCAGCCAGGCACATTTTGGCTAGTTTTACTTGTAAGTGGGGTTGTAAACGCTTTTCAGGCTCAGTACTGCGCTCAAAAGATGCAGCCCTGAGGTCTCTCCTGATAGGAGGTGGTTAAGTAGAAATTCACTGCTCAGCTGACCCGGCAGAAGCAAATGTATACCAAAAATGTACCCTGAATGAGATTTTCAGTGAACAGCAGCCAGGCACATTTTAGCTAGTTTTACTTGTAACTGGGGTTGTAAACGGTTTTCAGGCACAGTACTGCGCTCAAAAGATGCAGCCCCGAGGTGTCTCCTGATAGGGGGTAGTTAAGTAGAAATTCACTGCTCAGCTGACCCGGCAGAAGCAAATGTATACCAAAAATGTACCCAGAATGAGCTTTTCAGTGAACAGTAGCCAGGCACATTTTAGCTAGTTTTACTTGTACGTGGGGTTGTAAACGCTTTTCAGGCTCAGTACTGCGCTCAAAAGATGCAGCCCTGAGGTCTCTCCTGATAGGAGATAGTTAAGTAGAAATTCACTGCTCAGCTGACCCGGCAGAAGCAAATGTATACCAAAAATGTACCCAGAATGAGCTTTTCAGTGAACAGCAGCCAGGCACATTTTAGCTAGTTTTACTTGTAAGTGGGGTTGGAAATGCTTTTCAGGCTCAGTACTGCGCTCAAAAGATGCAGCCCTGAGGTCTCTCCTGATAGGAGGTAGTTAAGTAGAAATTCACTGCTCAGCTGACCCGGCAGAAGCAAATGTATACCAAAAATGTACCCAGAATAAGCTTTTCAGTGAACAGCAGCCAGGCACATTTTAGCTAGTTTTACTTGTAAGTGGGGTTGGAAACGCTTTTCAGGCTCAGTACTGCGCTCAAAAGATGCAGCCCTGAGGTCTCTCCTGATAGGAGGTAGTTAAGTAGAAATTCACTGCTCAGCTGACGCGGCAGAAGCAAATGTATACCAAAAATGTACCAGAATGAGCTTTTCAGTGAACGGCAGCCAGGCACATTTTAGCTAGTTTTACTTGTAAGTGGGTTTGGAAACGCTTTTCAGGCTCAGTACTGCGCTCAACAGATGCAGCCCTGAGGTCTCTCCTGATAGGAGATAGTTAAGTAGAAATTCACTGCTCAGCTGACCCGGCAGAAGCAAATGTATACCAAAAATGTACCCAGAATGAGCTTTTCAGTGAACAGCAGCCAGGCACATTTTAGCTAGTTTTACTTGTAAGTGGGGTTGTAAATGCTTTTCAGGCTCAGTACTGCGCTCAAAAGATGCAGCCCTGAGGTCTCTCCTGATAGGAGGTAGTTAAGTAGAAATTCACTGCTCAGCTGACCCGGCAGAAGCAAATGTATACCAAAAATGTACCAGAATGAGCTTTTCAGTGAACAGCAGCCAGGCACATTTTAGCTAGTTTTACTTGTAAGTGGGGTTGTAAACGCTTTTCAGGCTCAGTACTGCGCTCAAAAGATGCAGCCCTGAGGTCTCTCCTGATAGGAGGTAGTTAAGTAGAAATTCACTGCTCAGCTGACCCGGCAGAAGCAAATGTATACCAAAAATGTACCAGAATGAGCTTTTCAGTGAACAGCAGCCAGGCACATTTTAGCTAGTTTTACTTGTAAGTGGGGTTGTAAACGCTTTTCAGGCTCAGTACTGCGCTCAAAAGATGCAGCCCTGAGGTCTCTCCTGATAGGAGGTAGTTAAGTAGAAATTCACTGCTCAGCTGACCCGGCAGAAGCAAATGTATACCAAAAATGTACCCAGAATGAGCTTTTCAGTTAACAGCAGCCAGGCACATTTTAGCTAGTTTTACTTGTAACTGGGGTTGTAAACGGTTTTCAGGCTCAGTACTGCGCTCAAAAGATGCAGCCCTGAGGTCTCTCCTGATAGGAGGTAGTTAAGTAAAAATTCACTGCTCAGCTGACCCGGCAGAAGCAAATGTATACCAAAAATGTACCCAGAATGAGCTTTTCAGTGAACAGCAGCCAGGCACATTTTAGCTAGTTTTACTTGTAAGTGGGGTTGGAAACGCTTTTCAGGCTCAGTACTGCGCTCAAAAGATGCAGCCCTGAGGTCTCTCCTGATAGGAGGTAGTTAAGTAGAAATTCACTGCTCAGCTGACCCGGCAGAAGCAAATGTATACCAAAAATGTACCCAGAATGAGCTTTTCAGTGAACAGCAGCCAGGCACATCTTAGCTAGTTTAACTTGTAAGTGGGGTTGTAAACGCTTTTCAGGCTCAGTACTGCACTGAAAAGATGCAGCCCTGAGGTCTCTCCTGATAGGAGGTAGTTAAGTAGAAATTCACTGCTCAGCTGACCCGGCAGAAGCAAATGTATACCAAAAATGTACCAGAATGAGCTTTTCAGTGAACAGCAGCCAAGCACTTTTTAGCTAGTTTTACTTGTAAGTGGGGTTGTAAACGCTTTTCAGGCTCAGTACTGCGCTCAAAAGATGCAGCCCTGAGGTCTCTCCTGATAGGAGGTAGTTAAGTAGAAATTCACTGCTCAGCTGACCCGGCAGAAGCAAATGTATACCAAAAATGTACGCAGAATGAGCTTTTCAGTGAACAGCAGCCAGGCACATTTTAGCTAGTTTTACTTGTAAGTGGGGTTGTAAACGCTTTTCAGGCTCAGTACTGCGCTCAAAAGATGCAGCCCTGTGGTCTCTCCTGATAGGAGGTAGTTAAGTAGAAATTCACTGCTCAGCTGACCCGGCAGAAGCAAATGTATTCCAAAAATGTACCCAGAATGAGCTTTTCAGTGAACAGCAGCCAGGCACATTTTAGCTAGTTTTACTTGTAACTGGGGTTGTAAACGGTTTTCAGGCTCAGTACTGCGCTCAAAAGATGCAGCCCTGAGGTCTCTCCTGATAGGGGGTAGTTAAGTAGAAATTCACTGTTCAGCTGATCCGGCAGAAGCAAATGTATACCAAAAATGTACCCAGAATGAGCTTTTCAGTGAACAGCAGCCAGGCACATTTTAGCTAGTTTGACTTGTAAGTGGGGGTGTAAACGCTTTTCAGGCTCAGTACTGCGCTCAAAAGATGCAGCCCTGTGGTCTCTCCTGATAGGAGGTAGTTAAGTAGAAATTCACTGCTCAGCTGACCCGGCAGAAGCAAATGTATTCCAAAAATGTACCCAGAATCAGCTTTTCAGTGAACAGCAGCCAGGCACATTTTGGCTAGTTTTACTTGTAAGTGGGGTTGTAAACGCTTTTCAGGCTCAGTGCTGCGCTCAAAAGATGCAGCCCTGAGGTCTCTCCTGATAGGAGGTGGTTAAGTAGAAATTCACTGCTCAGCTGACCCGGCAGAAGCAAATGTATACCAAAAATGTACCCTGAAGGAGCTTTTCAGTGAACAGCAGCCAGGCACATTTTAGCTAGTTTTACTTGTAACTGGGGTTGTAAACGGTTTTCAGGCACAGTACTGCGCTCAAAAGATGCAGCCCTGAGGTCTCTCCTGATAGGGGGTAGTTAAGTAGAAATTCACTGCTCAGCTGACCCGGCAGAAGCAAATGTATACCAAAAATGTACCCAGAATGAGCTTTTCAGTGAACAGCAGCCAGGCACATTTTAGCTAGTTTTACTTGTAAGTGGGGTTGTAAACGCTTTTCAGGCTCAGTACTGCGCTCAAAAGATGCAGCCCTGAGGTCTCTCCTGATAGGAGATAGTTAAGTAGAAATTCACTGCTCAGCTGACCCGGCAGAAGCAAATGTATACCAAAAATGTACCCAGAATGAGCTTTTCAGTGAACAGCAGCCAGGCACATTTTAGCTAGTTTTACTTGTAAGTGGGGTTGTAAACGCTTTTCAGGCTCAGTACTGCGCTCAAAAGATGCAGCCCTGAGGTCTCTCCTGATAGGAGGTGGTTAAGTAGAAATTCACTGCTCAGCTGACCCGGCAGAAGCAAATGTATACCAAAAATGTACCCTGAATGAGATTTTCAGTGAACAGCAGCCAGGCACATTTTAGCTAGTTTTACTTGTAACTGGGGTTGTAAACGGTTTTCAGGCACAGTACTGCGCTCAAAAGATGCAGCCCCGAGGTGTCTCCTGATAGGGGGTAGTTAAGTAGAAATTCACTGCTCAGCTGACCCGGCAGAAGCAAATGTATACCAAAAATGTACCCAGAATGAGCTTTTCAGTGAACAGCAGCCAGGCACATTTTAGCTAGTTTTACTTGTAAGTGGGGTTGTAAACGCTTTTCAGGCTCAGTACTGCGCTCAAAAGATGCAGCCCTGAGGTCTCTCCTGATAGGAGGTAGTTAAGTAGAAATTCACTGCTCAGCTGACCCGGCAGAAGCAAATGTATACCAAAAATGTACCCAGAATAAGCTTTTCAGTGAACAGCAGCCAGGCACATTTTAGCTAGTTTTACTTGTAAGTGGGGTTGGAAACGCTTTTCAGGCTCAGTACTGCGCTCAAAAGATGCAGCCCTGAGGTCTCTCCTGATAGGAGGTAGTTAAGTAGAAATTCACTGCTCAGCTGACCCGGCAGAAGCAAATGTATACCAAAAATGTACCAGAATGAGCTTTTCAGTGAACGGCAGCCAGGCACATTTTAGCTAGTTTTACTTGTAAGTGGGGTTGGAAACGCTTTTCAGGCTCAGTACTGCGCTCAACAGATGCAGCCCTGAGGTCTCTCCTGATAGGAGATAGTTAAGTAGAAATTCACTGCTCAGCTGACCCGGCAGAAGCAAATGTATACCAAAAATGTACCCAGAATGAGCTTTTCAGTGAACAGCAGCCAGGCACATTTTAGCTAGTTTTACTTGTAAGTGGGGTTGTAAATGCTTTTCAGGCTCAGTACTGCACTCAAAAGATGCAGCCCTGAGGTCTCTCCTGATAGGAGGTAGTTAAGTAGAAATTCACTGCTCAGCTGACCCGGCAGAAGCAAATGTATACCAAAAATGTACCAGAATGAGCTTTTCAGTGAACAGCAGCCAGGCACATTTTAGCTAGTTTTACTTGTAAGTGGGGTTGTAAACGCTTTTCAGGCTCAGTACTGCGCTCAAAAGATGCAGCCCTGAGGTCTCTCCTGATAGGAGGTAGTTAAGTAGAAATTCACTGCTCAGCTGACCCGGCAGAAGCAAATGTATACCAAAAATGTACCAGAATGAGCTTTTCAGTGAACAGCAGCCAGGCACATTTTAGCTAGTTTTACTTGTAAGTGGGGTTGTAAACGCTTTTCAGGCTCAGTACTGCGCTCAAAAGATGCAGCCCTGAGGTCTCTCCTGATAGGAGGTAGTTAAGTAGAAATTCACTGCTCAGCTGACCCGGCAGAAGCAAATGTATACCAAAAATGTACCCAGAATGAGCTTTTCAGTTAACAGCAGCCAGGCACATTTTAGCTAGTTTTACTTGTAACTGGGGTTGTAAACGGTTTTCAGGCTCAGTACTGCGCTCAAAAGATGCAGCCCTGAGGTCTCTCCTGATAGGAGGTAGTTAAGTAAAAATTCACTGCTCAGCTGACCCGGCAGAAGCAAATGTATACCAAAAATGTACCCAGAATGAGCTTTTCAGTGAACAGCAGCCAGGCACATTTTAGCTAGTTTTACTTGTAAGTGGGGTTGGAAACGCTTTTCAGGCTCAGTACTGCGCTCAAAAGATGCAGCCCTGAGGTCTCTCCTGATAGGAGGTAGTTAAGTAGAAATTCACTGCTCAGCTGACCCGGCAGAAGCAAATGTATACCAAAAATGTACCCAGAATGAGCTTTTCAGTGAACAGCAGCCAGGCACATCTTAGCTAGTTTAACTTGTAAGTGGGGTTGTAAACGCTTTTCAGGCTCAGTACTGCGCTCAAAAGATGCAGCCCTGAGGTCCCTCCTGATAGGGGGTAGTTAAGTAGAAATTCACTGTTCAGCTGACCCGGCAGAAGCAAATGTATACCAAAAATGTACCCAGAATGAGCTTTTCAGTGAACAGCAGCCAGGCACATTTTAGCTAGTTTTACTTGTAAGTGGGGTTGGAAACGCTTTTCAGGCTCAGTACTGCGCTCAAAAGATGCAGCCCTGAGGTCTCTCCTGATAGGAGGTAGTTAAGTAGAAATTCACTGTTCAGCTGACCCGGCAGAAGCAAATGTATTCCAAAAATGTACCCAGAATCAGCTTTTCAGTGAACAGCAGCCAGGCACATTTTGGCTAGTTTTACTTGTAAGTGGGGTTGTAAACGCTTTTCAGGCTCAGTGCTGCGCTTAAAAGATGCAGCCCTGAGGTCTCTCCTGATAGGAGGTGGTTAAGTAGAAATTCACTGCTCAGCTGACCCGGCAGAAGCAAATGTATACCAAAAATGTACCCTGAAGGAGCTTTTCAGTGAACAGCAGCCAGGCACATTTTAGCTAGTTTTACTTGTAACTGGGGTTGTAAACGGTTTTCAGGCACAGTACTGCGCTCAAAAGATGCAGCCCTGAGGTCTCTCCTGATAGGGGGTAGTTAAGTAGAAATTCACTGCTCAGCTGACCCGGCAGAAGCAAATGTATACCAAAAATGTACCCAGAATGAGCTTTTCAGTGAACAGCAGCCAGGCACATTTTAGCTAGTTTTACTTGTAAGTGGGGTTGTAAACGCTTTTCAGGCTCAGTACTGCGCTCAAAAGATGCAGCCCTGAGGTCTCTCCTGATAGGAGATAGTTAAGTAGAAATTCACTGCTCAGCTGACCCGGCAGAAGCAAATGTATACCAAAAATGTACCCAGAATGAGCTTTTCAGTGAACAGCAGCCAGGCACATTTTAGCTAGTTTTACTTGTAAGTGGGGTTGTAAACGCTTTTCAGGCTCAGTACTGCGCTCAAAAGATGCAGCCCTGAGGTCTCTCCTGATAGGAGGTGGTTAAGTAGAAATTCACTGCTCAGCTGACCCGGCAGAAGCAAATGTATACCAAAAATGTACCCTGAATGAGATTTTCAGTGAACAGCAGCCAGGCACATTTTAGCTAGTTTTACTTGTAACTGGGGTTGTAAACGGTTTTCAGGCACAGTACTGCGCTCAAAAGATGCAGCCCCGAGGTGTCTCCTGATAGGGGGTAGTTAAGTAGAAATTCACTGCTCAGCTGACCCGGCAGAAGCAAATGTATACCAAAAATGTACCCAGAATGAGCTTTTCAGTGAACAGCAGCCAGGCACATTTTAGCTAGTTTTACTTGTAAGTGGGGTTGTAAACGCTTTTCAGGCTCAGTACTGCGCTCAAAAGATGCAGCCCTGAGGTCTCTCCTGATAGGAGATAGTTAAGTAGAAATTCACTGCTCAGCTGACCCGGCAGAAGCAAATGTATACCAAAAATGTACCCAGAATGAGCTTTTCAGTGAACAGCAGCCAGGCACATTTTAGCTAGTTTTACTTGTAAGTGGGGTTGGAAATGCTTTTCAGGCTCAGTACTGCGCTCAAAAGATGCAGCCCTGAGGTCTCTCCTGATAGGAGGTAGTTAAGTAGAAATTCACTGCTCAGCTGACCCGGCAGAAGCAAATGTATACCAAAAATGTACCCAGAATAAGCTTTTCAGTGAACAGCAGCCAGGCACATTTTAGCTAGTTTTACTTGTAAGTGGGGTTGGAAACGCTTTTCAGGCTCAGTACTGCGCTCAAAAGATGCAGCCCTGAGGTCTCTCCTGATAGGAGGTAGTTAAGTAGAAATTCACTGCTCAGCTGACCCGGCAGAAGCAAATGTATACCAAAAATGTACCAGAATGAGCTTTTCAGTGAACGGCAGCCAGGCACATTTTAGCTAGTTTTACTTGTAAGTGGGGTTGGAAACGCTTTTCAGGCTCAGTACTGCGCTCAACAGATGCAGCCCTGAGGTCTCTCCTGATAGGAGATAGTTAAGTAGAAATTCACAGCTCAGCTGACCCGGCAGAAGCAAATGTATACCAAAAATGTACCCAGAATGAGCTTTTCAGTGAACAGCAGCCAGGCACATTTTAGCTAGTTTTACTTGTAAGTGGGGTTGTAAATGCTTTTCAGGCTCAGTACTGCACTCAAAAGATGCAGCCCTGAGGTCTCTCCTGATAGGAGGTAGTTAAGTAGAAATTCACTGCTCAGCTGACCCGGCAGAAGCAAATGTATACCAAAAATGTACCAGAATGAGCTTTTCAGTGAACAGCAGCCAGGCACATTTTAGCTAGTTTTACTTGTAAGTGGGGTTGTAAACGCTTTTCAGGCTCAGTACTGCGCTCAAAAGATGCAGCCCTGAGGTCTCTCCTGATAGGAGGTAGTTAAGTAGAAATTCACTGCTCAGCTGACCCGGCAGAAGCAAATGTATACCAAAAATGTACCAGAATGAGCTTTTCAGTGAACAGCAGCCAGGCACATTTTAGCTAGTTTTACTTGTAAGTGGGGTTGTAAACGCTTTTCAGGCTCAGTACTGCGCTCAAAAGATGCAGCCCTGAGGTCTCTCCTGATAGGAGGTAGTTAAGTAGAAATTCACTGCTCAGCTGACCCGGCAGAAGCAAATGTATACCAAAAATGTACCCAGAATGAGCTTTTCAGTTAACAGCAGCCAGGCACATTTTAGCTAGTTTTACTTGTAACTGGGGTTGTAAACGGTTTTCAGGCTCAGTACTGCGCTCAAAAGATGCAGCCCTGAGGTCTCTCCTGATAGGAGGTAGTTAAGTAAAAATTCACTGCTCAGCTGACCCGGCAGAAGCAAATGTATACCAAAAATGTACCCAGAATGAGCTTTTCAGTGAACAGCAGCCAGGCACATTTTAGCTAGTTTTACTTGTAAGTGGGGTTGGAAACGCTTTTCAGGCTCAGTACTGCGCTCAAAAGATGCAGCCCTGAGGTCTCTCCTGATAGGAGGTAGTTAAGTAGAAATTCACTGCTCAGCTGACCCGGCAGAAGCAAATGTATACCAAAAATGTACCCAGAATGAGCTTTTCAGTGAACAGCAGCCAGGCACATCTTAGCTAGTTTAACTTGTAAGTGGGGTTGTAAACGCTTTTCAGGCTCAGTACTGCGCTCAAAAGATGCAGCCCTGAGGTCTCTCCTGATAGGGGGTAGTTAAGTAGAAATTCACTGTTCAGCTGACCCGGCAGAAGCAAATGTATACCAAAAATGTACCCAGAATGAGCTTTTCAGTGAACAGCAGCCAGGCACATTTTAGCTAGTTTTACTTGTAAGTGGGGTTGGAAACGCTTTTCAGGCTCAGTACTGCGCTCAAAAGATGCAGCCCTGAGGTCTCTCCTGATAGGAGGTAGTTAAGTAGAAATTCACTGTTCAGCTGACCCGGCAGAAGCAAATGTATACCAAAAATGTACCCAGAATGAGCTTTTCAGTGAACAGCAGCCAGGCACATTTTAGCTAGTTTTACTTGTAAGTGGGGTTGGAAACGCTTTTCAGGCTCAGTACTGCGCACAAAAGATGCAGCCTTGATGTCTCTCCTTGATAGGAGGTAGTTAAGTAGAAATTCACTGCTCAGCTGACCCGGCAGAATCAAATGTATACCAAAAATGTACCCAGAATGAGCTTTTCAGTGAACAGCAGCCAGGCACATTTTAGCTAGTTTTACTTGTAAGTGGGGTTGTAAACGCTTTTCAGGCTCAGTACTGCGCTCAAAAGATGTAGCCTGAGGTCTCTCCTGATAGGAGATAGTTAAGTAGAAATTCACTGCTCAGCTGACCCGGCAGAAGCAAATGTATACCAAAAATGTACCCAGAATGAGCTTTTCAGTGAACAGCAGCCAGGCACATTTTAGCTAGTTTTACTTGTAACTGGGGTTGTAAACGCTTTTCAGGCTCAGTACTGCGCTCAAAAGATGCAGCCCTGAGGTCTCTCCTGATAGGAGGTAGTTAAGTAGAAATTCACTGTTCAGCTGACCCGGCAGAAGCAAATGTATACCAAAAATGTACCCAGAATGAGCTTTTCAGTGAACAGCAGCCAGGCACATTTTAGCTAGTTTTACTTGTAAGTGGGGTTGGAAACGCTTTTCAGGCCCAGTACTGCGCTCAAAAGATGCAGCCCTGAGGTCTCTCCTGATAGGAGGTAGTTAAGTAGAAATTCACTGCTCAGCTGACCCGGCAGAAGCAAATGTATACCAAAAATGTACCCAGAATGAGCTTTTCAGTGAACAGCAGCCAGGCACATCTTAGCTAGTTTAACTTGTAACTGGGGTTGTAAACGGTTTTCAGGCTCAGTACTGCGCTCAAAAGATGCAGCCCTGAGGTCTCTCCTGATAGGAGGTAGTTAAGTAAAAATTCACTGCTCAGCTGACCCGGCAGAAGCAAATGTATACCAAAAATGTACCCAGAATAAGCTTTTCAGTGAACAGCAGCCAGGCACATTTTAGCTAGTTTTACTTGTAAGTGGGGTTGGAAACGCTTTTCAGGCTCAGTACTGCGCAGAAAAGATGCAGCCCTGAGGTCTCTCCTGATAGGAGATAGTTAAGTAGAAATTCACTGCTCAGCTGACCCGGCAGAAGCAAATGTATACCAAAAATGTACCCAGAATGAGCTTTTCAGTGAACAGCAGCCAGGCACATTTTAGCTAGTTTTACTTGTAAGTGGGGTTGTAAACGCTTTTCAGGCTCAGTACTGTGCTCAAAAGATGCAGCCCTGAGGTCTCTCCTGATAGGAGGTAGTTAAGTAGAAATTCACTGCTCAGCTGACCCGGCAGAAGCAAATGTATACCAAAAATGTACCCAGAATGAGCTTTTCAGTGAACAGCAGCCAGGCACATTTTAGCTAGTTTTACTTGTAACTGGGGTTGTAAACGCTTTTCAGGCTCAGTACTGCGCTCAAAAGATGCATCCCTGAGGTCTCTCCTGATAGGAGGTAGTTAAGTAGAAATTCACTGCTCAGCTGACCCGGCAGAAGCAAATGTATACCAAAAATGTACCCAGAATGAGCTTTTCAGTGAACAGCAGCCAGGCACATTTTAGCTAGTTTTACTTGTAAGTGGGGTTGTAAACGCTTTTCAGGCTCAGTACTGCGCTCAAAAGATGCAGCCCTGAGGTCTCTCCTGATAGGAGGTAGTTAAGTAGAAATTCACTGCTCAGCTGACCCGGCAGAAGCAAATGTATACCAAAAATGTACCCAGAATGAGCTTTTCAGTGAACAGCAGCCAGGCACATTTTAGCTAGTTTTACTTGTAAGTGGGGTTGTAAACGCTTTTCAGGCTCAGTACTGCGCTCAAAAGATGCAGCCCTGAGGTCTCTCCTGATAGGAGGTAGTTAAGTAGAAATTCACTGCTCAGCTGACCCGGCAGAAGCAAATGTATACCAAAAATGTACCCAGAATGAGCTTTTCAGTTAACAGCAGCCAGGCACATTTTAGCTAGTTTTACTTGTAACTGGGGTTGTAAACGGTTTTCAGGCTCAGTACTGCGCTCAAAAGATGCAGCCCTGAGGTCTCTCCTGATAGGAGGTAGTTAAGTAAAAATTCACTGCTCAGCTGACCCGGCAGAAGCAAATGTATACCAAAAACGTACCCAGAATAAGCTTTTCAGTGAACAGCAGCCAGGCACATTTTAGCTAGTTTTACTTGTAAGTGGGGTTGTAAACGCTTTTCAGGCTCAGTACTGCGCAGAAAAGATGCAGCCCTGAGGTCTCTCCTGATAGGAGATAGTTAAGTAGAAATTCACTGCTCAGCTGACCCGGCAGAAGCAAATGTATACCAAAAATGTACCCAGAATGAGCTTTTCAGTGAACAGCAGCCAGGCACATTTTAGCTAGTTTTACTTGTAAGTGGGGTTGTAAACGCTTTTCAGGCTCAGTACTGCGCTCAAAAGATGCAGCCCTGAGGTCTCTCCTGATAGGAGGTAGTTAAGTAGAAATTCACTGCTCAGCTGACCCGGCAGAAGCAAATGTATACCAAAAATGTACCCAGAATGAGCTTTTCAGTGAACAGCAGCCAGGCACATTTTAGCTAGTTTTACTTGTAACTGGGGTTGTAAACGCTTTTCAGGCTCAGTACTGCGCTCAAAAGATGCAGCCCTGAGGTCTCTCCTGATAGGAGGTAGTTAAGTAGAAATTCACTGCTCAGCTGACCCGGCAGAAGCAAATGTATACCAAAAATGTACCCAGAATGAGCTTTTCAGTGAACAGCAGCCAGGCACATTTTAGCTAGTTTTACTTGTAAGTGGGGTTGTAAACGCTTTTCAGGCTCAGTACTGCGCTCAAAAGATGCAGCCCTGAGGTCTCTCCTGATAGGGGGTAGTTAAGTAGAAATTCACTGTTCAGCTGACCCGGCAGAAGCAAATGTATACCAAAAATGTACCCAGAATGAGCTTTTCAGTGAACAGCAGCCAGGCACATTTTAGCTAGTTTTACTTGTAAGTGGGGTTGGAAACGCTTTTCAGGCTCAGTACTGCGCTCAAAAGATGCAGCCCTGAGGTCTCTCCTGATAGGAGGTAGTTAAGTAGAAATTCACTGCTCAGCTGACCCGGCAGAAGCAAATGTATACCAAAAATGTACCCAGAATGAGCTTTTCAGTGAACAGCAGCCAGGCACATCTTAGCTAGTTTAACTTGTAAGTGGGGTTGTAAACGCTTTTCAGGCTCAGTACTGCACTGAAAAGATGCAGCCCTGAGGTCTCTCCTGATAGGAGGTAGTTAAGTAGAAATTCACTGCTCAGCTGACCCGGCAGAAGCAAATGTATACCAAAAATGTACCAGAATGAGCTTTTCAGTGAACAGCAGCCAAGCACATTTTAGCTAGTTTTACTTGAAAGTGGGGTTGTAAACGCTTTTCAGGCTCAGTACTGCGCTCAAAAGATGCAGCCCTGAGGTCTCTCCTGATAGGAGGTAGTTAAGTAGAAATTCACTGCTCAGCTGACCCGGCAGAAGCAAATGTATACCAAAAATGTACGCAGAATGAGCTTTTCAGTGAACAGCAGCCAGGCACATTTTAGCTAGTTTTACTTGTAAGTGGGGTTGGAAACGCTTTTCAGGCTCAGTACTGCGCACAAAAGATGCAGCCTTGATGTCTCTCCTTGATAGGAGGTAGTTAAGTAGAAATTCACTGCTCAGCTGACCCGGCAGAATCAAATGTATACCAAAAATGTACCCAGAATGAGCTTTTCAGTGAACAGCAGCCAGGCACATTTTAGCTAGTTTTACTTGTAAGTGGGGTTGTAAACGCTTTTCAGGCTCAGTACTGCGCTCAAAAGATGTAGCCTGAGGTCTCTCCTGATAGGAGATAGTTAAGTAGAAATTCACTGCTCAGCTGACCCGGCAGAAGCAAATGTATACCAAAAATGTACCCAGAATGAGCTTTTCAGTGAACAGCAGCCAGGCACATTTTAGCTAGTTTTACTTGTAACTGGGGTTGTAAACGCTTTTCAGGCTCAGTACTGCGCTCAAAAGATGCAGCCCTGAGGTCTCTCCTGATAGGAGGTAGTTAAGTAGAAATTCACTGCTCAGCTGACCCGGCAGAAGCAAATGTATACCAAAAATGTACCCAGAATGAGCTTTTCAGTGAACAGCAGCCAGGCACATTTTAGCTAGTTTTACTTGTAAGTGGGGTTGTAAACGCTTTTCAGGCTCAGTACTGCGCTCAAAAGATGCAGCCCTGAGGTCTCTCCTGATAGGGGGTAGTTAAGTAGAAATTCACTGTTCAGCTGACCCGGCAGAAGCAAATGTATACCAAAAATGTACCCAGAATGAGCTTTTCAGTGAACAGCAGCCAGGCACATTTTAGCTAGTTTTACTTGTAAGTGGGGTTGGAAACGCTTTTCAGGCCCAGTACTGCGCTCAAAAGATGCAGCCCTGAGGTCTCTCCTGATAGGAGGTAGTTAAGTAGAAATTCACTGCTCAGCTGACCCGGCAGAAGCAAATGTATACCAAAAATGTACCCAGAATGAGCTTTTCAGTGAACAGCAGCCAGGCACATCTTAGCTAATTTAACTTGTAACTGGGGTTGTAAACGGTTTTCAGGCTCAGTACTGCGCTCAAAAGATGCAGCCCTGAGGTCTCTCCTGATAGGAGGTAGTTAAGTAAAAATTCACTGCTCAGCTGACCCCGGCAGAAGCAAATGTATACCAAAAATGTACCCAGAATAAGCTTTTCAGTGAACAGCAGCCAGGCACATTTTAGCTAGTTTTACTTGTAAGTGGGGTTGGAAACGCTTTTCAGGCTCAGTACTGCGCAGAAAAGATGCAGCCCTGAGGTCTCTCCTGATAGGAGATAGTTAAGTAGAAATTCACTGCTCAGCTGACCCGGCAGAAGCAAATGTATACCAAAAATGTACCCAGAATGAGCTTTTCAGTGAACAGCAGCCAGGCACATTTTAGCTAGTTTTACTTGTAAGTGGGGTTGTAAACGCTTTTCAGGCTCAGTACTGCGCTCAAAAGATGCAGCCCTGAGGTCTCTCCTGATAGGAGGTAGTTAAGTAGAAATTCACTGCTCAGCTGACCCGGCAGAAGCAAATGTATACCAAAAATGTACCCAGAATGAGCTTTTCAGTGAACAGCAGCCAGGCACATTTTAGCTAGTTTTACTTGTAACTGGGGTTGTAAACGCTTTTCAGGCTCAGTACTGCGCTCAAAAGATGCAGCCCTGAGGTCTCTCCTGATAGGAGGTAGTTAAGTAGAAATTCACTGCTCAGCTGACCCGGCAGAAGCAAATGTATACCAAAAATGTACCCAGAATGAGCTTTTCAGTGAACAGCAGCCAGGCACATTTTAGCTAGTTTTACTTGTAAGTGGGGTTGTAAACGCTTTTCAGGCTCAGTACTGCGCTCAAAAGATGCAGCCCTGAGGTCTCTCCTGATAGGGGGTAGTTAAATAGAAATTCACTGTTCAGCTGACCCGGCAGAAGCAAATGTATACCAAAAATGTACCCAGAATGAGCTTTTCAGTGAACAGCAGCCAGGCACATTTTAGCTAGTTTTACTTGTAAGTGGGGTTGGAAACGCTTTTCAGGCTCAGTACTGCGCTCAAAAGATGCAGCCCTGAGGTCTCTCCTGATAGGAGGTAGTTAAGTAGAAATTCACTGCTCAGCTGACCCGGCAGAAGCAAATGTATACCAAAAATGTACCCAGAATGAGCTTTTCAGTGAACAGCAGCCAGGCACATCTTAGCTAGTTTAACTTGTAAGTGGGGTTGTAAACGCTTTTCAGGCTCAGTACTGCACTGAAAAGATGCAGCCCTGAGGTCTCTCCTGATAGGAGGTAGTTAAGTAGAAATTCACTGCTCAGCTGACCCGGCAGAAGCAAATGTATACCAAAAATGTACCAGAATGAGCTTTTCAGTGAACAGCAGCCAAGCACATTTTAGCTAGTTTTACTTGTAAGTGGGGTTGTAAACGCTTTTCAGGCTCAGTACTGCGCTCAAAAGATGCAGCCCTGAGGTCTCTCCTGATAGGAGGTAGTTAAGTAGAAATTCACTGCTCAGCTGACCCGGCAGAAGCAAATGTATACCAAAAATGTACGCAGAATGAGCTTTTCAGTGAACAGCAGCCAGGCACATTTTAGCTAGTTTTACTTGTAAGTGGGGTTGGAAACGCTTTTCAGGCTCAGTACTGTGCACAAAAGATGCAGCCTTGATGTCTCTCCTTGATAGGAGGTAGTTAAGTAGAAATTCACTGCTCAGCTGACCCGGCAGAATCAAATGTATACCAAAAATGTACCCAGAATGAGCTTTTCAGTGAACAGCAGCCAGGCACATTTTAGCTAGTTTTACTTGTAAGTGGGGTTGTAAACGCTTTTCAGGCTCAGTACTGCGCTCAAAAGATGTAGCCTGAGGTCTCTCCTGATAGGAGATAGTTAAGTAGAAATTCACTGCTCAGCTGACCCGGCAGAAGCAAATGTATACCAAAAATGTACCCAGAATGAGCTTTTCAGTGAACAGCAGCCAGGCACATTTTAGCTAGTTTTACTTGTAACTGGGGTTGTAAACGCTTTTCAGGCTCAGTACTGCGCTCAAAAGATGCAGCCCTGAGGTCTCTCCTGATAGGAGGTAGTTAAGTAGAAATTCACTGCTCAGCTGACCCGGCAGAAGCAAATGTATACCAAAAATGTACCCAGAATGAGCTTTTCAGTGAACAGCAGCCAGGCACATTTTAGCTAGTTTTACTTGTAAGTGGGGTTGTAAACGCTTTTCAGGCTCAGTACTGCGCTCAAAAGATGCAGCCCTGAGGTCTCTCCTGATAGGGGGTAGTTAAGTAGAAATTCACTGTTCAGCTGACCCGGCAGAAGCAAATGTATACCAAAAATGTACCCAGAATGAGCTTTTCAGTGAACAGCAGCCAGGCACATTTTAGCTAGTTTTACTTGTAAGTGGGGTTGGAAACGCTTTTCAGGCTCAGTACTGCGCTCAAAAGATGCAGCCCTGAGGTCTCTCCTGATAGGAGGTAGTTAAGTAGAAATTCACTGCTCAGCTGACCCGGCAGAAGCAAATGTATACCAAAAATGTACCCAGAATGAGCTTTTCAGTGAACAGCAGCCAGGCACATCTTAGCTAGTTTAACTTGTAAGTGGGGTTGTAAACGCTTTTCAGGCTCAGTACTGCACTGAAAAGATGCAGCCCTGAGGTCTCTCCTGATAGGAGGTAGTTAAGTAGAAATTCACTGCTCAGCTGACCCGGCAGAAGCAAATGTATACCAAAAATGTACCAGAATGAGCTTTTCAGTGAACAGCAGCCAAGCAAATTTTAGCTAGTTTTACTTGTAAGTGGGGTTGTAAACGCTTTTCAGGCTCAGTACTGCGCTCAAAAGATGCAGCCCTGAGGTCTCTCCTGATAGGAGGTAGTTAAGTAGAAATTCACTGCTCAGCTGACCCGGCAGAAGCAAATGTATACCAAAAATGTACGCAGAATGAGCTTTTCAGTGAACAGCAGCCAGGCACATTTTAGCTAGTTTTACTTGTAAGTGGGGTTGGAAACGCTTTTCAGGCTCAGTACTGCGCACAAAAGATGCAGCCTTGATGTCTCTCCTTGATAGGAGGTAGTTAAGTAGAAATTCACTGCTCAGCTGACCCGGCAGAATCAAATGTATACCAAAAATGTACCCAGAATGAGCTTTTCAGTGAACAGCAGCCAGGCACATTTTAGCTAGTTTTACTTGTAAGTGGGGTTGTAAACGCTTTTCAGGCTCAGTACTGCGCTCAAAAGATGTAGCCTGAGGTCTCTCCTGATAGGAGATAGTTAAGTAGAAATTCACTGCTCAGCTGACCCGGCAGAAGCAAATGTATACCAAAAATGTACCCAGAATGAGCTTTTCAGTGAACAGCAGCCAGGCACATTTTAGCTAGTTTTACTTGTAAGTGGGGTTGTAAATGCTTTTCAGGCTCAGTACTGCGCTCAAAAGATGCAGCCCTGAGGTCTCTCCTGATAGGAGGTAGTTAAGTAGAAATTCACTGCTCAGCTGACCCGGCAGAAGCAAATGTATACCAAAAATGTACCCAGAATGAGCTTTTCAGTGAACAGCAGCCAGGCACATTTTAGCTAGTTTTACTTGTAACTGGGGTTGTAAACGGTTTTCAGGCTCAGTACTGCGCTCAAAAGATGCAGCCCTGAGGTCTCTCCTGATAGGGGGTACTTAAGTAGAAATACACTGCTCAGCTGACCCGGCAGAAGCAAATGTATTCCAAAAATGTACCCAGAATGAGCTTTTCAGTGAACAGCAGCCAGGCACATTTTGGCTAGTTTTACTTGTAAGTGGGGTTGTAAACGCTTTTCAGGCTCAGTACTGCGCTCAAAAGATGCAGCCCTGAGGTCTCTCCTGATAGGAGGTGGTTAAGTAGAAATTCACTGCTCAGCTGACCCGGCAGAAGCAAATGTATACCAAAAATTTACCCTGAATGAGCTTTTCAGTGAACAGCAGCCAGGCACATTTTAGCTAGTTTTACATGTAACTGGGGTTGTAAACGGTTTTCAGGCACAGTACTGCGCTCAAAAGATGCAGCCCTGAGGTCTCTCCTGATAGGGGGTAGTTAAGTAGAAATTCACTGCTCAGCTGACCCGGCAGAAGCAAATGTATACCAAAAATGTACCCAGAATGAGCTTTTCAGTGAACCAGCAGCCAGGCACATTTTAGCTAGTTTTACTTGTAAGTGGGGTTGTAAACGCTTTTCAGGCTCAGTACTGCGCTCAAAAGATGCAGCCCTGAGGTCTCTCCTGATAGGAGATAGTTAAGTAGAAATTCACTGCTCAGCTGACCCGGCAGAAGCAAATGTATACCAAAAATGTACCCAGAATGAGCTTTTCAGTGAACAGCAGCCAGGCACATTTTAGCTAGTTTTACTTGTAAGTGGGGTTGTAAACGCTTTTCAGGCTCAGTACTGCGCTCAAAAGATGCAGCCCTGAGGTCTCTCCTGATAGGAGGTAGTTAAGTAGAAATTCACTGCTCAGCTGACCCGGCAGAAGCAAATGTATACCAAAAATGTACCAGAATGAGCTTTTCAGTGAACAGCAGCCAGGCACATTTTAGCTAGTTTTACTTGTAAGTGGGGTTGTAAACGCTTTTCAGGCTCAGTACTGCGCTCAAAAGATGCAGCCCTGTGGTCTCTCCTGATAGGAGGTAGTTAAGTAGAAATTCACTGCTCAGCTGACCCGGCAGAAGCAAATGTATTCCAAAAATGTACCCAGAATGAGCTTTTCAGTGAACAGCAGCCAGGCACATTTTGGCTAGTTTTACTTGTAAGTGGGGTTGTAAACGCTTTTCAGGCTCAGTACTGCGCTCAAAAGATGCAGCCCTGAGGTCTCTCCTGATAGGAGGTGGTTAAGTAGAAATTCACTGCTCAGCTGACCCGGCAGAAGCAAATGTATACCAAAAATGTACCCTGAATGAGCTTTTCAGTGAACAGCAGCCAGGCACATTTTAGCTAGTTTTACTTGTAAGTGGGGTTGTAAACGCTTTTCAGGCTCAGTACTGCGCTCAAAAGATGCAGCCCTGAGGTCTCTCCTGATAGGAGATAGTTAAGTAGAAATTCACTGCTCAGCTGACCCGGCAGAAGCAAATGTATACCAAAAATGTACCCAGAATGAGCTTTTCAGTGAACAGCAGCCAGGCACATTTTAGCTAGTTTTACTTGTAAGTGGGGTTGTAAACGCTTTTCAGGCTCAGTACTGCGCTCAAAAGATGCAGCCCTGAGGTCTCTCCTGATAGGAGGTAGTTAAGTAGAAATTCACTGTTCAGCTGACCCAGCAGAAGCAAATGTATACCAAAAATGTACCCAGAATGAGCTTTTCAGTGAACAGCAGCCAGGCACATTTTAGCTAGTTTTACTTGTAAGTGGGGTTGGAAATGCTTTTCAGGCTCAGTACTGCGCTCAAAAGATGCAGCCCTGAGGTCTCTCCTGATAGGAGGTAGTTAAGTAGAAATTCACTGCTCAGCTGACCCGGCAGAAGCAAATGTATACCAAAAATGTACCCAGAATAAGCTTTTCAGTGAACAGCAGCCAGGCACATTTTAGCTAGTTTTACTTGTAAGTGGGGTTGGAAACGCTTTTCAGGCTCAGTACTGCGCTCAAAAGATGCAGCCCTGAGGTCTCTCCTGATAGGAGGTAGTTAAGTAGAAATTCACTGCTCAGCTGACCCGGCAGAAGCAAATGTAAACAAAAAATGTACCAGAATGAGCTTTTCAGTGAACAGCAGCCAGGCACATTTTAGCTAGTTTTACTTGTAAGTGGGGTTGGAAACGCTTTTCAGGCTCAGTACTGCGCTCAAAAGATGCAGCCCTGAGGTCTCTCCTGATAGGAGATAGTTAAGTAGAAATTCACTGCTCAGCTGACCCGGCAGAAGCAAATGTATACCAAAAATGTACCCAGAATGAGCTTTTCGGTGAACAGCAGCCAGGCACATTTTAGCTAGTTTTACTTGTAAGTGGGGTTGGAAACGCTTTTCAGGCTCAGTACTGCGCTCAAAAGATGCATCCCTGAGGTCTCTCCTGATAGGAGGTAGTTAAGTAGAAATTCACTGCTCAGCTGACCCGGCAGAAGCAAATGTATACCAAAAATGTACCCAGAATAAGCTTTTCAGTGAACAGCAGCCAGGCACATTTTAGCTAGTTTTACTTGTAAGTGGGGTTGGAAACGCTTTTCAGGCTCAGTACTGCGCAGAAAAGATGCAGCCCTGAGGTCTCTCCTGATAGGAGATAGTTAAGTAGAAATTCACTGCTCAGCTGACCCGGCAGAAGCAAATGTATACCAAAAATGTACCCAGAATGAGCTTTTCAGTGAACAGCAGCCAGGCACATTTTAGCTAGTTTTACTTGTAAGTGGGGTTGTAAACGCTTTTCAGGCTCAGTACTGCGCTCAAAAGATGCAGCCCTGAGGTCTCTCCTGATAGGAGGTAGTTAAGTAGAAATTCACTGCTCAGCTGACCCGGCAGAAGCAAATGTATACCAAAAATGTACCCAGAATGAGCTTTTCAGTGAACAGCAGCCAGGCACATTTTAGCTAGTTTTACTTGTAACTGGGGTTGTAAACGCTTTTCAGGCTCAGTACTGCGCTCAAAAGATGCAGCCCTGAGGTCTCTCCTGATAGGAGGTAGTTAAGTAGAAATTCACTGCTCAGCTGACCCGGCAGAAGCAAATGTATACCAAAAATGTACCCAGAATGAGCTTTTCAGTGAACAGCAGCCAGGCACATTTTAGCTAGTTTTACTTGTAAGTGGGGTTGTAAACGCTTTTCAGGCTCAGTACTGCGCTCAAAAGATGCAGCCCTGAGGTCTCTCCTGATAGGGGGTAGTTAAGTAGAAATTCACTGTTCAGCTGACCCGGCAGAAGCAAATGTATACCAAAAATGTACCCAGAATGAGCTTTTCAGTGAACAGCAGCCAGGCACATTTTAGCTAGTTTTACTTGTAAGTGGGGTTGGAAACGCTTTTCAGGCTCAGTACTGCGCTCAAAAGATGCAGCCCTGAGGTCTCTCCTGATAGGAGGTAGTTAAGTAGAAATTCACTGCTCAGCTGACCCGGCAGAAGCAAATGTATACCAAAAATGTACCCAGAATGAGCTTTTCAGTGAACAGCAGCCAGGCACATCTTAGCTAGTTTAACTTGTAAGTGGGGTTGTAAACGCTTTTCAGGCTCAGTACTGCGCACAAAAGATGCAGCCTTGATGTCTCTCCTGATAGGAGGTAGTTAAGTAGAAATTCACTGCTCAGCTGACCCGGCAGAATCAAATGTATACCAAAAATGTACCCAGAATGAGCTTTTCAGTGAACCAGCAGCCAGGCACATTTTAGCTAGTTTTACTTGTAAGTGGGGTTGTAAACGCTTTTCAGGCTCAGTACTGCGCTCAAAAGATGCAGCCCTGAGGTCTCTCCTGATAGGAGATAGTTAAGTAGAAATTCACTGCTCAGCTGACCCGGCAGAAGCAAATGTATACCAAAAATGTACCCAGAATGAGCTTTTCAGTGAACAGCAGCCAGGCACATTTTAGCTAGTTCTACTTGTAAGTGGGGTTGTAAACGCTTTTCAGGCTCAGTACTGCGCTCAAAAGATGCAGCCCTGAGGTCTCTCCTGATAGGAGGTAGTTAAGTAGAAATTCACTGCTCAGCTGACCCGGCAGAAGCAAATGTATACCAAAAATGTACCCAGAATGAGCTTTTCAGTGAACAGCAGCCAGGCACATTTTAGCTAGTTTTACTTGTAAGTGGGGTTGTAAACGCTTTTCAGGCTCAGTACTGCGCTCAAAAGATGCAGCCCTGTGGTCTCTCCTGATAGGAGGTAGTTAAGTAGAAATTCACTGCTCAGCTGACCCGGCAGAAGCAAATGTATTCCAAAAATGTACCCAGAATGAGCTTTTCAGTGAACAGCAGCCAGGCACATTTTGGCTAGTTTTACTTGTAAGTGGGGTTGTAAACGCTTTTCAGGCTCAGTACTGCGCTCAAAAGATGCAGCCCTGAGGTCTCTCCTGATAGGAGGTAGTTAAGTAGAAATTCACTGCTCAGCTGACCCGGCAGAAGCAAATGTATACCAAAAATGTACCAGAATGAGCTTTTCAGTGAACAGCAGCCAGGCACATTTTAGCTAGTTTTACTTGTAAGTGGGGTTGTAAACGCTTTTCAGGCTCAGTACTGCGCTCAAAAGATGCAGCCCTGAGGTCTCTCCTGATAGGAGGTAGTTAAGTAGAAATTCACTGCTCAGCTGACCCGGCAGAAGCAAATGTATACCAAAAATGTACCAGAATGAGCTTTTCAGTGAACAGCAGCCAGGCACATTTTAGCTAGTTTTACTTGTAAGTGTGGTTGTAAACGCTTTTCAGGCTCAGTACTGCGCTCAAAAGATGCAGCCCTGAGGTCTCTCCTGATAGGAGGTAGTTAAGTAGAAATTCACTGCTCAGCTGACCCGGCAGAAGCAAATGTATACCAAAAATGTACCCAGAATGAGCTTTTCAGTGAACAGCAGCCAGGCACATTTTAGCTAGTTTTACTTGTAAGTGGGGTTGTAAACGCTTTTCAGGCTCAGTACTGCGCTCAAAAGATGCAGCCCTGAGGTCTCTCCTGATAGGAGGTAGTTAAGTAGAAATTCACTGTTCAGCTGACCCAGCAGAAGCAAATGTATACCAAAAATGTACCCAGAATGAGCTTTTCAGTGAACAGCAGCCAGGCACATTTTAGCTAGTTTTACTTGTAAGTGGGGTTGGAAATGCTTTTCAGGCTCAGTACTGCGCTCAAAAGATGCAGCCCTGAGGTCTCTCCTGATAGGAGGTAGTTAAGTAGAAATTCACTGCTCAGCTGACCCGGCAGAAGCAAATGTATACCAAAAATGTACCCAGAATAAGCTTTTCAGTGAACAGCAGCCAGGCACATTTTAGCTAGTTTTACTTGTAAGTGGGGTTGGAAACGCTTTTCAGGCTCAGTACTGCGCTCAAAAGATGCAGCCCTGAGGTCTCTCCTGATAGGAGGTAGTTAAGTAGAAATTCACTGCTCAGCTGACCCGGCAGAAGCAAATGTAAACAAAAAATGTACCAGAATGAGCTTTTCAGTGAACAGCAGCCAGGCACATTTTAGCTAGTTTTACTTGTAAGTGGGGTTGGAAACGCTTTTCAGGCTCAGTACTGCGCTCAAAAGATGCAGCCCTGAGGTCTCTCCTGATAGGAGATAGTTAAGTAGAAATTCACTGCTCAGCTGACCCGGCAGAAGCAAATGTATACCAAAAATGTACCCAGAATGAGCTTTTCGGTGAACAGCAGCCAGGCACATTTTAGCTAGTTTTACTTGTAAGTGGGGTTGGAAACGCTTTTCAGGCTCAGTACTGCGCTCAAAAGATGCATCCCTGAGGTCTCTCCTGATAGGAGGTAGTTAAGTAGAAATTCACTGCTCAGCTGACCCGGCAGAAGCAAATGTATACCAAAAATGTACCCAGAATGAGCTTTTCAGTGAACAGCAGCCAGGCACATTTTAGCTAGTTTTACTTGTAAGTGGGGTTGGAAACGCTTTTCAGGCTCAGTACTGCGCAGAAAAGATGCAGCCCTGAGGTCTCTCCTGATAGGAGATAGTTAAGTAGAAATTCACTGCTCAGCTGACCCGGCAGAAGCAAATGTATACCAAAAATGTACCCAGAATGAGCTTTTCAGTGAACAGCAGCCAGGCACATTTTAGCTAGTTTTACTTGTAAGTGGGGTTGTAAACGCTTTTCAGGCTCAGTACTGCGCTCAAAAGATGCAGCCCTGAGGTCTCTCCTGATAGGAGGTAGTTAAGTAGAAATTCACTGCTCAGCTGACCCGGCAGAAGCAAATGTATACCAAAAATGTACCCAGAATGAGCTTTTCAGTGAACAGCAGCCAGGCACATTTTAGCTAGTTTTACTTGTAACTGGGGTTGTAAACGCTTTTCAGGCTCAGTACTGCGCTCAAAAGATGCAGCCCTGAGGTCTCTCCTGATAGGAGGTAGTTAAGTAGAAATTCACTGCTCAGCTGACCCGGCAGAAGCAAATGTATACCAAAAATGTACCCAGAATGAGCTTTTCAGTGAACAGCAGCCAGGCACATTTTAGCTAGTTTTACTTGTAAGTGGGGTTGTAAACGCTTTTCAGGCTCAGTACTGCGCTCAAAAGATGCAGCCCTGAGGTCTCTCCTGATAGGGGGTAGTTAAGTAGAAATTCACTGTTCAGCTGACCCGGCAGAAGCAAATGTATACCAAAAATGTACCCAGAATGAGCTTTTCAGTGAACAGCAGCCAGGCACATTTTAGCTAGTTTTACTTGTAAGTGGGGTTGGAAACGCTTTTCAGGCTCAGTACTGCGCTCAAAAGATGCAGCCCTGAGGTCTCTCCTGATAGGAGGTAGTTAAGTAGAAATTCACTGCTCAGCTGACCCGGCAGAAGCAAATGTATACCAAAAATGTACCCAGAATGAGCTTTTCAGTGAACAGCAGCCAGGCACATCTTAGCTAGTTTAACTTGTAAGTGGGGTTGTAAACGCTTTTCAGGCTCAGTACTGCACTGAAAAGATGCAGCCCTGAGGTCTCTCCTGATAGGAGGTAGTTAAGTAGAAATTCACTGCTCAGCTGACCCGGCAGAAGCAAATGTATACCAAAAAGTACCAGAATGAGCTTTTCAGTGAACAGCAGCCAAGCACATTTTAGCTAGTTTTACTTGTAAGTGGGGTTGTAAACGCTTTTCAGGCTCAGTACTGTGCTCAAAAGATGCAGCCCTGAGGTCTCTCCTGATAGGAGGTAGTTAAGTAGAAATTCACTGCTCAGCTGACCCGGCAGAAGCAAATGTATACCAAAAATGTACGCAGAATGAGCTTTTCAGTGAACAGCAGCCAGGCACATTTTAGCTAGTTTTACTTGTAAGTGGGGTTGGAAACGCTTTTCAGGCTCAGTACTGCGCACAAAAGATGCAGCCTTGATGTCTCTCCTGATAGGAGGTAGTTAAGTAGAAATTCACTGCTCAGCTGACCCGGCAGAATCAAATGTATACCAAAAATGTACCCAGAATGAGCTTTTCAGTGAACCAGCAGCCAGGCACATTTTAGCTAGTTTTACTTGTAAGTGGGGTTGTAAACGCTTTTCAGGCTCAGTACTGCGCTCAAAAGATGCAGCCCTGAGGTCTCTCCTGATAGGAGATAGTTAAGTAGAAATTCACTGCTCAGCTGACCCGGCAGAAGCAAATGTATACCAAAAATGTACCCAGAATGAGCTTTTCAGTGAACAGCAGCCAGGCACATTTTAGCTAGTTTTACTTGTAAGTGGGGTTGTAAACGCTTTTCAGGCTCAGTACTGCGCTCAAAAGATGCAGCCCTGAGGTCTCTCCTGATAGGAGGTAGTTAAGTAGAAATTCACTGCTCAGCTGACCCGGCAGAAGCAAATGTATACCAAAAATGTACCCAGAATGAGCTTTTCAGTGAACAGCAGCCAGGCACATTTTAGCTAGTTTTACTTGTAAGTGGGGTTGTAAACGCTTTTCAGGCTCAGTACTGCGCTCAAAAGATGCAGCCCTGTGGTCTCTCCTGATAGGAGGTAGTTAAGTAGAAATTCACTGCTCAGCTGACCCGGCAGAAGCAAATGTATTTCAAAAATGTACCCAGAATGAGCTTTTCAGTGAACAGCAGCCAGGCACATTTTGGCTAGTTTTACTTGTAAGTGGGGTTGTAAACGCTTTTCAGGCTCAGTACTGCGCTCAAAAGATGCAGCCCTGAGGTCTCTCCTGATAGGAGGTAGTTAAGTAGAAATTCACTGCTCAGCTGACCCGGCAGAAGCAAATGTACACAAAAAATGTACCAGAATGAGCTTTTCAGTGAACAGCAGCCAGGCACATTTTAGCTAGTTTTACTTGTAAGTGGGGTTGTAAACGCTTTTCAGGCTCAGTACTGCGCTCAAAAGATGCAGCCCTGAGGTCTCTCCTGATAGGAGGTAGTTAAGTAGAAATTCACTGCTCAGCTGACCCGGCAGAAGCAAATGTATACCAAAAATGTACCAGAATGAGCTTTTCAGTGAACAGCAGCCAGGCACATTTTAGCTAGTTTTACTTGTAAGTGTGGTTGTAAACGCTTTTCAGGCTCAGTACTGCGCTCAAAAGATGCAGCCCTGAGGTCTCTCCTGATAGGAGGTAGTTAAGTAGAAATTCACTGCTCAGCTGACCCGGCAGAAGCAAATGTATACCAAAAATGTACCCAGAATGAGCTTTTCAGTTAACAGCAGCCAGGCACATTTTAGCTAGTTTTACTTGTAACTGGGGTTGTAAACGGTTTTCAGGCTCAGTACTGCGCTCAAAAGATGCAGCCCTGAGGTCTCTCCTGATAGGAGGTAGTTAAGTAAAAATTCACTGCTCAGCTGACCCGGCAGAAGCAAATGTATACCAAAAATGTACCCAGAATAAGCTTTTCAGTGAACAGCAGCCAGGCACATTTTAGCTAGTTTTACTTGTAAGTGGGGTTGGAAACGCTTTTCAGGCTCAGTACTGCGCAGAAAAGATGCAGCCCTGAGGTCTCTCCTGATAGGAGATAGTTAAGTAGAAATTCACTGCTCAGCTGACCCGGCAGAAGCAAATGTATACCAAAAATGTACCCAGAATGAGCTTTTCAGTGAACAGCAGCCAGGCACATTTTAGCTAGTTTTACTTGTAAGTGGGGTTGTAAACGCTTTTCAGGCTCAGTACTGCGCTCAAAAGATGCAGCCCTGAGGTCTCTCCTGATAGGAGGTAGTTAAGTAGAAATTCACTGCTCAGCTGACCCGGCAGAAGCAAATGTATACCAAAAATGTACCCAGAATGAGCTTTTCAGTGAACAGCAGCCAGGCACATTTTAGCTAGTTTTACTTGTAACTGGGGTTGTAAACGCTTTTCAGGCTCAGTACTGCGCTCAAAAGATGCAGCCCTGAGGTCTCTCCTGATAGGAGGTAGTTAAGTAGAAATTCACTGTTCAGCTGACCCGGCAGAAGCAAATGTATTCCAAAAATGTACCCAGAATCACCTTTTCAGTGAACAGCAGCCAGGCACATTTTGGCTAGTTTTACTTGTAAGTGGGGTTGTAAACGCTTTTCAGGCTCAGTGCTGCGCTCAAAAGATGCAGCCCTGAGGTCTCTCCTGATAGGAGGTGGTTAAGTAGAAATTCACTGCTCAGCTGACCCGGCAGAAGCAAATGTATACCAAAAATGTACCCTGAAGGAGCTTTTCAGTGAACAGCAGCCAGGCACATTTTAGCTAGTTTTACTTGTAACTGGGGTTGTAAACGGTTTTCAGGCACAGTACTGCGCTCAAAAGATGCAGCCCTGAGGTCTCTCCTGATAGGGGGTAGTTAAGTAGAAATTCACTGCTCAGCTGACCCGGCAGAAGCAAATGTATACCAAAAATGTACCCAGAATGAGCTTTTCAGTGAACAGCAGCCAGGCACATTTTAGCTAGTTTTACTTGTAAGTGGGGTTGTAAACGCTTTTCAGGCTCAGTACTGCGCTCAAAAGATGCAGCCCTGAGGTCTCTCCTGATAGGAGATAGTTAAGTAGAAATTCACTGCTCAGCTGACCCGGCAGAAGCAAATGTATACCAAAAATGTACCCAGAATGAGCTTTTCAGTGAACAGCAGCCAGGCACATTTTAGCTAGTTTTACTTGTAAGTGGGGTTGTAAACGCTTTTCAGGCTCAGTACTGCGCTCAAAAGATGCAGCCCTGAGGTCTCTCCTGATAGGAGGTGGTTAAGTAGAAATTCACTGCTCAGCTGACCCGGCAGAAGCAAATGTATACCAAAAATGTACCCTGAATGAGATTTTCAGTGAACAGCAGCCAGGCACATTTTAGCTAGTTTTACTTGTAACTGGGGTTGTAAACGGTTTTCAGGCACAGTACTGCGCTCAAAAGATGCAGCCCCGAGGTGTCTCCTGATAGGGGGTAGTTAAGTAGAAATTCACTGCTCAGCTGACCCGGCAGAAGCAAATGTATACCAAAAATGTACCCAGAATGAGCTTTTCAGTGAACAGCAGCCAGGCACATTTTAGCTAGTTTTACTTGTAAGTGGGGTTGTAAACGCTTTTCAGGCTCAGTACTGCGCTCAAAAGATGCAGCCCCGAGGTCTCTCCTGATAGGAGATAGTTAAGTAGAAATTCACTGCTCAGCTGACCCGGCAGAAGCAAATGTATACCAAAAATGTACCCAGAATGAGCTTTTCAGTGAACAGCAGCCAGGCACATTTTAGCTAGTTTTACTTGTAAGTGGGGTTGGAAATGCTTTTCAGGCTCAGTACTGCGCTCAAAAGATGCAGCCCTGAGGTCTCTCCTGATAGGAGATAGTTAAGTAGAAATTCACTGCTCAGCTGACCCGGCAGAAGCAAATGTATACCAAAAATGTACCCAGAATGAGCTTTTCAGTGAACAGCAGCCAGGCACATTTTAGCTAGTTTTACTTGTAAGTGGGGTTGGAAACGCTTTTCAGGCTCAGTACTGCGCTCAAAAGATGCAGCCCTGAGGTCTCTCCTGATAGGAGGTAGTTAAGTAGAAATTCACTGCTCAGCTGACCCGGCAGAAGCAAATGTATACCAAAAATGTACCAGAATGAGCTTTTCAGTGAACGGCAGCCAGGCACATTTTAGCTAGTTTTACTTGTAAGTGGGGTTGGAAACGCTTTTCAGGCTCAGTACTGCGCTCAACAGATGCAGCCCTGAGGTCTCTCCTGATAGGAGATAGTTAAGTAGAAATTCACTGCTCAGCTGACCCGGCAGAAGCAAATGTATACCAAAAATGTACCCAGAATGAGCTTTTCAGTGAACAGCAGCCAGGCACATTTTAGCTAGTTTTACTTGTAAGTGGGGTTGTAAATGCTTTTCAGGCTCAGTACTGCACTCAAAAGATGCAGCCCTGAGGTCTCTCCTGATAGGAGGTAGTTAAGTAGAAATTCACTGCTCAGCTGACCCGGCAGAAGCAAATGTATACCAAAAATGTACCAGAATGAGCTTTTCAGTGAACAGCAGCCAGGCACATTTTAGCTAGTTTTACTTGTAAGTGGGGTTGTAAACGCTTTTCAGGCTCAGTACTGCGCTCAAAAGATGCAGCCCTGAGGTCTCTCCTGATAGGAGGTAGTTAAGTAGAAATTCACTGCTCAGCTGACCCGGCAGAAGCAAATGTATACCAAAAATGTACCAGAATGAGCTTTTCAGTGAACAGCAGCCAGGCACATTTTAGCTAGTTTTACTTGTAAGTGGGGTTGTAAACGCTTTTCAGGCTCAGTACTGCGCTCAAAAGATGCAGCCCTGAGGTCTCTCCTGATAGGAGGTAGTTAAGTAGAAATTCACTGCTCAGCTGACCCGGCAGAAGCAAATGTATACCAAAAATGTACCCAGAATGAGCTTTTCAGTTAACAGCAGCCAGGCACATTTTAGCTAGTTTTACTTGTAACTGGGGTTGTAAACGGTTTTCAGGCTCAGTACTGCGCTCAAAAGATGCAGCCCTGAGGTCTCTCCTGATAGGAGGTAGTTAAGTAAAAATTCACTGCTCAGCTGACCCGGCAGAAGCAAATGTATACCAAAAATGTACCCAGAATGAGCTTTTCAGTGAACAGCAGCCAGGCACATTTTAGCTAGTTTTACTTGTAAGTGGGGTTGGAAACGCTTTTCAGGCTCAGTACTGCGCTCAAAAGATGCAGCCCTGAGGTCTCTCCTGATAGGAGGTAGTTAAGTAGAAATTCACTGCTCAGCTGACCCGGCAGAAGCAAATGTATACCAAAAATGTACCCAGAATGAGCTTTTCAGTGAACAGCAGCCAGGCACATCTTAGCTAGTTTAACTTGTAAGTGGGGTTGTAAACGCTTTTCAGGCTCAGTACTGCGCTCAAAAGATGCAGCCCTGAGGTCTCTCCTGATAGGGGGTAGTTAAGTAGAAATTCACTGTTCAGCTGACCCGGCAGAAGCAAATGTATACCAAAAATGTACCCAGAATGAGCTTTTCAGTGAACAGCAGCCAGGCACATTTTAGCTAGTTTTACTTGTAAGTGGGGTTGGAAACGCTTTTCAGGCTCAGTACTGCGCTCAAAAGATGCAGCCCTGAGGTCTCTCCTGATAGGAGGTAGTTAAGTAGAAATTCACTGTTCAGCTGACCCGGCAGAAGCAAATGTATACCAAAAATGTACCCAGAATGAGCTTTTCAGTGAACAGCAGCCAGGCACATTTTAGCTAGTTTTACTTGTAAGTGGGGTTGGAAACGCTTTTCAGGCTCAGTACTGCGCACAAAAGATGCAGCCTTGATGTCTCTCCTTGATAGGAGGTAGTTAAGTAGAAATTCACTGCTCAGCTGACCCGGCAGAATCAAATGTATACCAAAAATGTACCCAGAATGAGCTTTTCAGTGAACAGCAGCCAGGCACATTTTAGCTAGTTTTACTTGTAAGTGGGGTTGTAAACGCTTTTCAGGCTCAGTACTGCGCTCAAAAGATGTAGCCTGAGGTCTCTCCTGATAGGAGATAGTTAAGTAGAAATTCACTGCTCAGCTGACCCGGCAGAAGCAAATGTATACCAAAAATGTACCCAGAATGAGCTTTTCAGTGAACAGCAGCCAGGCACATTTTAGCTAGTTTTACTTGTAACTGGGGTTGTAAACGCTTTTCAGGCTCAGTACTGCGCTCAAAAGATGCAGCCCTGAGGTCTCTCCTGATAGGAGGTAGTTAAGTAGAAATTCACTGTTCAGCTGACCCGGCAGAAGCAAATGTATACCAAAAATGTACCCAGAATGAGCTTTTCAGTGAACAGCAGCCAGGCACATTTTAGCTAGTTTTACTTGTAAGTGGGGTTGGAAACGCTTTTCAGGCCCAGTACTGCGCTCAAAAGATGCAGCCCTGAGGTCTCTCCTGATAGGAGGTAGTTAAGTAGAAATTCACTGCTCAGCTGACCCGGCAGAAGCAAATGTATACCAAAAATGTACCCAGAATGAGCTTTTCAGTGAACAGCAGCCAGGCACATCTTAGCTAGTTTAACTTGTAACTGGGGTTGTAAACGGTTTTCAGGCTCAGTACTGCGCTCAAAAGATGCAGCCCTGAGGTCTCTCCTGATAGGAGGTAGTTAAGTAAAAATTCACTGCTCAGCTGACCCGGCAGAAGCAAATGTATACCAAAAATGTACCCAGAATAAGCTTTTCAGTGAACAGCAGCCAGGCACATTTTAGCTAGTTTTACTTGTAAGTGGGGTTGGAAACGCTTTTCAGGCTCAGTACTGCGCAGAAAAGATGCAGCCCTGAGGTCTCTCCTGATAGGAGATAGTTAAGTAGAAATTCACTGCTCAGCTGACCCGGCAGAAGCAAATGTATACCAAAAATGTACCCAGAATGAGCTTTTCAGTGAACAGCAGCCAGGCACATTTTAGCTAGTTTTACTTGTAAGTGGGGTTGTAAACGCTTTTCAGGCTCAGTACTGCGCTCAAAAGATGCAGCCCTGAGGTCTCTCCTGATAGGAGGTAGTTAAGTAGAAATTCACTGCTCAGCTGACCCGGCAGAAGCAAATGTATACCAAAAATGTACCCAGAATGAGCTTTTCAGTGAACAGCAGCCAGGCACATTTTAGCTAGTTTTACTTGTAACTGGGGTTGTAAACGCTTTTCAGGCTCAGTACTGCGCTCAAAAGATGCATCCCTGAGGTCTCTCCTGATAGGAGGTAGTTAAGTAGAAATTCACTGCTCAGCTGACCCGGCAGAAGCAAATGTATACCAAAAATGTACCCAGAATGAGCTTTTCAGTGAACAGCAGCCAGGCACATTTTAGCTAGTTTTACTTGTAAGTGGGGTTGTAAACGCTTTTCAGGCTCAGTACTGCGCTCAAAAGATGCAGCCCTGAGGTCTCTCCTGATAGGAGGTAGTTAAGTAGAAATTCACTGCTCAGCTGACCCGGCAGAAGCAAATGTATACCAAAAATGTACCCAGAATGAGCTTTTCAGTGAACAGCAGCCAGGCACATTTTAGCTAGTTTTACTTGTAAGTGGGGTTGTAAACGCTTTTCAGGCTCAGTACTGCGCTCAAAAGATGCAGCCCTGAGGTCTCTCCTGATAGGAGGTAGTTAAGTAGAAATTCACTGCTCAGCTGACCCGGCAGAAGCAAATGTATACCAAAAATGTACCCAGAATGAGCTTTTCAGTTAACAGCAGCCAGGCACATTTTAGCTAGTTTTACTTGTAACTGGGGTTGTAAACGGTTTTCAGGCTCAGTACTGCGCTCAAAAGATGCAGCCCTGAGGTCTCTCCTGATAGGAGGTAGTTAAGTAAAAATTCACTGCTCAGCTGACCCGGCAGAAGCAAATGTATACCAAAAACGTACCCAGAATAAGCTTTTCAGTGAACAGCAGCCAGGCACATTTTAGCTAGTTTTACTTGTAAGTGGGGTTGTAAACGCTTTTCAGGCTCAGTACTGCGCAGAAAAGATGCAGCCCTGAGGTCTCTCCTGATAGGAGATAGTTAAGTAGAAATTCACTGCTCAGCTGACCCGGCAGAAGCAAATGTATACCAAAAATGTACCCAGAATGAGCTTTTCAGTGAACAGCAGCCAGGCACATTTTAGCTAGTTTTACTTGTAAGTGGGGTTGTAAACGCTTTTCAGGCTCAGTACTGCGCTCAAAAGATGCAGCCCTGAGGTCTCTCCTGATAGGAGGTAGTTAAGTAGAAATTCACTGCTCAGCTGACCCGGCAGAAGCAAATGTATACCAAAAATGTACCCAGAATGAGCTTTTCAGTGAACAGCAGCCAGGCACATTTTAGCTAGTTTTACTTGTAACTGGGGTTGTAAACGCTTTTCAGGCTCAGTACTGCGCTCAAAAGATGCAGCCCTGAGGTCTCTCCTGATAGGAGGTAGTTAAGTAGAAATTCACTGCTCAGCTGACCCGGCAGAAGCAAATGTATACCAAAAATGTACCCAGAATGAGCTTTTCAGTGAACAGCAGCCAGGCACATTTTAGCTAGTTTTACTTGTAAGTGGGGTTGTAAACGCTTTTCAGGCTCAGTACTGCGCTCAAAAGATGCAGCCCTGAGGTCTCTCCTGATAGGGGGTAGTTAAGTAGAAATTCACTGTTCAGCTGACCCGGCAGAAGCAAATGTATACCAAAAATGTACCCAGAATGAGCTTTTCAGTGAACAGCAGCCAGGCACATTTTAGCTAGTTTTACTTGTAAGTGGGGTTGGAAACGCTTTTCAGGCTCAGTACTGCGCTCAAAAGATGCAGCCCTGAGGTCTCTCCTGATAGGAGGTAGTTAAGTAGAAATTCACTGCTCAGCTGACCCGGCAGAAGCAAATGTATACCAAAAATGTACCCAGAATGAGCTTTTCAGTGAACAGCAGCCAGGCACATCTTAGCTAGTTTAACTTGTAAGTGGGGTTGTAAACGCTTTTCAGGCTCAGTACTGCACTGAAAAGATGCAGCCCTGAGGTCTCGCCTGATAGGAGGTAGTTAAGTAGAAATTCACTGCTCAGCTGACCCGGCAGAAGCAAATGTATACCAAAAATGTACCAGAATGAGCTTTTCAGTGAACAGCAGCCAAGCACATTTTAGCTAGTTTTACTTGAAAGTGGGGTTGTAAACGCTTTTCAGGCTCAGTACTGCGCTCAAAAGATGCAGCCCTGAGGTCTCTCCTGATAGGAGGTAGTTAAGTAGAAATTCACTGCTCAGTTGACCCGGCAGAAGCAAATGTATACCAAAAATGTACGCAGAATGAGCTTTTCAGTGAACAGCAGCCAGGCACATTTTAGCTAGTTTTACTTGTAAGTGGGGTTGGAAACGCTTTTCAGGCTCAGTACTGCGCACAAAAGATGCAGCCTTGATGTCTCTCCTTGATAGGAGGTAGTTAAGTAGAAATTCACTGCTCAGCTGACCCGGCAGAATCAAATGTATACCAAAAATGTACCCAGAATGAGCTTTTCAGTGAACAGCAGCCAGGCACATTTTAGCTAGTTTTACTTGTAAGTGGGGTTGTAAACGCTTTTCAGGCTCAGTACTGCGCTCAAAAGATGTAGCCTGAGGTCTCTCCTGATAGGAGATAGTTAAGTAGAAATTCACTGCTCAGCTGACCCGGCAGAAGCAAATGTATACCAAAAATGTACCCAGAATGAGCTTTTCAGTGAACAGCAGCCAGGCACATTTTAGCTAGTTTTACTTGTAACTGGGGTTGTAAACGCTTTTCAGGCTCAGTACTGCGCTCAAAAGATGCAGCCCTGAGGTCTCTCCTGATAGGAGGTAGTTAAGTAGAAATTCACTGCTCAGCTGACCCGGCAGAAGCAAATGTATACCAAAAATGTACCCAGAATGAGCTTTTCAGTGAACAGCAGCCAGGCACATTTTAGCTAGTTTTACTTGTAAGTGGGGTTGTAAACGCTTTTCAGGCTCAGTACTGCACTCAAAAGATGCAGCCCTGAGGTCTCTCCTGATAGGGGGTAGTTAAGTAGAAATTCACTGTTCAGCTGACCCGGCAGAAGCAAATGTATACCAAAAATGTACCCAGAATGAGCTTTTCAGTGAACAGCAGCCAGGCACATTTTAGCTAGTTTTACTTGTAAGTGGGGTTGGAAACGCTTTTCAGGCCCAGTACTGCGCTCAAAAGATGCAGCCCTGAGGTCTCTCCTGATAGGAGGTAGTTAAGTAGAAATTCACTGCTCAGCTGACCCGGCAGAAGCAAATGTATACCAAAAATGTACCCAGAATGAGCTTTTCAGTGAACAGCAGCCAGGCACATCTTAGCTAATTTAACTTGTAACTGGGGTTGTAAACGGTTTTCAGGCTCAGTACTGCGCTCAAAAGATGCAGCCCTGAGGTCTCTCCTGATAGGAGGTAGTTAAGTAAAAATTCACTGCTCAGCTGACCCCGGCAGAAGCAAATGTATACCAAAAATGTACCCAGAATAAGCTTTTCAGTGAACAGCAGCCAGGCACATTTTAGCTAGTTTTACTTGTAAGTGGGGTTGGAAACGCTTTTCAGGCTCAGTACTGCGCAGAAAAGATGCAGCCCTGAGGTCTCTCCTGATAGGAGATAGTTAAGTAGAAATTCACTGCTCAGCTGACCCGGCAGAAGCAAATGTATACCAAAAATGTACCCAGAATGAGCTTTTCAGTGAACAGCAGCCAGGCACATTTTAGCTAGTTTTACTTGTAAGTGGGGTTGTAAACGCTTTTCAGGCTCAGTACTGCGCTCAAAAGATGCAGCCCTGAGGTCTCTCCTGATAGGAGGTAGTTAAGTAGAAATTCACTGCTCAGCTGACCCGGCAGAAGCAAATGTATACCAAAAATGTACCCAGAATGAGCTTTTCAGTGAACAGCAGCCAGGCACATTTTAGCTAGTTTTACTTGTAACTGGGGTTGTAAACGCTTTTCAGGCTCAGTACTGCGCTCAAAAGATGCAGCCCTGAGGTCTCTCCTGATAGGAGGTAGTTAAGTAGAAATTCACTGCTCAGCTGACCCGGCAGAAGCAAATGTATACCAAAAATGTACCCAGAATGAGCTTTTCAGTGAACAGCAGCCAGGCACATTTTAGCTAGTTTTACTTGTAAGTGGGGTTGTAAACGCTTTTCAGGCTCAGTACTGCGCTCAAAAGATGCAGCCCTGAGGTCTCTCCTGATAGGGGGTAGTTAAATAGAAATTCACTGTTCAGCTGACCCGGCAGAAGCAAATGTATACCAAAAATGTACCCAGAATGAGCTTTTCAGTGAACAGCAGCCAGGCACATTTTAGCTAGTTTTACTTGTAAGTGGGGTTGGAAACGCTTTTCAGGCTCAGTACTGCGCTCAAAAGATGCAGCCCTGAGGTCTCTCCTGATAGGAGGTAGTTAAGTAGAAATTCACTGCTCAGCTGACCCGGCAGAAGCAAATGTATACCAAAAATGTACCCAGAATGAGCTTTTCAGTGAACAGCAGCCAGGCACATCTTAGCTAGTTTAACTTGTAAGTGGGGTTGTAAACGCTTTTCAGGCTCAGTACTGCACTGAAAAGATGCAGCCCTGAGGTCTCTCCTGATAGGAGGTAGTTAAGTAGAAATTCACTGCTCAGCTGACCCGGCAGAAGCAAATGTATACCAAAAATGTACCAGAATGAGCTTTTCAGTGAACAGCAGCCAAGCACATTTTAGCTAGTTTTACTTGTAAGTGGGGTTGTAAACGCTTTTCAGGCTCAGTACTGCGCTCAAAAGATGCAGCCCTGAGGTCTCTCCTGATAGGAGGTAGTTAAGTAGAAATTCACTGCTCAGCTGACCCGGCAGAAGCAAATGTATACCAAAAATGTACGCAGAATGAGCTTTTCAGTGAACAGCAGCCAGGCACATTTTAGCTAGTTTTACTTGTAAGTGGGGTTGGAAACGCTTTTCAGGCTCAGTACTGTGCACAAAAGATGCAGCCTTGATGTCTCTCCTTGATAGGAGGTAGTTAAGTAGAAATTCACTGCTCAGCTGACCCGGCAGAATCAAATGTATACCAAAAATGTACCCAGAATGAGCTTTTCAGTGAACAGCAGCCAGGCACATTTTAGCTAGTTTTACTTGTAAGTGGGGTTGTAAATGCTTTTCAGGCTCAGTACTGCGCTCAAAAGATGTAGCCTGAGGTCTCTCCTGATAGGAGATAGTTAAGTAGAAATTCACTGCTCAGCTGACCCGGCAGAAGCAAATGTATACCAAAAATGTACCCAGAATGAGCTTTTCAGTGAACAGCAGCCAGGCACATTTTAGCTAGTTTTACTTGTAACTGGGGTTGTAAACGCTTTTCAGGCTCAGTACTGCGCTCAAAAGATGCAGCCCTGAGGTCTCTCCTGATAGGAGGTAGTTAAGTAGAAATTCACTGCTCAGCTGACCCGGCAGAAGCAAATGTATACCAAAAATGTACCCAGAATGAGCTTTTCAGTGAACAGCAGCCAGGCACATTTTAGCTAGTTTTACTTGTAAGTGGGGTTGTAAACGCTTTTCAGGCTCAGTACTGCGCTCAAAAGATGCAGCCCTGAGGTCTCTCCTGATAGGGGGTAGTTAAGTAGAAATTCACTGTTCAGCTGACCCGGCAGAAGCAAATGTATACCAAAAATGTACCCAGAATGAGCTTTTCAGTGAACAGCAGCCAGGCACATTTTAGCTAGTTTAACTTGTAAGTGGGGTTGTAAACGCTTTTCAGGCTCAGTACTGCACTGAAAAGATGCAGCCCTGAGGTCTCTCCTGATAGGAGGTAGTTAAGTAGAAATTCACTGCTCAGCTGACCCGGCAGAAGCAAATGTATACCAAAAATGTACCAGAATGAGCTTTTCAGTGAACAGCAGCCAAGCACATTTTAGCTAGTTTTACTTGTAAGTGGGGTTGTAAACGCTTTTCAGGCTCAGTACTGCGCTCAAAAGATGCAGCCCTGAGGTCTCTCCTGATAGGAGGTAGTTAAGTAGAAATTCACTGCTCAGCTGACCCGGCAGAAGCAAATGTATACCGAAAATGTACGCAGAATGAGCTTTTCAGTGAACAGCAGCCAGGCACATTTTAGCTAGTTTTACTTGTAAGTGGGGTTGGAAACGCTTTTCAGGCTCAGTACTGCGCACAAAAGATGCAGCCTTGATGTCTCTCCTTGATAGGAGGTAGTTAAGTAGAAATTCACTGCTCAGCTGACCCGGCAGAATCAAATGTATACCAAAAATGTACCCAGAATGAGCTTTTCAGTGAACAGCAGCCAGGCACATTTTAGCTAGTTTTACTTGTAAGTGGGGTTGTAAACGCTTTTCAGGCTCAGTACTGCGCTCAAAAGATGTAGCCTGAGGTCTCTCCTGATAGGAGATAGTTAAGTAGAAATTCACTGCTCAGCTGACCCGGCAGAAGCAAATGTATACCAAAAATGTACCCAGAATGAGCTTTTCAGTGAACAGCAGCCAGGCACATTTTAGCTAGTTTTACTTGTAAGTGGGGTTGTAAATGCTTTTCAGGCTCAGTACTGCGCTCAAAAGATGCAGCCCTGAGGTCTCTCCTGATAGGAGGTAGTTAAGTAGAAATGCACTGCTCAGCTGACCCGGCAGAAGCAAATGTATACCAAAAATGTACCCAGAATGAGCTTTTCAGTGAACAGCAGCCAGGCACATTTTAGCTAGTTTTACTTGTAACTGGGGTTGTAAACGGTTTTCAGGCTCAGTACTGCGCTCAAAAGATGCAGCCCTGAGGTCTCTCCTGATAGGGGGTACTTAAGTAGAAATACACTGCTCAGCTGACCCGGCAGAAGCAAATGTATTCCAAAAATGTACCCAGAATGAGCTTTTCAGTGAACAGCAGCCAGGCACATTTTGGCTAGTTTTACTTGTAAGTGGGGTTGTAAACGCTTTTCAGGCTCAGTACTGCGCTCAAAAGATGCAGCCCTGAGGTCTCTCCTGATAGGAGGTGGTTAAGTAGAAATTCACTGCTCAGCTGACCCGGCAGAAGCAAATGTATACCAAAAATTTACCCTGAATGAGCTTTTCAGTGAACAGCAGCCAGGCACATTTTAGCTAGTTTTACATGTAACTGGGGTTGTAAACGGTTTTCAGGCACAGTACTGCGCTCAAAAGATGCAGCCCTGAGGTCTCTCCTGATAGGGGGTAGTTAAGTAGAAATTCACTGCTCAGCTGACCCGGCAGAAGCAAATGTATACCAAAAATGTACCAGAATGAGCTTTTCAGTGAACAGCAGCCAGGCACATTTTAGCTAGTTTTACTTGTAAGTGGGGTTGTAAACGCTTTTCAGGCTCAGTACTGCGCTCAAAAGATGCAGCCCTGTGGTCTCTCCTGATAGGAGGTAGTTAAGTAGAAATTCACTGCTCAGCTGACCCGGCAGAAGCAAATGTATTCCAAAAATGTACCCAGAATGAGCTTTTCAGTGAACAGCAGCCAGGCACATTTTGGCTAGTTTTACTTGTAAGTGGGGTTGGAAACGCTTTTCAGGCTCAGTACTGCGCTCAAAAGATGCAGCCCTGAGGTCTCTCCTGATAGGAGGTGGTTAAGTAGAAATTCACTGCTCAGCTGACCCGGCAGAAGCAAATGTATACCAAAAATGTACCCTGAATGAGCTTTTCAGTGAACAGCAGCCAGGCACATTTTAGCTAGTTTTACTTGTAAGTGGGGTTGTAAACGCTTTTCAGGCTCAGTACTGCGCTCAAAAGATGCAGCCCTGAGGTCTCTCCTGATAGGAGGTAGTTAAGTAGAAATTCATTGCTCAGCTGACCCGGCAGAAGCAAATGTATACCAAAAATGTACCCAGAATAAGCTTTTCAGTGAACAGCAGCCAGGCACATTTTAGCTAGTTTTACTTGTAAGTGGGGTTGGAAACGCTTTTCAGGCTCAGTACTGCGCAGAAAAGATGCAGCCCTGAGGTCTCTCCTGATAGGAGATAGTTAAGTAGAAATTCACTGCTCAGCTGACCCGGCAGAAGCAAATGTATACCAAAAATGTACCCAGAATGAGCTTTTCAGTGAACAGCAGCCAGGCACATTTTAGCTAGTTTTACTTGTAAGTGGGGTTGTAAACGCTTTTCAGGCTCAGTACTGCGCTCAAAAGATGCAGCCCTGAGGTCTCTCCTGATAGGAGGTAGTTAAGTAGAAATTCACTGCTCAGCTGACCCGGCAGAAGCAAATGTATACCAAAAATGTACCCAGAATGAGCTTTTCAGTGAACAGCAGCCAGGCACATTTTAGCTAGTTTTACTTGTAACTGGGGTTGTAAACGCTTTTCAGGCTCAGTACTGCGCTCAAAAGATGCAGCCCTGAGGTCTCTCCTGATAGGAGGTAGTTAAGTAGAAATTCACTGCTCAGCTGACCCGGCAGAAGCAAATGTATACCAAAAATGTACCCAGAATGAGCTTTTCAGTGAACAGCAGCCAGGCACATTTTAGCTAGTTTTACTTGTAAGTGGGGTTGTAAACGCTTTTCAGGCTCAGTACTGCGCTCAAAAGATGCAGCCCTGAGGTCTCTCCTGATAGGGGGTAGTTAAGTAGAAATTCACTGTTCAGCTGACCCGGCAGAAGCAAATGTATACCAAAAATGTACCCAGAATGAGCTTTTCAGTGAACAGCAGCCAGGCACATTTTAGCTAGTTTTACTTGTAAGTGGGGTTGGAAACGCTTTTCAGGCTCAGTACTGCGCTCAAAAGATACAGCCCTGAGGTCTCTCCTGATAGGAGGTAGTTAAGTAGAAATTCACTGCTCAGCTGACCCGGCAGAAGCAAATGTATACCAAAAATGTACCCAGAATGAGCTTTTCAGTGAACAGCAGCCAGGCACATCTTAGCTAGTTTAACTTGTAAGTGGGGTTGTAAACGCTTTTCAGGCTCAGTACTGCGCACAAAAGATGCAGCCTTGATGTCTCTCCTGATAGGAGGTAGTTAAGTAGAAATTCACTGCTCAGCTGACCCGGCAGAATCAAATGTATACCAAAAATGTACCCAGAATGAGCTTTTCAGTGAACCAGCAGCCAGGCACATTTTAGCTAGTTTTACTTGTAAGTGGGGTTGTAAACGCTTTTCAGGCTCAGTACTGCGCTCAAAAGATGCAGCCCTGAGGTCTCTCCTGATAGGAGATAGTTAAGTAGAAATTCACTGCTCAGCTGACCCGGCAGAAGCAAATGTATACCAAAAATGTACCCAGAATGAGCTTTTCAGTGAACAGCAGCCAGGCACATTTTAGCTAGTTCTACTTGTAAGTGGGGTTGTAAACGCTTTTCAGGCTCAGTACTGCGCTCAAAAGATGCAGCCCTGAGGTCTCTCCTGATAGGAGGTAGTTAAGTAGAAATTCACTGCTCAGCTGACCCGGCAGAAGCAAATGTATACCAAAAATGTACCCAGAATGAGCTTTTCAGTGAACAGCAGCCAGGCACATTTTAGCTAGTTTTACTTGTAAGTGGGGTTGTAAACGCTTTTCAGGCCCAGTACTGCGCTCAAAAGATGCAGCCCTGTGGTCTCTCCTGATAGGAGGTAGTTAAGTAGAAATTCACTGCTCAGCTGACCCGGCAGAAGCAAATGTATTCCAAAAATGTACCCAGAATGAGCTTTTCAGTGAACAGCAGCCAGGCACATTTTGGCTAGTTTTACTTGTAAGTGGGGTTGTAAACGCTTTTCAGGCTCAGTACTGCGCTCAAAAGATGCAGCCCTGAGGTCTCTCCTGATAGGAGGTAGTTAAGTAGAAATTCACTGCTCAGCTGACCCGGCAGAAGCAAATGTATACCAAAAATGTACCAGAATGAGCTTTTCAGTGAACAGCAGCCAGGCACATTTTAGCTAGTTTTACTTGTAAGTGGGGTTGTAAACGCTTTTCAGGCTCAGTACTGCGCTCAAAAGATGCAGCCCTGAGGTCTCTCCTGATAGGAGGTAGTTAAGTAGAAATTCACTGCTCAGCTGACCCGGCAGAAGCAAATGTATACCAAAAATGTACCAGAATGAGCTTTTCAGTGAACAGCAGCCAGGCACATTTTAGCTAGTTTTACTTGTAAGTGTGGTTGTAAACGCTTTTCAGGCTCAGTACTGCGCTCAAAAGATGCAGCCCTGAGGTCTCTCCTGATAGGAGGTAGTTAAGTAGAAATTCACTGCTCAGCTGACCCGGCAGAAGCAAATGTATACCAAAAATGTACCCAGAATGAGCTTTTCAGTGAACAGCAGCCAGGCACATTTTAGCTAGTTTTACTTGTAAGTGGGGTTGTAAACGCTTTTCAGGCTCAGTACTGCGCTCAAAAGATGCAGCCCTGAGGTCTCTCCTGATAGGAGGTAGTTAAGTAGAAATTCACTGTTCAGCTGACCCAGCAGAAGCAAATGTATACCAAAAATGTACCCAGAATGAGCTTTTCAGTGAACAGCAGCCAGGCACATTTTAGCTAGTTTTACTTGTAAGTGGGGTTGGAAATGCTTTTCAGGCTCAGTACTGCGCTCAAAAGATGCAGCCCTGAGGTCTCTCCTGATAGGAGGTAGTTAAGTAGAAATTCACTGCTCAGCTGACCCGGCAGAAGCAAATGTATACCAAAAATGTACCCAGAATAAGCTTTTCAGTGAACAGCAGCCAGGCACATTTTAGCTAGTTTTACTTGTAAGTGGGGTTGGAAACGCTTTTCAGGCTCAGTACTGCGCTCAAAAGATGCAGCCCTGAGGTCTCTCCTGATAGGAGGTAGTTAAGTAGAAATTCACTGCTCAGCTGACCCGGCAGAAGCAAATGTAAACAAAAAATGTACCAGAATGAGCTTTTCAGTGAACAGCAGCCAGGCACATTTTAGCTAGTTTTACTTGTAAGTGGGGTTGGAAACGCTTTTCAGGCTCAGTACTGCGCTCAAAAGATGCAGCCCTGAGGTCTCTCCTGATAGGAGATAGTTAAGTAGAAATTCACTGCTCAGCTGACCCGGCAGAAGCAAATGTATACCAAAAATGTACCCAGAATGAGCTTTTCGGTGAACAGGTGCCAGGCACATTTTAGCTAGTTTTACTTGTAAGTGGGGTTGGAAACGCTTTTCAGGCTCAGTACTGCGCTCAAAAGATGCATCCCTGAGGTCTCTCCTGATAGGAGGTAGTTAAGTAGAAATTCACTGCTCAGCTGACCCGGCAGAAGCAAATGTATACCAAAAATGTACCCAGAATGAGCTTTTCAGTGAACAGCAGCCAGGCACATTTTAGCTAGTTTTACTTGTAAGTGGGGTTGGAAACGCTTTTCAGGCTCAGTACTGCGCAGAAAAGATGCAGCCCTGAGGTCTCTCCTGATAGGAGATAGTTAAGTAGAAATTCACTGCTCAGCTGACCCGGCAGAAGCAAATGTATACCAAAAATGTACCCAGAATGAGCTTTTCAGTGAACAGCAGCCAGGCACATTTTAGCTAGTTTTACTTGTAAGTGGGGTTGTAAACGCTTTTCAGGCTCAGTACTGCGCTCAAAAGATGCAGCCCTGAGGTCTCTCCTGATAGGAGGTAGTTAAGTAGAAATTCACTGCTCAGCTGACCCGGCAGAAGCAAATGTATACCAAAAATGTACCCAGAATGAGCTTTTCAGTGAACAGCAGCCAGGCACATTTTAGCTAGTTTTACTTGTAACTGGGGTTGTAAACGCTTTTCAGGCTCAGTACTGCGCTCAAAAGATGCAGCCCTGAGGTCTCTCCTGATAGGAGGTAGTTAAGTAGAAATTCACTGCTCAGCTGACCCGGCAGAAGCAAATGTATACCAAAAATGTACCCAGAATGAGCTTTTCAGTGAACAGCAGCCAGGCACATTTTAGCTAGTTTTACTTGTAAGTGGGGTTGTAAACGCTTTTCAGGCTCAGTACTGCGCTCAAAAGATGCAGCCCTGAGGTCTCTCCTGATAGGGGGTAGTTAAGTAGAAATTCACTGTTCAGCTGACCCGGCAGAAGCAAATGTATACCAAAAATGTACCCAGAATGAGCTTTTCAGTGAACAGCAGCCAGGCACATTTTAGCTAGTTTTACTTGTAAGTGGGGTTGGAAACGCTTTTCAGGCTCAGTACTGCGCTCAAAAGATGCAGCCCTGAGGTCTCTCCTGATAGGAGGTAGTTAAGTAGAAATTCACTGCTCAGCTGACCCGGCAGAAGCAAATGTATACCAAAAATGTACCCAGAATGAGCTTTTCAGTGAACAGCAGCCAGGCACATCTTAGCTAGTTTAACTTGTAAGTGGGGTTGTAAACGCTTTTCAGGCTCAGTACTGCACTGAAAAGATGCAGCCCTGAGGTCTCTCCTGATAGGAGGTAGTTAAGTAGAAATTCACTGCTCAGCTGACCCGGCAGAAGCAAATGTATACCAAAAATGTACCAGAATGAGCTTTTCAGTGAACAGCAGCCAAGCACATTTTAGCTAGTTTTACTTGTAAGTGGGGTTGTAAACGCTTTTCAGGCTCAGTACTGTGCTCAAAAGATGCAGCCCTGAGGTCTCTCCTGATAGGAGGTAGTTAAGTAGAAATTCACTGCTCAGCTGACCCGGCAGAAGCAAATGTATACCAAAAATGTACGCAGAATGAGCTTTTCAGTGAACAGCAGCCAGGCACATTTTAGCTAGTTTTACTTGTAAGTGGGGTTGGAAACGCTTTTCAGGCTCAGTACTGCGCACAAAAGATGCAGCCTTGATGTCTCTCCTGATAGGAGGTAGTTAAGTAGAAATTCACTGCTCAGCTGACCCGGCAGAATCAAATGTATACCAAAAATGTACCCAGAATGAGCTTTTCAGTGAACCAGCAGCCAGGCACATTTTAGCTAGTTTTACTTGTAAGTGGGGTTGTAAACGCTTTTCAGGCTCAGTACTGCGCTCAAAAGATGCAGCCCTGAGGTCTCTCCTGATAGGAGATAGTTAAGTAGAAATTCACTGCTCAGCTGACCCGGCAGAAGCAAATGTATACCAAAAATGTACCCAGAATGAGCTTTTCAGTGAACAGCAGCCAGGCACATTTTAGCTAGTTTTACTTGTAAGTGGGGTTGTAAACGCTTTTCAGGCTCAGTACTGCGCTCAAAAGATGCAGCCCTGAGGTCTCTCCTGATAGGAGGTAGTTAAGTAGAAATTCACTGCTCAGCTGACCCGGCAGAAGCAAATGTATACCAAAAATGTACCCAGAATGAGCTTTTCAGTGAACAGCAGCCAGGCACATTTTAGCTAGTTTTACTTGTAAGTGGGGTTGTAAACGCTTTTCAGGCTCAGTACTGCGCTCAAAAGATGCAGCCCTGTGGTCTCTCCTGATAGGAGGTAGTTAAGTAGAAATTCACTGCTCAGCTGACCCGGCAGAGCAAATGTATTTCAAAAATGTACCCAGAATGAGCTTTTCAGTGAACAGCAGCCAGGCACATTTTGGCTAGTTTTACTTGTAAGTGGGGTTGTAAACGCTTTTCAGGCTCAGTACTGCGCTCAAAAGATGCAGCCCTGAGGTCTCTCCTGATAGGAGGTAGTTAAGTAGAAATTCACTGCTCAGCTGACCCGGCAGAAGCAAATGTATACCAAAAATGTACCAGAATGAGCTTTTCAGTGAACAGCAGCCAGGCACATTTTAGCTAGTTTTACTTGTAAGTGGGGTTGTAAACGCTTTTCAGGCTCAGTACTGCGCTCAAAAGATGCAGCCCTGAGGTCTCTCCTGATAGGAGGTAGTTAAGTAGAAATTCACTGCTCAGCTGACCCGGCAGAAGCAAATGTATACCAAAAATGTACCAGAATGAGCTTTTCAGTGAACAGCAGCCAGGCACATTTTAGCTAGTTTTACTTGTAAGTGTGGTTGTAAACGCTTTTCAGGCTCAGTACTGCGCTCAAAAGATGCAGCCCTGAGGTCTCTCCTGATAGGAGGTAGTTAAGTAGAAATTCACTGCTCAGCTGACCCGGCAGAAGCAAATGTATACCAAAAATGTACCCAGAATGAGCTTTTCAGTTAACAGCAGCCAGGCACATTTTAGCTAGTTTTACTTGTAACTGGGGTTGTAAACGGTTTTCAGGCTCAGTACTGCGCTCAAAAGATGCAGCCCTGAGGTCTCTCCTGATAGGAGGTAGTTAAGTAAAAATTCACTGCTCAGCTGACCCGGCAGAAGCAAATGTATACCAAAAATGTACCCAGAATAAGCTTTTCAGTGAACAGCAGCCAGGCACATTTTAGCTAGTTTTACTTGTAAGTGGGGTTGGAAACGCTTTTCAGGCTCAGTACTGCGCAGAAAAGATGCAGCCCTGAGGTCTCTCCTGATAGGAGATAGTTAAGTAGAAATTCACTGCTCAGCTGACCCGGCAGAAGCAAATGTATACCAAAAATGTACCCAGAATGAGCTTTTCAGTGAACAGCAGCCAGGCACATTTTAGCTAGTTTTACTTGTAAGTGGGGTTGTAAACGCTTTTCAGGCTCAGTACTGCGCTCAAAAGATGCAGCCCTGAGGTCTCTCCTGATAGGAGGTAGTTAAGTAGAAATTCACTGCTCAGCTGACCCGGCAGAAGCAAATGTATACCAAAAATGTACCCAGAATGAGCTTTTCAGTGAACAGCAGCCAGGCACATTTTAGCTAGTTTTACTTGTAACTGGGGTTGTAAACGCTTTTCAGGCTCAGTACTGCGCTCAAAAGATGCAGCCCTGAGGTCTCTCCTGATAGGAGGTAGTTAAGTAGAAATTCACTGCTCAGCTGACCCGGCAGAAGCAAATGTATACCAAAAATGTACCCAGAATGAGCTTTTCAGTGAACAGCAGCCAGGCACATTTTAGCTAGTTTTACTTGTAAGTGGGGTTGTAAACACTTTTCAGGCTCAGTACTGCGCTCAAAAGATGCAGCCCTGAGGTCTCTCCTGATAGGGGGTAGTTAAGTAGAAATTCACTGTTCAGCTGACCCGGCAGAAGCAAATGTATACCAAAAATGTACCCAGAATGAGCTTTTCAGTGAACAGCAGCCAGGCACATCTTAGCTAGTTTAACTTGTAAGTGGGGTTGTAAACGCTTTTCAGGCTCAGTACTGCACTGAAAAGATGCAGCCCTGAGGTCTCTCCTGATAGGAGGTAGTTAAGTAGAAATTCACTGCTCAGCTGACCCGGCAGAAGCAAATGTATACCAAAAATGTACCAGAATGAGCTTTTCAGTGAACAGCAGCCAAGCACATTTTAGCTAGTTTTACTTGTAAGTGGGGTTGTAAACGCTTTTCAGGCTCAGTACTGCGCTCAAAAGATGCAGCCCTGAGGTCTCTCCTGATAGGAGGTAGTTAAGTAGAAATTCACTGCTCAGCTGACCCGGCAGAAGCAAATGTATACCAAAAATGTACGCAGAATGAGGTTTTCAGTGAACAGCAGCCAGGCACATTTTAGCTAGTTTTACTTGTAAGTGGGGTTGGAAACGCTTTTCAGGCTCAGTACTGCGCACAAAAGATGCAGCCTTGATGTCTCTCCTGATAGGAGGTAGTTAAGTAGAAATTCACTGCTCAGCTGACCCGGCAGAATCAAATGTATACCAAAAATGTACCCAGAATGAGCTTTTCAGTGAACAGCAGCCAGGCACATTTTAGCTAGTTTTACTTGTAAGTGGGGTTGTAAACGCTTTTCAGGCTCAGTACTGCGCTCAAAAGATGTAGCCTGAGGTCTCTCCTGATAGGAGATAGTTAAGTAGAAATTCACTGCTCAGCTGACCCAGCAGAAGCAAATGTATACCAAAAATGTACCCAGAATGAGCTTTTCAGTGAACAGCAGCCAGGCACATTTTAGCTAGTTTTACTTGTAAGTGGGGTTGTAAACGCTTTTCAGGCTCAGTACTGCGCTCAAAAGATGCAGCCCTGAGGTCTCTCCTGATAGGAGGTAGTTAAGTAGAAATTCACTGCTCAGCTGACCCGGCAGAAGCAAATGTATACCAAAAATGTACCCAGAATGAGCTTTTCAGTGAACAGCAGCCAGGCACATTTTAGCTAGTTTTACTTGTAACTGGGGTTGTAAACGGGTTTCAGGCTCAGTACTGCGCTCAAAAGATGCAGCCCTGAGGTCTCTCCTGATAGGGGGTACTTAAGTAGAAATTCACTGTTCAGCTGACCCGGCAGAAGCAAATGTATACCAAAAATGTACCCAGAATGAGCTTTTCAGTGAACAGCAGCCAGGCACATTTTAGCTAGTTTGACTTGTAAGTGGGGTTGTAAACGCTTTTCAGGCTCAGTACTGCGCTCAAAAGATGCAGCCCTGAGGTCTCTCCTGATAGGAGGTAGTTAAGTAGAAATACACTGCTCAGCTGACCCGGCAGAAGCAAATGTATTCCAAAAATGTACCCAGAATGAGCTTTTCAGTGAACAGCAGCCAGGCACATTTTGGCTAGTTTTACTTGTAAGTGGGGTTGTAAACGCTTTTCAGGCTCAGTACTGCGCTCAAAAGATGCAGCCCCGAGGTCTCTCCTGATAGGAGGTGGTTAAGTAGAAATTCACGGCTCAGCTGACCCGGCAGAAGCAAATGTATACAAAAAATGTACCCTGAATGAGCTTTTCAGTGAACAGCAACCAGGCACATTTTAGCTCGTTTTACATGTAACTGGGGTTGTAAACGGTTTTCAGGCACAGTACTGCGCTCAAAAGATGCAGCCCTGAGGTCTCTCCTGATAGGGGGTAGTTAAGTAGAAATTCACTGCTCAGCTGACCCGGCAGAAGCAAATGTATACCAAAAATGTACCCAGAATGAGCTTTTCAGTGAACCAGCAGCCAGGCACATTTTAGCTAGTTTTACTTGTAAGTGGGGTTGTAAACGCTTTTCAGGCTCAGTACTGCGCTCAAAAGATGCAGCCCTGAGGTCTCTCCTGATAGGAGATAGTTAAGTAGAAATTCACTGCTCAGCTGACCCGGCAGAAGCAAATGTATACCAAACATGTACCCAGAATGAGCTTTTCAGTGAACAGCAGCCAGGCACATTTTAGCTAGTTTTACTTGTAAGTGGGGTTGTAAACGCTTTTCAGGCTCAGTACTGCGCTCAAAAGATGCAGCCCTGAGGTCTCTCCTGATAGGAGGTAGTTAAGTAGAAATTCACTGTTCAGCTGACCCAGCAGAAGCAAATGTATACCAAAAATGTACCCAGAATGAGCTTTTCAGTGAACAGCAGCCAGGCACATTTTAGCTAGTTTGACTTGTAAGTGGGGTTGGAAATGCTTTTCAGGCTCAGTACTGCGCTCAAAAGATGCAGCCCTGAGGTCTCTCCTGATAGGAGGTAGTTAGTAGAAATTCACTGCTCAGCTGACCCGGCAGAAGCAAATGTATACCAAAAATGTACCCAGAATGAGCTTTTCAGTGAACAGCAGCCAGGCACATTTTAGCTAGTTTTACTTGTAAGTGGGGTTGGAAACGCTTTTCAGGCTCAGTACTGCGCTCAAAAGATGCAGCCCTGAGGTCTCTCCTGATAGGAGATAGTTAAGTAGAAATTCACTGCTCAGCTGACCCGGCAGAAGCAAATGTATACCAAAAATGTACCCAGAATGAGCTTTTCAGTGAACAGCAGCCAGGCACATTTTAGCTAGTTTTACTTGTAAGTGGGGTTGGAAACGCTTTTCAGGCTCAGTACTGCGCTCAAAAGATGCAGCCCTGAGGTCTCTCCTGATAGGAGGTAGTTAAGTAGAAATTCACTGCTCAGCTGACCCGGCAGAAGCAAATGTATACCAAAAATGTACCCAGAATGAGCTTTTCAGTGAACAGCAGCCAGGCACATTTTAGCTAGTTTTACTTGTAACTGGGGTTGTAAACGGTTTTCAGGCTCAGTACTGCGCTCAAAAGATGCAGCCCTGAGGTCTCTCCTGATAGGAGATAGTTAAGTAAAAATTCACTGCTCAGCTGACCCGGCAGAAGCAAATGTATACCAAAAATGTACCCAGAATGAGCTTTTCAGTGAACAGCAGCCAGGCACATTTTAGCTAGTTTAACTTGTAAGTGGGGTTGTAAACGCTTTTCAGGCTCAGTACTGCACTGAAAAGATGCAGCCCTGAGGTCTCTCCTGATAGGAGGTAGTTAAGTAGAAATTCACTGCTCAGCTGACCCGGCAGAAGCAAATGTATACCAAAAATGTACGCAGAATGAGCTTTTCAGTGAACAGCAGCCAGGCACATTTTAGCTAGTTTTACTTGTAACTGGGGTTGTAAACGGTTTTCAGGCTCAGTACTGCGCTCAAAAGATGCAGCCCTGAGGTCTCTCCTGATAGGAGGCAGTTAAGTAGAAATTCACTGCTCAGCAGACCCGGCAGAAGCAAATGTATACCAAAAATGTACCCAGAATGAGCTTTTCAGTGAACAGCAGCCAGGCACATTTTAGCTAGTTTTACTTGTAAGTGGGGTTGGAAACGCTTTTCAGGCTCAGTACTGCGCACAAAAGATGCAGCCCTGATGTCTCTCCTGATAGGAGGTAGTGAAGTAGAAATTCACTGCTCAGCTGACCCGGCAGAATCAAATGTATACCAAAAATGTACCCAGAATGAGCTTTTCAGTGAACAGCAGCCAGGCACATTTTAGCTAGTTTTACTTGTAAGTGGGGTTGTAAACGCTTTTCAGGCTCAGTACTGCGCTCAAAAGATGCAGCCCTGAGGTCTCTCCTGATAGGAGGTAGTTAAGTAGAAATTCAGTGCTCAGCTGACCCGGCAGAAGCAAATGTATACCAAAAATGTACCCAGAATGAGCTTTTCAGTGAACAGCAGCCAGGCACATTTTAGCTAGTTTTATTTGTAACTGGGGTTGTAAACGGTTTTCAGGCTCAGTACTGCGCACAAAAGATGGAGCCCTGAGGTCTCTCCTGATAGGAGATAGTTAAGTAGAAATTCACTGCTCAGCTGACCCGGCAGAAGCAAATGTATACCAAAAATGTACCCAGAATGAGCTTTTCAGTGAACAGCAGCCAGGCACATTTTAGCTAGTTTTTCTTGTAAGTGGGGTTGGAAACGCTTTTCAGGCTCAGTACTGCGCTCAAAAGATGCAGCCCTGAGGTCTCCCTGATAGGAGGTAGTTAAGTAGAAATTCACTGCTCAGCTGACCCAGCAGAAGCAAATGTATACCAAAAATGTACCCAGAATGAGCTTTTCAGTGAACAGCAGCCAGGCACATTTTAGCTAGTTTTACTTGTAACTGGGGTTGTAAACGGTTTTCAGGCTCAGTACTGCGCTCAAAAGATGCAGCCCTGAGGTCTCTCCTGATAGGAGATAGTTAAGTAGAAATTCACTGCTCAGCTGACCCGGCAGAAGCAAATGTATACCAAAATGTACCCAGAATGAGCTTTTCAGTGAACAGCAGCCAGGCACATTTAGCTAGTTTTACTTGTAAGTTGGGTTGTAAACGCTTTTCAGGCTCAGTACTGCGCTCAAAAGATGCAGCCCTGAGGTCTCTCCTGATAGGAGATAGTTAAGTAGAAATTCACTGCTCAGCTGACCCGGCAGAAGCAAATGTATACCAAAAATGTACCCAGAATGAGCTTTTCAGTGAACAGCAGCCAGGCACATTTTAGCTAGTTTTACTTGTAAGTGGGGTTGGAAACGCTTTTCAGGCTCAGTACTGCGCTCAAAAGATGCAGCCCTGAGGTCTCTCCTGATAGGAGGTAGTTAAGTAGAAATTCACTGCTCAGCTGACCCGGCAGAAGCAAATGTATACCAAAAATGTACCCAGAATGAGCTTTTCAGTGAACAGCAGCCAGGCACATTTTAGCTAGTTTTACTTGTAAGTGGGGTTGGAAACGCTTTTCAGGCTCAGTACTGCGCTCAAAAGATGCAGCCCTGAGGTCTCTCCTGATAGGAGGTAGTTATGTAGAAATTCACTGCTCAGCTGACCCGGCAGAAGCAAATGTATACCAAAAATGTACCCAGAATGAGCTTTTCAGTGAACAGCAGCCAGGCACATTTTAGCTAGTTTTACTTGTAAGTGGGGTTGGAAACGCTTTTCAGGCTCAGTACTGCGCTCAAAAGATGCAGCCCTGAGGTCTCTCCTGATAGGAGGTAGTTAAGTAGAAATTCACTGCTCATCTGACCAGGCAGAAGCAAATGTATACCAAAAATGTACCCAGAATGAGCTTTTCAGTGAACAGCAGCCAGGCACATTTTAGCTAGTTTTTCTTGTAAGTGGGGTTGGAAACACTTTTCAGGCTCAGTACTGCGCTCAAAAGATGCAGCCCTGAGGTCTCTCCTGATAGGAGGTAGTTAAGTAGAAATTCACTGCTCAGCTGACCCGGCAGAAGCAAATGTATACCAAAAATGTACCCAGAATGAGCTTTTCAGTGAACAGCAGCCAGGCACATTTTAGCTAGTTTTTCTTGTAAGTGGGGTTGGAAACGCTTTTCAGGCTCAGTACTGCACTCAAAAGATGCAGCCCTGAGGTCTCTCCTGATAGGAGGTAGTTAAGTAGAAATTCACTGCTCAGCTGACCCGGCAGAAGCAAATGTATACCAAAAATGTACCCAGAATGAGCTTTTCAGTGAACAGCAGCCAGGCACATTTTAGCTAGTTTTACTTGTAAGTGGGGTTGTAAACACTTTTCAGGCTCAGTACTGCGCTCAAAAGATGCAGCCCTGAGGTCTCTCCTGATAGGGGGTAGTTAAGTAGAAATTCACTGTTCAGCTGACCCGGCAGAAGCAAATGTATACCAAAAATGTACCCAGAATGAGCTTTTCAGTGAACAGCAGCCAGGCACATTTTAGCTAGTTTTACTTGTAAGTGGGGTTGGAAACGCTTTTCAGGCTCAGTACTGCGCTCAAAAGATGCAGCCCTGAGGTCTCTCCTGATAGGAGGTAGTTAAGTAGAAATTCACTGCTCAGCTGACCCGGCAGAAGCAAATGTATACCAAAAATGTACCCAGAATGAGCTTTTCAGTGAACAGCAGCCAGGCACATCTTAGCTAGTTTAACTTGTAAGTGGGGTTGTAAACGCTTTTCAGGCTCAGTACTGCACTGAAAAGATGCAGCCCTGAGGTCTCTCCTGATAGGAGGTAGTTAAGTAGAAATTCACTGCTCAGCTGACCCGGCAGAAGCAAATGTATACCAAAAATGTACCAGAATGAGCTTTTCAGTGAACAGCAGCCAAGCACATTTTAGCTAGTTTTACTTGTAAGTGGGGTTGTAAACGCTTTTCAGGCTCAGTACTGCGCTCAAAAGATGCAGCCCTGAGGTCTCTCCTGATAGGAGGTAGTTAAGTAGAAATTCACTGCTCAGCTGACCCGGCAGAAGCAAATGTATACCAAAAATGTACGCAGAATGAGCTTTTCAGTGAACAGCAGCCAGGCACATTTTAGCTAGTTTTACTTGTAAGTGGGGTTGGAAACGCTTTTCAGGCTCAGTACTGCGCACAAAAGATGCAGCCTTGTCCTAATAGGAGGTAGTTAAGTAGAAATTCACTGCTCAGCTGACCCGGCAGAATCAAATGTATACCAAAAATGTACCCAGAATGAGCTTTTCAGTGAACAGCAGCCAGGCACATTTTAGCTAGTTTTACTTGTAAGTGGGGTTGTAAACGCTTTTCAGGCTCAGTACTGCGCTCAAAAGATTTAGCCTGAGGTCTCTCCTGATAGGAGATAGTTAAGTAGAAATTCACTGCTCAGCTGACCCGGCAGAAGCAAATGTATACCAAAAATGTACCCAGAATGAGCTTTTCAGTGAACAGCAGCCAGGCACATTTTAGCTAGTTTTACTTGTAAGTGGGGTTGTAAACGCTTTTCAGGCTCAGTACTGCGCTCAAAAGATGCAGCCCTGAGGTCTCTCCTGATAGGAGGTAGTTAAGTAGAAATTCACTGCTCAGCTGACCCGGCAGAAGCAAATGTATACCAAAAATGTACCCAGAATGAGCTTTTCAGTGAACAGCAGCCAGGCACATTTTAGCTAGTTTTACTTGTAACTGGGGTTGTAAACGGGTTTCAGGCTCAGTACTGCGCTCAAAAGATGCAGCCCTGAGGTCTCTCCTGATAGGGGGTACTTAAGTAGAAATTCACTGTTCAGCTGACCCGGCAGAAGCAAATGTATACCAAAAATGTACCCAGAATGAGCTTTTCAGTGAACAGCAGCCAGGCACATTTTAGCTAGTTTGACTTGTAAGTGGGGTTGTAAACGCTTTTCAGGCTCAGTACTGCGCTCAAAAGATGCAGCCCTGAGGTCTCTCCTGATAGGAGGTAGTTAAGTAGAAATACACTGCTCAGCTGACCCGGCAGAAGCAAATGTATTCCAAAAATGTACCCAGAATGAGCTTTTCAGTGAACAGCAGCCAGGCACATTTTAGCTAGTTTTACTTGTAAGTGGGGTTGTAAACGCTTTTCAGGCTCAGTACTGCGCTCAAAAGATGCAGCCCTGAGGTCTCTCCTGATAGGAGGTGGTTAAGTAGAAATTCACTGCTCAGCTGACCCGGCAGAAGCAAATGTATACCAAAAATGTACCCTGAATGAGCTTTTCAGTGAACAGCAGCCAGGCACATTTTAGCTAGTTTTACATGTAACTGGGGTTGTAAACGGTTTTCAGGCACAGTACTGCGCTCAAAAGATGCAGCCCTGAGGTCTCTCCTGATAGGGGGTAGTTAAGTAGAAATTCACTGCTCAGCTGACCCGGCAGAAGCAAATGTATACCAAAAATGTACCCAGAATGAGCTTTTCAGTGAACCAGCAGCCAGGCACATTTTAGCTAGTTTTACTTGTAAGTGGGGTTGTAAACGCTTTTCAGGCTCAGTACTGCGCTCAAAAGATGCAGCCCTGAGGTCTCTCCTGATAGGAGATAGTTAAGTAGAAATTCACTGCTCAGCTGACCCGGCAGAAGCAAATGTATACCAAACATGTACCCAGAATGAGCTTTTCAGTGAACAGCAGCCAGGCACATTTTAGCTAGTTTTACTTGTAAGTGGGGTTGTAAACGCTTTTCAGGCTCAGTACTGCGCTCAAAAGATGCAGCCCTGAGGTCTCTCCTGATAGGAGGTAGTTAAGTAGAAATTCACTGTTCAGCTGACCCAGCAGAAGCAAATGTATACCAAAAATGTACCCAGAATGAGCTTTTCAGTGAACAGCAGCCAGGCACATTTTAGCTAGTTTGACTTGTAAGTGGGGTTGGAAATGCTTTTCAGGCTCAGTACTGCGCTCAAAAGATGCAGCCCTGAGGTCTCTCCTGATAGGAGGTAGTTAGTAGAAATTCACTGCTCAGCTGACCCGGCAGAAGCAAATGTATACCAAAAATGTACCCAGAATGAGCTTTTCAGTGAACAGCAGCCAGGCACATTTTAGCTAGTTTTACTTGTAAGTGGGGTTGGAAACGCTTTTCAGGCTCAGTACTGCGCTCAAAAGATGCAGCCCTGAGGTCTCTCCTGATAGGAGATAGTTAAGTAGAAATTCACTGCTCAGCTGACCCGGCAGAAGCAAATGTATACCAAAAATGTACCCAGAATGAGCTTTTCAGTGAACAGCAGCCAGGCACATTTTAGCTAGTTTTACTTGTAAGTGGGGTTGGAAACGCTTTTCAGGCTCAGTACTGCACTCAAAAGATGCAGCCCTGAGGTCTCTCCTGATAGGAGGTAGTTAAGTAGAAATTCACTGCTCAGCTGACCCGGCAGAAGCAAATGTATACCAAAAATGTACCCAGAATGAGCTTTTCAGTGAACAGCAGCCAGGCACATTTTAGCTAGTTTTACTTGTAACTGGGGTTGTAAACGGTTTTCAGGCTCAGTACTGCGCTCAAAAGATGCAGCCCTGAGGTCTCTCCTGATAGGAGATAGTTAAGTAAAAATTCACTGCTCAGCTGACCCGGCAGAAGCAAATGTATACCAAAAATGTACCCAGAATGAGCTTTTCAGTGAACAGCAGCCAGGCACATTTTAGCTAGTTTTACTTGTAAGTGGGGTTGGAAACGCTTTTCAGGCTCAGTACTGCGCTCAAAAGATGCAGCCCTGAGGTCTCTCCTGATAGGAGGTAGTTAAGTAGAAATTCACTGCTCATCTGACCAGGCAGAAGCAAATGTATACCAAAAATGTACCCAGAATGAGCTTTTCAGTGAACAGCAGCCAGGCACATTTTAGCTAGTTTTTCTTGTAAGTGGGGTTGGAAACACTTTTCAGGCTCAGTACTGCGCTCAAAAGATGCAGCCCTGAGGTCTCTCCTGATAGGAGGTAGTTAAGTAGAAATTCACTGCTCAGCTGACCCGGCAGAAGCAAATGTATACCAAAAATGTACCCAGAATGAGCTTTTCAGTGACCAGCAGCCAGGCACATTTTAGCTAGTTTTTCTTGTAAGTGGGGTTGGAAACGCTTTTCAGGCTCAGTACTGCGCTCAAAAGATGCAGCCCTGAGGTCTCTCCTGATAGGAGGTAGTTAAGTAGAAATTCACTGCTCAGCTGACCCGGCAGAAGCAAATGTATACCAAAAATGTACCCAGAATGAGCTTTTCAGTGAACAGCAGCCAGGCACATTTTAGCTAGTTTTACTTGTAAGTGGGGTTGTAAACACTTTTCAGGCTCAGTACTGCGCTCAAAAGATGCAGCCCTGAGGTCTCTCCTGATAGGGGGTAGTTAAGTAGAAATTCACTGTTCAGCTGACCCGGCAGAAGCAAATGTATACCAAAAATGTACCCAGAATGAGCTTTTCAGTGAACAGCAGCCAGGCACATTTTAGCTAGTTTTACTTGTAAGTGGGGTTGGAAACGCTTTTCAGGCTCAGTACTGCGCTCAAAAGATGCAGCCCTGAGGTCTCTCCTGATAGGAGGTAGTTAAGTAGAAATTCACTGCTCAGCTGACCCGGCAGAAGCAAATGTATACCAAAAATGTACCCAGAATGAGCTTTTCAGTGAACAGCAGCCAGGCACATCTTAGCTAGTTTAACTTGTAAGTGGGGTTGTAAACGCTTTTCAGGCTCAGTACTGCACTGAAAAGATGCAGCCCTGAGGTCTCTCCTGATAGGAGGTAGTTAAGTAGAAATTCACTGCTCAGCTGACCCGGCAGAAGCAAATGTATACCAAAAATGTACCAGAATGAGCTTTTCAGTGAACAGCAGCCAAGCACATTTTAGCTAGTTTTACTTGTAAGTGGGGTTGTAAACGCTTTTCAGGCTCAGTACTGCGCTCAAAAGATGCAGCCCTGAGGTCTCTCCTGATAGGAGGTAGTTAAGTAGAAATTCACTGCTCAGCTGACCCGGCAGAAGCAAATGTATACCAAAAATGTACGCAGAATGAGCTTTTCAGTGAACAGCAGCCAGGCACATTTTAGCTAGTTTTACTTGTAAGTGGGGTTGGAAACGCTTTTCAGGCTCAGTACTGCGCACAAAAGATGCAGCCTTGATGTCTCTCCTAATAGGAGGTAGTTAAGTAGAAATTCACTGCTCAGCTGACCCGGCAGAATCAAATGTATACCAAAAATGTACCCAGAATGAGCTTTTCAGTGAACAGCAGCCAGGCACATTTTAGCTAGTTTTACTTGTAAGTGGGGTTGTAAACGCTTTTCAGGCTCAGTACTGCGCTCAAAAGATTTAGCCTGAGGTCTCTCCTGATAGGAGATAGTTAAGTAGAAATTCACTGCTCAGCTGACCCGGCAGAAGCAAATGTATACCAAAAATGTACCCAGAATGAGCTTTTCAGTGAACAGCAGCCAGGCACATTTTAGCTAGTTTTACTTGTAAGTGGGGTTGTAAACGCTTTTCAGGCTCAGTACTGCGCTCAAAAGATGCAGCCCTGAGGTCTCTCCTGATAGGAGGTAGTTAAGTAGAAATTCACTGCTCAGCTGACCCGGCAGAAGCAAATGTATACCAAAAATGTACCCAGAATGAGCTTTTCAGTGAACAGCAGCCAGGCACATTTTAGCTAGTTTTACTTGTAACTGGGGTTGTAAACGGGTTTCAGGCTCAGTACTGCGCTCAAAAGATGCAGCCCTGAGGTCTCTCCTGATAGGGGGTACTTAAGTAGAAATTCACTGTTCAGCTGACCCGGCAGAAGCAAATGTATACCAAAAATGTACCCAGAATGAGCTTTTCAGTGAACAGCAGCCAGGCACATTTTAGCTAGTTTGACTTGTAAGTGGGGTTGTAAACGCTTTTCAGGCTCAGTACTGCGCTCAAAAGATGCAGCCCTGAGGTCTCTCCTGATAGGAGGTAGTTAAGTAGAAATACACTGCTCAGCTGACCCGGCAGAAGCAAATGTATTCCAAAAATGTACCCAGAATGAGCTTTTCAGTGAACAGCAGCCAGGCACATTTTAGCTAGTTTTACTTGTAAGTGGGGTTGTAAACGCTTTTCAGGCTCAGTACTGCGCTCAAAAGATGCAGCCCTGAGGTCTCTCCTGATAGGAGGTGGTTAAGTAGAAATTCACTGCTCAGCTGACCCGGCAGAAGCAAATGTATACCAAAAATGTACCCTGAATGAGCTTTTCAGTGAACAGCAGCCAGGCACATTTTAGCTAGTTTTACATGTAACTGGGGTTGTAAACGGTTTTCAGGCACAGTACTGCGCTCAAAAGATGCAGCCCTGAGGTCTCTCCTGATAGGGGGTAGTTAAGTAGAAATTCACTGCTCAGCTGACCCGGCAGAAGCAAATGTATACCAAAAATGTACCCAGAATGAGCTTTTCAGTGAACCAGCAGCCAGGCACATTTTAGCTAGTTTTACTTGTAAGTGGGGTTGTAAACGCTTTTCAGGCTCAGTACTGCGCTCAAAAGATGCAGCCCTGAGGTCTCTCCTGATAGGAGATAGTTAAGTAGAAATTCACTGCTCAGCTGACCCGGCAGAAGCAAATGTATACCAAACATGTACCCAGAATGAGCTTTTCAGTGAACAGCAGCCAGGCACATTTTAGCTAGTTTTACTTGTAAGTGGGGTTGTAAACGCTTTTCAGGCTCAGTACTGCGCTCAAAAGATGCAGCCCTGAGGTCTCTCCTGATAGGAGGTAGTTAAGTAGAAATTCACTGTTCAGCTGACCCAGCAGAAGCAAATGTATACCAAAAATGTACCCAGAATGAGCTTTTCAGTGAACAGCAGCCAGGCACATTTTAGCTAGTTTGACTTGTAAGTGGGGTTGGAAATGCTTTTCAGGCTCAGTACTGCGCTCAAAAGATGCAGCCCTGAGGTCTCTCCTGATAGGAGGTAGTTAGTAGAAATTCACTGCTCAGCTGACCCGGCAGAAGCAAATGTATACCAAAAATGTACCCAGAATGAGCTTTTCAGTGAACAGCAGCCAGGCACATTTTAGCTAGTTTTACTTGTAAGTGGGGTTGGAAACGCTTTTCAGGCTCAGTACTGCGCTCAAAAGATGCAGCCCTGAGGTCTCTCCTGATAGGAGATAGTTAAGTAGAAATTCACTGCTCAGCTGACCCGGCAGAAGCAAATGTATACCAAAAATGTACCCAGAATGAGCTTTTCAGTGAACAGCAGCCAGGCACATTTTAGCTAGTTTTACTTGTAAGTGGGGTTGGAAACGCTTTTCAGGCTCAGTACTGCGCTCAAAAGATGCAGCCCTGAGGTCTCTCCTGATAGGAGGTAGTTAAGTAGAAATTCACTGCTCAGCTGACCCGGCAGAAGCAAATGTATACCAAAAATGTACCCAGAATGAGCTTTTCAGTGAACAGCAGCCAGGCACATTTTAGCTAGTTTTACTTGTAACTGGGGTTGTAAACGGTTTTCAGGCTCAGTACTGCGCTCAAAAGATGCAGCCCTGAGGTCTCTCCTGATAGGAGATAGTTAAGTAAAAATTCACTGCTCAGCTGACCCGGCAGAAGCAAATGTATACCAAAAATGTACCCAGAATGAGCTTTTCAGTGAACAGCAGCCAGGCACATTTTAGCTAGTTTAACTTGTAAGTGGGGTTGTAAACGCTTTTCAGGCTCAGTACTGCACTGAAAAGATGCAGCCCTGAGGTCTCTCCTGATAGGAGGTAGTTAAGTAGAAATTCACTGCTCAGCTGACCCGGCAGAAGCAAATGTATACCAAAAATGTACGCAGAATGAGCTTTTCAGTGAACAGCAGCCAGGCACATTTTAGCTAGTTTTACTTGTAACTGGGGTTGTAAACGGTTTTCAGGCTCAGTACTGCGCTCAAAAGATGCAGCCCTGAGGTCTCTCCTGATAGGAGGCAGTTAAGTGGAAATTCACTGCTCAGCAGACCCGGCAGAAGCAAATGTATACCAAAAATGTACCCAGAATGAGCTTTTCAGTGAACAGCAGCCAGGCACATTTTAGCTAGTTTTACTTGTAAGTGGGGTTGGAAACGCTTTTCAGGCTCAGTACTGCGCACAAAAGATGCAGCCCTGATGTCTCTCCTGATAGGAGGTAGTGAAGTAGAAATTCACTGCTCAGCTGACCCGGCAGAATCAAATGTATACCAAAAATGTACCCAGAATGAGCTTTTCAGTGAACAGCAGCCAGGCACATTTTAGCTAGTTTTACTTGTAAGTGGGGTTGTAAACGCTTTTCAGGCTCAGTACTGCGCTCAAAAGATGCAGCCCTGAGGTCTCTCCTGATAAGAGGTAGTTAAGTAGAAATTCAGTGCTCAGCTGACCCGGCAGAAGCAAATGTATACCAAAAATGTACCCAGAATGAGCTTTTCAGTGAACAGCAGCCAGGCACATTTTAGCTAGTTTTATTTGTAACTGGGGTTGTAAACGGTTTTCAGGCTCAGTACTGCGCACAAAAGATGGAGCCCTGAGGTCTCTCCTGATAGGAGATAGTTAAGTAGAAATTCACTGCTCAGCTGACCCGGCAGAAGCAAATGTATACCAAAAATGTACCCAGAATGAGCTTTTCAGTGAACAGCAGCCAGGCACATTTTAGCTAGTTTTTCTTGTAAGTGGGGTTGGAAACGCTTTTCAGGCTCAGTACTGCGCTCAAAAGATGCAGCCCTGAGGTCTCCCTGATAGGAGGTAGTTAAGTAGAAATTCACTGCTCAGCTGACCCAGCAGAAGCAAATGTATACCAAAAATGTACCCAGAATGAGCTTTTCAGTGAACAGCAGCCAGGCACATTTTAGCTAGTTTTACTTGTAACTGGGGTTGTAAACGGTTTTCAGGCTCAGTACTGCGCTCAAAAGATGCAGCCCTGAGGTCTCTCCTGATAGGAGATAGTTAAGTAGAAATTCACTGCTCAGCTGACCCGGCAGAAGCAAATGTATACCAAAATGTACCCAGAATGAGCTTTTCAGTGAACAGCAGCCAGGCACATTTAGCTAGTTTTACTTGTAAGTTGGGTTGTAAACGCTTTTCAGGCTCAGTACTGCGCTCAAAAGATGCAGCCCTGAGGTCTCTCCTGATAGGAGATAGTTAAGTAGAAATTCACTGCTCAGCTGACCCGGCAGAAGCAAATGTATACCAAAAATGTACCCAGAATGAGCTTTTCAGTGAACAGCAGCCAGGCACATTTTAGCTAGTTTTACTTGTAAGTGGGGTTGGAAACGCTTTTCAGGCTCAGTACTGCGCTCAAAAGATGCAGCCCTGAGGTCTCTCCTGATAGGAGGTAGTTATGTAGAAATTCACTGCTCAGCTGACCCGGCAGAAGCAAATGTATACCAAAAATGTACCCAGAATGAGCTTTTCAGTGAACAGCAGCCAGGCACATTTTAGCTAGTTTTACTTGTAAGTGGGGTTGGAAACGCTTTTCAGGCTCAGTACTGCGCTCAAAAGATGCAGCCCTGAGGTCTCTCCTGATAGGAGGTAGTTAAGTAGAAATTCACTGCTCATCTGACCCGGCAGAAGCAAATGTATACCAAAAATGTACCCAGAATGAGCTTTTCAGTGAACAGCAGCCAGGCACATTTTAGCTAGTTTTTCTTGTAAGTGGGGTTGGAAACACTTTTCAGGCTCAGTACTGCGCTCAAAAGATGCAGCCCTGAGGTCTCTCCTGATAGGAGGTAGTTAAGTAGAAATTCACTGCTCAGCTGACCCGGCAGAAGCAAATGTATACCAAAAATGTACCCAGAATGAGCTTTTCAGTGAACAGCAGCCAGGCACATTTTAGCTAGTTTTACTTGTAAGTGGGGTTGGAAACGCTTTTCAGGCTCAGTACTGCGCTCAAAAGATGCAGCCCTGAGGTCTCTCCTGATAGGAGGTAGTTAAGTAGAAATTCACTGCTCATCTGACCCGGCAGAAGCAAATGTATACCAAAAATGTACCCAGAATGAGCTTTTCAGTGAACAGCAGCCAGGCACATTTTAGCTAGTTTTTCTTGTAAGTGGGGTTGGAAACACTTTTCAGGCTCAGTACTGCGCTCAAAAGATGCAGCCCTGAGGTCTCTCCTGATAGGAGGTAGTTAAGTAGAAATTCACTGCTCAGCTGACCCGGCAGAAGCAAATGTATACCAAAATGTACCCAGAATGAGCTTTTCAGTGAACAGCAGCCAGGCACATTTAGCTAGTTTTACTTGTAAGTTGGGTTGTAAACGCTTTTCAGGCTCAGTACTGCGCTCAAAAGATGCAGCCCTGAGGTCTCTCCTGATAGGAGATAGTTAAGTAGAAATTCACTGCTCAGCTGACCCGGCAGAAGCAAATGTATACCAAAAATGTACCCAGAATGAGATTTTCAGTGAACAGCAGCCAGGCACATTTTAGCTAGTTTTACTTGTAAGTGGGGTTGGAAACACTTTTCAGGCTCAGTACTGCGCTCAAAAGATGCAGCCCTGAGGTCTCTCCTGATAGGAGGTAGTTAAGTAGAAATTCACTGCTCATCTGACCCGGCAGAAGCAAATGTATACCAAAAATGTACCCAGAATGAGCTTTTCAGTGAACAGCAGCCAGGCACATTTTAGCTAGTTTTTCTTGTAAGTGGGGTTGGAAACACTTTTCAGGCTCAGTACTGCGCTCAAAAGATGCAGCCCTGAGGTCTCTCCTGATAGGGGGTAGTTAAGTAGAAATTCACTGTTCAGCTGACCCGGCAGAAGCAAATGTATACCAAAAATGTACCCAGAATGAGCTTTTCAGTGAACAGCAGCCAGGCACATTTTAGCTAGTTTTACTTGTAAGTGGGGTTGGAAACGCTTTTCAGGCTCAGTACTGCGCTCAAAAGATGCAGCCCTGAGGTCTCTCCTGATAGGAGGTAGTTAAGTAGAAATTCACTGCTCAGCTGACCCGGCAGAAGCAAATGTATACCAAAAATGTACCCAGAATGAGCTTTTCAGTGAACAGCAGCCAGGCACATCTTAGCTAGTTTAACTTGTAAGTGGGGTTGTAAACGCTTTTCAGGCTCAGTACTGCACTGAAAAGATGCAGCCCTGAGGTCTCTCCTGATAGGAGGTAGTTAAGTAGAAATTCACTGCTCAGCTGACCCGGCAGAAGCAAATGTATACCAAAAATGTACCAGAATGAGCTTTTCAGTGAACAGCAGCCAAGCACATTTTAGCTAGTTTTACTTGTAAGTGGGGTTGTAAACGCTTTTCAGGCTCAGTACTGCGCTCAAAAGATGCAGCCCTGAGGTCTCTCCTGATAGGAGGTAGTTAAGTAGAAATTCACTGCTCAGCTGACCCGGCAGAAGCAAATGTATACCAAAAATGTACGCAGAATGAGCTTTTCAGTGAACAGCAGCCAGGCACATTTTAGCTAGTTTTACTTGTAAGTGGGGTTGGAAACGCTTTTCAGGCTCAGTACTGCGCACAAAAGATGCAGCCTTGATGTCTCTCCTAATAGGAGGTAGTTAAGTAGAAATTCACTGCTCAGCTGACCCGGCAGAAGCAAATGTATACCAAAAATGTACCCAGAATGAGCTTTTCAGTGAACAGCAGCCAGGCACATTTTAGCTAGTTTTACTTGTAAGTGGGGTTGGAAACGCTTTTCAGGCTCAGTACTGCGCTCAAAAGATGCAGCCCTGAGGTCTCTCCTGATAGGAGGTAGTTAAGTAGAAATTCACTGCTCATCTGACCCGGCAGAAGCAAATGTATACCAAAAATGTACCCAGAATGAGCTTTTCAGTGAACAGCAGCCAGGCACATTTTAGCTAGTTTTTCTTGTAAGTGGGGTTGGAAACACTTTTCAGGCTCAGTACTGCGCTCAAAAGATGCAGCCCTGAGGTCTCTCCTGATAGGAGGTAGTTAAGTAGAAATTCACTGCTCAGCTGACCCGGCAGAAGCAAATGTATACCAAAAATGTACCCAGAATGAGCTTTTCAGTGAACAGCAGCCAGGCACATTTTAGCTAGTTTTTCTTGTAAGTGGGGTTGGAAACGCTTTTCAGGCTCAGTACTGCGCTCAAAAGATGCAGCCCTGAGGTCTCTCCTGATAGGAGGTAGTTAAGTAGAAATTCACTGCTCAGCTGACCCGGCAGAAGCAAATGTATACCAAAAATGTACCCAGAATGAGCTTTTCAGTGAACAGCAGCCAGGCACATTTTAGCTAGTTTTACTTGTAAGTGGGGTTGTAAACACTTTTCAGGCTCAGTACTGCGCTCAAAAGATGCAGCCCTGAGGTCTCTCCTGATAGGGGGTAGTTAAGTAGAAATTCACTGTTCAGCTGACCCGGCAGAAGCAAATGTATACCAAAAATGTACCCAGAATGAGCTTTTCAGTGAACAGCAGCCAGGCACATTTTAGCTAGTTTTACTTGTAAGTGGGGTTGGAAACGCTTTTCAGGCTCAGTACTGCGCTCAAAAGATGCAGCCCTGAGGTCTCTCCTGATAGGAGGTAGTTAAGTAGAAATTCACTGCTCAGCTGACCCGCAGAAGCAAATGTATACCAAAAATGTACCCAGAATGAGCTTTTCAGTGAACAGCAGCCAGGCACATCTTAGCTAGTTTAACTTGTAAGTGGGGTTGTAAACGCTTTTCAGGCTCAGTACTGCACTGAAAAGATGCAGCCCTGAGGTCTCTCCTGATAGGAGGTAGTTAAGTAGAAATTCACTGCTCAGCTGACCCGGCAGAAGCAAATGTATACCAAAAATGTACCAGAATGAGCTTTTCAGTGAACAGCAGCCAAGCACATTTTAGCTAGTTTTACTTGTAAGTGGGGTTGTAAACGCTTTTCAGGCTCAGTACTGCGCTCAAAAGATGCAGCCCTGAGGTCTCTCCTGATAGGAGGTAGTTAAGTAGAAATTCACTGCTCAGCTGACCCGGCAGAAGCAAATGTATACCAAAAATGTACGCAGAATGAGCTTTTCAGTGAACAGCAGCCAGGCACATTTTAGCTAGTTTTACTTGTAAGTGGGGTTGGAAACGCTTTTCAGGCTCAGTACTGCGCACAAAAGATGCAGCCTTGATGTCTCTCCTAATAGGAGGTAGTTAAGTAGAAATTCACTGCTCAGCTGACCCGGCAGAATCAAATGTATACCAAAAATGTACCCAGAATGAGCTTTTCAGTGAACAGCAGCCAGGCACATTTTAGCTAGTTTTACTTGTAAGTGGGGTTGTAAACGCTTTTCAGGCTCAGTACTGCGCTCAAAAGATGTAGCCTGAGGTCTCTCCTGATAGGAGATAGTTAAGTAGAAATTCACTGCTCAGCTGACCCGGCAGAAGCAAATGTATACCAAAAATGTACCCAGAATGAGCTTTTCAGTGAACAGCAGCCAGGCACATTTTAGCTAGTTTTACTTGTAAGTGGGGTTGTAAACGCTTTTCAGGCTCAGTACTGCGCTCAAAAGATGCAGCCCTGAGGTCTCTCCTGATAGGAGGTAGTTAAGTAGAAATTCACTGCTCAGCTGACCCGGCAGAAGCAAATGTATACCAAAAATGTACCCAGAATGAGCTTTTCAGTGAACAGCAGCCAGGCACATTTTAGCTAGTTTTACTTGTAACTGGGGTTGTAAACGGGTTTCAGGCTCAGTACTGCGCTCAAAAGATGCAGCCCTGAGGTCTCTCCTGATAGGGGGTACTTAAGTAGAAATTCACTGTTCAGCTGACCCGGCAGAAGCAAATGTATACCAAAAATGTACCCAGAATGAGCTTTTCAGTGAACAGCAGCCAGGCACATTTTAGCTAGTTTGACTTGTAAGTGGGGTTGTAAACGCTTTTCAGGCTCAGTACTGCGCTCAAAAGATGCAGCCCTGAGGTCTCTCCTGATAGGAGGTAGTTAAGTAGAAATACACTGCTCAGCTGACCCGGCAGAAGCAAATGTATTCCAAAAATGTACCCAGAATGAGCTTTTCAGTGAACAGCAGCCAGGCACATTTTAGCTAGTTTTACTTGTAAGTGGGGTTGTAAACGCTTTTCAGGCTCAGTACTGCGCTCAAAAGATGCAGCCCTGAGGTCTCTCCTGATAGGAGGTGGTTAAGTAGAAATTCACTGCTCAGCTGACCCGGCAGAAGCAAATGTATACCAAAAATGTACCCTGAATGAGCTTTTCAGTGAACAGCAGCCAGGCACATTTTAGCTAGTTTTACATGTAACTGGGGTTGTAAACGGTTTTCAGGCACAGTACTGCGCTCAAAAGATGCAGCCCTGAGGTCTCTCCTGATAGGGGGTAGTTAAGTAGAAATTCACTGCTCAGCTGACCCGGCAGAAGCAAATGTATACCAAAAATGTACCCAGAATGAGCTTTTCAGTGAACCAGCAGCCAGGCACATTTTAGCTAGTTTTACTTGTAAGTGGGGTTGTAAACGCTTTTCAGGCTCAGTACTGCGCTCAAAAGATGCAGCCCTGAGGTCTCTCCTGATAGGAGATAGTTAAGTAGAAATTCACTGCTCGACCCGGCAGAAGCAAATGTATACCAAAAATGTACCCAGAATGAGCTTTTCAGTGAACAGCAGCCAGGCACATTTTAGCTAGTTTGACTTGTAAGTGGGGTTGGAAATGCTTTTCAGGCTCAGTACTGCGCTCAAAAGATGCAACCCTGAGGTCTCTCCTGATAGGAGGTAGTTAGTAGAAATTCACTGCTCAGCTGACCCGGCAGAAGCAAATGTATACCAAAAATGTACCCAGAATGAGCTTTTCAGTGAACAGCAGCCAGGCACATTTTAGCTAGTTTTACTTGTAAGTGGGGTTGGAAACGCTTTTCAGGCTCAGTACTGCGCTCAAAAGATGCAGCCCTGAGGTCTCTCCTGATAGGAGATAGTTAAGTAGAAATTCACTGCTCAGCTGACCCGGCAGAAGCAAATGTATACCAAAAATGTACCCAGAATGAGCTTTTCAGTGAACAGCAGCCAGGCACATTTTAGCTAGTTTTACTTGTAAGTGGGGTTGGAAACGCTTTTCAGGCTCAGTACTGCGCTCAAAAGATGCAGCCCTGAGGTCTCTCCTGATAGGAGGTAGTTAAGTAGAAATTCACTGCTCAGCTGACCCGGCAGAAGCAAATGTATACCAAAAATGTACCCAGAATGAGCTTTTCAGTGAACAGCAGCCAGGCACATTTTAGCTAGTTTTACTTGTAACTGGGGTTGTAAACGGTTTTTAGGCTCAGTACTGCGCTCAAAAGATGCAGCCCTGAGGTCTCTCCTGATAGGAGATAGTTAAGTAAAAATTCACTGCTCAGCTGACCCGGCAGAAGCAAATGTATACCAAAAATGTACCCAGAATGAGCTTTTCAGTGAACAGCAGCCAGGCACATTTTAGCTAGTTTAACTTGTAAGTGGGGTTGTAAACGCTTTTCAGGCTCAGTACTGCACTGAAAAGATGCAGCCCTGAGGTCTCTCCTGATAGGAGGTAGTTAAGTAGAAATTCACTGCTCAGCTGACCCGGCAGAAGCAAATGTATACCAAAAATGTACGCAGAATGAGCTTTTCAGTGAACAGCAGCCAGGCACATTTTAGCTAGTTTTACTTGTAACTGGGGTTGTAAACGGTTTTCAGGCTCAGTACTGCGCTCAAAAGATGCAGCCCTGAGGTCTCTCCTGATAGGAGGCAGTTAAGTAGAAATTCACTGCTCAGCAGACCCGGCAGAAGCAAATGTATACCAAAAATGTACCCAGAATGAGCTTTTCAGTGAACAGCAGCCAGGCACATTTTAGCTAGTTTTACTTGTAAGTGGGGTTGGAAACGCTTTTCAGGCTCAGTACTGCGCACAAAAGATGCAGCCCTGATGTCTCTCCTGATAGGAGGTAGTGAAGTAGAAATTCACTGCTCAGCTGACCCGGCAGAATCAAATGTATACCAAAAATGTACCCAGAATGAGCTTTTCAGTGAACAGCAGCCAGGCACATTTTAGCTAGTTTTACTTGTAAGTGGGGTTGTAAACGCTTTTCAGGCTCAGTACTGCGCTCAAAAGATGCAGCCCTGAGGTCTCTCCTGATAGGAGGTAGTTAAGTAGAAATTCAGTGCTCAGCTGACCCGGCAGAAGCAAATGTATACCAAAAATGTACCCAGAATGAGCTTTTCAGTGAACAGCAGCCAGGCACATTTTAGCTAGTTTTACTTGTAACTGGGGTTGTAAACGGTTTTCAGGCTCAGTACTGCGCACAAAAGATGGAGCCCTGAGGTCTCTCCTGATAGGAGATAGTTAAGTAGAAATTCACTGCTCAGCTGACCCGGCAGAAGCAAATGTATACCAAAAATGTACCCAGAATGAGCTTTTCAGTGAACAGCAGCCAGGCACATTTTAGCTAGTTTTTCTTGTAAGTGGGGTTGGAAACGCTTTTCAGGCTCAGTACTGCGCTCAAAAGATGCAGCCCTGAGGTCTCCCTGATAGGAGGTAGTTAAGTAGAAATTCACTGCTCAGCTGACCCAGCAGAAGCAAATGTATACCAAAAATGTACCCAGAATGAGCTTTTCAGTGAACAGCAGCCAGGCACATTTTAGCTAGTTTTACTTGTAACTGGGGTTGTAAACGGTTTTCAGGCTCAGTACTGCGCTCAAAAGATGCAGCCCTGAGGTCTCTCCTGATAGGAGATAGTTAAGTAGAAATTCACTGCTCAGCTGACCCGGCAGAAGCAAATGTATACCAAAATGTACCCAGAATGAGCTTTTCAGTGAACAGCAGCCAGGCACATTTAGCTAGTTTTACTTGTAAGTTGGGTTGTAAACGCTTTTCAGGCTCAGTACTGCGCTCAAAAGATGCAGCCCTGAGGTCTCTCCTGATAGGAGATACTTAAGTAGAAATTCACTGCTCAGCTGACCCGGCAGAAGCAAATGTATACCAAAAATGTACCCAGAATGAGCTTTTCAGTGAACAGCAGCCAGGCACATTTTAGCTAGTTTTACTTGTAAGTGGGGTTGGAAACGCTTTTCAGGCTCAGTACTGCGCTCAAAAGATGCAGCCCTGAGGTCTCTCCTGATAGGAGGTAGTTAAGTAGAAATTCACTGCTCAGCTGACCCGGCAGAAGCAAATGTATACCAAAAATGTACCCAGAATGAGCTTTTCAGTGAACAGCAGCCAGGCACATTTTAGCTAGTTTTACTTGTAAGTGGGGTTGGAAACGCTTTTCAGGCTCAGTACTGCGCTCAAAAGATGCAGCCCTGAGGTCTCTCCTGATAGGAGGTAGTTATGTAGAAATTCACTGCTCAGCTGACCCGGCAGAAGCAAATGTATACCAAAAATGTACCCAGAATGAGCTTTTCAGTGAACAGCAGCCAGGCACATTTTAGCTAGTTTTACTTGTAAGTGGGGTTGGAAACGCTTTTCAGGCTCAGTACTGCGCTCAAAAGATGCAGCCCTGAGGTCTCTCCTGATAGGAGGTAGTTAAGTAGAAATTCACTGCTCATCTGACCCGTCAGAAGCAAATGTATACCAAAAATGTACCCAGAATGAGCTTTTCAGTGAACAGCAGCCAGGCACATTTTAGCTAGTTTTTCTTGTAAGTGTGGTTGGAAACACTTTTCAGGCTCAGTACTGCGCTCAAAAGATGCAGCCCTGAGGTCTCTCCTGATAGGAGGTAGTTAAGTAGAAATTCACTGCTCAGCTGACCCGGCAGAAGCAAATGTATACCAAAAATGTACCCAGAATGAGCTTTTCAGTGAACAGCAGCCAGGCACATTTTAGCTAGTTTTTCTTGTAAGTGGGGTTGGAAACGCTTTTCAGGCTCAGTACTGCGCTCAATAGATGCAGCCCTGAGGTCTCTCCTGATAGGAGGTAGTTAAGTAGAAATTCACTGCTCAGCTGACCCGGCAGAAGCAAATGTATAAAAAAAAATGTACCCAGAATGAGCTTTTCAGTGAACAGCAGCCAGGCACATTTTAGCTAGTTTTACTTGTAAGTGGGGTTGTAAACACTTTTCAGGCTCAGTACTGCGCTCAAAAGATGCAGCCCTGAGGTCTCTCCTGATAGGGGGTAGTTAAGTAGAAATTCACTGTTCAGCTGACCCGGCAGAAGCAAATGTATACCAAAAATGTACCCAGAATGAGCTTTTCAGTGAACAGCAGCCAGGCACATTTTAGCTAGTTTTACTTGTAAGTGGGGTTGGAAACGCTTTTCAGGCTCAGTACTGCGCTCAAAAAATGCAGCCCTGAGGTCTCTCCTGATAGGAGGTAGTTAAGTAGAAATTCACTGCTCAGCTGACCCGGCAGAAGCAAATGTATACCAAAAATGTACCCAGAATGAGCTTTTCAGTGAACAGCAGCCAGGCACATCTTAGCTAGTTTAACTTGTAAGTGGGGTTGTAAACGCTTTTCAGGCTCAGTACTGCACTGAAAAGATGCAGCCCTGAGGTCTCTCCTGATAGGAGGTAGTTAAGTAGAAATTCACTGCTCAGCTGACCCGGCAGAAGCAAATGTATACCAAAAATGTACCAGAATGAGCTTTTCAGTGAACAGCAGCCAAGCACATTTTAGCTAGTTTTACTTGTAAGTGGGGTTGTAAACGCTTTTCAGGCTCAGTACTGCGCTCAAAAGATGCAGCCCTGAGGTCTCTCCTGATAGGAGGTAGTTAAGTAGAAATTCACTGCTCAGCTGACCCGGCAGAAGCAAATGTATACCAAAAATGTACGCAGAATGAGCTTTTCAGTGAACAGCAGCCAGGCACATTTTAGCTAGTTTTACTTGTAAGTGGGGTTGGAAACGCTTTTCAGGCTCAGTACTGCGCACAAAAGATGCAGCCTTGATGTCTCTCCTAATAGGAGGTAGTTAAGTAGAAATTCACTGCTCAGCTGACCCGGCAGAATCAAATGTATACCAAAAATGTACCCAGAATGAGCTTTTCAGTGAACAGCAGCCAGGCACATTTTAGCTAGTTTTACTTGTAAGTGGGGTTGTAAACGCTTTTCAGGCTCAGTACTGCGCTCAAAAGATGTAGCCTGAGGTCTCTCCTGATAGGAGATAGTTAAGTAGAAATTCACTGCTCAGCTGACCCGGCAGAAGCAAATGTATACCAAAAATGTACCCAGAATGAGCTTTTCAGTGAACAGCAGCCAGGCACATTTTAGCTAGTTTTACTTGTAAGTGGGGTTGTAAACGCTTTTCAGGCTCAGTACTGCGCTCAAAAGATGCAGCCCTGAGGTCTCTCCTGATAGGAGGTAGTTAAGTAGAAATTCACTGCTCAGCTGACCCGGCAGAAGCAAATGTATACCAAAAATGTACCCAGAATGAGCTTTTCAGTGAACAGCAGCCAGGCACATTTTAGCTAGTTTTACTTGTAACTGGGGTTGTAAACGGGTTTCAGGCTCAGTACTGCGCTCAAAAGATGCAGCCCTGAGGTCTCTCCTGATAGGGGGTACTTAAGTAGAAATTCACTGTTCAGCTGACCCGGCAGAAGCAAATGTATACCAAAAATGTACCCAGAATGAGCTTTTCAGTGAACAGCAGCCAGGCACATTTTAGCTAGTTTGACTTGTAAGTGGGGTTGCAAACGCTTTTCAGGCTCAGTACTGCGCTCAAAAGATGCAGCCCTGAGGTCTCTCCTGATAGGAGGTAGTTAAGTAGAAATACACTGCTCAGCTGACCCGGCAGAAGCAAATGTATACCAAAAATGTACCCAGAATGAGCTTTTCAGTGAACAGCAGCCAGGCACATTTTAGCTAGTTTTACATGTAACTGGGGTTGTAAACGGTTTTCAGGCACAGTACTGCGCTCAAAAGATGCAGCCCTGAGGTCTCTCCTGATAGGGGGTAGTTAAGTAGAAATTCACTGCTCAGCTGACCCGGCAGAAGCAAATGTATACCAAAAATGTACCCAGAATGAGCTTTTCAGTGAACCAGCAGCCAGGCACATTTTAGCTAGTTTTACTTGTAAGTGGGGTTGTAAACGCTTTTCAGGCTCAGTACTGCGCTCAAAAGATGCAGCCCTGAGGTCTCTCCTGATAGGAGATAGTTAAGTAGAAATTCACTGCTCGACCCGGCAGAAGCAAATGTATACCAAAAATGTACCCAGAATGAGCTTTTCAGTGAACAGCAGCCAGGCACATTTTAGCTAGTTTTACTTGTAAGTGGGGTTGTAAACGCTTTTCAGGCTCAGTACTGCGCTCAAAAGATGCAGCCCTGAGGTCTCTCCTGATAGGAGGTAGTTAAGTAGAAATTCACTGTTCAGCTGACCCAGCAGAAGCAAATGTATACCAAAAATGTACCCAGAATGAGCTTTTCAGTGAACAGCAGCCAGGCACATTTTAGCTAGTTTTACTTGTAAGTGGGGTTGGAAATGCTTTTCAGGCTCAGTACTGCGCTCAAAAGATGCAGCCCTGAGGTCTCTCCTGATAGGAGGTAGTTAGTAGAAATTCACTGCTCAGCTGACCCGGCAGAAGCAAATGTATACCAAAAATGTACCCAGAATGAGCTTTTCAGTGAACAGCAGCCAGGCACATTTTAGCTAGTTTTACTTGTAAGTGGGGTTGGAAACGCTTTTCAGGCTCAGTACTGCGCTCAAAAGATGCAGCCCTGAGGTCTCTCCTGATAGGAGATAGTTAAGTAGAAATTCACTGCTCAGCTGACCCGGCAGAAGTAAATGTATACCAAAAATGTACCCAGAATGAGCTTTTCAGTGAACAGCAGCCAGGCACATTTTAGCTAGTTTTACTTGTAAGTGGGGTTGGAAACGCTTTTCAGGCTCAGTACTGCGCTCAAAAGATGCAGCCCTGAGGTCTCTCCTGATAGGAGGTAGTTAAGTAGAAATTCACTGCTCAGCTGACCCGGCAGAAGCAAATGTATACCAAAAATGTACCCAGAATGAGCTTTTCAGTGAACAGCAGCCAGGCACATTTTAGCTAGTTTTACTTGTAAGTGGGGTTGGAAACACTTTTCAGGCTCAGTACTGCGCTCAAAAGATGCAGCACTGAGGTCTCTCCTGATAGGAGGTAGTTAAGTAGAAATTCACTGCTCAGCTGACCCGGCAGAAGCAAATGTATACCAAAAATGTACCCAGAATGAGCTTTTCAGTGAACAGCAGCCAGGCACATTTTAGCTAGTTTTACTTGTAACTGGGGTTGTAAACGGTTTTCAGGCTCAGTACTGCGCTCAAAAGATGCAGCCCTGAGGTCTCTCCTGATAGGAGATAGTTAAGTAAAAATTCACTGCTCAGCTGACCCGGCAGAAGCAAATGTATACCAAAAATGTACCCAGAATGAGCTTTTCAGTGAACAGCAGCCAGGCACATTTTAGCTAGTTTAACTTGTAAGTGGGGTTGTAAACGCTTTTCAGGCTCAGTACTGCACTGAAAAGATGCAGCCCTGAGGTCTCTCCTGATAGGAGGTAGTTAAGTAGAAATTCACTGCTCAGCTGACCCGGCAGAAGCAAATGTATACCAAAAATGTACGCAGAATGAGCTTTTCAGTGAACAGCAGCCAGGCACATTTTAGCTAGTTTTACTTGTAACTGGGGTTGTAAACGGTTTTCAGGCTCAGTACTGCGCTCAAAAGATGCAGCCCTGAGGTCTCTCCTGATAGGAGGCAGTTAAGTAGAAATTTACTGCTCAGCAGACCCGGCAGAAGCAAATGTATACCAAAAATGTACCCAGAATGAGCTTTTCAGTGAACAGCAGCCAGGCACATTTTAGCTAGTTTTACTTGTAAGTGGGGTTGGAAACGCTTTTCAGGCTCAGTACTGCGGACAAAAGATGCAGCCCTGATGTCTCTCCTGATAGGAGGTAGTGAAGTAGAAATTCACTGCTCAGCTGACCCGGCAGAATCAAATGTATACCAAAAATGTACCCAGAATGAGCTTTACAGTGAACAGCAGCCAGGCACATTTTAGCTAGTTTTACTTGTAAGTGGGGTTGTAAACGCTTTTCAGGCTCAGTACTGCGCTCAAAAGATGCAGCCCTGAGGTCTCTCCTGATAGGAGGTAGTTAAGTAGAAATTCAGTGCTCAGCTGACCCGGCAGAAGCAAATGTATACCAAAAATGTACCCAGAATGAGCTTTTCAGTGAACAGCAGCCAGGCACATTTTAGCTAGTTTTACTTGTAACTGGGGTTGTAAACGGTTTTCAGGCTCAGTACTGCGCACAAAAGATGGAGCCCTGAGGTCTCTCCTGATAGGAGATAGTTAAGTAGAAATTCACTGCTCAGCTGACCCGGCAGAAGCAAATGTATACCAAAAATGTACCCAGAATGAGCTTTTCAGTGAACAGCAGCCAGGCACATTTTAGCTAGTTTTTCTTGTAAGTGGGGTTGGAAACGCTTTTCAGGCTCAGTACTGCGCTCAAAAGATGCAGCCCTGAGGTCTCCCTGATAGGAGGTGGTTAAGTAGAAATTCACTGCTCAGCTGACCCAGCAGAAGCAAATGTATACCAAAAATGTACCCAGAATGAGCTTTTCAGTGAACAGCAGCCAGGCACATTTTAGCTAGTTTTACTTGTAACTGGGGTTGTAAACGGTTTTCAGGCTCAGTACTGCGCTCAAAAGATGCAGCCCTGAGGTCTCTCCTGATAGGAGATAGTTAAGTAGAAATTCACTGCTCAGCTGACCCGGCAGAAGCAAATGTATACCAAAATGTACCCAGAATGAGCTTTTCAGTGAACAGCAGCAAGGCACATTTAGCTAGTTTTACTTGTAAGTTGGGTTGTAAACGCTTTTCAGGCTCAGTACTGCGCTCAAAAGATGCAGCCCTGAGGTCTCTCCTGATAGGAGATAGTTAAGTAGAAATTCACTGCTCAGCTGACCCGGCAGAAGCAAATGTATACCAAAAATGTACCCAGAATGAGCTTTTCAGTGAACAGCAGCCAGGCACATTTTAGCTAGTTTTACTTGTAAGTGGGGTTGGAAACGCTTTTCAGGCTCAGTACTGCGCTCAAAAGATGCAGCCCTGAGGTCTCTCCTGATAGGAGGTAGTTAAGTAGAAATTCACTGCTCAGCTGACCCGGCAGAAGCAAATGTATACCAAAAATGTACCCAGAATGAGCTTTTCAGTGAACAGCAGCCAGGCACATTTTAGCTAGTTTTACTTGTAAGTGGGGTTGGAAACGCTTTTCAGGCTCAGTACTGCGCTCAAAAGATGCAGCCCTGAGGTCTCTCCTGATAGGAGGTAGTTATGTAGAAATTCACTGCTCAGCTGACCCGGCAGAAGCAAATGTATACCAAAAATGTACCCAGAATGAGCTTTTCAGTGAACAGCAGCCAGGCACATTTTAGCTAGTTTTACTTGTAAGTGGGGTTGGAAACGCTTTTCAGGCTCAGTACTGCGCTCAAAAGATGCAGCCCTGAGGTCTCTCCTGATAGGAGGTAGTTAAGTAGAAATTCACTGCTCATCTGACCCGGCAGAAGCAAATGTATACCAAAAATGTACCCAGAATGAGCTTTTCAGTGAACAGCAGCCAGGCACATTTTAGCTAGATTTTCTTGTAAGTGGGGTTGGAAACGCTTTTCAGGCTCAGTACTGCGCTCAAAAGATGCAGCCCTGAGGTCTCTCCTGATAGGAGGTAGTTAAGTAGAAATTCACTGCTCAGCTGACCCGGCAGAAGCAAATGTATACCAAAAATGTACCCAGAATGAGCTTTTCAGTGAACAGCAGCCAGGCACATTTTAGCTAGTTTTTCTTGTAAGTGGGGTTGGAAACGCTTTTCAGGCTCAGTACTGCGCTCAAAAGATGCAGCCCTGAGGTCTCTCCTGATAGGAGGTAGTTAAGTAGAAATTCACTGCTCAGCTGACCCGGCAGAAGCAAATGTATACCAAAAATGTACCCAGAATGAGCTTTTCAGTGAACAGCAGCCAGGCACATTTTAGCTAGTTTTACTTGTAAGTGGGGTTGGAAACGCTTTTCAGGCTCAGTACTGCGCTCAAAAGATGCAGCCCTGAGGTCTCTCCTGATAGGAGGTAGTTAAGTAGAAATTCACTGCTCAGCTGACCCGGCAGAAGCAAATGTATACCAAAAATGTACCCAGAATGAGCTTTTCAGTGAACAGCAGCCAGGCACATTTTAGCTAGTTTTACTTGTAACTGGGGTTGGAAACGCTTTTCAGGCTCAGTACTGCGCTCAAAAGATGCAGCCCTGAGGTCTCTCCTGATAGGAGGTAGTTATGTAGAAATTCACTGCTCAGCTGACCCGGCAGAAGCAAATGTATACCAAAAATGTACCCAGAATGAGCTTTTCAGTGAACAGCAGCCAGGCACATTTTAGCTAGTTTTACTTGTAAGTGGGGTTGGAAACGCTTTTCAGGCTCAGTACTGCGCTCAAAAGATGCAGCCCTGAGGTCTCTCCTGATAGGAGGTAGTTAAGTAGAAATTCACTGCTCAGCTGACCCGGCAGAAGCAAATGTATACCAAAAATGTACCCAGAATGAGCTTTTCAGTGAACAGCAGCCAGGCACATTTTAGCTAGTTTTACTTGTAAGTGGGGTTGGAAACGCTTTTCAGGCTCAGTACTGTGCTCAAAAGATGCAGCCCTGAGGTCTCTCCTGATAGGAGGTAGTTAAGTAGAAATTCACTGCTCAGCTGACCCGGCAGCAGCAAATGTATACCAAAAATGTACCCAGAATGAGCTTTTCAGTGAACAGCAGCCAGGCACATTTTAGCTAGTTTTACTTGTAACTGGAGTTTTAAACGGTTTTCAGGCTCAGTACTGCGCTCAAAAGATGCAGCCCTGAGGTCTCTCCTGATAGGAGGTAGTTATGTAGAAATTCACTGCTCAGCTGACCCGGCAGAAGCAAATGTATACCAAAAATGTACCCAGAATGAGCTTTTCAGTGAACAGCAGCCAGGCACATTTTAGCTAGTTTTACTTGTAAGTGGGGTTGGAAACGCTTTTCAGGCTCAGTACTGCGCTCAAAAGATGCAGCCCTGAGGTCTCTCCTGATAGGAGGTAGTTAAGTAGAAATTCACTGCTCAGCTGACCCGGCAGAAGCAAATGTATACCAAAAATGTACCCAGAATGAGCTTTTCAGTGAACAGCAGCCAGGCACATTTTAGCTAGTTTTACTTGTAAGTGGGGTTGGAAACACTTTTCAGGCTCAGTACTGCGCTCAAAAGATGCAGCCCTGAGGTCTCTCCTGATAGGAGGTAGTTAAGTAGAAATTCACTGCTCAGCTGACCCGGCAGAAGCAAATGTATACCAAAAATGTACCCAGAATGAGCTTTTCAGTGAACAGCAGCCAGGCACATTTTAGCTAGTTTTACTTGTAAGTGGGGTTGGAAACGCGTTTCAGGCTCAGTACTGCGCTCAAAAGATGCAGCCCTGAGGTCTCTCCTGATAGGAGGTAGTTAAGTAGAAATTCACTGCTCAGCTGACCCGGCAGAAGCAAATGTATACCAAAAATGTACCCAGAATGAGCTTTTCAGTGAACAGCAGCCAGGCACATTTTAGCTAGTTTTACTTGTAAGTGGGGTTGGAAACGCTTTTCAGGCTCAGTACTGCGCTCAAAAGATGCAGCCCTGAGGTCTCTCCTGATAGGAGGTAGTTAAGTAGAAATTCACTGCTCAGCTGACCCGGCAGAAGCAAATGTATACCAAAAATGTACCCAGAATGAGCTTTTCAGTGAACAGCAGCCAGGCACATTTTAGCTAGTTTTACTTGTAAGTGGGGTTGGAAACGCTTTTCAGGCTCAGTACTGCGCTCAAAAGATGCAGCCCTGAGGTCTCTCCTGATAGGAGGTAGTTAAGTAGAAATTCACTGCTCAGCTGACCCGTCAGAAGCAAATGTATACCAAAAATGTACCCAGAATGAGCTTTTCAGTGAACAGCAGCCAGGCACATTTTAGCTAGTTTTACTTGTAAGTGGGGTTGGAAACGCATTTCAGGCTCAGTACTGCGCTCAAAAGATGCAGCCCTGAGGTCTCTCCTGATAGGAGGTAGTTAAGTAGAAATTCACTGCTCAGCTGACCCAGCAGAAGCAAATGTATACCAAAAATGTACCCAGAATGAGCTTTTCAGTGAACAGCAGCCAGGCACATTTTAGCTTGTTTTACTTGTAAGTGGGGTTGGAAACGCTTTTCAGGCTCAGTACTGCGCTCAAAAGATGCAGCCCTGAGGTCTCTCCTGATAGGAGGTAGTTAAGTAGAAATTCACTGCTCAGCTGACCCGGCAGAAGCAAATGTATACCAAAAATGTACCCAGAATGAGCTTTTCAGTGAACAGCAGCCAGGCACATTTTAGCTAGTTTTACTTGTAAGTGGGGTTGGAAACGCTTTTCAGGCTCAGTACTGCGCTTAAAAGATGCAGCCCTGAGGTCTCTCCTGATAGGAGGTAGTTAAGTAGAAATTCACTGCTCAGCTGACCCGGCAGAAGCAAATGTATACCAAAAATGTACCCAGAATGAGCTTTTCAGTGAACAGCAGCCAGGCACATTTTAGCTAGTTTTACTTGTAAGTGGGGTTGGAAACGCTTTTCAGGCTCAGTACTGCGCTCAAAAGATGCAGCCCTGATGTCTCTCCTGATAGGAGGTAGGTAAGTAGAAATTCACTGCTCAGCTGACCCGGCAGAAGCAAATGTATACCAAAAATTTACCCAGAATGAGCTTTTCAGTGAACAGCAGCCAGGCACATTTTAGCTAGTTTTACTTGTAAGTGGGGTTGGAAACGCTTTTCAGGCTCAGTACTGCGTTCAAAAGATGCAGCCCTGAGGTCTCTCCTGATAGGAGATAGTTAAGTAGAAATTCACTGCTCTGCTGACCCGGCAGAAGCAAATGTATACCAATAATGTACCCAGAATGAGCTTTTCAGTGAACAGCAGCCAGGCACATTTTAGCTAGTTTTACTTGTAACTGGGGTTGTAAACGGTTTTCAGGCTCAGTACTACGCTCAAAAGATGCAGACCTGAGGTCTCTCCTGATAGGAGGTAGGTATGTAGAAATTCACTGCTCAGCTGACCCGGCAGAAGCAAATGTATACCAAAAATGTACCCAGAATGAGCTTTTCAGTGAACAGCAGCCAGGCACATTTTAGCTAGTTTTACTTGTAAGTGGGGTTGTAAACGCTTTTCAGGCTCAGTACTGCGCTCAAAAGATGCAGCCCTGAGGTCTCTCCTGATAGGAGGTAGTTAAGTAGAAATTCACTGCTCAGCTGACCCGGCAGAAGCAAATGTATACCAAAAATGTACCCAGAATGAGCTTTTCAGTGAACAGCAGCCAGGCACATTTTAGCTAGTTTTACTTGTAAGTGGGGTTGTAAACGGTTTTCAGGGTCAGTACTGCGCTCAAAAGATGCAGCCCTGAGGTCTCTCCTGATAGGAGGTAGTTAAGTAGAAATTCACTGCTCAGCTGACCCGGCAGAAGCAAATGTATACCAAAAATGTACCCAGAATGAGCTTTTCAGTGAACAGCAGCCAGGCACATTTTAGCTAGTTTTACTTGTAACTGGGGTTGTAAACGGTTTTCAGGCTCAGTACTGCGCTCAAAAGATGCAGCCCTGAGGTCTCTCCTGATAGGAGATAGTTAAGTAGAAATTCACTGCTCAGCTGACCCGGCAGAAGCAAATGTATACCAAAAATGTACCCAGAATGAGCTTTTCAGTGAACAGCAGCCAGGCACATTTTAGCTAGTTTTACTTGTAACTGGGGTTGGAAACGCTTTTCAGGCTCAGTACTGCGCTCAAAAGATGCAGCCCTGAGGTCTCTCCTGATAGGAGGTAGTTATGTAGAAATTCACTGCTCAGCTGACCCGGCAGAAGTAAATGTATACCAAAAATGTACCCAGAATGAGCTTTTCAGTGAACAGCAGCCAGGCACATTTTAGCTAGTTTTACTTGTAAGTGGGGTTGGAAACGCTTTTCAGGCTCAGTACTGCGCTCAAAAGATGCAGCCCTGAGGTCTCTCCTGATAGGAGGTAGTTAAGTAGAAATTCACTGCTCAGCTGACCCGGCAAAGCAAATGTATACCAAAAATGTACCCAGAATGAGCTTTTCAGTGAACAGCAGCCAGGCACATTTTAGCTAGTTTTACTTGTAACTGGGGTTGGAAACGCTTTTCAGGCTCAGTACTGCGCTCAAAAGATGCAGCCCTGAGGTCTCTCCTGATAGGAGGTAGTTATGTAGAAATTCACTGCTCAGCTGACCCGGCAGAAGCAAATGTATACCAAAAATGTACCCAGAATGAGCTTTTCAGTGAACAGCAGCCAGGCACATTTTAGCTAGTTTTACTTGTAAGTGGGGTTGGAAACGCTTTTCAGGCTCAGTACTGCGCTCAAAAGATGCAGCCCTGAGGTCTCTCCTGATAGGAGGTAGTTAAGTAGAAATTCACTGCTCAGCTGACCCGGCAGAAGCAAATGTATACCAAAAATGTACCCAGAATGAGCTTTTCAGTGAACAGCAGCCAGGCACATTTTAGCTAGTTTTACTTGTAAGTGGGGTTGGAAACGCTTTTCAGGCTCAGTACTGCGCTCAAAAGATGCAGCCCTGAGGTCTCTCCTGATAGGAGGTAGTTAAGTAGAAATTCACTGCTCAGCTAACCCGGCAGAAGCAAATGTATACCAAAAATGTACCCAGAATGAGCTTTTCAGTGAACAGCAGCCAGGCACATTTTAGCTAGTTTTACTTGTAAGTGGGGTTGTAAACGCTTTTCAGGCTCAGTACTGTGCTCAAAAGATGCAGCCCTGAGGTCTCTCCTGATAGGAGGTAGTTAAGTAGAAATTCACTGCTCAGCTGACCCGGCAGCAGCAAATGTATACCAAAAATGTACCCAGAATGAGCTTTTCAGTGAACAGCAGCCAGGCACATTTTAGCTAGTTTTACTTGTAACTGGAGTTTTAAACGGTTTTCAGGCTCAGTACTGCGCTCAAAAGATGCAGCCCTGAGGTCTCTCCTGATAGGAGGTAGTTATGTAGAAATTCACTGCTCAGCTGACCCGGCAGAAGCAAATGTATACCAAAAATGTACCCAGAATGAGCTTTTCAGTGAACAGCAGCCAGGCACATTTTAGCTAGTTTTACTTGTAAGTGGGGTTGGAAACGCTTTTCAGGCTCAGTACTGCGCTCAAAAGATGCAGCCCTGAGGTCTCTCCTGATAGGAGGTAGTTAAGTAGAAATTCACTGCTCAGCTGACCCGGCAGAAGCAAATGTATACCAAAAATGTACCCAGAATGAGCTTTTCAGTGAACAGCAGCCAGGCACATTTTAGCTAGTTTTACTTGTAAGTGGGGTTGGAAACACTTTTCAGGCTCAGTACTGCGCTCAAAAGATGCAGCCCTGAGGTCTCTCCTGATAGGAGGTAGTTAAGTAGAAATTCACTGCTCAGCTGACCCGGCAGAAGCAAATGTATACCAAAAATGTACCCAGAATGAGCTTTTCAGTGAACAGCAGCCAGGCACATTTTAGCTAGTTTTACTTGTAAGTGGGGTTGGAAACGCTTTTCAGGCTCAGTACTGCGCTCAAAAGATGCAGCCCTGAGGTCTCTCCTGATAGGAGGTAGTTAAGTAGAAATTCACTGCTCAGCTGACCCGGCAGAAGCAAATGTATACCAAAAATGTACCCAGAATGAGCTTTTCAGTGAACAGCAGCCAGGCACATTTTAGCTAGTTTTACTTGTAAGTGGGGTTGGAAACGCTTTTCAGGCTCAGTACTGCGCTCAAAAGATGCAGCCCTGAGGTCTCTCCTGATAGGAGGTAGTTAAGTAGAAATTCACTGCTCAGCTGACCCGGCAGAAGCAAATGTATACCAAAAAGGTACCCAGAATGAGCTTTTCAGTGAACAGCAGCCAGGCACATTTTAGCTAGTTTTACTGGTAAGTGGGGTTGGAAACGCTTTTCAGGCTCAGTACTGCGCTCAAAAGATGCAGCCCTGAGGTCTCTCCTGATAGGAGGTAGTTAAGTAGAAATTCACTTCTCATCTGACCCGGCAGAAGCAAATGTATACCAAAAATGTACCCAGAATGAGCTTTTCAGTGAACAGCAGCCAGGCACATTTTAGCTAGTTTTACTTGTAAGTGGGGTTGGAAACGCATTTCAGGCTCAGTACTGCGTTCAAAAGATGCAGCCCTGAGGTCTCTCCTGATAGGAGGTAGTTAAGTAGAAATTCACTGCTCAGCTGACCCGGCAGAAGCAAATGTATACCAAAAATGTACCCAGAATGAGCTTTTCAGTGAACAGCAGCCAGGCACATTTTAGCTAGTTTTACTTGTAACTGGGGTTGGAAACGCTTTTCAGGCTCAGTACTGCGCTCAAAAGATGCAGCCCTGTGGTCTCTCCTGATAGGAGGTAGTTAAGTAGAAATTCACTGCTCAGCTGACCCGACAGAAGCAAATGTATACTAAAAATGTACCCAGAATGAGCTTTTCAGTGAACAGCAGCCAGGCACATTTTAGCTAGTTTTTCTTGTAAGTGGGGTTGGAAACGCTTTTCAGGCTCAGTACTGCGCTCAAAAGATGCAGCCCTGAGGTCTCTCCTGATAGGAGGTAGTTAAGTAGAAATTCACTGCTCAGCTGACCCAGCAGAAGCAAATGTATACCAAAAATGTACCCAGAATGAGCTTTTCAGTGAACAGCAGCCAGGCACATTTTAGCTTGTTTTACTTGTAAGTGGGGTTGGAAACGCTTTTCAGGCTCAGTACTGCGCTCAAAAGATGCAGCCCTGAGGTCTCTCCTGATAGGAGGTAGTTAAGTAGAAATTCACTGCTCAGCTGACCCGGCAGAAGCAAATGTATACCAAAAATGTACCCAGAATGAGCTTTTCAGTGAACAGCAGCCAGGCACATTTTAGCTAGTTTTACTTGTAAGTGGGGTTGGAAACGCTTTTCAGGCTCAGTACTGCGCTTAAAAGATGCAGCCCTGAGGTCTCTCCTGATAGGAGGTAGTTAAGTAGAAATTCACTGCTCAGCTGACCCGGCAGAAGCAAATGTATACCAAAAATGTACCCAGAATGAGCTTTTCAGTGAACAGCAGCCAGGCACATTTTAGCTAGTTTTACTTGTAAGTGGGGTTGGAAACGCTTTTCAGGCTCAGTACTGCGCTCAAAAGATGCAGCCCTGAGGTCTCTCCTGATAGGAGGTAGTTAAGTAGAAATTCACTGCTCAGCTGACCCGGCAGAAGCAAATGTATACCAAAAATGTACCCAGAATGAGCTTTTCAGTGAACAGCAGCCAGGCACATTTTAGCTAGTTTTACTTGTAAGTGGGGTTGGAAACGCTTTTCAGGCTCAGTACTGCGTTCAAAAGATGCAGCCCTGAGGTCTCTCCTGATAGGAGATAGTTAAGTAGAAATTCACTGCTCTGCTGACCCGGCAGAAGCAAATGTATACCAATAATGTACCCAGAATGAGCTTTTCAGTGAACAGCAGCCAGGCACATTTTAGCTAGTTTTACTTGTAACTGGGGTTGTAAACGGTTTTCAGGCTCAGTACTGCGCTCAAAAGATGCAGCCCTGAGGTCTCTCCTGATAGGAGGTAGTTATGTAGAAATTCACTGCTCAGCTGACCCGGCAGAAGCAAATGTATACCAAAAATGTACCCAGAATGAGCTTTTCAGTGAACAGCAGCCAGGCACATTTTAGCTAGTTTTACTTGTAAGTGGGGTTGGAAACACTTTTCAGGCTCAGTACTGCGCTCAAAAGATGCAGCACTGAGGTCTCTCCTGATAGGAGGTAGTTAAGTAGAAATTCACTGCTCAGCTGACCCGGCAGAAGCAAATGTATACCAAAAATGTACCCAGAATGAGCTTTTCAGTGAACAGCAGCCAGGCACATTTTAGCTAGTTTTACTTGTAACTGGGGTTGTAAACGGTTTTCAGGCTCAGTACTGCGCTCAAAAGATGCAGCCCTGAGGTCTCTCCTGATAGGAGATAGTTAAGTAAAAATTCACTGCTCAGCTGACCCGGCAGAAGCAAATGTATACCAAAAATGTACCCAGAATGAGCTTTTCAGTGAACAGCAGCCAGGCACATTTTAGCTAGTTTAACTTGTAAGTGGGGTTGTAAACGCTTTTCAGGCTCAGTACTGCACTGAAAAGATGCAGCCCTGAGGTCTCTCCTGATAGGAGGTAGTTAAGTAGAAATTCACTGCTCAGCTGACCCGGCAGAAGCAAATGTATACCAAAAATGTACGCAGAATGAGCTTTTCAGTGAACAGCAGCCAGGCACATTTTAGCTAGTTTTACTTGTAACTGGGGTTGTAAACGGTTTTCAGGCTCAGTACTGCGCTCAAAAGATGCAGCCCTGAGGTCTCTCCTGATAGGAGGCAGTTAAGTAGAAATTTACTGCTCAGCAGACCCGGCAGAAGCAAATGTATACCAAAAATGTACCCAGAATGAGCTTTTCAGTGAACAGCAGCCAGGCACATTTTAGCTAGTTTTACTTGTAAGTGGGGTTGGAAACGCTTTTCAGGCTCAGTACTGCGGACAAAAGATGCAGCCCTGATGTCTCTCCTGATAGGAGGTAGTGAAGTAGAAATTCACTGCTCAGCTGACCCGGCAGAATCAAATGTATACCAAAAATGTACCCAGAATGAGCTTTTCAGTGAACAGCAGCCAGGCACATTTTAGCTAGTTTTACTTGTAAGTGGGGTTGTAAACGCTTTTCAGGCTCAGTACTGCGCTCAAAAGATGCAGCCCTGAGGTCTCTCCTGATAGGAGGTAGTTAAGTAGAAATTCAGTGCTCAGCTGACCCGGCAGAAGCAAATGTATACCAAAAATGTACCCAGAATGAGCTTTTCAGTGAACAGCAGCCAGGCACATTTTAGCTAGTTTTACTTGTAACTGGGGTTGTAAACGGTTTTCAGGCTCAGTACTGCGCACAAAAGATGGAGCCCTGAGGTCTCTCCTGATAGGAGATAGTTAAGTAGAAATTCACTGCTCAGCTGACCCGGCAGAAGCAAATGTATACCAAAAATGTACCCAGAATGAGCTTTTCAGTGAACAGCAGCCAGGCACATTTTAGCTAGTTTTTCTTGTAAGTGGGGTTGGAAACGCTTTTCAGGCTCAGTACTGCGCTCAAAAGATGCAGCCCTGAGGTCTCCCTGATAGGAGGTGGTTAAGTAGAAATTCACTGCTCAGCTGACCCAGCAGAAGCAAATGTATACCAAAAATGTACCCAGAATGAGCTTTTCAGTGAACAGCAGCCAGGCACATTTTAGCTAGTTTTACTTGTAACTGGGGTTGTAAACGGTTTTCAGGCTCAGTACTGCGCTCAAAAGATGCAGCCCTGAGGTCTCTCCTGATAGGAGATAGTTAAGTAGAAATTCACTGCTCAGCTGACCCGGCAGAAGCAAATGTATACCAAAATGTACCCAGAATGAGCTTTTCAGTGAACAGCAGCAAGGCACATTTAGCTAGTTTTACTTGTAAGTTGGGTTGTAAACGCTTTTCAGGCTCAGTACTGCGCTCAAAAGATGCAGCCCTGAGGTCTCTCCTGATAGGAGATAGTTAAGTAGAAATTCACTGCTCAGCTGACCCGGCAGAAGCAAATGTATACCAAAAATGTACCCAGAATGAGCTTTTCAGTGAACAGCAGCCAGGCACATTTTAGCTAGTTTTACTTGTAAGTGGGGTTGGAAACGCTTTTCAGGCTCAGTACTGCGCTCAAAAGATGCAGCCCTGAGGTCTCTCCTGATAGGAGGTAGTTAAGTAGAAATTCACTGCTCAGCTGACCCGGCAGAAGCAAATGTATACCAAAAATGTACCCAGAATGAGCTTTTCAGTGAACAGCAGCCAGGCACATTTTAGCTAGTTTTACTTGTAAGTGGGGTTGGAAACGCTTTTCAGGCTCAGTACTGCGCTCAAAAGATGCAGCCCTGAGGTCTCTCCTGATAGGAGGTAGTTATGTAGAAATTCACTGCTCAGCTGACCCGGCAGAAGCAAATGTATACCAAAAATGTACCCAGAATGAGCTTTTCAGTGAACAGCAGCCAGGCACATTTTAGCTAGTTTTACTTGTAAGTGGGGTTGGAAACGCTTTTCAGGCTCAGTACTGCGCTCAAAAGATGCAGCCCTGAGGTCTCTCCTGATAGGAGGTAGTTAAGTAGAAATTCACTGCTCATCTGACCCGGCAGAAGCAAATGTATACCAAAAATGTACCCAGAATGAGCTTTTCAGTGAACAGCAGCCAGGCACATTTTAGCTAGTTTTTATTGTAAGTGGGGTTGGAAACGCTTTTCAGGCTCAGTACTGCGCTCAAAAGATGCAGCCCTGAGGTCTCTCCTGATAGGAGGTAGTTAAGTAGAAATTCACTGCTCAGCTGACCCGGCAGAAGCAAATGTATACCAAAAATGTACCCAGAATGAGCTTTTCAGTGAACAGCAGCCAGGCACATTTTAGCTAGTTTTTCTTGTAAGTGGGGTTGGAAACGCTTTTCAGGCTCAGTACTGCGCTCAAAAGATGCAGCCCTGAGGTCTCTCCTGATAGGAGGTAGTTAAGTAGAAATTCACTGCTCAGCTGACCCGGCAGAAGCAAATGTATACCAAAAATGTACCCAGAATGAGCTTTTCAGTGAACAGCAGCCAGGCACATTTTAGCTAGTTTTACTTGTAAGTGGGGTTGGAAACGCTTTTCAGGCTCAGTACTGCGCTCAAAAGATGCAGCCCTGAGGTCTCTCCTGATAGGAGGTAGTTAAGTAGAAATTCACTGCTCAGCTGACCCGGCAGAAGCAAATGTATACCAAAAATGTACCCAGAATGAGCTTTTCAGTGAACAGCAGCCAGGCACATTTTAGCTAGTTTTACTTGTAACTGGGGTTGGAAACGCTTTTCAGGCTCAGTACTGCGCTCAAAAGATGCAGCCCTGAGGTCTCTCCTGATAGGAGGTAGTTAAGTAGAAATTCACTGCTCAGCTGACCCGGCAGAAGCAAATGTATACCAAAAATGTACCCAGAATGAGCTTTTCAGTGAACAGCAGCCAGGCACATTTTAGCTAGTTTTACTTGTAAGTGGGGTTGGAAACGCTTTTCAGGCTCAGTACTGTGCTCAAAAGATGCAGCCCTGAGGTCTCTCCTGATAGGAGGTAGTTAAGTAGAAATTCACTGCTCAGCTGACCCGGCAGCAGCAAATGTATACCAAAAATGTACCCAGAATGAGCTTTTCAGTGAACAGCAGCCAGGCACATTTTAGCTAGTTTTACTTGTAACTGGAGTTTTAAACGGTTTTCAGGCTCAGTACTGCGCTCAAAAGATGCAGCCCTGAGGTCTCTCCTGATAGGAGGTAGTTATGTAGAAATTCACTGCTCAGCTGACCCGGCAGAAGCAAATGTATACCAAAAATGTACCCAGAATGAGCTTTTCAGTGAACAGCAGCCAGGCACATTTTAGCTAGTTTTACTTGTAAGTGGGGTTGGAAACGCTTTTCAGGCTCAGTACTGCGCTCAAAAGATGCAGCCCTGAGGTCTCTCCTGATAGGAGGTAGTTAAGTAGAAATTCACTGCTCAGCTGACCCGGCAGAAGCAAATGTATACCAAAAATGTACCCAGAATGAGCTTTTCAGTGAACAGCAGCCAGGCACATTTTAGCTAGTTTTACTTGTAAGTGGGGTTGGAAACACTTTTCAGGCTCAGTACTGCGCTCAAAAGATGCAGCCCTGAGGTCTCTCCTGATAGGAGGTAGTTAAGTAGAAATTCACTGCTCAGCTGACCCGGCAGAAGCAAATGTATACCAAAAATGTACCCAGAATGAGCTTTTCAGTGAACAGCAGCCAGGCACATTTTAGCTAGTTTTACTTGTAAGTGGGGTTGGAAACGCGTTTCAGGCTCAGTACTGCGCTCAAAAGATGCAGCCCTGAGGTCTCTCCTGATAGGAGGTAGTTAAGTAGAAATTCACTGCTCAGCTGACCCGGCAGAAGCAAATGTATACCAAAAATGTACCCAGAATGAGCTTTTCAGTGAACAGCAGCCAGGCACATTTTAGCTAGTTTTACTTGTAAGTGGGGTTGGAAACGCTTTTCAGGCTCAGTACTGCGCTCAAAAGATGCAGCCCTGAGGTCTCTCCTGATAGGAGGTAGTTAAGTAGAAATTCACTGCTCAGCTGACCCGGCAGAAGCAAATGTATACCAAAAATGTACCCAGAATGAGCTTTTCAGTGAACAGCAGCCAGGCACATTTTAGCTAGTTTTACTTGTAAGTGGGGTTGGAAACGCTTTTCAGGCTCAGTACTGCGCTCAAAAGATGCAGCCCTGAGGTCTCTCCTGATAGGAGGTAGTTAAGTAGAAATTCACTGCTCAGCTGACCCGGCAGAAGCAAATGTATACCAAAAATGTACCCAGAATGAGCTTTTCAGTGAACAGCAGCCAGGCACATTTTAGCTAGTTTTACTTGTAAGTGGGGTTGGAAACGCATTTAAGGCTCAGTACTGCGCTCAAAAGATGCAGCCCTGAGGTCTCTCCTGATAGGAGGTAGTTAAGTAGAAATTCACTGCTCAGCTGACCCAGCAGAAGCAAATGTATACCAAAAATGTACCCAGAATGAGCTTTTCAGTGAACAGCAGCCAGGCACATTTTAGCTTGTTTTACTTGTAAGTGGGGTTGGAAACGCTTTTCAGGCTCAGTACTGCGCTCAAAAGATGCAGCCCTGAGGTCTCTCCTGATAGGAGGTAGTTAAGTAGAAATTCACTGCTCAGCTGACCCGGCAGAAGCAAATGTATACCAAAAATGTACCCAGAATGAGCTTTTCAGTGAACAGCAGCCAGGCACATTTTAGCTAGTTTTACTTGTAAGTGGGGTTGGAAACGCTTTTCAGGCTCAGTACTGCGCTTAAAAGATGCAGCCCTGAGGTCTCTCCTGATAGGAGGTAGTTAAGTAGAAATTCACTGCTCAGCTGACCCGGCAGAAGCAAATGTATACCAAAAATGTACCCAGAATGAGCTTTTCAGTGAACAGCAGCCAGGCACATTTTAGCTAGTTTTACTTGTAAGTGGGGTTGGAAACGCTTTTCAGGCTCAGTACTACGCTCAAAAGATGCAGACCTGAGGTCTCTCCTGATAGGAGGTAGTTATGTAGAAATTCACTGCTCAGCTGACCCGGCAGAAGCAAATGTATACCAAAAATGTACCCAGAATGAGCTTTTCAGTGAACAGCAGCCAGGCACATTTTAGCTAGTTTTACTTGTAAGTGGGGTTGTAAACGCTTTTCAGGCTCAGTACTGCGCTCAAAAGATGCAGCCCTGAGGTCTCTCCTGATAGGAGGTAGTTAAGTAGAAATTCACTGCTCAGCTGACCCGGCAGAAGCAAATGTATACCAAAAATGTACCCAGAATGAGCTTTTCAGTGAACAGCAGCCAGGCACATTTTAGCTAGTTTTACTTGTAAGTGGGGTTGTAAACGGTTTTCAGGGTCAGTACTGCGCTCAAAAGATGCAGCCCTGAGGTCTCTCCTGATAGGAGGTAGTTAAGTAGAAATTCACTGCTCAGCTGACCCGGCAGAAGCAAATGTATACCAAAAATGTACCCAGAATGAGCTTTTCAGTGAACAGCAGCCAGGCACATTTTAGCTAGTTTTACTTGTAACTGGGGTTGTAAACGGTTTTCAGGCTCAGTACTGCGCTCAAAAGATGCAGCCCTGAGGTCTCTCCTGATAGGAGATAGTTAAGTAGAAATTCACTGCTCAGCTGACCCGGCAGAAGCAAATGTATACCAAAAATGTACCCAGAATGAGCTTTTCAGTGAACAGCAGCCAGGCACATTTTAGCTAGTTTTACTTGTAACTGGGGTTGGAAACGCTTTTCAGGCTCAGTACTGCGCTCAAAAGATGCAGCCCTGAGGTCTCTCCTGATAGGAGGTAGTTATGTAGAAATTCACTGCTCAGCTGACCCGGCAGAAGTAAATGTATACCAAAAATGTACCCAGAATGAGCTTTTCAGTGAACAGCAGCCAGGCACATTTTAGCTAGTTTTACTTGTAAGTGGGGTTGGAAACGCTTTTCAGGCTCAGTACTGCGCTCAAAAGATGCAGCCCTGAGGTCTCTCCTGATAGGAGGTAGTTAAGTAGAAATTCACTGCTCAGCTGACCCGGCAGAAGCAAATGTATACCAAAAATGTACCCAGAATGAGCTTTTCAGTGAACAGCAGCCAGGCACATTTTAGCTAGTTTTACTTGTAACTGGGGTTGGAAACGCTTTTCAGGCTCAGTACTGCGCTCAAAAGATGCAGCCCTGAGGTCTCTCCTGATAGGAGGTAGTTATGTAGAAATTCACTGCTCAGCTGACCCGGCAGAAGCAAATGTATACCAAAAATGTACCCAGAATGAGCTTTTCAGTGAACAGCAGCCAGGCACATTTTAGCTAGTTTTACTTGTAAGTGGGGTTGGAAACGCTTTTCAGGCTCAGTACTGCGCTCAAAAGATGCAGCCCTGAGGTCTCTCCTGATAGGAGGTAGTTAAGTAGAAATTCACTGCTCAGCTGACCCGGCAGAAGCAAATGTATACCAAAAATGTACCCAGAATGAGCTTTTCAGTGAACAGCAGCCAGGCACATTTTAGCTAGTTTTACTTGTAAGTGGGGTTGGAAACGCTTTTCAGGCTCAGTACTGCGCTCAAAAGATGCAGCCCTGAGGTCTCTCCTGATAGGAGGTAGTTAAGTAGAAATTCACTGCTCAGCTAACCCGGCAGAAGCAAATGTATACCAAAAATGTACCCAGAATGAGCTTTTCAGTGAACAGCAGCCAGGCACATTTTAGCTAGTTTTACTTGTAAGTGGGGTTGTAAACGCTTTTCAGGCTCAGTACTGTGCTCAAAAGATGCAGCCCTGAGGTCTCTCCTGATAGGAGGTAGTTAAGTAGAAATTCACTGCTCAGCTGACCCGGCAGCAGCAAATGTATACCAAAAATGTACCCAGAATGAGCTTTTCAGTGAACAGCAGCCAGGCACATTTTAGCTAGTTTTACTTGTAACTGGAGTTTTAAACGGTTTTCAGGCTCAGTACTGCGCTCAAAAGATGCAGCCCTGAGGTCTCTCCTGATAGGAGGTAGTTATGTAGAAATTCACTGCTCAGCTGACCCGGCAGAAGCAAATGTATACCAAAAATGTACCCAGAATGAGCTTTTCAGTGAACAGCAGCCAGGCACATTTTAGCTAGTTTTACTTGTAAGTGGGGTTGGAAACGCTTTTCAGGCTCAGTACTGCGCTCAAAAGATGCAGCCCTGAGGTCTCTCCTGATAGGAGGTAGTTAAGTAGAAATTCACTGCTCAGCTGACCCGGCAGAAGCAAATGTATACCAAAAATGTACCCAGAATGAGCTTTTCAGTGAACAGCAGCCAGGCACATTTTAGCTAGTTTTACTTGTAAGTGGGGTTGGAAACACTTTTCAGGCTCAGTACTGCGCTCAAAAGATGCAGCCCTGAGGTCTCTCCTGATAGGAGGTAGTTAAGTAGAAATTCACTGCTCAGCTGACCCGGCAGAAGCAAATGTATACCAAAAATGTACCCAGAATGAGCTTTTCAGTGAACAGCAGCCAGGCACATTTTAGCTAGTTTTACTTGTAAGTGGGGTTGGAAACGCTTTTCAGGCTCAGTACTGCGCTCAAAAGATGCAGCCCTGAGGTCTCTCCTGATAGGAGGTAGTTAAGTAGAAATTCACTGCTCAGCTGACCCGGCAGAAGCAAATGTATACCAAAAATGTACCCAGAATGAGCTTTTCAGTGAACAGCAGCCAGGCACATTTTAGCTAGTTTTACTTGTAAGTGGGGTTGGAAACGCTTTTCAGGCTCAGTACTGCGCTCAAAAGATGCAGCCCTGAGGTCTCTCCTGATAGGAGGTAGTTAAGTAGAAATTCACTGCTCAGCTGACCCGGCAGAAGCAAATGTATACCAAAAAGGTACCCAGAATGAGCTTTTCAGTGAACAGCAGCCAGGCACATTTTAGCTAGTTTTACTGGTAAGTGGGGTTGGAAACGCTTTTCAGGCTCAGTACTGCGCTCAAAAGATGCAGCCCTGAGGTCTCTCCTGATAGGAGGTAGTTAAGTAGAAATTCACTTCTCATCTGACCCGGCAGAAGCAAATGTATACCAAAAATGTACCCAGAATGAGCTTTTCAGTGAACAGCAGCCAGGCACATTTTAGCTAGTTTTACTTGTAAGTGGGGTTGGAAACGCATTTCAGGCTCAGTACTGCGTTCAAAAGATGCAGCCCTGAGGTCTCTCCTGATAGGAGGTAGTTAAGTAGAAATTCACTGCTCAGCTGACCCGGCAGAAGCAAATGTATACCAAAAATGTACCCAGAATGAGCTTTTCAGTGAACAGCAGCCAGGCACATTTTAGCTAGTTTTACTTGTAACTGGGGTTGGAAACGCTTTTCAGGCTCAGTACTGCGCTCAAAAGATGCAGCCCTGTGGTCTCTCCTGATAGGAGGTAGTTAAGTAGAAATTCACTGCTCAGCTGACCCGACAGAAGCAAATGTATACTAAAAATGTACCCAGAATGAGCTTTTCAGTGAACAGCAGCCAGGCACATTTTAGCTAGTTTTTCTTGTAAGTGGGGTTGGAAACGCTTTTCAGGCTCAGTACTGCGCTCAAAAGATGCAGCCCTGAGGTCTCTCCTGATAGGAGGTAGTTAAGTAGAAATTCACTGCTCAGCTGACCCAGCAGAAGCAAATGTATACCAAAAATGTACCCAGAATGAGCTTTTCAGTGAACAGCAGCCAGGCACATTTTAGCTTGTTTTACTTGTAAGTGGGGTTGGAAACGCTTTTCAGGCTCAGTACTGCGCTCAAAAGATGCAGCCCTGAGGTCTCTCCTGATAGGAGGTAGTTAAGTAGAAATTCACTGCTCAGCTGACCCGGCAGAAGCAAATGTATACCAAAAATGTACCCAGAATGAGCTTTTCAGTGAACAGCAGCCAGGCACATTTTAGCTAGTTTTACTTGTAAGTGGGGTTGGAAACGCTTTTCAGGCTCAGTACTGCGCTTAAAAGATGCAGCCCTGAGGTCTCTCCTGATAGGAGGTAGTTAAGTAGAAATTCACTGCTCAGCTGACCCGGCAGAAGCAAATGTATACCAAAAATGTACCCAGAATGAGCTTTTCAGTGAACAGCAGCCAGGCACATTTTAGCTAGTTTTACTTGTAAGTGGGGTTGGAAACGCTTTTCAGGCTCAGTACTGCGCTCAAAAGATGCAGCCCTGAGGTCTCTCCTGATAGGAGGTAGTTAAGTAGAAATTCACTGCTCAGCTGACCCGGCAGAAGCAAATGTATACCAAAAATGTACCCAGAATGAGCTTTTCAGTGAACAGCAGCCAGGCACATTTTAGCTAGTTTTACTTGTAAGTGGGGTTGGAAACGCTTTTCAGGCTCAGTACTGCGTTCAAAAGATGCAGCCCTGAGGTCTCTCCTGATAGGAGATAGTTAAGTAGAAATTCACTGCTCTGCTGACCCGGCAGAAGCAAATGTATACCAATAATGTACCCAGAATGAGCTTTTCAGTGAACAGCAGCCAGGCACATTTTAGCTAGTTTTACTTGTAACTGGGGTTGTAAACGGTTTTCAGGCTCAGTACTGCGCTCAAAAGATGCAGCCCTGAGGTCTCTCCTGATAGGAGGTAGTTATGTAGAAATTCACTGCTCAGCTGACCCGGCAGAAGCAAATGTATACCAAAAATGTACCCAGAATGAGCTTTTCAGTGAACAGCAGCCAGGCACATTTTAGCTAGTTTTACTTGTAAGTGGGGTTGTAAACGCTTTTCAGGCTCAGTACTGCGCTCAAAAGATGCAGCCCTGAGGTCTCTCCTGATAGGAGGTAGTTAAGTAGAAATTCACTGCTCAGCTGACCCGGCAGAAGCAAATGTATATTAAAAATGTACCCAGAATGAGCTTTTCAGTGAACAGCAGCCAGGCACATTTTAGCTAGTTTTACTTGTAAGTGGGGTTGTAAACGGTTTTCAGGGTCAGTACTGCGCTCAAAAGATGCAGCCCTGAGGTCTCTCCTGATAGGAGGTAGTTAAGTAGAAATTCACTGCTCAGCTGACCCGGCAGAAGCAAATGTATACCAAAAATGTACCCAGAATGAGCTTTTCAGTGAACAGCAGCCAGGCACATTTTAGCTAGTTTTACTTGTAACTGGGGTTGTAAACGGTTTTCAGGCTCAGTACTGCGCTCAAAAGATGCAGCCCTGAGGTCTCTCCTGATAGGAGATAGTTAAGTAGAAATTCACTGCTCAGCTGACCCGGCAGAAGCAAATGTATACCAAAAATGTACCCAGAATGAGCTTTTCAGTGAACAGCAGCCAGGCACATTTTAGCTAGTTTTACTTGTAACTGGGGTTGGAAACGCTTTTCAGGCTCAGTACTGCGCTCAAAAGATGCAGCCCTGAGGTCTCTCCTGATAGGAGGTAGTTATGTAGAAATTCACTGCTCAGCTGACCCGGCAGAAGTAAATGTATACCAAAAATGTACCCAGAATGAGCTTTTCAGTGAACAGCAGCCAGGCACATTTTAGCTAGTTTTACTTGTAAGTGGGGTTGGAAACGCTTTTCAGGCTCAGTACTGCGCTCAAAAGATGCAGCCCTGAGGTCTCTCCTGATAGGAGGTAGTTAAGTAGAAATTCACTGCTCAGCTGACCCGGCAGAAGCAAATGTATACCAAAAATGTACCCAGAATGAGCTTTTCAGTGAACAGCAGCCAGGCACATTTTAGCTAGTTTTACTTGTAAGTGGGGTTGGAAACGCTTTTCAGGCTCAGTACTGCGCTCAAAAGATGCAGCCCTGAGGTCTCACCTGATAGGAGGTAGTTAAGTAGAAATTCACTGCTCAGCTAACCCGGCAGAAGCAAATGTATACCAAAAATGTACCCAGAATGAGCTTTTCAGTGAACAGCAGCCAGGCACATTTTAGCTAGTTTTACTTGTAACTGGAGTTTTAAACGGTTTTCAGGCTCAGTACTGCGCTCAAAAGATGCAGCCCTGAGGTCTCTCCTGATAGGAGGTAGTTATGTAGAAATTCACTGCTCAGCTGACCCGGCAGAAGCAAATGTATACCAAAAATGTACCCAGAATGAGCTTTTCAGTGAACAGCAGCCAGGCACATTTTAGCTAGTTTTACTTGTAAGTGGGGTTGGAAACGCTTTTCAGGCTCAGTACTGCGCTCAAAAGATGCAGCCCTGAGGTCTCTCCTGATAGGAGGTAGTTAAGTAGAAATTCACTGCTCAGCTGACCCGGCAGAAGCAAATGTATAACAAAAATTTACCCAGAATGAGCTTTTCAGTGAACAGCAGCCAGGCACATTTTAGCTAGTTTTACTTGTAACTGGGGTTGTAAACGGTTTTCAGGCTCAGTACTGCGCTCAAAAGATGCAGCCCTGAGGTCTCTCCTATAGGGGGTAGTTAAGTAGAAATTCACTGCTCAGCTGACCCGGCAGAAGCAAATGTATACCAAAAATGTACCCAGAATGAGCTTTTCAGTGAACAGCAGCCAGGCACATTTTAGCTAGTTTTACTTGTAAGTGGGGTTGGAAACGCTTTTCAGGCTCAGTACTGCGCTCAAAAGATGCAGCCCTGAGGTCTCTCCTGATAGGAGGTAGTTAAGTAGAAATTCACTGCTCAGCTGACCCGGCAGAAGCAAATGTATACCAAAAATGTACCCAGAATGAGCTTTTCAGTGAACAGCAGCCAGGCACATTTTAGCTAGTTTTACTTGTAAGTGGGGTTGGAAACGCTTTTCAGGCTCAGTACTGCGCTCAAAAGATGCAGCCCTGAGGTCTCTCCTGATAGGAGGTAGTTATGTAGAAATTCACTGCTCAGCTGACCCGGCAGAAGCAAATGTATACCAAAAATGTACCCAGAATGAGCTTTTCAGTGAACAGCAGCCAGGCACATTTTAGCTAGTTTTACTTGTAAGTGGGGTTGGAAACGCTTTTCAGGCTCAGTACTGCGCTCAAAAGATGCAGCCCTGAGGTCTCTCCTGATAGGAGGTAGTTAAGTAGAAATTCACTGCTCATCTGACCCGGCAGAAGCAAATGTATACCAAAAATGTACCCAGAATGAGCTTTTCAGTGAACAGCAGCCAGGCACATTTTAGCTAGTTTTTCTTGTAAGTGGGGTTGGAAACACTTTTCAGGCTCAGTACTGCGCTCAAAAGATGCAGCCCTGAGGTCTCTCCTGATAGGAGGTAGTTAAGTAGAAATTCACTGCTCAGCTGACCCGGCAGAAGCAAATGTATACCAAAAATGTACCCAGAATGAGCTTTTCAGTGAACAGCAGCCAGGCACATTTTAGCTAGTTTTTCTTGTAAGTGGGGTTGGAAACGCTTTTCAGGCTCAGTACTGCGCTCAAAAGATGCAGCCCTGAGGTCTCTCCTGATAGGAGGTAGTTAAGTAGAAATTCACTGCTCAGCTGACCCGGCAGAAGCAAATGTATACCAAAAATGTACCCAGAATGAGCTTTTCAGTGAACAGCAGCCAGGCACATTTTAGCTAGTTTTACTTGTAAGTGGGGTTGGAAACGCTTTTCAGGCTCAGTACTGCGCTCAAAAGATGCAGCCCTGAGGTCTCTCCTGATAGGAGGTAGTTAAGTAGAAATTCACTGCTCAGCTGACCCGGCAGAAGCAAATGTATACCAAAAATGTACCCAGAATGAGCTTTTCAGTGAACAGCAGCCAGGCACATTTTAGCTAGTTTTACTTGTAACTGGGGTTGGAAACGCTTTTCAGGCTCAGTACTGCGCTCAAAAGATGCAGCCCTGAGGTCTCTCCTGATAGGAGGTAGTTATGTAGAAATTCACTGCTCAGCTGACCCGGCAGAAGCAAATGTATACCAAAAATGTACCCAGAATGAGCTTTTCAGTGAACAGCAGCCAGGCACATTTTAGCTAGTTTTACTTGTAAGTGGGGTTGGAAACGCTTTTCAGGCTCAGTACTGCGCTCAAAAGATGCAGCCCTGAGGTCTCTCCTGATAGGAGGTAGTTAAGTAGAAATTCACTGCTCAGCTGACCCGGCAGAAGCAAATGTATACCAAAAATGTACCCAGAATGAGCTTTTCAGTGAACAGCAGCCAGGCACATTTTAGCTAGTTTTACTTGTAAGTGGGGTTGGAAACGCTTTTCAGGCTCAGTACTGCGCTCAAAAGATGCAGCCCTGAGGTCTCTCCTGATAGGAGGTAGTTAAGTAGAAATTCACTGCTCAGCTAACCCGGCAGAAGCAAATGTATACCAAAAATGTACCCAGAATAAGCTTTTCAGTGAACAGCAGCCAGGCACATTTTAGCTAGTTTTACTTGTAAGTGGGGTTGTAAACGCTTTTCAGGCTCAGTACTGCGCTCAAAAGATGCAGCCCTGAGGTCTCTCCTGATAGGAGGTAGTTAAGTAGAAATTCACTGCTCAGCTGACCCGGCAGCAGCAAATGTATACCAAAAATGTACCCAGAATGAGCTTTTCAGTGAACAGCAGCCAGGCACATTTTAGCTAGTTTTACTTGTAACTGGAGTTTTAAACGGTTTTCAGGCTCAGTACTGCGCTCAAAAGATGCAGCCCTGAGGTCTCTCCTGATAGGAGGTAGTTAAGTAGAAATTCACTGCTCAGCTGACCCGGCAGAAGCAAATGTATACCAAAAATGTACCCAGAATGAGCTTTTCAGTGAACAGCAGCCAGGCACATTTTAGCTAGTTTTACTTGTAAGTGGGGTTGGAAACGCTTTTCAGGCTCAGTACTGCGCTCAAAAGATGCAGCCCTGAGGTCTCTCCTGATAGGAGGTAGTTAAGTAGAAATTCACTGCTCAGCTGACCCGACAGAAGCAAATGTATACTAAAAATGTACCCAGAATGAGCTTTTCAGTGAACAGCAGCCAGGCACATTTTAGCTAGTTTTTCTTGTAAGTGGGGTTGGAAACGCTTTTCAGGCTCAGTACTGCGCTCAAAAGATGCAGCCCTGAGGTCTCTCCTGATAGGAGGTAGTTAAGTAGAAATTCACTGCTCAGCTGACCCAGCAGAAGCAAATGTATACCAAAAATGTACCCAGAATGAGCTTTTCAGTGAACAGCAGCCAGGCACATTTTAGCTTGTTTTACTTGTAAGTGGGGTTGGAAACGCTTTTCAGGCTCAGTACTGCGCTCAAAAGATGCAGCCCTGAGGTCTCTCCTGATAGGAGGTAGTTAAGTAAAAATTCACTGCTCAGCTGACCCGGCAGAAGCAAATGTATACCAAAAATGTACCCAGAATGAGCTTTTCAGTGAACAGCAGCCAGGCACATTTTAGCTAGTTTTACTTGTAAGTGGGGTTGGAAACGCTTTTCAGGCTCAGTACTGCGCTCAAAAGATGCAGCCCTGAGGTCTCTCCTGATAGGAGGTAGTTAAGTAGAAATTCACTGCTCAGCTGACCCGGCAGAAGCAAATGTATACCAAAAATGTAACCAGAATGAGCTTTTCAGTGAACAGCAGCCAGGCACATTTTAGCTAGTTTTACTTGTAAGTGGGGTTGGAAACGCTTTTCAGGCTCAGTACTGCGCTCAAAAGATGCAGCCCTGAGGTCTCTCCTGATAGGAGGTAGTTAAGTAGAAATTCACTGCTCAGCTGACCCGGCAGAAGCAAATGTATACCAAAAATGTACCCAGAATGAGCTTTTCAGTGAACAGCAGCCAGGCACATTTTAGCTAGTTTTACTTGTAAGTGGGGTTGGAAACGCTTTTCAGGCTCAGTACTGCGTTCAAAAGATGCAGCCCTGAGGTCTCTCCTGATAGGAGATAGTTAAGTAGAAATTCACTGCTCTGCTGACCCGGCAGAAGCAAATGTATACCAATAATGTACCCAGAATGAGCTTTTCAGTGAACAGCAGCCAGGCACATTTTAGCTAGTTTTACTTGTAACTGGGGTTGTAAACGGTTTTCAGGCTCAGTACTGCGCTCAAAAGATGCAGCCCTGAGGTCTCTCCTGATAGGAGGTAGTTATGTAGAAATTCACTGCTCAGCTGACCCGGCAGAAGCAAATGTATACCAAAAATGTACCCAGAATGAGCTTTTCAGTGAACAGCAGCCAGGCACATTTAGCTAGTTTTACTTGTAAGTTGGGTTGTAAACGCTTTTCAGGCTCAGTACTGCGCTCAAAAGATGCAGCCCTGAGGTCTCTCCTGATAGGAGATAGTTAAGTAGAAATTCACTGCTCAGCTGACCCGGCAGATGCAAATGTATACCAAAAATGTACCCAGAATGAGCTTTTCAGTGAACAGCAGCCAGGCACATTTTAGCTAGTTTTACTTGTAAGTGGGGTTGTAAACGCTTTTCAGGCTCAGTACTGCGCTCAAAAGATGCAGCCCTGAGGTCTCTCCTGATAGGAGGTAGTTAAGTAGAAATTCACTGCTCAGCTGACCCGGCAGAAGCAAATGTATACCAAAAATGTACCCAGAATGAGCTTTTCAGTGAACAGCAGCCAGGCACATTTTAGCTAGTTTTACTTGTAAGTGGGGTTGTAAACGGTTTTCAGGCTCAGTACTGCGCTCAAAAGATGCAGCCCTGAGGTCTCTCCTGATAGGAGGTAGTTAAGTAGAAATTCACTGCTCAGCTGACCCGGCAGCAGCAAATGTATACCAAAAATGTACCCAGAATGAGCTTTTCAGTGAACAGCAGCCAGGCACATTTTAGCTAGTTTTACTTGTAACTGGAGTTTTAAACGGTTTTCAGGCTCAGTACTGCGCTCAAAAGATGCAGCCCTGAGGTCTCTCCTGATAGGAGGTAGTTATGTAGAAATTCACTGCTCAGCTGACCCGGCAGAAGCAAATGTATACCAAAAATGTACCCAGAATGAGCTTTTCAGTGAACAGCAGCCAGGCACATTTTAGCTAGTTTTACTTGTAAGTGGGGTTGGAAACGCTTTTCAGGCTCAGTACTGCGCTCAAAAGATGCAGCCCTGAGGTCTCTCCTGATAGGAGGTAGTTAAGTAGAAATTCACTGCTCAGCTGACCCGGCAGAAGCAAATGTATACCAAAAATGTACCCAGAATGAGCTTTTCAGTGAACAGCAGCCAGGCACATTTTAGCTAGTTTTACTTGTAAGTGGGGTTGGAAACACTTTTCAGGCTCAGTACTGCGCTCAAAAGATGCAGCCCTGAGGTCTCTCCTGATAGGAGGTAGTTAAGTAGAAATTCACTGCTCAGCTGACCCGGCAGAAGCAAATGTATACCAAAAATGTACCCAGAATGAGCTTTTCAGTGAACAGCAGCCAGGCACATTTTAGCTAGTTTTACTTGTAAGTGGGGTTGGAAACGCTTTTCAGGCTCAGTACTGCGCTCAAAAGATGCAGCCCTGAGGTCTCTCCTGATAGGAGGTAGTTAAGTAGAAATTCACTGCTCAGCTGACCCGGCAGAAGCAAATGTATACCAAAAATGTACCCAGAATGAGCTTTTCAGTGAACAGCAGCCAGGCACATTTTAGCTAGTTTTACTTGTAAGTGGGGTTGGAAACGCTTTTCAGGCTCAGTACTGCGCTCAAAAGATGCAGCCCTGAGGTCTCTCCTGATAGGAGGTAGTTAAGTAGAAATTCACTGCTCAGCTGACCCGGCAGAAGCAAATGTATACCAAAAAGGTACCCAGAATGAGCTTTTCAGTGAACAGCAGCCAGGCACATTTTAGCTAGTTTTACTGGTAAGTGGGGTTGGAAACGCTTTTCAGGCTCAGTACTGCGCTCAAAAGATGCAGCCCTGAGGTCTCTCCTGATAGGAGGTAGTTAAGTAGAAATTCACTTCTCATCTGACCCGGCAGAAGCAAATGTATACCAAAAATGTACCCAGAATGAGCTTTTCAGTGAACAGCAGCCAGGCACATTTTAGCTAGTTTTACTTGTAAGTGGGGTTGGAAACGCATTTCAGGCTCAGTACTGCGTTCAAAAGATGCAGCCCTGAGGTCTCTCCTGATAGGAGGTAGTTAAGTAGAAATTCACTGCTCAGCTGACCCGGCAGAAGCAAATGTATACCAAAAATGTACCCAGAATGAGCTTTTCAGTGAACAGCAGCCAGGCACATTTTAGCTAGTTTTACTTGTAACTGGGGTTGGAAACGCTTTTCAGGCTCAGTACTGCGCTCAAAAGATGCAGCCCTGTGGTCTCTCCTGATAGGAGGTAGTTAAGTAGAAATTCACTGCTCAGCTGACCCGACAGAAGCAAATGTATACTAAAAATGTACCCAGAATGAGCTTTTCAGTGAACAGCAGCCAGGCACATTTTAGCTAGTTTTTCTTGTAAGTGGGGTTGGAAACGCTTTTCAGGCTCAGTACTGCGCTCAAAAGATGCAGCCCTGAGGTCTCTCCTGATAGGAGGTAGTTAAGTAGAAATTCACTGCTCAGCTGACCCAGCAGAAGCAAATGTATACCAAAAATGTACCCAGAATGAGCTTTTCAGTGAACAGCAGCCAGGCACATTTTAGCTTGTTTTACTTGTAAGTGGGGTTGGAAACGCTTTTCAGGCTCAGTACTGCGCTCAAAAGATGCAGCCCTGAGGTCTCTCCTGATAGGAGGTAGTTAAGTAGAAATTCACTGCTCAGCTGACCCGGCAGAAGCAAATGTATACCAAAAATGTACCCAGAATGAGCTTTTCAGTGAACAGCAGCCAGGCACATTTTAGCTAGTTTTACTTGTAAGTGGGGTTGGAAACGCTTTTCAGGCTCAGTACTGCGCTTAAAAGATGCAGCCCTGAGGTCTCTCCTGATAGGAGGTAGTTAAGTAGAAATTCACTGCTCAGCTGACCCGGCAGAAGCAAATGTATACCAAAAATGTACCCAGAATGAGCTTTTCAGTGAACAGCAGCCAGGCACATTTTAGCTAGTTTTACTTGTAAGTGGGGTTGGAAACGCTTTTCAGGCTCAGTACTGCGCTCAAAAGATGCAGCCCTGAGGTCTCTCCTGATAGGAGGTAGTTAAGTAGAAATTCACTGCTCAGCTGACCCGGCAGAAGCAAATGTATACCAAAAATGTACCCAGAATGAGCTTTTCAGTGAACAGCAGCCAGGCACATTTTAGCTAGTTTTACTTGTAAGTGGGGTTGGAAACGCTTTTCAGGCTCAGTACTGCGTTCAAAAGATGCAGCCCTGAGGTCTCTCCTGATAGGAGATAGTTAAGTAGAAATTCACTGCTCTGCTGACCCGGCAGAAGCAAATGTATACCAATAATGTACCCAGAATGAGCTTTTCAGTGAACAGCAGCCAGGCACATTTTAGCTAGTTTTACTTGTAACTGGGGTTGTAAACGGTTTTCAGGCTCAGTACTGCGCTCAAAAGATGCAGCCCTGAGGTCTCTCCTGATAGGAGGTAGTTATGTAGAAATTCACTGCTCAGCTGACCCGGCAGAAGCAAATGTATACCAAAAATGTACCCAGAATGAGCTTTTCAGTGAACAGCAGCCAGGCACATTTTAGCTAGTTTTACTTGTAAGTGGGGTTGTAAACGCTTTTCAGGCTCAGTACTGCGCTCAAAAGATGCAGCCCTGAGGTCTCTCCTGATAGGAGGTAGTTAAGTAGAAATTCACTGCTCAGCTGACCCGGCAGAAGCAAATGTATATTAAAAATGTACCCAGAATGAGCTTTTCAGTGAACAGCAGCCAGGCACATTTTAGCTAGTTTTACTTGTAAGTGGGGTTGTAAACGGTTTTCAGGGTCAGTACTGCGCTCAAAAGATGCAGCCCTGAGGTCTCTCCTGATAGGAGGTAGTTAAGTAGAAATTCACTGCTCAGCTGACCCGGCAGAAGCAAATGTATACCAAAAATGTACCCAGAATGAGCTTTTCAGTGAACAGCAGCCAGGCACATTTTAGCTAGTTTTACTTGTAACTGGGGTTGTAAACGGTTTTCAGGCTCAGTACTGCGCTCAAAAGATGCAGCCCTGAGGTCTCTCCTGATAGGAGATAGTTAAGTAGAAATTCACTGCTCAGCTGACCCGGCAGAAGCAAATGTATACCAAAAATGTACCCAGAATGAGCTTTTCAGTGAACAGCAGCCAGGCACATTTTAGCTAGTTTTACTTGTAACTGGGGTTGGAAACGCTTTTCAGGCTCAGTACTGCGCTCAAAAGATGCAGCCCTGAGGTCTCTCCTGATAGGAGGTAGTTATGTAGAAATTCACTGCTCAGCTGACCCGGCAGAAGTAAATGTATACCAAAAATGTACCCAGAATGAGCTTTTCAGTGAACAGCAGCCAGGCACATTTTAGCTAGTTTTACTTGTAAGTGGGGTTGGAAACGCTTTTCAGGCTCAGTACTGCGCTCAAAAGATGCAGCCCTGAGGTCTCTCCTGATAGGAGGTAGTTAAGTAGAAATTCACTGCTCAGCTGACCCGGCAGAAGCAAATGTATACCAAAAATGTACCCAGAATGAGCTTTTCAGTGAACAGCAGCCAGGCACATTTTAGCTAGTTTTACTTGTAAGTGGGGTTGGAAACGCTTTTCAGGCTCAGTACTGCGCTCAAAAGATGCAGCCCTGAGGTCTCACCTGATAGGAGGTAGTTAAGTAGAAATTCACTGCTCAGCTAACCCGGCAGAAGCAAATGTATACCAAAAATGTACCCAGAATGAGCTTTTCAGTGAACAGCAGCCAGGCACATTTTAGCTAGTTTTACTTGTAACTGGAGTTTTAAACGGTTTTCAGGCTCAGTACTGCGCTCAAAAGATGCAGCCCTGAGGTCTCTCCTGATAGGAGGTAGTTATGTAGAAATTCACTGCTCAGCTGACCCGGCAGAAGCAAATGTATACCAAAAATGTACCCAGAATGAGCTTTTCAGTGAACAGCAGCCAGGCACATTTTAGCTAGTTTTACTTGTAAGTGGGGTTGGAAACGCTTTTCAGGCTCAGTACTGCGCTCAAAAGATGCAGCCCTGAGGTCTCTCCTGATAGGAGGTAGTTAAGTAGAAATTCACTGCTCAGCTGACCCGGCAGAAGCAAATGTATAACAAAAATTTACCCAGAATGAGCTTTTCAGTGAACAGCAGCCAGGCACATTTTAGCTAGTTTTACTTGTAACTGGGGTTGTAAACGGTTTTCAGGCTCAGTACTGCGCTCAAAAGATGCAGCCCTGAGGTCTCTCCTATAGGGGGTAGTTAAGTAGAAATTCACTGCTCAGCTGACCCGGCAGAAGCAAATGTATACCAAAAATGTACCCAGAATGAGCTTTTCAGTGAACAGCAGCCAGGCACATTTTAGCTAGTTTTACTTGTAAGTGGGGTTGGAAACGCTTTTCAGGCTCAGTACTGCGCTCAAAAGATGCAGCCCTGAGGTCTCTCCTGATAGGAGGTAGTTAAGTAGAAATTCACTGCTCAGCTGACCCGGCAGAAGCAAATGTATACCAAAAATGTACCCAGAATGAGCTTTTCAGTGAACAGCAGCCAGGCACATTTTAGCTAGTTTTACTTGTAAGTGGGGTTGGAAACGCTTTTCAGGCTCAGTACTGCGCTCAAAAGATGCAGCCCTGAGGTCTCTCCTGATAGGAGGTAGTTATGTAGAAATTCACTGCTCAGCTGACCCGGCAGAAGCAAATGTATACCAAAAATGTACCCAGAATGAGCTTTTCAGTGAACAGCAGCCAGGCACATTTTAGCTAGTTTTACTTGTAAGTGGGGTTGGAAACGCTTTTCAGGCTCAGTACTGCGCTCAAAAGATGCAGCCCTGAGGTCTCTCCTGATAGGAGGTAGTTAAGTAGAAATTCACTGCTCATCTGACCCGGCAGAAGCAAATGTATACCAAAAATGTACCCAGAATGAGCTTTTCAGTGAACAGCAGCCAGGCACATTTTAGCTAGTTTTTCTTGTAAGTGGGGTTGGAAACACTTTTCAGGCTCAGTACTGCGCTCAAAAGATGCAGCCCTGAGGTCTCTCCTGATAGGAGGTAGTTAAGTAGAAATTCACTGCTCAGCTGACCCGGCAGAAGCAAATGTATACCAAAAATGTACCCAGAATGAGCTTTTCAGTGAACAGCAGCCAGGCACATTTTAGCTAGTTTTTCTTGTAAGTGGGGTTGGAAACGCTTTTCAGGCTCAGTACTGCGCTCAAAAGATGCAGCCCTGAGGTCTCTCCTGATAGGAGGTAGTTAAGTAGAAATTCACTGCTCAGCTGACCCGGCAGAAGCAAATGTATACCAAAAATGTACCCAGAATGAGCTTTTCAGTGAACAGCAGCCAGGCACATTTTAGCTAGTTTTACTTGTAAGTGGGGTTGGAAACGCTTTTCAGGCTCAGTACTGCGCTCAAAAGATGCAGCCCTGAGGTCTCTCCTGATAGGAGGTAGTTAAGTAGAAATTCACTGCTCAGCTGACCCGGCAGAAGCAAATGTATACCAAAAATGTACCCAGAATGAGCTTTTCAGTGAACAGCAGCCAGGCACATTTTAGCTAGTTTTACTTGTAACTGGGGTTGGAAACGCTTTTCAGGCTCAGTACTGCGCTCAAAAGATGCAGCCCTGAGGTCTCTCCTGATAGGAGGTAGTTATGTAGAAATTCACTGCTCAGCTGACCCGGCAGAAGCAAATGTATACCAAAAATGTACCCAGAATGAGCTTTTCAGTGAACAGCAGCCAGGCACATTTTAGCTAGTTTTACTTGTAAGTGGGGTTGGAAACGCTTTTCAGGCTCAGTACTGCGCTCAAAAGATGCAGCCCTGAGGTCTCTCCTGATAGGAGGTAGTTAAGTAGAAATTCACTGCTCAGCTGACCCGGCAGAAGCAAATGTATACCAAAAATGTACCCAGAATGAGCTTTTCAGTGAACAGCAGCCAGGCACATTTTAGCTAGTTTTACTTGTAAGTGGGGTTGGAAACGCTTTTCAGGCTCAGTACTGCGCTCAAAAGATGCAGCCCTGAGGTCTCTCCTGATAGGAGGTAGTTAAGTAGAAATTCACTGCTCAGCTAACCCGGCAGAAGCAAATGTATACCAAAAATGTACCCAGAATAAGCTTTTCAGTGAACAGCAGCCAGGCACATTTTAGCTAGTTTTACTTGTAAGTGGGGTTGTAAACGCTTTTCAGGCTCAGTACTGCGCTCAAAAGATGCAGCCCTGAGGTCTCTCCTGATAGGAGGTAGTTAAGTAGAAATTCACTGCTCAGCTGACCCGGCAGCAGCAAATGTATACCAAAAATGTACCCAGAATGAGCTTTTCAGTGAACAGCAGCCAGGCACATTTTAGCTAGTTTTACTTGTAACTGGAGTTTTAAACGGTTTTCAGGCTCAGTACTGCGCTCAAAAGATGCAGCCCTGAGGTCTCTCCTGATAGGAGGTAGTTAAGTAGAAATTCACTGCTCAGCTGACCCGGCAGAAGCAAATGTATACCAAAAATGTACCCAGAATGAGCTTTTCAGTGAACAGCAGCCAGGCACATTTTAGCTAGTTTTACTTGTAAGTGGGGTTGGAAACGCTTTTCAGGCTCAGTACTGCGCTCAAAAGATGCAGCCCTGAGGTCTCTCCTGATAGGAGGTAGTTAAGTAGAAATTCACTGCTCAGCTGACCCGACAGAAGCAAATGTATACTAAAAATGTACCCAGAATGAGCTTTTCAGTGAACAGCAGCCAGGCACATTTTAGCTAGTTTTTCTTGTAAGTGGGGTTGGAAACGCTTTTCAGGCTCAGTACTGCGCTCAAAAGATGCAGCCCTGAGGTCTCTCCTGATAGGAGGTAGTTAAGTAGAAATTCACTGCTCAGCTGACCCAGCAGAAGCAAATGTATACCAAAAATGTACCCAGAATGAGCTTTTCAGTGAACAGCAGCCAGGCACATTTTAGCTTGTTTTACTTGTAAGTGGGGTTGGAAACGCTTTTCAGGCTCAGTACTGCGCTCAAAAGATGCAGCCCTGAGGTCTCTCCTGATAGGAGGTAGTTAAGTAAAAATTCACTGCTCAGCTGACCCGGCAGAAGCAAATGTATACCAAAAATGTACCCAGAATGAGCTTTTCAGTGAACAGCAGCCAGGCACATTTTAGCTAGTTTTACTTGTAAGTGGGGTTGGAAACGCTTTTCAGGCTCAGTACTGCGCTCAAAAGATGCAGCCCTGAGGTCTCTCCTGATAGGAGGTAGTTAAGTAGAAATTCACTGCTCAGCTGACCCGGCAGAAGCAAATGTATACCAAAAATGTAACCAGAATGAGCTTTTCAGTGAACAGCAGCCAGGCACATTTTAGCTAGTTTTACTTGTAAGTGGGGTTGGAAACGCTTTTCAGGCTCAGTACTGCGCTCAAAAGATGCAGCCCTGAGGTCTCTCCTGATAGGAGGTAGTTAAGTAGAAATTCACTGCTCAGCTGACCCGGCAGAAGCAAATGTATACCAAAAATGTACCCAGAATGAGCTTTTCAGTGAACAGCAGCCAGGCACATTTTAGCTAGTTTTACTTGTAAGTGGGGTTGGAAACGCTTTTCAGGCTCAGTACTGCGTTCAAAAGATGCAGCCCTGAGGTCTCTCCTGATAGGAGATAGTTAAGTAGAAATTCACTGCTCTGCTGACCCGGCAGAAGCAAATGTATACCAATAATGTACCCAGAATGAGCTTTTCAGTGAACAGCAGCCAGGCACATTTTAGCTAGTTTTACTTGTAACTGGGGTTGTAAACGGTTTTCAGGCTCAGTACTGCGCTCAAAAGATGCAGCCCTGAGGTCTCTCCTGATAGGAGGTAGTTATGTAGAAATTCACTGCTCAGCTGACCCGGCAGAAGCAAATGTATACCAAAAATGTACCCAGAATGAGCTTTTCAGTGAACAGCAGCCAGGCACATTTAGCTAGTTTTACTTGTAAGTTGGGTTGTAAACGCTTTTCAGGCTCAGTACTGCGCTCAAAAGATGCAGCCCTGAGGTCTCTCCTGATAGGAGATAGTTAAGTAGAAATTCACTGCTCAGCTGACCCGGCAGATGCAAATGTATACCAAAAATGTACCCAGAATGAGCTTTTCAGTGAACAGCAGCCAGGCACATTTTAGCTAGTTTTACTTGTAAGTGGGGTTGTAAACGCTTTTCAGGCTCAGTACTGCGCTCAAAAGATGCAGCCCTGAGGTCTCTCCTGATAGGAGGTAGTTAAGTAGAAATTCACTGCTCAGCTGACCCGGCAGAAGCAAATGTATACCAAAAATGTACCCAGAATGAGCTTTTCAGTGAACAGCAGCCAGGCACATTTTAGCTAGTTTTACTTGTAAGTGGGGTTGTAAACGGTTTTCAGGCTCAGTACTGCGCTCAAAAGATGCAGCCCTGAGGTCTCTCCTGATAGGAGGTAGTTAAGTAGAAATTCACTGCTCAGCTGACCCGGCAGAAGCAAATGTATACCAAAAATGTACCCAGAATGAGCTTTTCAGTGAACAGCAGCCAGGCACATTTTAGCTAGTTTTACTTGTAACTGGGGTTGTAAACGGTTTTCAGGCTCAGTACTGCGCTCAAAAGATGCAGCCCTGAGGTCTCTCCTGATAGGAGATAGTTAAGTAGAAATTCACTGCTCAGCTGACCCGGCAGAAGCAAATGTATACCAAAAATGTACCCAGAATGAGCTGTTCAGTGAACAGCAGCCAGGCACATTTTAGCTAGTTTTACTTGTAACTGGGGTTGGAAACGCTTTTCAGGCTCAGTACTGCGCTCAAAAGATGCAGCCCTGAGGTCTCTCCTGATAGGAGGTAGTTATGTAGAAATTCACTGCTCAGCTGACCCGGCAGAAGCAAATGTATACCAAAAATGTACCCAGAATGAGCTTTTCAGTGAACAGCAGCCAGGCACATTTTAGCTAGTTTTACTTGTAAGTGGGGTTGGAAACGCTTTTCAGGCTCAGTACTGCGCTCAAAAGATGCAGCCCTGAGGTCTCTCCTGATAGGAGGTAGTTAAGTAGAAATTCACTGCTCAGCTGACCCGGCAGAAGCAAATGTATACCAAAAATGTACCCAGAATGAGCTTTTCAGTGAACAGCAGCCAGGCACATTTTAGCTAGTTTTACTTGTAAGTGGGGTTGGAAACGCTTTTCAGGCTCAGTACTGCGCTCAAAAGATGCAGCCCTGAGGTCTCTCCTGATAGGAGGTAGTTAAGTAGAAATTCACTGCTCAGCTAACCCGGCAGAAGCAAATGTATACCAAAAATGTACCCAGAATGAGCTTTTCAGTGAACAGCAGCCAGGCACATTTTAGCTAGTTTTACTTGTAAGTGGGGTTGTAAACGCTTTTCAGGCTCAGTACTGCGCTCAAAAGATGCAGCCCTGAGGTCTCTCCTGATAGGAGGTAGTTAAGTAGAAATTCACTGCTCAGCTGACCCGGCAGCAGCAAATGTATACCAAAAATGTACCCAGAATGAGCTTTTCAGTGAACAGCAGCCAGGCACATTTTAGCTAGTTTTACTTGTAACTGGAGTTTTAAACGGTTTTCAGGCTCAGTACTGCGCTCAAGAGATGCAGCCCTGAGGTCTCTCCTGATAGGAGGTAGTTATGTAGAAATTCACTGCTCAGCTGACCCGGCAGAAGCAAATGTATACCAAAAATGTACCCAGAATGAGCTTTTCAGTGAACAGCAGCCAGGCACATTTTAGCTAGTTTTACTTGTAAGTGGGGTTGGAAACGCTTTTCAGGCTCAGTACTGCGCTCAAAAGATGCAGCCCTGAGGTCTCTCCTGATAGGAGGTAGTTAAGTAGAAATTCACTGCTCAGCTGACCCGGCAGAAGCAAATGTATACCAAAAATGTACCCAGAATGAGCTTTTCAGTGAACAGCAGCCAGGCACATTTTAGCTATTTTTTCTTGTAAGTGGGGTTGGAAACGCTTTTCAGGCTCAGTACTGCGCTCAAAAGATGCAGCCCTGAGGTCTCTCCTGATAGGAGGTAGTTAAGTAGAAATTCACTGCTCAGCTAACCCGGCAGAAGCAAATGTATACCAAAAATGTACCCAGAATGAGCTTTTCAGTGAACAGCAGCCAGGCACATTTTAGCTAGTTTTACTTGTAAGTGGGGTTGTAAACGCTTTTCAGGCTCAGTACTGCGCTCAAAAGATGCAGCCCTGAGGTCTCTCCTGATAGGAGGTAGTTAAGTAGAAATTCACTGCTCAGCTGACCCGGCAGCAGCAAATGTATACCAAAAATGTACCCAGAATGAGCTTTTCAGTGAACAGCAGCCAGGCACATTTTAGCTAGTTTTACTTGTAACTGGAGTTTTAAACGGTTTTCAGGCTCAGTACTGCGCTCAAAAGATGCAGCCCTGAGGTCTCTCCTGATAGGAGGTAGTTATGTAGAAATTCACTGCTCAGCTGACCCGGCAGAAGCAAATGTATACCAAAAATGTACCCAGAATGAGCTTTTCAGTGAACAGCAGCCAGGCACATTTTAGCTAGTTTTACTTGTAAGTGGGGTTGGAAACGCTTTTCAGGCTCAGTACTGCGCTCAAAAGATGCAGCCCTGAGGTCTCTCCTGATAGGAGGTAGTTAAGTAGAAATTCACTACTCAGCTGACCCGGCAGAAGCAAATGTATAACAAAAATGTACCCAGAATGAGCTTTTCAGTGAACAGCAGCCAGGCACATTTTAGCTAGTTTTACTTGTAACTGGGGTTGTAAACGGTTTTCAGGCTCAGTACTGCGCTCAAAAGATGCAGCCCTGGGGTCTCTCCTATAGGGGGTAGTTAAGTAGAAATTCACTGCTCAGCTGACCCGGCAGAAGCAAATGTATACCAAAAATGTACCCAGAATGAGCTTTTCAGTGAACAGCAGCCAGGCACATTTTAGCTAGTTTTACTTGTAAGTGGGGTTGTAAACGCTTTTCAGGCTCAGTACTGCGCTCAAAAGATGCAGCCTTGAGGTCTCTCCTGATAGGAGATAGTTAAGTAGAAATTCACTGCTCAGCTGACCTGGCAGATGCAAATGTATACCAAAAATGTACCCAGAATGAGCTTTTCAGTGAACAGCAGCCAGGCACATTTTAGCTAGTTTTACTTGTAAGTGGGGTTGTAAACGCTTTTCAGGCTCAGTACTGCGCTCAAAAGATGCAGCCCTGAGGTCTCTCCTGATAGGAGGTAGTTAAGTAGAAATTCACTGCTCAGCTGACCCGGCAGAAGCAAATGTATACCAAAAATGTACCAGAATGAGCTTTTCAGTGAACAGCAGCCAGGCACATTTTAGCTAGTTTTACTTGTATGTGGGGTTGTAAACGGTTTTCAGGCTCAGTACTGCGCTCAAAAGATGCAGCCCTGAGGTCTCTCCTGATAGGAGGTAGTTATGTAGAAATTCACTGCTCAGCTGACCCGGCAGAAGCAAATGTATACCAAAAATGTACCCAGAATGAGCTTTTCGGTGAACAGCAGCCAGGCACATTTTAGCTAGTTTTACTTGTAAGTGGGGTTGTAAACGCTTTTCAGGCTCAGTACTGCGCTCAAAAGATGCAGCCCTGAGGTCTCTCCTGATAGGAGATAGTTAAGTAGAAATTCACTGCTCAGCTGACCCGGCAGAAGCAAATGTATACCAAAAATGTACCCAGAATGAGCTTTTCAGTGAACAGCAGCCAGGCACATTTTAGCTAGTTTTACTTGTAAGTGGGGTTGGAAACGCTTTTCAGGCTCAGTACTGCGCTCAAAAGATGCAGCCCTAAGCTCTCCTGATAGGGGGTAGTTAAGTAGAAATTCACTGTTCAGCTGACCCGGCAGAAGCAAATGTATACCAAAAATGTACCCAGAATGAGCTTTTCAGTGAACAGCAGCCAGGCACATTTTAGCTAGTTTTACTTGTAAGTGGGGTTGGAAACGCTTTTCAGGCTCAGTACTGCGCTCAAAAGATGCAGCCCTGAGGTCTCTCCTGATAGGAGATAGTTAAGTAGAAATTCACTGCTCAGCTGACCCGGCAGAAGCAAATGTATACCAAAAATGTACCCAGAATGAGCTTTTCAGTGAACAGCAGCCAGGCACGTTTTAGCTAGTTTTACTTGTAAGTGGGGTTGGAAACGCTTTTCAGGCTCAGTACTGCGCTCAAAATATGCAGCCCTGAGGTCTCTCCTGATAGGAGGTAGTTAAGTAGAAATTCACTGCTCAGCTGACCCGGCAGAAGCAAATGTATACCAAAAATGTACCCAGAATGAGCTTTTCAGTGAACAGCAGCCAGGCACATTTTAGCTAGTTTTACTTGTAACTGGGGTTGTAAACGGTTTTCAGGCTCAGTACTGCGCTCAAAAGATGCAGCCCTGAGGTCTCTCCTGATAGGAGGTAGTTAAGTAGAAATTCACTGCTCAGCTGACCCGGCAGAAGCAAATGTTTACCAAAAATGTACCCAGAATGAGCTTTTCAGTGAACAGCAGCCAGGCACATTTTAGCTAGTTTTACTTGTCAGTGGGGTTGTAAACGCTTTTCAGGCTCAGTACTGTGCTCAAAAGATGCAGCCCTGAGGTCTCTCCTGATAGGAGGTAGTTAAGTAGAAATTCACTGCTCAGCTGACCCGGCAGAAGCAAATGTATACCAAAAATGTACCCAGAATGAGCTTTTCAGTGAACAGCAGCCAGGCACATTTTAGCTAGTTTTACTTGTAAGTGGGGTTGGAAACGCTTTTCAGGCTCAGTACTGCGCTCAAAAGATGCAGCCCTGAGGTCTCTCCTGATAGGAGGTAGTTAAGTAGAAATTCACTGCTCAGCTGACCCGGCAGAAGCAAATGTATACCAAAAATGTACCCAGAATGAGCTTTTCAGTGAACAGCAGCCAGGCACATTTTAGCTAGTTTTACTTGTAACTGGGGTTGTAAACGGTTTTCAGGCTCAGTACTGCGCTCAAAAGATGCAGCCCTGAGGTCTCTCCTGATAGGAGATAGTTAAGTAGAAATTCACTGCTCAGCTGACCCGGCAGAAGCAAATGTATACCAAAAATGTACCCAGAATGAGCTTTTCAGTGAACAGCAGCCAGGCACATTTTAGCTAGTTTTACTTGTAAGTGGGGTTGGAAACGCTTTTCAGCTCAGTACTGCGCTCAAAAGATGCAGCCCTGAGGTCTCTCCTGATAGGAGATAGTTAAGTAGAAATTCACTGCTCAGCTGACCCGGCAGAAGCAAATGTATACCAAAAATGTACCCAGTATGAGCTTTTCAGTGAACAGCAGCCAGGCACATTTTAGCTAGTTTTACTTGTAAGTGGGGTTGGAAACGCTTTTCAGGCTCAGTACTGCGCTCAAAAGATGCAGCCCTGAGGTCTCTCCTGATAGGAGGTAGTTAAGTAGAAATTCACTGCTCAGCTGACCCGGCAGAAGCAAATGTATACCAAAAATGTACCCAGAATGAGCTTTTCAGTGAACAGCAGCCAGGCACATTTTAGCTAGTTTTACTTGTAAGTGGGGTTGGAAACACTTTTCAGGCTCAGTACTGCGCTCAAAAGATGCAGCCCTGAGGTCTCTCCTGATAGGAGGTAGTTAAGTAGAAATTTACTGCTCAGCTGACCCGGCAGAAGCAAATGTATACCAAAAATGTACCCAGAATGAGCTTTTCAGTGAACAGCAGCCAGGCACATTTTAGCTAGTTTTACTTGTAAGTGGGGTTGGAAACGCTTTTCAGGCTCAGTACTGCGCTCAAAAGATGCAGCCCTGAGGTCTCTCCTGATAGGAGATAGTTAAGTAGAAATTCACTGCTCAGCTGACCCGGCAGAAGCAAATGTATACCAAAAATGTACCCAGAATGAGCTTTTCAGTGAACAGCAGCCAGGCACATTTTAGCTAGTTTTACTTGTAACTGGGGTTGTAAACGGTTTTCAGGCTCAGTACTGCGCTCAAAAGATGCAGCCCTGAGGTCTCTCCTGATAGGAGGTAGTTATGTAGAAATTCACTGCTCAGCTGACCCGGCAGAAGCAAATGTATACCAAAAATGTACCCAGAATGAGCTTTTCAGTGAACAGCAGCCAGGCACATTTTAGCTAGTTTTACTTGTAAGTGGGGTTGGAAACGCTTTTCAGGCTCAGTACTGCGCTCAAAAGATGCAGCCCTGAGGTCTCTCCTGATAGGAGGTAGTTACGTAGAAATTCACTGCTCAGCTGGCCCGGCAGAAGCAAATGTATACCAAAAATGTACCCAGAATGAGCTTTTCAGTGAACAGCAGCCAGGCACATTTTAGCTAGTTTTACTTGTAAGTGGGGTTGGAAACGCTTTTCAGGCTCAGTACTGCGCTCAAAAGATGCAGCCCTGAGGTCTCTCCTGATAGGAGGTAGTTAAGTAGAAATTCACTGCTCAGCTAACCCGGCAGAAGCAAATGTATACCAAAAATGTACCCAGAATGAGCTTTTCAGTGAACAGCAGCCAGGCACATTTTAGCTAGTTTTACTTGTAAGTGGGGTTGTAAACGCTTTTCAGGCTCAGTACTGCGCTCAAAAGAGGCAGCCCTGAGGTCTCTCCTGATAGGAGGTAGTTAAGTAGAAATTCACTGCTCAGCTGACCCGGCAGAAGCAAATGTATACCAAAAATGTACCCAGAATGAGCTTTTCAGTGAACAGCAGCCAGGCACATTTTAGCTAGTTTTACTTGTAACTGGGGTTTTAAACGGTTTTCAGGCTCAGTACTGCGCTCAAAAGATGCAGCCCTGAGGTCTCTCCTGATGGGAGGTAGTTAAGTAGAAATTCACTGTTCAGCTGACCCGGCAGAAGCAAAGTATACCAAAAATGTACCCAGAATGAGCTTTTCAGTGAACAGCAGCCAGGCACATTTTAGCTAGTTTTACTTGTAACTGGAGTTTTAAACGGTTTTCAGGCTCAGTACTGCGCTCAAAAGATGCAGCCCTGAGGTCTCTCCTGATAGGAGGTAGTTATGTAGAAATTCACTGCTCAGCTGACCCGGCAGAAGCAAATGTATACCAAAAATGTACCCAGAATGAGCTTTTCAGTGAACAGCAGCCAGGCACATTTTAGCTAGTTTTACTTGTAAGTGGGGTTGGAAACGCTTTTCAGGCTCAGTACTGCGCTCAAAAGATGCAGCCCTGAGGTCTCTCCTGATAGGAGGTAGGTAAGTAGAAATTCACTGCTCAGCTGACCCGGCAGAAGCAAATGTATACCAAAAATGTATCCAGAATGAGCTTTTCAGTGAACAGCAGCCAGGCACATTTTAGCTAGTTTTACTTGTAACTGGGGTTGTAAACGGTTTTCAGGCTCAGTACTGCGCTCAAAAGATGCAGCCCTGAGGTCTCTCCTATAGGGGGTAGTTAAGTAGAAATTCACTGCTCAGCTGACCCGGCAGAAGCAAATGTATACCAAAAATGTACCCAGAATGAGCTTTTCAGTGAACAGCAGACAGGCACATTTTAGCTAGTTTTACTTGTAAGTGGGGTTGTAAACGCTTTTCAGGCTCAGTACTGCGCTCAAAAGATGCAGCCTTGAGGTCTCTCCTGATAGGAGATAGTTAAGTAGAAATTCACTGCTCAGCTGACCTGGCAGATGCAAATGTATACCAAAAATGTACCAGAATGAGCTTTTCAGTGAACAGCAGCCAGGCACATTTTAGCTAGTTTTACTTGTAAGTGGGGTTGTAAACGGTTTTCAGGCTCAGTACTGCGCTCAAAAGATGCAGCCCTGAGGTCTCTCCTGATAGGAGATAGTTAAGTAGAAATTCACTGCTCAGCTGACCCGGCAGAAGCAAATGTATACCAAAAATGTACCCAGAATGAGCTTTTCAGTGAACAGCAGCCAGGCACATTTTAGCTAGTTTTACTTGTAAGTGGGGTTGTAAACGCTTTTCAGGCTCAGTACTGCGCTCAAAAGATGCAGCCTTGAGGTCTCTCCTGATAGGAGATAGTTAAGTAGAAATTCACTGCTCAGCTGACCTGGCAGATGCAAATGTATACCAAAAATGTACCCAGAATGAGCTTTTCAGTGAACAGCAGCCAGGCACATTTTAGCTAGTTTTACTTGTAAGTGGGGTTGTAAACGCTTTTCAGGCTCAGTACTGCGCTCAAAAGATGCAGCCCTGAGGTCTCTCCTGATAGGAGGTAGTTAAGTAGAAATTCACTGCTCAGCTGACCCGGCAGAAGCAAATGTATACCAAAAATGTACCAGAATGAGCTTTTCAGTGAACAGCAGCCAGGCACATTTTAGCTAGTTTTACTTGTATGTGGGGTTGTAAACGGTTTTCAGGCTCAGTACTGCGCTCAAAAGATGCAGCCCTGAGGTCTCTCCTGATAGGAGGTAGTTATGTAGAAATTCACTGCTCAGCTGACCCGGCAGAAGCAAATGTATACCAAAAATGTACCCAGAATGAGCTTTTCAGTGAACAGCAGCCAGGCACATTTTAGCTAGTTTTACTAGTAAGTGGGGTTGTAAACGCTTTTCAGGCTCAGTACTGCGCTCAAAAGATGCAGCCCTGAGGTCTCTCCTGATAGGAGATAGTTAAGTAGAAATTCACTGCTCAGCTGACCCGGCAGAAGCAAATGTATACCAAAAATGTACCCAGAATGAGCTTTTCAGTGAACAGCAGCCAGGCACATTTTAGCTAGTTTTACTTGTAAGTGGGGTTGGAAACGCTTTTCAGGCTCAGTACTGCGCTCAAAAGATGCAGCCCTAAGCTCTCCTGATAGGGGGTAGTTAAGTAGAAATTCACTGTTCAGCTGACCCGGCAGAAGCAAATGTATACCAAAAATGTACCCAGAATGAGCTTTTCAGTGAACAGCAGCCAGGCACATTTTAGCTAGTTTTACTTGTAAGTGGGGTTGGAAACGCTTTTCAGGCTCAGTACTGCGCTCAAAAGATGCAGCCCTGAGGTCTCTCCTGATAGGAGATAGTTAAGTAGAAATTCACTGCTCAGCTGACCCGGCAGAAGCAAATGTATACCAAAAATGTACCCAGAATGAGCTTTTCAGTGAACAGCAGCCAGGCACGTTTTAGCTAGTTTTACTTGTAAGTGGGGTTGGAAACGCTTTTCAGGCTCAGTACTGCGCTCAAAATATGCAGCCCTGAGGTCTCTCCTGATAGGAGGTAGTTAAGTAGAAATTCACTGCTCAGCTGACCCGGCAGAAGCAAATGTATACCAAAAATGTACCCAGAATGAGCTTTTCAGTGAACAGCAGCCAGGCACATTTTAGCTAGTTTTACTTGTAACTGGGGTTGTAAACGGTTTTCAGGCTCAGTACTGCGCTCAAAAGATGCAGCCCTGAGGTCTCTCCTGATAGGAGGTAGTTAAGTAGAAATTCACTGCTCAGCTGACCCGGCAGAAGCAAATGTTTACCAAAAATGTACCCAGAATGAGCTTTTCAGTGAACAGCAGCCAGGCACATTTTAGCTAGTTTTACTTGTCAGTGGGGTTGTAAACGCTTTTCAGGCTCAGTACTGTGCTCAAAAGATGCAGCCCTGAGGTCTCTCCTGATAGGAGGTAGTTAAGTAGAAATTCACTGCTCAGCTGACCCGGCAGAAGCAAATGTATACCAAAAATGTACCCAGAATGAGCTTTTCAGTGAACAGCAGCCAGGCACATTTTAGCTTGTTTTACTTGTAAGTGGGGTTGGAAACGCTTTTCAGGCTCAGTACTGCGCTTAAAAGATGCAGCCCTGAGGTCTCTCCTGATAGGAGGTAGTTAAGTAGAAATTCACTGCTCAGCTGACCCGGCAGAAGCAAATGTATACCAAAAATGTACCCAGAATGAGCTTTTCAGTGAACAGCAGCCAGGCACATTTTAGCTAGTTTTACTTGTAACTGGGGTTGTAAACGGTTTTCAGGCTCAGTACTGCGCTCAAAAGATGCAGCCCTGAGGTCTCTCCTGATAGGAGGTAGTTATGTAGAAATTCACTGCTCAGCTGACCCGGCAGAAGCAAATGTATACCAAAAATGTACCCAGAATGAGCTTTTCAGTGAACAGCAGCCAGGCACATTTTAGCTAGTTTTACTTGTAAGTGGGGTTGTAAACGCTTTTCAGGCTCAGTACTGCGCTCAAAAGATGCAGCCCTGAGGTCTCTCCTGATAGGAGGTAGTTAAGTAGAAATTCACTGCTCAGCTGACCCGGCAGAAGCAAATGTATACCAAAAATGTACCCAGAATGAGCTTTTCAGTGAACAGCAGCCAGGCACATTTTAGCTAGTTTTACTTGTAAGTGGGGTTGTAAACGGTTTTCAGGGTCAGTACTGCGCTCAAAAGATGCAGCCCTGAGGTCTCTCCTGATAGGAGGTAGTTAAATAGAAATTCACTGCTCAGCTGACCCGGCAGAAGCAAATGTATACCAAAAATGTACCCAGAATGAGCTTTTCAGTGAACAGCAGCCAGGCACATTTTAGCTAGTTTTACTTGTAACTGGGGTTGTAAACGGTTTTCAGGCTCAGTACTGCGCTCAAAAGATGCAGCCCTGAGGTCTCTCCTGATAGGAGATAGTTAAGTAGAAATTCACTGCTCAGCTGACCCGGCAGAAGCAAATGTATACCAAAAATGTACCCAGAATGAGCTTTTCAGTGAACAGCAGCCAGGCACATTTTAGCTAGTTTTACTTGTAACTGGGGTTGTAAACGGTTTTCAGGCTCAGTACTGCGCTCAAAAGATGCAGCCCTGAGGTCGCTCCTGATAGGAGGTAGTTATGTAGAAATTCACTGCTCAGCTGACCCGGCAGAAGTAAATGTATACCAAAAATGTACCCAGAATGAGCTTTTCAGTGAACAGCAGCCAGGCACATTTTAGCTAGTTTTACTTGTAAGTGGGGTTGGAAACGCTTTTCAGGCTCAGTACTGCGCTCAAAAGATGCAGCCCTGAGGTCTCTCCTGATAGGAGGTAGTTAAGTAGAAATTCACTGCTCAGCTGACCCGGCAGAAGCAAATGTATACCAAAAATGTACCCAGAATGAGCTTTTCAGTGAACAGCAGCCAGGCACATTTTAGCTAGTTTTACTTGTAACTGGGGTTGGAAACGCTTTTCAGGCTCAGTACTGCGCTCAAAAGATGCAGCCCTGAGGTCTCTCCTGATAGGAGGTAGTTATGTAGAAATTCACTGCTCAGCTGACCCGGCAGAAGCAAATGTATACCAAAAATGTACCCAGAATGAGCTTTTCAGTGAACAGCAGCCAGGCACATTTTAGCTAGTTTTACTTGTAAGTGGGGTTGGAAACGCTTTTCAGGCTCAGTACTGCGCTCAAAAGATGCAGCCCTGAGGTCTCTCCTGATAGGAGGTAGTTAAGTAGAAATTCACTGCTCAGCTGACCCGGCAGAAGCAAATGTATACCAAAAATGTACCCAGAATGAGCTTTTCAGTGAACAGCAGCCAGGCACATTTTAGCTAGTTTTACTTGTAAGTGGGGTTGGAAACGCTTTTCAGGCTCAGTACTGCGCTCAAAAGATGCAGCCCTGAGGTCTCTCCTGATAGGAGGTAGTTAAGTAGAAATTCACTGCTCAGCTAACCCGGCAGAAGCAAATGTATACCAAAAATGTACCCAGAATGAGCTTTTCAGTGAACAGCAGCCAGGCACATTTTAGCTAGTTTTACTTGTAAGTGGGGTTGTAAACCTTTTTCAGGCTCAGTACTGTGCTCAAAAGATGCAGCCCTGAGGTCTCTCCTGATAGGAGGTAGTTAAGTAGAAATTCACTGCTCAGCTGACCCGGCAGCAGCAAATGTATACCAAAAATGTACCCAGAATGAGCTTTTCAGTGAACAGCAGCCAGGCACATTTTAGCTAGTTTTACTTGTAACTGGAGTTTTAAACGGTTTTCAGGCTCAGTACTGCGCTCAAAAGATGCAGCCCTGAGGTCTCTCCTGATAGGAGGTAGTTATGTAGAAATTCACTGCTCAGCTGACCCGGCAGAAGCAAATGTATACCAAAAATGTACCCAGAATGAGCTTTTCAGTGAACAGCAGCCAGGCACATTTTAGCTAGTTTTACTTGTAAGTGGGGTTGGAAACGCTTTTCAGGCTCAGTACTGCGCTCAAAAGATGCAGCCCTGAGGTCTCTCCTGATAGGAGGTAGTTAAGTAGAAATTCACTGCTCAGCTGACCCGGCAGAAGCAAATGTATACCAAAAATGTACCCAGAATGAGCTTTTCAGTGAACAGCAGCCAGGCACATTTTAGCTAGTTTTACTTGTGAGTGGGGTTGGAAACACTTTTCAGGCTCAGTACTGCGCTCAAAAGATGCAGCCCTGAGGTCTCTCCTGATAGGAGGTAGTTAAGTAGAAATTCACTGCTCAGCTGACCCGGCAGAAGCAAATGTATACCAAAAATGTACCCAGAATGAGCTTTTCAGTGAACAGCAGCCAGGCACATTTTAGCTAGTTTTACTTGTAAGTGGGGTTGGAAACGCTTTTCAGGCTCAGTACTGCGCTCAAAAGATGCAGCCCTGAGGTCTCTCCTGATAGGAGGTAGTTAAGTAGAAATTCACTGCTCAGCTGACCCGGCAGAAGCAAATGTATACCAAAAATGTACCCAGAATGAGCTTTTCAGTGAACAGCAGCCAGGCACATTTTAGCTAGTTTTACTTGTAAGTGGGGTTGGAAACGCTTTTCAGGCTCAGTACTGCGCTCAAAAGATGCAGCCCTGAGGTCTCTCCTGATAGGAGGTAGTTAAGTAGAAATTCACTGCTCAGCTGACCCGGCAGAAGCAAATGTATACCAAAAATGTACCCAGAATGAGCTTTTCAGTGAACAGCAGCCAGGCACATTTTAGCTAGTTTTACTGGTAAGTGGGGTTGGAAACGCTTTTCAGGCTCAGTACTGCGCTCAAAAGATGCAGCCCTGAGGTCTCTCCTGATAGGAGGTAGTTAAGTAGAAATTCACTGCTCATCTGACCCGGCAGAAGCAAATGTATACCAAAAATGTACCCAGAATGAGCTTTTCAGTGAACAGCAGCCAGGCACATTTTAGCTAGTTTTACTTGTAAGTGGGGTTGGAAACGCATTTCAGGCTCAGTACTGCGTTCAAAAGATGCAGCCCTGAGGTCTCTCCTGATAGGAGGTAGTTAAGTAGAAATTCACTGCTCAGCTGACCCGGCAGAAGCAAATGTATACCAAAAATGTACCCAGAATGAGCTTTTCAGTGAACAGCAGCCAGGCACATTTTAGCTAGTTTTACTTGTAACTGGGGTTGGAAACGCTTTTCAGGCTCAGTACTGCGCTCAAAAGATGCAGCCCTGAGGTCTCTCCTGATAGGAGGTAGTTAAGTAGAAATTCACTGCTCAGCTGACCCGACAGAAGCAAATGTATACTAAAAATGTACCCAGAATGAGCTTTTCAGTGAACAGCAGCCAGGCACATTTTAGCTAGTTTTTCTTGTAAGTGGGGTTGGAAACGCTTTTCAGGCTCAGTACTGCGCTCAAAAGATGCAGCCCTGAGGTCTCTCCTGATAGGAGGTAGTTAAGTAGAAATTCACTGCTCAGCTGACCCAGCAGAAGCAAATGTATACCAAAAATGTACCCAGAATGAGCTTTTCAGTGAACAGCAGCCAGGCACATTTTAGCTTGTTTTACTTGTAAGTGGGGTTGGAAACGCTTTTCAGGCTCAGTACTGCGCTCAAAAGATGCAGCCCTGAGGTCTCTCCTGATAGGAGGTAGTTAAGTAGAAATTCACTGCTCAGCTGACCCGGCAGAAGCAAATGTATACCAAAAATGTACCCAGAATGAGCTTTTCAGTGAACAGCAGCCAGGCACATTTTAGCTAGTTTTACTTGTAAGTGGGGTTGGAAACGCTTTTCAGGCTCAGTACTGCGCTTAAAAGATGCAGCCCTGAGGTCTCTCCTGATAGGAGGTAGTTAAGTAGAAATTCACTGCTCAGCTGACCCGGCAGAAGCAAATGTATACCAAAAATGTACCCAGAATGAGCTTTTCAGTGAACAGCAGCCAGGCACATTTTAGCTAGTTTTACTTGTAAGTGGGGTTGGAAACGCTTTTCAGGCTCAGTACTGCGCTCAAAAGATGCAGCCCTGAGGTCTCTCCTGATAGGAGGTAGTTAAGTAGAAATTCACTGCTCAGCTGACCCGGCAGAAGCAAATGTATACCAAAAATGTACCCAGAATGAGCTTTTCAGTGAACAGCAGCCAGGCACATTTTAGCTAGTTTTACTTGTAAGTGGGGTTGGAAACGCTTTTCAGGCTCAGTACTGCGTTCAAAAGATGCAGCCCTGAGGTCTCTCCTGATAGGAGATAGTTAAGTAGAAATTCACTGCTCTGCTGACCCGGCAGAAGCAAATGTATACCAATAATGTACCCAGAATGAGCTTTTCAGTGAACAGCAGCCAGGCACATTTTAGCTAGTTTTACTTGTAACTGGGGTTGTAAACGGTTTTCAGGCTCAGTACTGCGCTCAAAAGATGCAGCCCTGAGGTCTCTCCTGATAGGAGGTAGTTATGTAGAAATTCACTGCTCAGCTGACCCGGCAGAAGCAAATGTATACCAAAAATGTACCCAGAATGAGCTTTTCAGTGAACAGCAGCCAGGCACATTTTAGCTAGTTTTACTTGTAAGTGGGGTTGTAAACGCTTTTCAGGCTCAGTACTGCGCTCAAAAGATGCAGCCCTGAGGTCTCTCCTGATAGGAGGTAGTTAAGTAGAAATTCACTGCTCAGCTGACCCGGCAGAAGCAAATGTATATTAAAAATGTACCCAGAATGAGCTTTTCAGTGAACAGCAGCCAGGCACATTTTAGCTAGTTTTACTTGTAAGTGGGGTTGTAAACGGTTTTCAGGGTCAGTACTGCGCTCAAAAGATGCAGCCCTGAGGTCTCTCCTGATAGGAGGTAGTTAAGTAGAAATTCACTGCTCAGCTGACCCGGCAGAAGCAAATGTATACCAAAAATGTACCCAGAATGAGCTTTTCAGTGAACAGCAGCCAGGCACATTTTAGCTAGTTTTACTTGTAACTGGGGTTGTAAACGGTTTTCAGGCTCAGTACTGCGCTCAAAAGATGCAGCCCTGAGGTCTCTCCTGATAGGAGATAGTTAAGTAGAAATTCACTGCTCAGCTGACCCGGCAGAAGCAAATGTATACCAAAAATGTACCCAGAATGAGCTTTTCAGTGAACAGCAGCCAGGCACATTTTAGCTAGTTTTACTTGTAACTGGGGTTGGAAACGCTTTTCAGGCTCAGTACTGCGCTCAAAAGATGCAGCCCTGAGGTCTCTCCTGATAGGAGGTAGTTATGTAGAAATTCACTGCTCAGCTGACCCGGCAGAAGTAAATGTATACCAAAAATGTACCCAGAATGAGCTTTTCAGTGAACAGCAGCCAGGCACATTTTAGCTAGTTTTACTTGTAAGTGGGGTTGGAAACGCTTTTCAGGCTCAGTACTGCGCTCAAAAGATGCAGCCCTGAGGTCTCTCCTGATAGGAGGTAGTTAAGTAGAAATTCACTGCTCAGCTGACCCGGCAGAAGCAAATGTATACCAAAAATGTACCCAGAATGAGCTTTTCAGTGAACAGCAGCCAGGCACATTTTAGCTAGTTTTACTTGTAAGTGGGGTTGGAAACGCTTTTCAGGCTCAGTACTGCGCTCAAAAGATGCAGCCCTGAGGTCTCTCCTGATAGGAGGTAGTTAAGTAGAAATTCACTGCTCAGCTAACCCGGCAGAAGCAAATGTATACCAAAAATGTACCCAGAATGAGCTTTTCAGTGAACAGCAGCCAGGCACATTTTAGCTAGTTTTACTTGTAAGTGGGGTTGTAAACGCTTTTCAGGCTCAGTACTGCGCTCAAAAGATGCAGCCCTGAGGTCTCTCCTGATAGGAGGTAGTTAAGTAGAAATTCACTGCTCAGCTGACCCGGCAGCAGCAAATGTATACCAAAAATGTACCCAGAATGAGCTTTTCAGTGAACAGCAGCCAGGCACATTTTAGCTAGTTTTACTTGTAACTGGAGTTTTAAACGGTTTTCAGGCTCAGTACTGCGCTCAAAAGATGCAGCCCTGAGGTCTCTCCTGATAGGAGGTAGTTATGTAGAAATTCACTGCTCAGCTGACCCGGCAGAAGCAAATGTATACCAAAAATGTACCCAGAATGAGCTTTTCAGTGAACAGCAGCCAGGCACATTTTAGCTGGTTTTACTTGTAAGTGGGGTTGGAAACGCTTTTCAGGCTCAGTACTGCGCTCAAAAGATGCAGCCCTGAGGTCTCTCCTGATAGGAGGTAGTTAAGTAGAAATTCACTGCTCAGCTGACCCGGCAGAAGCAAATGTATACCAAAAATGTACCCAGAATGAGCTTTTCAGTGAACAGCAGCCAGGCACATTTTAGCTAGTTTTACTTGTAAGTGGGGTTGGAAACGCTTTTCAGGCTCAGTACTGCGCTCAAAAGATGCAGCCCTGAGGTCTCTCCTGATAGGAGGTAGTTAAGTAGAAATTCACTGCTCAGCTGACCCGGCAGAAGCAAATGTATACCAAAAATGTACCCAGAATGAGCTTTTCAGTGAACAGCAGCCAGGCACATTTTAGCTAGTTTTACTGGTAAGTGGGGTTGGAAACGCTTTTCAGGCTCAGTACTGCGCTCAAAAGATGCAGCCCTGAGGTCTCTCCTGATAGGAGGTAGTTAAGTAGAAATTCACTGCTCATCTGACCCGGCAGAAGCAAATGTATACCAAAAATGTACCCAGAATGAGCTTTTCAGTGAACAGCAGCCAGGCACATTTTAGCTAGTTTTACTTGTAAGTGGGGTTGGAAACGCATTTCAGGCTCAGTACTGCGTTCAAAAGATGCAGCCCTGAGGTCTCTCCTGATAGGAGGTAGTTAAGTAGAAATTCACTGCTCAGCTGACCCGGCAGAAGCAAATGTATACCAAAAATGTACCCAGAATGAGCTTTTCAGTGAACAGCAGCCAGGCACATTTTAGCTAGTTTTACTTGTAACTGGGGTTGGAAACGCTTTTCAGGCTCAGTACTGCGCTCAAAAGATGCAGCCCTGAGGTCTCTCCTGATAGGAGGTAGTTAAGTAGAAATTCACTGCTCAGCTGACCCGACAGAAGCAAATGTATACTAAAAATGTACCCAGAATGAGCTTTTCAGTGAACAGCAGCCAGGCACATTTTAGCTAGTTTTTCTTGTAAGTGGGGTTGGAAACGCTTTTCAGGCTCAGTACTGCGCTCAAAAGATGCAGCCCTGAGGTCTCTCCTGATAGGAGGTAGTTAAGTAGAAATTCACTGCTCAGCTGACCCAGCAGAAGCAAATGTATACCAAAAATGTACCCAGAATGAGCTTTTCAGTGAACAGCAGCCAGGCACATTTTAGCTTGTTTTACTTGTAAGTGGGGTTGGAAACGCTTTTCAGGCTCAGTACTGCGCTCAAAAGATGCAGCCCTGAGGTCTCTCCTGATAGGAGGTAGTTAAGTAGAAATTCACTGCTCAGCTGACCCGGCAGAAGCAAATGTATACCAAAAATGTACCCAGAATGAGCTTTTCAGTGAACAGCAGCCAGGCACATTTTAGCTAGTTTTACTTGTAAGTGGGGTTGGAAACGCTTTTCAGGCTCAGTACTGCGCTTAAAAGATGCAGCCCTGAGGTCTCTCCTGATAGGAGGTAGTTAAGTAGAAATTCACTGCTCAGCTGACCCGGCAGAAGCAAATGTATACCAAAAATGTACCCAGAATGAGCTTTTCAGTGAACAGCAGCCAGGCACATTTTAGCTAGTTTTACTTGTAAGTGGGGTTGGAAACGCTTTTCAGGCTCAGTACTGCGCTCAAAAGATGCAGCCCTGAGGTCTCTCCTGATAGGAGGTAGTTAAGTAGAAATTCACTGCTCAGCTGACCCGGCAGAAGCAAATGTATACCAAAAATGTACCCAGAATGAGCTTTTCAGTGAACAGCAGCCAGGCACATTTTAGCTAGTTTTACTTGTAAGTGGGGTTGGAAACGCTTTTCAGGCTCAGTACTGCGTTCAAAAGATGCAGCCCTGAGGTCTCTCCTGATAGGAGATAGTTAAGTAGAAATTCACTGCTCTGCTGACCCGGCAGAAGCAAATGTATACCAATAATGTACCCAGAATGAGCTTTTCAGTGAACAGCAGCCAGGCACATTTTAGCTAGTTTTACTTGTAACTGGGGTTGTAAACGGTTTTCAGGCTCAGTACTGCGCTCAAAAGATGCAGCCCTGAGGTCTCTCCTGATAGGAGGTAGTTATGTAGAAATTCACTGCTCAGCTGACCCGGCAGAAGCAAATGTATACCAAAAATGTACCCAGAATGAGCTTTTCAGTGAACAGCAGCCAGGCACATTTTAGCTAGTTTTACTTGTAAGTGGGGTTGTAAACGCTTTTCAGGCTCAGTACTGCGCTCAAAAGATGCAGCCCTGAGGTCTCTCCTGATAGGAGGTAGTTAAGTAGAAATTCACTGCTCAGCTGACCCGGCAGAAGCAAATGTATATTAAAAATGTACCCAGAATGAGCTTTTCAGTGAACAGCAGCCAGGCACATTTTAGCTAGTTTTACTTGTAAGTGGGGTTGTAAACGGTTTTCAGGGTCAGTACTGCGCTCAAAAGATGCAGCCCTGAGGTCTCTCCTGATAGGAGGTAGTTAAGTAGAAATTCACTGCTCAGCTGACCCGGCAGAAGCAAATGTATACCAAAAATGTACCCAGAATGAGCTTTTCAGTGAACAGCAGCCAGGCACATTTTAGCTAGTTTTACTTGTAAGTGGGGTTGGAAACGCTTTTCAGGCTCAGTACTGCGCTCAAAAGATGCAGCCCTGAGGTCTCTCCTGATAGGAGGTAGTTAAGTAGAAATTCACTGCTCAGCTAACCCGGCAGAAGCAAATGTATACCAAAAATGTACCCAGAATGAGCTTTTCAGTGAACAGCAGCCAGGCACATTTTAGCTAGTTTTACTTGTAAGTGGGGTTGTAAACGCTTTTCAGGCTCAGTACTGTGCTCAAAAGATGCAGCCCTGAGGTCTCTCCTGATATGAGGTAGTTAAGTAGAAATTCACTGCTCAGCTGACCCGGCAGCAGCAAATGTATTCCAAAAATGTACCCAGAATGAGCTTTTCAGTGAACAGCAGCCAGGCACATTTTAGCTAGTTTTACTTGTAACTGGAGTTTTAAACGGTTTTCAGGCTCAGTACTGCGCTCAAAAGATGCAGCCCTGAGGTCTCTCCTGATAGGAGGTAGTTATGTAGAAATTCACTGCTCAGCTGACCCGGCAGAAGCAAATGTATACCAAAAATGTACCCAGAATGAGCTTTTCAGTGAACAGCAGCCAGGCACATTTTAGCTAGTTTTACTTGTAAGTGGGGTTGGAAACGCTTTTCAGGCTCAGTACTGCGCTCAAAAGATGCAGCCCTGAGGTCTCTCCTGATAGGAGGTAGTTAAGTAGAAATTCACTGCTCAGCTGACCCGGCAGAAGCAAATGTATACCAAAAATGTACCCAGAATGAGCTTTTCAGTGAACAGCAGCCAGGCACATTTTAGCTAGTTTTACTTGTAAGTGGGGTTGGAAACACTTTTCAGGCTCAGTACTGCGCTCAAAAGATGCAGCCCTGAGGTCTCTCCTGATAGGAGGTAGTTAAGTAGAAATTCACTGCTCAGCTGACCCGGCAGAAGCAAATGTATACCAAAAATGTACCCAGAATGAGCTTTTCAGTGAACAGCAGCCAGGCACATTTTAGCTAGTTTTACTTGTAAGTGGGGTTGGAAACGCTTTTCAGGCTCAGTACTGCGCTCAAAAGATGCAGCCCTGAGGTCTCTCCTGATAGGAGGTAGTTAAGTAGAAATTCACTGCTCAGCTGACCCGGCAGAAGCAAATGTATACCAAAAATGTACCCAGAATGAGCTTTTCAGTGAACAGCAGCCAGGCACATTTTAGCTAGTTTTACTTGTAAGTGGGGTTGGAAACGCTTTTCAGGCTCAGTACTGCGCTCAAAAGATGCAGCCCTGAGGTCTCTCCTGATAGGAGGTAGTTAAGTAGAAATTCACTGCTCAGCTGACCCGGCAGAAGCAAATGTATACCAAAAATGTACCCAGAATGAGCTTTTCAGTGAACAGCAGCCAGGCACATTTTAGCTAGTTTTACTGGTAAGTGGGGTTGGAAACGCTTTTCAGGCTCAGTACTGCGCTCAAAAGATGCAGCCCTGAGGTCTCTCCTGATAGGAGGTAGTTAAGTAGAAATTCACTGCTCATCTGACCCGGCAGAAGCAAATGTATACCAAAAATGTACCCAGAATGAGCTTTTCAGTGAACAGCAGCCAGGCACATTTTAGCTAGTTTTACTTGTAAGTGGGGTTGGAAACGCATTTCAGGCTCAGTACTGCGTTCAAAAGATGCAGCCCTGAGGTCTCTCCTGATAGGAGGTAGTTAAGTAGAAATTCACTGCTCAGCTGACCCGGCAGAAGCAAATGTATACCAAAAATGTACCCAGAATGAGCTTTTCAGTGAACAGCAGCCAGGCACATTTTAGCTAGTTTTACTTGTAACTGGGGTTGGAAACGCTTTTCAGGCTCAGTACTGCGCTCAAAAGATGCAGCCCTGAGGTCTCTCCTGATAGGAGGTAGTTAAGTAGAAATTCACTGCTCAGCTGACCCGACAGAAGCAAATGTATACTAAAAATGTACCCAGAATGAGCTTTTCAGTGAACAGCAGCCAGGCACATTTTAGCTAGTTTTTCTTGTAAGTGGGGTTGGAAACGCTTTTCAGGCTCAGTACTGCGCTCAAAAGATGCAGCCCTGAGGTCTCTCCTGATAGGAGGTAGTTAAGTAGAAATTCACTGCTCAGCTGACCCAGCAGAAGCAAATGTATACCAAAAATGTACCCAGAATGAGCTTTTCAGTGAACAGCAGCCAGGCACATTTTAGCTTGTTTTACTTGTAAGTGGGGTTGGAAACGCTTTTCAGGCTCAGTACTGCGCTCAAAAGATTCAGCCCTGAGGTCTCTCCTGATAGGAGGTAGTTAAGTAGAAATTCACTGCTCAGCTGACCCGGCAGAAGCAAATGTATACCAAAAATGTACCCAGAATGAGCTTTTCAGTGAACAGCAGCCAGGCACATTTTAGCTAGTTTTACTTGTAAGTGGGGTTGGAAACGCTTTTCAGGCTCAGTACTGCGCTTAAAAGATGCAGCCCTGAGGTCTCTCCTGATAGGAGGTAGTTAAGTAGAAATTCACTGCTCAGCTGACCCGGCAGAAGCAAATGTATACCAAAAATGTACCCAGAATGAGCTTTTCAGTGAACAGCAGCCAGGCACATTTTAGCTAGTTTTACTTGTAAGTGGGGTTGGAAACGCTTTTCAGGCTCAGTACTGCGCTCAAAAGATGCAGCCCTGAGGTCTCTCCTGATAGGAGGTAGTTAAGTAGAAATTCACTGCTCAGCTGACCCGGCAGAAGCAAATGTATACCAAAAATGTACCCAGAATGAGCTTTTCAGTGAACAGCAGCCAGGCACATTTTAGCTAGTTTTACATGTAAGTGGGGTTGGAAACGCTTTTCAGGCTCAGTACTGCGTTCAAAAGATGCAGCCCTGAGGTCTCTCCTGATAGGAGATAGTTAAGTAGAAATTCACTGCTCTGCTGACCCGGCAGAAGCAAATGTATACCAATAATGTACCCAGAATGAGCTTTTCAGTGAACAGCAGCCAGGCACATTTTAGCTAGTTTTACTTGTAACTGGGGTTGTAAACGGTTTTCAGGCTCAGTACTGCGCTCAAAAGATGCAGCCCTGAGGTCTCTCCTGATAGGAGGTAGTTATGTAGAAATTCACTGCTCAGCTGACCCGGCAGAAGCAAATGTATACCAAAAATGTACCCAGAATGAGCTTTTCAGTGAACAGCAGCCAGGCACATTTTAGCTAGTTTTACTTGTAAGTGGGGTTGTAAACGCTTTTCAGGCTCAGTACTGCGCTCAAAAGATGCAGCCCTGAGGTCTCTCCTGATAGGAGGTAGTTAAGTAGAAATTCACTGCTCAGCTGACCCGGCAGAAGCAAATGTATATTAAAAATGTACCCAGAATGAGCTTTTCAGTGAACAGCAGCCAGGCACATTTTAGCTAGTTTTACTTGTAAGTGGGGTTGTAAACGGTTTTCAGGGTCAGTACTGCGCTCAAAAGATGCAGCCCTGAGGTCTCTCCTGATAGGAGGTAGTTAAGTAGAAATTCACTGCTCAGCTGACCCGGCAGAAGCAAATGTATACCAAAAATGTACCCAGAATGAGCTTTTCAGTGAACAGCAGCCAGGCACATTTTAGCTAGTTTTACTTGTAACTGGGGTTGTAAACGGTTTTCAGGCTCAGTACTGCGCTCAAAAGATGCAGCCCTGAGGTCTCTCCTGATAGGAGATAGTTAAGTAGAAATTCACTGCTCAGCTGACCCGGCAGAAGCAAATGTATACCAAAAATGTACCCAGAATGAGCTTTTCAGTGAACAGCAGCCAGGCACATTTTAGCTAGTTTTACTTGTAACTGGGGTTGGAAACGCTTTTCAGGCTCAGTACTGCGCTCAAAAGATGCAGCCCTGAGGTCTCTCCTGATAGGAGGTAGTTATGTAGAAATTCACTGCTCAGCTGACCCGGCAGAAGTAAATGTATACCAAAAATGTACCCAGAATGAGCTTTTCAGTGAACAGCAGCCAGGCACATTTTAGCTAGTTTTACTTGTAAGTGGGGTTGGAAACGCTTTTCAGGCTCAGTACTGCGCTCAAAAGATGCAGCCCTGAGGTCTCTCCTGATAGGAGGTAGTTAAGTAGAAATTCACTGCTCAGCTGACCCGGCAGAAGCAAATGTATACCAAAAATGTACCCAGAATGAGCTTTTCAGTGAACAGCAGCCAGGCACATTTTAGCTAGTTTTACTTGTAAGTGGGGTTGGAAACGCTTTTCAGGCTCAGTACTGCGCTCAAAAGATGCAGCCCTGAGGTCTCTCCTGATAGGAGGTAGTTAAGTAGAAATTCACTGCTCAGCTAACCCGGCAGAAGCAAATGTATACCAAAAATGTACCCAGAATGAGCTTTTCAGTGAACAGCAGCCAGGCACATTTTAGCTAGTTTTACTTGTAAGTGGGGTTGTAAACGCTTTTCAGGCTCAGTACTGCGCTCAAAAGATGCAGCCCTGAGGTCTCTCCTGATAGGAGGTAGTTAAGTAGAAATTCACTGCTCAGCTGACCCGGCAGCAGCAAATGTATACCAAAAATGTACCCAGAATGAGCTTTTCAGTGAACAGCAGCCAGGCACATTTTAGCTAGTTTTACTTGTAAGTGGGGTTGGAAACGCTTTTCAGGCTCAGTACTGCGCTCAAAAGATGCAGCCCTGAGGTCTCTCCTGATAGGAGGTAGTTAAGTAGAAATTCACTGCTCAGCTGACCCGGCAGAAGCAAATGTATACCAAAAATGTACCCAGAATGAGCTTTTCAGTGAACAGCAGCCAGGCACATTTTAGCTAGTTTTACTTGTAAGTGGGGTTGGAAACGCTTTTCAGGCTCAGTACTGCGCTCAAAAGATGCAGCCCTGAGGTCTCTCCTGATAGGAGGTAGTTAAGTAGAAATTCACTGCTCAGCTAACCCGGCAGAAGCAAATGTATACCAAAAATGTACCCAGAATGAGCTTTTCAGTGAACAGCAGCCAGGCACATTTTAGCTAGTTTTACTTGTAAGTGGGGTTGTAAACGCTTTTCAGGCTCAGTACTGCGCTCAAAAGATGCAGCCCTGAGGTCTCTCCTGATAGGAGGTAGTTAAGTAGAAATTCACTGCTCAGCTGACCCGGCAGCAGCAAATGTATACCAAAAATGTACCCAGAATGAGCTTTTCAGTGAACAGCAGCCAGGCACATTTTAGCTAGTTTTACTTGTAACTGGAGTTTTAAACGGTTTTCAGGCTCAGTACTGCGCTCAAAAGATGCAGCCCTGAGGTCTCTCCTGATAGGAGGTAGTTATGTAGAAATTCACTGCTCAGCTGACCCGGCAGAAGCAAATGTATACCAAAAATGTACCCAGAATGAGCTTTTCAGTGAACAGCAGCCAGGCACATTTTAGCTGGTTTTACTTGTAAGTGGGGTTGGAAACGCTTTTCAGGCTCAGTACTGCGCTCAAAAGATGCAGCCCTGAGGTCTCTCCTGATAGGAGGTAGTTAAGTAGAAATTCACTGCTCAGCTGACCCGGCAGAAGCAAATGTATACCAAAAATGTACCCAGAATGAGCTTTTCAGTGAACAGCAGCCAGGCACATTTTAGCTAGTTTTACTTGTAAGTGGGGTTGGAAACGCTTTTCAGGCTCAGTACTGCGCTCAAAAGATGCAGCCCTGAGGTCTCTCCTGATAGGAGGTAGTTAAGTAGAAATTCACTGCTCAGCTGACCCGGCAGAAGCAAATGTATACCAAAAATGTACCCAGAATGAGCTTTTCAGTGAACAGCAGCCAGGCACATTTTAGCTAGTTTTACTGGTAAGTGGGGTTGGAAACGCTTTTCAGGCTCAGTACTGCGCTCAAAAGATGCAGCCCTGAGGTCTCTCCTGATAGGAGGTAGTTAAGTAGAAATTCACTGCTCATCTGACCCGGCAGAAGCAAATGTATACCAAAAATGTACCCAGAATGAGCTTTTCAGTGAACAGCAGCCAGGCACATTTTAGCTAGTTTTACTTGTAAGTGGGGTTGGAAACGCATTTCAGGCTCAGTACTGCGTTCAAAAGATGCAGCCCTGAGGTCTCTCCTGATAGGAGGTAGTTAAGTAGAAATTCACTGCTCAGCTGACCCGGCAGAAGCAAATGTATACCAAAAATGTACCCAGAATGAGCTTTTCAGTGAACAGCAGCCAGGCACATTTTAGCTAGTTTTACTTGTAACTGGGGTTGGAAACGCTTTTCAGGCTCAGTACTGCGCTCAAAAGATGCAGCCCTGAGGTCTCTCCTGATAGGAGGTAGTTAAGTAGAAATTCACTGCTCAGCTGACCCGACAGAAGCAAATGTATACTAAAAATGTACCCAGAATGAGCTTTTCAGTGAACAGCAGCCAGGCACATTTTAGCTAGTTTTTCTTGTAAGTGGGGTTGGAAACGCTTTTCAGGCTCAGTACTGCGCTCAAAAGATGCAGCCCTGAGGTCTCTCCTGATAGGAGGTAGTTAAGTAGAAATTCACTGCTCAGCTGACCCAGCAGAAGCAAATGTATACCAAAAATGTACCCAGAATGAGCTTTTCAGTGAACAGCAGCCAGGCACATTTTAGCTTGTTTTACTTGTAAGTGGGGTTGGAAACGCTTTTCAGGCTCAGTACTGCGCTCAAAAGATGCAGCCCTGAGGTCTCTCCTGATAGGAGGTAGTTAAGTAGAAATTCACTGCTCAGCTGACCCGGCAGAAGCAAATGTATACCAAAAATGTACCCAGAATGAGCTTTTCAGTGAACAGCAGCCAGGCACATTTTAGCTAGTTTTACTTGTAAGTGGGGTTGGAAACGCTTTTCAGGCTCAGTACTGCGCTTAAAAGATGCAGCCCTGAGGTCTCTCCTGATAGGAGGTAGTTAAGTAGAAATTCACTGCTCAGCTGACCCGGCAGAAGCAAATGTATACCAAAAATGTACCCAGAATGAGCTTTTCAGTGAACAGCAGCCAGGCACATTTTAGCTAGTTTTACTTGTAAGTGGGGTTGGAAACGCTTTTCAGGCTCAGTACTGCGCTCAAAAGATGCAGCCCTGAGGTCTCTCCTGATAGGAGGTAGTTAAGTAGAAATTCACTGCTCAGCTGACCCGGCAGAAGCAAATGTATACCAAAAATGTACCCAGAATGAGCTTTTCAGTGAACAGCAGCCAGGCACATTTTAGCTAGTTTTACTTGTAAGTGGGGTTGGAAACGCTTTTCAGGCTCAGTACTGCGTTCAAAAGATGCAGCCCTGAGGTCTCTCCTGATAGGAGATAGTTAAGTAGAAATTCACTGCTCTGCTGACCCGGCAGAAGCAAATGTATACCAATAATGTACCCAGAATGAGCTTTTCAGTGAACAGCAGCCAGGCACATTTTAGCTAGTTTTACTTGTAACTGGGGTTGTAAACGGTTTTCAGGCTCAGTACTGCGCTCAAAAGATGCAGCCCTGAGGTCTCTCCTGATAGGAGGTAGTTATGTAGAAATTCACTGCTCAGCTGACCCGGCAGAAGCAAATGTATACCAAAAATGTACCCAGAATGAGCTTTTCAGTGAACAGCAGCCAGGCACATTTTAGCTAGTTTTACTTGTAAGTGGGGTTGTAAACGCTTTTCAGGCTCAGTACTGCGCTCAAAAGATGCAGCCCTGAGGTCTCTCCTGATAGGAGGTAGTTAAGTAGAAATTCACTGCTCAGCTGACCCGGCAGAAGCAAATGTATATTAAAAATGTACCCAGAATGAGCTTTTCAGTGAACAGCAGCCAGGCACATTTTAGCTAGTTTTACTTGTAAGTGGGGTTGTAAACGGTTTTCAGGGTCAGTACTGCGCTCAAAAGATGCAGCCCTGAGGTCTCTCCTGATAGGAGGTAGTTAAGTAGAAATTCACTGCTCAGCTGACCCGGCAGAAGCAAATGTATACCAAAAATGTACCCAGAATGAGCTTTTCAGTGAACAGCAGCCAGGCACATTTTAGCTAGTTTTACTTGTAAGTGGGGTTGGAAACGCTTTTCAGGCTCAGTACTGCGCTCAAAAGATGCAGCCCTGAGGTCTCTCCTGATAGGAGGTAGTTAAGTAGAAATTCACTGCTCAGCTAACCCGGCAGAAGCAAATGTATACCAAAAATGTACCCAGAATGAGCTTTTCAGTGAACAGCAGCCAGGCACATTTTAGCTAGTTTTACTTGTAAGTGGGGTTGTAAACGCTTTTCAGGCTCAGTACTGTGCTCAAAAGATGCAGCCCTGAGGTCTCTCCTGATATGAGGTAGTTAAGTAGAAATTCACTGCTCAGCTGACCCGGCAGCAGCAAATGTATACCAAAAATGTACCCAGAATGAGCTTTTCAGTGAACAGCAGCCAGGCACATTTTAGCTAGTTTTACTTGTAACTGGAGTTTTAAACGGTTTTCAGGCTCAGTACTGCGCTCAAAAGATGCAGCCCTGAGGTCTCTCCTGATAGGAGGTAGTTATGTAGAAATTCACTGCTCAGCTGACCCGGCAGAAGCAAATGTATACCAAAAATGTACCCAGAATGAGCTTTTCAGTGAACAGCAGCCAGGCACATTTTAGCTAGTTTTACTTGTAAGTGGGGTTGGAAACGCTTTTCAGGCTCAGTACTGCGCTCAAAAGATGCAGCCCTGAGGTCTCTCCTGATAGGAGGTAGTTAAGTAGAAATTCACTGCTCAGCTGACCCGGCAGAAGCAAATGTATACCAAAAATGTACCCAGAATGAGCTTTTCAGTGAACAGCAGCCAGGCACATTTTAGCTAGTTTTACTTGTAAGTGGGGTTGGAAACACTTTTCAGGCTCAGTACTGCGCTCAAAAGATGCAGCCCTGAGGTCTCTCCTGATAGGAGGTAGTTAAGTAGAAATTCACTGCTCAGCTGACCCGGCAGAAGCAAATGTATACCAAAAATGTACCCAGAATGAGCTTTTCAGTGAACAGCAGCCAGGCACATTTTAGCTAGTTTTACTTGTAAGTGGGGTTGGAAACGCTTTTCAGGCTCAGTACTGCGCTCAAAAGATGCAGCCCTGAGGTCTCTCCTGATAGGAGGTAGTTAAGTAGAAATTCACTGCTCAGCTGACCCGGCAGAAGCAAATGTATACCAAAAATGTACCCAGAATGAGCTTTTCAGTGAACAGCAGCCAGGCACATTTTAGCTAGTTTTACTTGTAAGTGGGGTTGGAAACGCTTTTCAGGCTCAGTACTGCGCTCAAAAGATGCAGCCCTGAGGTCTCTCCTGATAGGAGGTAGTTAAGTAGAAATTCACTGCTCAGCTGACCCGGCAGAAGCAAATGTATACCAAAAATGTACCCAGAATGAGCTTTTCAGTGAACAGCAGCCAGGCACATTTTAGCTAGTTTTACTGGTAAGTGGGGTTGGAAACGCTTTTCAGGCTCAGTACTGCGCTCAAAAGATGCAGCCCTGAGGTCTCTCCTGATAGGAGGTAGTTAAGTAGAAATTCACTGCTCATCTGACCCGGCAGAAGCAAATGTATACCAAAAATGTACCCAGAATGAGCTTTTCAGTGAACAGCAGCCAGGCACATTTTAGCTAGTTTTACTTGTAAGTGGGGTTGGAAACGCATTTCAGGCTCAGTACTGCGTTCAAAAGATGCAGCCCTGAGGTCTCTCCTGATAGGAGGTAGTTAAGTAGAAATTCACTGCTCAGCTGACCCGGCAGAAGCAAATGTATACCAAAAATGTACCCAGAATGAGCTTTTCAGTGAACAGCAGCCAGGCACATTTTAGCTAGTTTTACTTGTAACTGGGGTTGGAAACGCTTTTCAGGCTCAGTACTGCGCTCAAAAGATGCAGCCCTGAGGTCTCTCCTGATAGGAGGTAGTTAAGTAGAAATTCACTGCTCAGCTGACCCGACAGAAGCAAATGTATACTAAAAATGTACCCAGAATGAGCTTTTCAGTGAACAGCAGCCAGGCACATTTTAGCTAGTTTTTCTTGTAAGTGGGGTTGGAAACGCTTTTCAGGCTCAGTACTGCGCTCAAAAGATGCAGCCCTGAGGTCTCTCCTGATAGGAGGTAGTTAAGTAGAAATTCACTGCTCAGCTGACCCAGCAGAAGCAAATGTATACCAAAAATGTACCCAGAATGAGCTTTTCAGTGAACAGCAGCCAGGCACATTTTAGCTTGTTTTACTTGTAAGTGGGGTTGGAAACGCTTTTCAGGCTCAGTACTGCGCTCAAAAGATTCAGCCCTGAGGTCTCTCCTGATAGGAGGTAGTTAAGTAGAAATTCACTGCTCAGCTGACCCGGCAGAAGCAAATGTATACCAAAAATGTACCCAGAATGAGCTTTTCAGTGAACAGCAGCCAGGCACATTTTAGCTAGTTTTACTTGTAAGTGGGGTTGGAAACGCTTTTCAGGCTCAGTACTGCGCTTAAAAGATGCAGCCCTGAGGTCTCTCCTGATAGGAGGTAGTTAAGTAGAAATTCACTGCTCAGCTGACCCGGCAGAAGCAAATGTATACCAAAAATGTACCCAGAATGAGCTTTTCAGTGAACAGCAGCCAGGCACATTTTAGCTAGTTTTACTTGTAAGTGGGGTTGGAAACGCTTTTCAGGCTCAGTACTGCGCTCAAAAGATGCAGCCCTGAGGTCTCTCCTGATAGGAGGTAGTTAAGTAGAAATTCACTGCTCAGCTGACCCGGCAGAAGCAAATGTATACCAAAAATGTACCCAGAATGAGCTTTTCAGTGAACAGCAGCCAGGCACATTTTAGCTAGTTTTACATGTAAGTGGGGTTGGAAACGCTTTTCAGGCTCAGTACTGCGTTCAAAAGATGCAGCCCTGAGGTCTCTCCTGATAGGAGATAGTTAAGTAGAAATTCACTGCTCTGCTGACCCGGCAGAAGCAAATGTATACCAATAATGTACCCAGAATGAGCTTTTCAGTGAACAGCAGCCAGGCACATTTTAGCTAGTTTTACTTGTAACTGGGGTTGTAAACGGTTTTCAGGCTCAGTACTGCGCTCAAAAGATGCAGCCCTGAGGTCTCTCCTGATAGGAGGTAGTTATGTAGAAATTCACTGCTCAGCTGACCCGGCAGAAGCAAATGTATACCAAAAATGTACCCAGAATGAGCTTTTCAGTGAACAGCAGCCAGGCACATTTTAGCTAGTTTTACTTGTAAGTGGGGTTGTAAACGCTTTTCAGGCTCAGTACTGCGCTCAAAAGATGCAGCCCTGAGGTCTCTCCTGATAGGAGGTAGTTAAGTAGAAATTCACTGCTCAGCTGACCCGGCAGAAGCAAATGTATATTAAAAATGTACCCAGAATGAGCTTTTCAGTGAACAGCAGCCAGGCACATTTTAGCTAGTTTTACTTGTAAGTGGGGTTGTAAACGGTTTTCAGGGTCAGTACTGCGCTCAAAAGATGCAGCCCTGAGGTCTCTCCTGATAGGAGGTAGTTAAGTAGAAATTCACTGCTCAGCTGACCCGGCAGAAGCAAATGTATACCAAAAATGTACCCAGAATGAGCTTTTCAGTGAACAGCAGCCAGGCACATTTTAGCTAGTTTTACTTGTAACTGGGGTTGTAAACGGTTTTCAGGCTCAGTACTGCGCTCAAAAGATGCAGCCCTGAGGTCTCTCCTGATAGGAGATAGTTAAGTAGAAATTCACTGCTCAGCTGACCCGGCAGAAGCAAATGTATACCAAAAATGTACCCAGAATGAGCTTTTCAGTGAACAGCAGCCAGGCACATTTTAGCTAGTTTTACTTGTAACTGGGGTTGGAAACGCTTTTCAGGCTCAGTACTGCGCTCAAAAGATGCAGCCCTGAGGTCTCTCCTGATAGGAGGTAGTTATGTAGAAATTCACTGCTCAGCTGACCCGGCAGAAGTAAATGTATACCAAAAATGTACCCAGAATGAGCTTTTCAGTGAACAGCAGCCAGGCACATTTTAGCTAGTTTTACTTGTAAGTGGGGTTGGAAACGCTTTTCAGGCTCAGTACTGCGCTCAAAAGATGCAGCCCTGAGGTCTCTCCTGATAGGAGGTAGTTAAGTAGAAATTCACTGCTCAGCTGACCCGGCAGAAGCAAATGTATACCAAAAATGTACCCAGAATGAGCTTTTCAGTGAACAGCAGCCAGGCACATTTTAGCTAGTTTTACTTGTAAGTGGGGTTGGAAACGCTTTTCAGGCTCAGTACTGCGCTCAAAAGATGCAGCCCTGAGGTCTCTCCTGATAGGAGGTAGTTAAGTAGAAATTCACTGCTCAGCTAACCCGGCAGAAGCAAATGTATACCAAAAATGTACCCAGAATGAGCTTTTCAGTGAACAGCAGCCAGGCACATTTTAGCTAGTTTTACTTGTAAGTGGGGTTGTAAACGCTTTTCAGGCTCAGTACTGCGCTCAAAAGATGCAGCCCTGAGGTCTCTCCTGATAGGAGGTAGTTAAGTAGAAATTCACTGCTCAGCTGACCCGGCAGCAGCAAATGTATACCAAAAATGTACCCAGAATGAGCTTTTCAGTGAACAGCAGCCAGGCACATTTTAGCTAGTTTTACTTGTAACTGGAGTTTTAAACGGTTTTCAGGCTCAGTACTGCGCTCAAAAGATGCAGCCCTGAGGTCTCTCCTGATAGGAGGTAGTTATGTAGAAATTCACTGCTCAGCTGACCCGGCAGAAGCAAATGTATACCAAAAATGTACCCAGAATGAGCTTTTCAGTGAACAGCAGCCAGGCACATTTTAGCTGGTTTTACTTGTAAGTGGGGTTGGAAACGCTTTTCAGGCTCAGTACTGCGCTCAAAAGATGCAGCCCTGAGGTCTCTCCTGATAGGAGGTAGTTAAGTAGAAATTCACTGCTCAGCTGACCCGGCAGAAGCAAATGTATACCAAAAATGTACCCAGAATGAGCTTTTCAGTGAACAGCAGCCAGGCACATTTTAGCTAGTTTTACTTGTAAGTGGGGTTGGAAACGCTTTTCAGGCTCAGTACTGCGCTCAAAAGATGCAGCCCTGAGGTCTCTCCTGATAGGAGGTAGTTAAGTAGAAATTCACTGCTCAGCTGACCCGGCAGAAGCAAATGTATACCAAAAATGTACCCAGAATGAGCTTTTCAGTGAACAGCAGCCAGGCACATTTTAGCTAGTTTTACTGGTAAGTGGGGTTGGAAACGCTTTTCAGGCTCAGTACTGCGCTCAAAAGATGCAGCCCTGAGGTCTCTCCTGATAGGAGGTAGTTAAGTAGAAATTCACTGCTCATCTGACCCGGCAGAAGCAAATGTATACCAAAAATGTACCCAGAATGAGCTTTTCAGTGAACAGCAGCCAGGCACATTTTAGCTAGTTTTACTTGTAAGTGGGGTTGGAAACGCATTTCAGGCTCAGTACTGCGTTCAAAAGATGCAGCCCTGAGGTCTCTCCTGATAGGAGGTAGTTAAGTAGAAATTCACTGCTCAGCTGACCCGGCAGAAGCAAATGTATACCAAAAATGTACCCAGAATGAGCTTTTCAGTGAACAGCAGCCAGGCACATTTTAGCTAGTTTTACTTGTAACTGGGGTTGGAAACGCTTTTCAGGCTCAGTACTGCGCTCAAAAGATGCAGCCCTGAGGTCTCTCCTGATAGGAGGTAGTTAAGTAGAAATTCACTGCTCAGCTGACCCGACAGAAGCAAATGTATACTAAAAATGTACCCAGAATGAGCTTTTCAGTGAACAGCAGCCAGGCACATTTTAGCTAGTTTTTCTTGTAAGTGGGGTTGGAAACGCTTTTCAGGCTCAGTACTGCGCTCAAAAGATGCAGCCCTGAGGTCTCTCCTGATAGGAGGTAGTTAAGTAGAAATTCACTGCTCAGCTGACCCAGCAGAAGCAAATGTATACCAAAAATGTACCCAGAATGAGCTTTTCAGTGAACAGCAGCCAGGCACATTTTAGCTTGTTTTACTTGTAAGTGGGGTTGGAAACGCTTTTCAGGCTCAGTACTGCGCTCAAAAGATGCAGCCCTGAGGTCTCTCCTGATAGGAGGTAGTTAAGTAGAAATTCACTGCTCAGCTGACCCGGCAGAAGCAAATGTATACCAAAAATGTACCCAGAATGAGCTTTTCAGTGAACAGCAGCCAGGCACATTTTAGCTAGTTTTACTTGTAAGTGGGGTTGGAAACGCTTTTCAGGCTCAGTACTGCGCTTAAAAGATGCAGCCCTGAGGTCTCTCCTGATAGGAGGTAGTTAAGTAGAAATTCACTGCTCAGCTGACCCGGCAGAAGCAAATGTATACCAAAAATGTACCCAGAATGAGCTTTTCAGTGAACAGCAGCCAGGCACATTTTAGCTAGTTTTACTTGTAAGTGGGGTTGGAAACGCTTTTCAGGCTCAGTACTGCGCTCAAAAGATGCAGCCCTGAGGTCTCTCCTGATAGGAGGTAGTTAAGTAGAAATTCACTGCTCAGCTGACCCGGCAGAAGCAAATGTATACCAAAAATGTACCCAGAATGAGCTTTTCAGTGAACAGCAGCCAGGCACATTTTAGCTAGTTTTACTTGTAAGTGGGGTTGGAAACGCTTTTCAGGCTCAGTACTGCGTTCAAAAGATGCAGCCCTGAGGTCTCTCCTGATAGGAGATAGTTAAGTAGAAATTCACTGCTCTGCTGACCCGGCAGAAGCAAATGTATACCAATAATGTACCCAGAATGAGCTTTTCAGTGAACAGCAGCCAGGCACATTTTAGCTAGTTTTACTTGTAACTGGGGTTGTAAACGGTTTTCAGGCTCAGTACTGCGCTCAAAAGATGCAGCCCTGAGGTCTCTCCTGATAGGAGGTAGTTATGTAGAAATTCACTGCTCAGCTGACCCGGCAGAAGCAAATGTATACCAAAAATGTACCCAGAATGAGCTTTTCAGTGAACAGCAGCCAGGCACATTTTAGCTAGTTTTACTTGTAAGTGGGGTTGTAAACGCTTTTCAGGCTCAGTACTGCGCTCAAAAGATGCAGCCCTGAGGTCTCTCCTGATAGGAGGTAGTTAAGTAGAAATTCACTGCTCAGCTGACCCGGCAGAAGCAAATGTATATTAAAAATGTACCCAGAATGAGCTTTTCAGTGAACAGCAGCCAGGCACATTTTAGCTAGTTTTACTTGTAAGTGGGGTTGTAAACGGTTTTCAGGGTCAGTACTGCGCTCAAAAGATGCAGCCCTGAGGTCTCTCCTGATAGGAGGTAGTTAAGTAGAAATTCACTGCTCAGCTGACCCGGCAGAAGCAAATGTATACCAAAAATGTACCCAGAATGAGCTTTTCAGTGAACAGCAGCCAGGCACATTTTAGCTAGTTTTACTTGTAACTGGGGTTGTAAACGGTTTTCAGGCTCAGTACTGCGCTCAAAAGATGCAGCCCTGAGGTCTCTCCTGATAGGAGATAGTTAAGTAGAAATTCACTGCTCAGCTGACCCGGCAGAAGCAAATGTATACCAAAAATGTACCCAGAATGAGCTTTTCAGTGAACAGCAGCCAGGCACATTTTAGCTAGTTTTACTTGTAACTGGGGTTGGAAACGCTTTTCAGGCTCAGTACTGCGCTCAAAAGATGCAGCCCTGAGGTCTCTCCTGATAGGAGGTAGTTATGTAGAAATTCACTGCTCAGCTGACCCGGCAGAAGTAAATGTATACCAAAAATGTACCCAGAATGAGCTTTTCAGTGAACAGCAGCCAGGCACATTTTAGCTAGTTTTACTTGTAAGTGGGGTTGGAAACGCTTTTCAGGCTCAGTACTGCGCTCAAAAGATGCAGCCCTGAGGTCTCTCCTGATAGGAGGTAGTTAAGTAGAAATTCACTGCTCAGCTGACCCGGCAGAAGCAAATGTATACCAAAAATGTACCCAGAATGAGCTTTTCAGTGAACAGCAGCCAGGCACATTTTAGCTAGTTTTACTTGTAAGTGGGGTTGGAAACGCTTTTCAGGCTCAGTACTGCGCTCAAAAGATGCAGCCCTGAGGTCTCTCCTGATAGGAGGTAGTTAAGTAGAAATTCACTGCTCAGCTAACCCGGCAGAAGCAAATGTATACCAAAAATGTACCCAGAATGAGCTTTTCAGTGAACAGCAGCCAGGCACATTTTAGCTAGTTTTACTTGTAAGTGGGGTTGTAAACGCTTTTCAGGCTCAGTACTGCGCTCAAAAGATGCAGCCCTGAGGTCTCTCCTGATAGGAGGTAGTTAAGTAGAAATTCACTGCTCAGCTGACCCGGCAGCAGCAAATGTATACCAAAAATGTACCCAGAATGAGCTTTTCAGTGAACAGCAGCCAGGCACATTTTAGCTAGTTTTACTTGTAACTGGAGTTTTAAACGGTTTTCAGGCTCAGTACTGCGCTCAAAAGATGCAGCCCTGAGGTCTCTCCTGATAGGAGGTAGTTATGTAGAAATTCACTGCTCAGCTGACCCGGCAGAAGCAAATGTATACCAAAAATGTACCCAGAATGAGCTTTTCAGTGAACAGCAGCCAGGCACATTTTAGCTAGTTTTACTTGTAAGTGGGGTTGGAAACGCTTTTCAGGCTCAGTACTGCGCTCAAAAGATGCAGCCCTGAGGTCTCTCCTGATAGGAGGTAGTTAAGTAGAAATTCACTGCTCAGCTGACCCGGCAGAAGCAAATGTATAACAAAAATGTACCCAGAATGAGCTTTTCAGTGAACAGCAGCCAGGCACATTTTAGCTAGTTTTACTTGTAACTGGGGTTGTAAACGGTTTTCAGGCTCAGTACTGCGCTCAAAAGATGCAGCCCTGAGGTCTCTCCTATAGGGGGTAGTTAAGTAGAAATTCACTGCTCAGCTGACCCGGCAGAAGCAAATGTATACCAAAAATGTACCCAGAATGAGCTTTTCAGTGAACAGCAGCCAGGCACATTTTAGCTAGTTTTACTTGTAAGTGGGGTTGGAAACGCTTTTCAGGCTCAGGACTGCGCTCAAAAGATGCAGCCCTGAGGTCTCTCCTGATAGGAGGTAGTTAAGTAGAAATTCACTGCTCAGCTGACCCGGCAGAAGCAAATGTATACCAAAAATGTACCCAGAATGAGCTTTTCAGTGAACAGCAGCCAGGCACATTTTAGCTAGTTTTACTTGTAAGTGGGGTTGGAAACGCTTTTCAGGCTCAGTACTGCGCTCAAAAGATGCAGCCCTGAGGTCTCTCCTGATAGGAGGTAGTTATGTAGAAATTCACTGCTCAGCTGACCCGGCAGAAGCAAATGTATACCAAAAATGTACCCAGAATGAGCTTTTCAGTGAACAGCAGCCAGGCACATTTTAGCTAGTTTTACTTGTAAGTGGGGTTGGAAACGCTTTTCAGGCTCAGTACTGCGCTCAAAAGATGCAGCCCTGAGGTCTCTCCTGATAGGAGGTAGTTAAGTAGAAATTCACTGCTCATCTGACCCGGCAGAAGCAAATGTATACCAAAAATGTACCCAGAATGAGCTTTTCAGTGAACAGCAGCCAGGCACATTTTAGCTAGTTTTTCTTGTAAGTGGGGTTGGAAACACTTTTCAGGCTCAGTACTGCGCTCAAAAGATGCAGCCCTGAGGTCTCTCCTGATAGGAGGTAGTTAAGTAGAAATTCACTGCTCAGCTGACCCGGCAGAAGCAAATGTATACCAAAAATGTACCCAGAATGAGCTTTTCAGTGAACAGCAGCCAGGCACATTTTAGCTAGTTTTTCTTGTAAGTGGGGTTGGAAACGCTTTTCAGGCTCAGTACTGCGCTCAAAAGATGCAGCCCTGAGGTCTCTCCTGATAGGAGGTAGTTAAGTAGAAATTCACTGCTCAGCTGACCCGGCAGAAGCAAATGTATACCAAAAATGTACCCAGAATGAGCTTTTCAGTGAACAGCAGCCAGGCACATTTTAGCTAGTTTTACTTGTAAGTGGGGTTGGAAACGCTTTTCAGGCTCAGTACTGCGCTCAAAAGATGCAGCCCTGAGGTCTCTCCTGATAGGAGGTAGTTAAGTAGAAATTCACTGCTCAGCTGACCCCTCAGAAGCAAATGTATACCAAAAATGTACCCAGAATGAGCTTTTCAGTGAACAGCAGCCAGGCACATTTTAGCTAGTTTTACTTGTAACTGGGGTTGGAAACGCTTTTCAGGCTCAGTACTGCGCTCAAAAGATGCAGCCCTGAGGTCTCTCCTGATAGGAGGTAGTTATGTAGAAATTCACTGCTCAGCTGACCCGGCAGAAGCAAATGTATACCAAAAATGTACCCAGAATGAGCTTTTCAGTGAACAGCAGCCAGGCACATTTTAGCTAGTTTTACTTGTAAGTGGGGTTGGAAACGCTTTTCAGGCTCAGTACTGCGCTCAAAAGATGCAGCCCTGAGGTCTCTCCTGATAGGAGGTAGTTAAGTAGAAATTCACTGATCAGCTGACCCGGCAGAAGCAAATGTATACCAAAAATGTACCCAGAATGAGCTTTTCAGTGAACAGCAGCCAGGCACATTTTAGCTAGTTTTACTTGTAAGTGGGGTTGGAAACGCTTTTCAGGCTCAGTACTGCGCTCAAAAGATGCAGCCCTGAGGTCTCTCCTGATAGGAGGTAGTTAAGTAGAAATTCACTGCTCAGCTAACCCGGCAGAAGCAAATGTATACCAAAAATGTACCCAGAATGAGCTTTTCAGTGAACAGCAGCCAGGCACATTTTAGCTAGTTTTACTTGTAAGTGGGGTTGTAAACGCTTTTCAGGCTCAGTACTGCGCTCAAAAGATGCAGCCCTGAGGTCTCTCCTGATAGGAGGTAGTTAAGTAGAAATTCACTGCTCAGCTGACCCGGCAGCAGCAAATGTATACCAAAAATGTACCCAGAATGAGCTTTTCAGTGAACAGCAGCCAGGCACATTTTAGCTAGTTTTACTTGTAACTGGAGTTTTAAACGGTTTTCAGGCTCAGTACTGCGCTCAAAAGATGCAGCCCTGAGGTCTCTCCTGATAGGAGGTAGTTAAGTAGAAATTCACTGCTCAGCTGACCCGGCAGAAGCAAATGTATACCAAAAATGTACCCAGAATGAGCTTTTCAGTGAACAGCAGCCAGGCACATTTTAGCTAGTTTTACTTGTAAGTGGGGTTGGAAACGCATTTCAGGCTCAGTACTGCGTTCAAAAGATGCAGCCCTGAGGTCTCTCCTGACAGGAGGTAGTTAAGTAGAAATTCACTGCTCAGCTGACCCGGCAGAAGCAAATGTATACCAAAAATGTACCCAGAATGAGCTTTTCAGTGAACAGCAGCCAGGCACATTTTAGCTAGTTTTACTTGTAAGTGGGGTTGGAAACGCTTTTCAGGCTCAGTACTGCGCTCAAAAGATGCAGCCCTGAGGTCTCTCCTGATAGGAGGTAGTTAAGTAGAAATTCACTGCTCAGCTGACCCGACAGAAGCAAATGTATACTAAAAATGTACCCAGAATGAGCTTTTCAGTGAACAGCAGCCAGGCACATTTTAGCTAGTTTTTCTTGTAAGTGGGGTTGGAAACGCTTTTCAGGCTCAGTACTGCGCTCAAAAGATGCAGCCCTGAGGTCTCTCCTGATAGGAGGTAGTTAAGTAGAAATTCACTGCTCAGCTGACCCAGCAGAAGCAAATGTATACCAAAAATGTACCCAGAATGAGCTTTTCAGTGAACAGCAGCCAGGCACATTTTAGCTTGTTTTACTTGTAAGTGGGGTTGGAAACGCTTTTCAGGCTCAGTACTGCGCTCAAAAGATGCAGCCCTGAGGTCTCTCCTGATAGGAGGTAGTTAAGTAAAAATTCACTGCTCAGCTGACCCGGCAGAAGCAAATGTATACCAAAAATGTACCCAGAATGAGCTTTTCAGTGAACAGCAGCCAGGCACATTTTAGCTAGTTTTACTTGTAAGTGGGGTTGGAAACGCTTTTCAGGCTCAGTACTGCGCTCAAAAGATGCAGCCCTGAGGTCTCTCCTGATAGGAGGTAGTTAAGTAGAAATTCACTGCTCAGCTGACCCGGCAGAAGCAAATGTATACCAAAAATGTAACCAGAATGAGCTTTTCAGTGAACAGCAGCCAGGCACATTTTAGCTAGTTTTACTTGTAAGTGGGGTTGGAAACGCTTTTCAGGCTCAGTACTGCGCTCAAAAGACGCAGCCCTGAGGTCTCTCCTGATAGGAGGTAGTTAAGTAGAAATTCACTGCTCAGCTGACCCGGCAGAAGCAAATGTATACCAAAAATGTACCCAGAATGAGCTTTTCAGTGAACAGCAGCCAGGCACATTTTAGCTAGTTTTACTTGTAAGTGGGGTTGGAAACGCTTTTCAGGCTCAGTACTGCGTTCAAAAGATGCAGCCCTGAGGTCTCTCCTGATAGGAGATAGTTAAGTAGAAATTCACTGCTCTGCTGACCCGGCAGAAGCAAATGTATACCAATAATGTACCCAGAATGAGCTTTTCAGTGAACAGCAGCCAGGCACATTTTAGCTAGTTTTACTTGTAACTGGGGTTGTAAACGGTTTTCAGGCTCAGTACTGCGCTCAAAAGATGCAGCCCTGAGGTCTCTCCTGATAGGAGGTAGTTATGTAGAAATTCACTGCTCAGCTGACCCGGCAGAAGCAAATGTATACCAAAAATGTACCCAGAATGAGCTTTTCAGTGAACAGCAGCCAGGCACATTTAGCTAGTTTTACTTGTAAGTTGGGTTGTAAACGCTTTTCAGGCTCAGTACTGCGCTCAAAAGATGCAGCCCTGAGGTCTCTCCTGATAGGAGATAGTTAAGTAGAAATTCACTGCTCAGCTGACCCGGCAGATGCAAATGTATACCAAAAATGTACCCAGAATGAGCTTTTCAGTGAACAGCAGCCAGGCACATTTTAGCTAGTTTTACTTGTAAGTGGGGTTGTAAACGCTTTTCAGGCTCAGTACTGCGCTCAAAAGATGCAGCCCTGAGGTCTCTCCTGATAGGAGGTAGTTAAGTAGAAATTCACTGCTCAGCTGACCCGGCAGAAGCAAATGTATACCAAAAATGTACCCAGAATGAGCTTTTCAGTGAACAGCAGCCAGGCACATTTTAGCTAGTTTTACTTGTAAGTGGGGTTGTAAACGGTGTTCAGGCTCAGTACTGCGCTCAAAAGATGCAGCCCTGAGGTCTCTCCTGATAGGAGGTAGTTAAGTAGAAATTCACTGCTCAGCTGACCCGGCAGAAGCAAATGTATACCAAAAATGTACCCAGAATGAGCTTTTCAGTGAACAGCAGCCAGGCACATTTTAGCTAGTTTTACTTGTAACTGGGGTTGTAAACGGTTTTCAGGCTCAGTACTGCGCTCAAAAGATGCAGCCCTGAGGTCTCTCCTGATAGGAGATAGTTAAGTAGAAATTCACTGCTCAGCTGACCCGGCAGAAGCAAATGTATACCAAAAATGTACCCAGAATGAGCTTTTCAGTGAACAGCAGCCAGGCACATTTTAGCTAGTTTTACTTGTAACTGGGGTTGGAAACGCTTTTCAGGCTCAGTACTGCGCTCAAAAGATGCAGCCCTGAGGTCTCTCCTGATAGGAGGTAGTTATGTAGAAATTCACTGCTCAGCTGACCCGGCAGAAGCAAATGTATACCAAAAATGTACCCAGAATGAGCTTTTCAGTGAACAGCAGCCAGGCACATTTTAGCTAGTTTTACTTGTAAGTGGGGTTGGAAACGCTTTTCAGGCTCAGTACTGCGCTCAAAAGATGCAGCCCTGAGGTCTCTCCTGATAGGAGGTAGTTAAGTAGAAATTCACTGCTCAGCTGACCCGGCAGAAGCAAATGTATACCAAAAATGTACCCAGAATGAGCTTTTCAGTGAACAGCAGCCAGGCACATTTTAGCTAGTTTTACTTGTAAGTGGGGTTGGAAACGCTTTTCAGGCTCAGTACTGCGCTCAAAAGATGCAGCCCTGAGGTCTCTCCTGATAGGAGGTAGTTAAGTAGAAATTCACTGCTCAGCTAACCCGGCAGAAGCAAATGTATACCAAAAATGTACCCAGAATGAGCTTTTCAGTGAACAGCAGCCAGGCACATTTTAGCTAGTTTTACTTGTAAGTGGGGTTGTAAACGCTTTTCAGGCTCAGTACTGCGCTCAAAAGATGCAGCCCTGAGGTCTCTCCTGATAGGAGGTAGTTAAGTAGAAATTCACTGCTCAGCTGACCCGGCAGCAGCAAATGTATACCAAAAATGTACCCAGAATGAGCTTTTCAGTGAACAGCAGCCAGGCACATTTTAGCTAGTTTTACTTGTAACTGGAGTTTTAAACGGTTTTCAGGCTCAGTACTGCGCTCAAGAGATGCAGCCCTGAGGTCTCTCCTGATAGGAGGTAGTTATGTAGAAATTCACTGCTCAGCTGACCCGGCAGAAGCAAATGTATACCAAAAATGTACCCAGAATGAGCTTTTCAGTGAACAGCAGCCAGGCACATTTTAGCTAGTTTTACTTGTAAGTGGGGTTGGAAACGCTTTTCAGGCTCAGTACTGCGCTCAAAAGATGCAGCCCTGAGGTCTCTCCTGATAGGAGGTAGTTAAGTAGAAATTCACTGCTCAGCTGACCCGGCAGAAGCAAATGTATACCAAAAATGTACCCAGAATGAGCTTTTCAGTGAACAGCAGCCAGGCACATTTTAGCTATTTTTTCTTGTAAGTGGGGTTGGAAACGCTTTTCAGGCTCAGTACTGCGCTCAAAAGATGCAGCCCTGAGGTCTCTCCTGATAGGAGGTAGTTAAGTAGAAATTCACTGCTCAGCTAACCCGGCAGAAGCAAATGTATACCAAAAATGTACCCAGAATGAGCTTTTCAGTGAACAGCAGCCAGGCACATTTTAGCTAGTTTTACTTGTAAGTGGGGTTGTAAACGCTTTTCAGGCTCAGTACTGCGCTCAAAAGATGCAGCCCTGAGGTCTCTCCTGATAGGAGGTAGTTAAGTAGAAATTCACTGCTCAGCTGACCCGGCAGCAGCAAATGTATACCAAAAATGTACCCAGAATGAGCTTTTCAGTGAACAGCAGCCAGGCACATTTTAGCTAGTTTTACTTGTAACTGGAGTTTTAAACGGTTTTCAGGCTCAGTACTGCGCTCAAAAGATGCAGCCCTGAGGTCTCTCCTGATAGGAGGTAGTTATGTAGAAATTCACTGCTCAGCTGACCCGGCAGAAGCAAATGTATACCAAAAATGTACCCAGAATGAGCTTTTCAGTGAACAGCAGCCAGGCACATTTTAGCTAGTTTTACTTGTAAGTGGGGTTGGAAACGCTTTTCAGGCTCAGTACTGCGCTCAAAAGATGCAGCCCTGAGGTCTCTCCTGATAGGAGGTAGTTAAGTAGAAATTCACTGCTCAGCTGACCCGGCAGAAGCAAATGTATAACAAAAATGTACCCAGAATGAGCTTTTCAGTGAACAGCAGCCAGGCACATTTTAGCTAGTTTTACTTGTAACTGGGGTTGTAAACGGTTTTCAGGCTCAGTACTGCGCTCAAAAGATGCAGCCCTGGGGTCTCTCCTATAGGGGGTAGTTAAGTAGAAATTCACTGCTCAGCTGACCCGGCAGAAGCAAATGTATACCAAAAATGTACCCAGAATGAGCTTTTCAGTGAACAGCAGCCAGGCACATTTTAGCTAGTTTTACTTGTAAGTGGGGTTGTAAACGCTTTTCAGGCTCAGTACTGCGCTCAAAAGATGCAGCCTTGAGGTCTCTCCTGATAGGAGATAGTTAAGTAGAAATTCACTGCTCAGCTGACCTGGCAGATGCAAATGTATACCAAAAATGTAATCAGAATGAGCTTTTCAGTGAACAGCAGCCAGGCACATTTTAGCTAGTTTTACTTGTAAGTGGGGTTGTAAACGCTTTTCAGGCTCAGTACTGCGCTCAAAAGATGCAGCCCTGAGGTCTCTCCTGATAGGAGGTAGTTAAGTAGAAATTCACTGCTCAGCTGACCCGGCAGAAGCAAATGTATACCAAAAATGTACCAGAATGAGCTTTTCAGTGAACAGCAGCCAGGCACATTTTAGCTAGTTTTACTTGTATGTGGGGTTGTAAACGGTTTTCAGGCTCAGTACTGCGCTCAAAAGATGCAGCCCTGAGGTCTCTCCTGATAGGAGGTAGTTATGTAGAAATTCACTGCTCAGCTGACCCGGCAGAAGCAAATGTATACCAAAAATGTACCCAGAATGAGCTTTTCGGTGAACAGCAGCCAGGCACATTTTAGCTAGTTTTACTTGTAAGTGGGGTTGTAAACGCTTTTCAGGCTCAGTACTGCGCTCAAAAGATGCAGCCCTGAGGTCTCTCCTGATAGGAGATAGTTAAGTAGAAATTCACTGCTCAGCTGACCCGGCAGAAGCAAATGTATACCAAAAATGTACCCAGAATGAGCTTTTCAGTGAACAGCAGCCAGGCACATTTTAGCTAGTTTTACTTGTAAGTGGGGTTGGAAACGCTTTTCAGGCTCAGTACTGCGCTCAAAAGATGCAGCCCTAAGCTCTCCTGATAGGGGGTAGTTAAGTAGAAATTCACTGTTCAGCTGACCCGGCAGAAGCAAATGTATACCAAAAATGTACCCAGAATGAGCTTTTCAGTGAACAGCAGCCAGGCACATTTTAGCTAGTTTTACTTGTAAGTGGGGTTGGAAACGCTTTTCAGGCTCAGTACTGCGCTCAAAAGATGCAGCCCTGAGGTCTCTCCTGATAGGAGATAGTTAAGTAGAAATTCACTGCTCAGCTGACCCGGCAGAAGCAAATGTATACCAAAAATCACCCAGAATGAGCTTTTCAGTGAACAGCAGCCAGGCACGTTTTAGCTAGTTTTACTTGTAAGTGGGGTTGGAAACGCTTTTCAGGCTCAGTACTGCGCTCAAAATATGCAGCCCTGAGGTCTCTCCTGATAGGAGGTAGTTAAGTAGAAATTCACTGCTCAGCTGACCCGGCAGAAGCAAATGTATACCAAAAATGTACCCAGAATGAGCTTTTCAGTGAACAGCAGCCAGGCACATTTTAGCTAGTTTTACTTGTAACTGGGGTTGTAAACGGTTTTCAGGCTCAGTACTGCGCTCAAAAGATGCAGCCCTGAGGTCTCTCCTGATAGGAGGTAGTTAAGTAGAAATTCACTGCTCAGCTGACCCGGCAGAAGCAAATGTTTACCAAAAATGTACCCAGAATGAGCTTTTCAGTGAACAGCAGCCAGGCACATTTTAGCTAGTTTTACTTGTCAGTGGGGTTGTAAACGCTTTTCAGGCTCAGTACTGTGCTCAAAAGATGCAGCCCTGAGGTCTCTCCTGATAGGAGGTAGTTAAGTAGAAATTCACTGCTCAGCTGACCCGGCAGAAGCAAATGTATACCAAAAATGTACCCAGAATGAGCTTTTCAGTGAACAGCAGCCAGGCACATTTTAGCTAGTTTTACTTGTAAGTGGGGTTGGAAACGCTTTTCAGGCTCAGTACTGCGCTCAAAAGATGCAGCCCTGAGGTCTCTCCTGATAGGAGGTAGTTAAGTAGAAATTCACTGCTCAGCTGACCCGGCAGAAGCAAATGTATACCAAAAATGTACCCAGAATGAGCTTTTCAGTGAACAGCAGCCAGGCACATTTTAGCTAGTTTTACTTGTAACTGGGGTTGTAAACGGTTTTCAGGCTCAGTACTGCGCTCAAAAGATGCAGCCCTGAGGTCTCTCCTGATAGGAGATAGTTAAGTAGAAATTCACTGCTCAGCTGACCCGGCAGAAGCAAATGTATACCAAAAATGTACCCAGAATGAGCTTTTCAGTGAACAGCAGCCAGGCACATTTTAGCTAGTTTTACTTGTAAGTGGGGTTGGAAACGCTTTTCAGCTCAGTACTGCGCTCAAAAGATGCAGCCCTGAGGTCTCTCCTGATAGGAGATAGTTAAGTAGAAATTCACTGCTCAGCTGACCCGGCAGAAGCAAATGTATACCAAAAATGTACCCAGTATGAGCTTTTCAGTGAACAGCAGCCAGGCACATTTTAGCTAGTTTTACTTGTAAGTGGGGTTGGAAACGCTTTTCAGGCTCAGTACTGCGCTCAAAAGATGCAGCCCTGAGGTCTCTCCTGATAGGAGGTAGTTAAGTAGAAATTCACTGCTCAGCTGACCCGGCAGAAGCAAATGTATACCAAAAATGTACCCAGAATGAGCTTTTCAGTGAACAGCAGCCAGGCACATTTTAGCTAGTTTTACTTGTAAGTGGGGTTGGAAACACTTTTCAGGCTCAGTACTGCGCTCAAAAGATGCAGCCCTGAGGTCTCTCCTAATAGGAGGTAGTTAAGTAGAAATTTACTGCTCAGCTGACCCGGCAGAAGCAAATGTATACCAAAAATGTACCCAGAATGAGCTTTTCAGTGAACAGCAGCCAGGCACATTTTAGCTAGTTTTACTTGTAAGTGGGGTTGGAAACGCTTTTCAGGCTCAGTACTGCGCTCAAAAGATGCAGCCCTGAGGTCTCTCCTGATAGGAGATAGTTAAGTAGAAATTCACTGCTCAGCTGACCCGGCAGAAGCAAATGTATACCAAAAATGTACCCAGAATGAGCTTTTCAGTGAACAGCAGCCAGGCACATTTTAGCTAGTTTTACTTGTAACTGGGGTTGTAAACGGTTTTCAGGCTCAGTACTGCGCTCAAAAGATGCAGCCCTGAGGTCTCTCCTGATAGGAGGTAGTTATATAGAAATTCACTGCTCAGCTGACCCGGCAGAAGCAAATGTATACCAAAAATGTACCCAGAATGAGCTTTTCAGTGAACAGCAGCCAGGCACATTTTAGCTAGTTTTACTTGTAAGTGGGGTTGGAAACGCTTTTCAGGCTCAGTACTGCGCTCAAAAGATTCAGCCCTGAGGTCTCTCCTGATAGGAGGTAGTTACGTAGAAATTCACTGCTCAGCTGGCCCGGCAGAAGCAAATGTATACCAAAAATGTACCCAGAATGAGCTTTTCAGTGAACAGCAGCCAGGCACATTTTAGCTAGTTTTACTTGTAAGTGGGGTTGGAAACGCTTTTCAGGCTCAGTACTGCGCTCAAAAGATGCAGCCCTGAGGTCTCTCCTGATAGGAGGTAGTTAAGTAGAAATTCACTGCTCAGCTAACCCGGCAGAAGCAAATGTATACCAAAAATGTACCCAGAATGAGCTTTTCAGTGAACAGCAGCCAGGCACATTTTAGCTAGTTTTACTTGTAAGTGGGGTTGTAAACGCTTTTCAGGCTCAGTACTGCGCTCAAAAGAGGCAGCCCTGAGGTCTCTCCTGATAGGAGGTAGTTAAGTAGAAATTCACTGCTCAGCTGACCCGGCAGAAGCAAATGTATACCAAAAATGTACCCAGAATGAGCTTTTCAGTGAACAGCAGCCAGGCACATTTTAGCTAGTTTTACTTGTAACTGGGGTTTTAAACGGTTTTCAGGCTCAGTACTGCGCTCAAAAGATGCAGCCCTGAGGTCTCTCCTGATGGGAGGTAGTTAAGTAGAAATTCACTGTTCAGCTGACCCGGCAGAAGCAAATGTATACCAAAAATGTACCCAGAATGAGCTTTTCAGTGAACAGCAGCCAGGCACATTTTAGCTAGTTTTACTTGTAAGTGGGGTTGGAAACGGTTTTCAGGCTCAGTACTGCGCTCAAAAGATGCAGCCCTGAGGTCTCTCCTGATAGGAGGTAGTTATGTAGAAATTCACTGCTCAGCTGACCCGGCAGAAGCAAATGTATACCAAAAATGTACCCAGAATGAGCTTTTCAGTGAACAGCAGCCAGGCACATTTTAGCTAGTTTTACTTGTAAGTGGGGTTGGAAACGCTTTTCAGGCTCAGTACTGCGCTCAAAAGATGCAGCCCTGAGGTCTCTCCTGATAGGAGGTAGGTAAGTAGAAATTCACTGCTCAGCTGACCCGGCAGAAGCAAATGTATACCAAAAATGTATCCAGAATGAGCTTTTCAGTGAACAGCAGCCAGGCACATTTTAGCTAGTTTTACTTGTAACTGGGGTTGTAAACGGTTTTCAGGCTCAGTACTGCGCTCAAAAGATGCAGCCCTGAGGTCTCTCCTATAGGGGGTAGTTAAGTAGAAATTCACTGCTCAGCTGACCCGGCAGAAGCAAATGTATACCAAAAATGTACCCAGAATGAGCTTTTCAGTGAACAGCAGACAGGCACATTTTAGCTAGTTTTACTTGTAAGTGGGGTTGTAAACGCTTTTCAGGCTCAGTACTGCGCTCAAAAGATGCAGCCTTGAGGTCTCTCCTGATAGGAGATAGTTAAGTAGAAATTCACTGCTCAGCTGACCTGGCAGATGCAAATGTATACCAAAAATGTACCAGAATGAGCTTTTCAGTGAACAGCAGCCAGGCACATTTTAGCTAGTTTTACTTGTAAGTGGGGTTGTAAACGGTTTTCAGGCTCAGTACTGCGCTCAAAAGATGCAGCCCTGAGGTCTCTCCTGATAGGAGATAGTTAAGTAGAAATTCACTGCTCAGCTGACCCGGCAGAAGCAAATGTATACCAAAAATGTACCCAGAATGAGCTTTTCAGTGAACAGCAGCCAGGCACATTTTAGCTAGTTTTACTTGTAAGTGGGGTTGTAAACGCTTTTCAGGCTCAGTACTGCGCTCAAAAGATGCAGCCTTGAGGTCTCTCCTGATAGGAGATAGTTAAGTAGAAATTCACTGCTCAGCTGACCTGGCAGATGCAAATGTATACCAAAAATGTACCCAGAATGAGCTTTTCAGTGAACAGCAGCCAGGCACATTTTAGCTAGTTTTACTTGTAAGTGGGGTTGTAAACGCTTTTCAGGCTCAGTACTGCGCTCAAAAGATGCAGCCCTGAGGTCTCTCCTGATAGGAGGTAGTTAAGTAGAAATTCACTGCTCAGCTGACCCGGCAGAAGCAAATGTATACCAAAAATGTACCAGAATGAGCTTTTCAGTGAACAGCAGCCAGGCACATTTTAGCTAGTTTTACTTGTATGTGGGGTTGTAAACGGTTTTCAGGCTCAGTACTGCGCTCAAAAGATGCAGCCCTGAGGTCTCTCCTGATAGGAGGTAGTTATGTAGAAATTCACTGCTCAGCTGACCCGGCAGAAGCAAATGTATACCAAAAATGTACCCAGAATGAGCTTTTCAGTGAACAGCAGCCAGGCACATTTTAGCTAGTTTTACTAGTAAGTGGGGTTGTAAACGCTTTTCAGGCTCAGTACTGCGCTCAAAAGATGCAGCCCTGAGGTCTCTCCTGATAGGAGATAGTTAAGTAGAAATTCACTGCTCAGCTGACCCGGCAGAAGCAAATGTATACCAAAAATGTACCCAGAATGAGCTTTTCAGTGAACAGCAGCCAGGCACATTTTAGCTAGTTTTACTTGTAAGTGGGGTTGGAAACGCTTTTCAGGCTCAGTACTGCGCTCAAAAGATGCAGCCCTAAGCTCTCCTGATAGGGGGTAGTTAAGTAGAAATTCACTGTTCAGCTGACCCGGCAGAAGCAAATGTATACCAAAAATGTACCCAGAATGAGCTTTTCAGTGAACAGCAGCCAGGCACATTTTAGCTAGTTTTACTTGTAAGTGGGGTTGGAAACGCTTTTAAGGCTCAGTACTGCGCTCAAAAGATGCAGCCCTGAGGTCTCTCCTGATAGGAGATAGTTAAGTAGAAATTCACTGCTCAGCTGACCCGGCAGAAGCAAATGTATACCAAAAATGTACCCAGAATGAGCTTTTCAGTGAACAGCAGCCAGGCACGTTTTAGCTAGTTTTACTTGTAAGTGGGGTTGGAAACGCTTTTCAGGCTCAGTACTGCGCTCAAAATATGCAGCCCTGAGGTCTCTCCTGATAGGAGGTAGTTAAGTAGAAATTCACTGCTCAGCTGACCCGGCAGAAGCAAATGTATACCAAAAATGTACCCAGAATGAGCTTTTCAGTGAACAGCAGCCAGGCACATTTTAGCTAGTTTTACTTGTAACTGGGGTTGTAAACGGTTTTCAGGCTCAGTACTGCGCTCAAAAGATGCAGCCCTGAGGTCTCTCCTGATAGGAGGTAGTTAAGTAGAAATTCACTGCTCAGCTGACCCGGCAGAAGCAAATGTTTACCAAAAATGTACCCAGAATGAGCTTTTCAGTGAACAGCAGCCAGGCACATTTTAGCTAGTTTTACTTGTCAGTGGGGTTGTAAACGCTTTTCAGGCTCAGTACTGTGCTCAAAAGATGCAGCCCTGAGGTCTCTCCTGATAGGAGGTAGTTAAGTAGAAATTCACTGCTCAGCTGACCCGGCAGAAGCAAATGTATACCAAAAATGTACCCAGAATGAGCTTTTCCGTGAACAGCAGCCAGGCACATTTTAGCTAGTTTTACTTGTAACTGGGGTTGTAAACGGTTTTCAGGCTCAGTACTGCGCTCAAAAGATGCAGCCCTGAGGTCTCTCCTGATAGGAGATAGTTAAGTAGAAATTCACTGCTCAGCTGACCCGGCAGAAGCAAATGTATACCAAAAATGTACCCAGAATGAGCTTTTCAGTGAACAGCAGCCAGGCACATTTTAGCTAGTTTTACTTGTAAGTGGGGTTGGAAACGCTTTTCAGCTCAGTACTGCGCTCAAAAGATGCAGCCCTGAGGTCTCTCCTGATAGGAGATAGTTAAGTAGAAATTCACTGCTCAGCTGACCCGGCAGAAGCAAATGTATACCAAAAATGTACCCAGTATGAGCTTTTCAGTGAACAGCAGCCAGGCACATTTTAGCTAGTTTTACTTGTAAGTGGGGTTGGAAACGCTTTTCAGGCTCAGTACTGCGCTCAAAAGATGCAGCCCTGAGGTCTCTCCTGATAGGAGGTAGTTAAGTAGAAATTCACTGCTCAGCTGACCCGGCAGAAGCAAATGTATACCAAAAATGTACCCAGAATGAGCTTTTCAGTGAACAGCAGCCAGGCACATTTTAGCTAGTTTTACTTGTAAGTGGGGTTGGAAACACTTTTCAGGCTCAGTACTGCGCTCAAAAGATGCAGCCCTGAGGTCTCTCCTGATAGGAGGTAGTTAAGTAGAAATTTACTGCTCAGCTGACCCGGCAGAAGCAAATGTATACCAAAAATGTACCCAGAATGAGCTTTTCAGTGAACAGCAGCCAGGCACATTTTAGCTAGTTTTACTTGTAAGTGGGGTTGGAAACGCTTTTCAGGCTCAGTACTGCGCTCAAAAGATGCAGCCCTGAGGTCTCTCCTGATAGGAGATAGTTAAGTAGAAATTCACTGCTCAGCTGACCCGGCAGAAGCAAATGTATACCAAAAATGTACCCAGAATGAGCTTTTCAGTGAACAGCAGCCAGGCACATTTTAGCTAGTTTTACTTGTAACTGGGGTTGTAAACGGTTTTCAGGCTCAGTACTGCGCTCAAAAGATGCAGCCCTGAGGTCTCTCCTGATAGGAGGTAGTTATGTAGAAATTCACTGCTCAGCTGACCCGGCAGAAGCAAATGTATACCAAAAATGTACCCAGAATGAGCTTTTCAGTGAACAGCAGCCTGGCACATTTTAGCTAGTTTTACTTGTAAGTGGGGTTGGAAACGCTTTTCAGGCTCAGTACTGCGCTCAAAAGATGCAGCCCTGAGGTCTCTCCTGATAGGAGGTAGTTACGTAGAAATTCACTGCTCAGCTGGCCCGGCAGAAGCAAATGTATACCAAAAATGTACCCAGAATGAGCTTTTCAGTGAACAGCAGCCAGGCACATTTTAGCTAGTTTTACTTGTAAGTGGGGTTGGAAACGCTTTTCAGGCTCAGTACTGCGCTCAAAAGATGCAGCCCTGAGGTCTCTCCTGATAGGAGGTAGTTAAGTAGAAATTCACTGCTCAGCTAACCCGGCAGAAGCAAATGTATACCAAAAATGTACCCAGAATGAGCTTTTCAGTGAACAGCAGCCAGGCACATTTTAGCTAGTTTTACTTGTAAGTGGGGTTGTAAACGCTTTTCAGGCTCAGTACTGCGCTCAAAAGATGCAGCCCTGAGGTCTCTCCTGATAGGAGGTAGTTAAGTAGAAATTCACTGCTCAGCTGACCCGGCAGAAGCAAATGTATACCAAAAATGTACCCAGAATGAGCTTTTCAGTGAACAGCAGCCAGGCACATTTTAGCTAGTTTTACTTGTAACTGGGGTTTTAAACGGTTTTCAGGCTCAGTACTGCGCTCAAAAGATGCAGCCCTGAGGTCTCTCCTGATGGGAGGTAGTTAAGTAGAAATTCACTGTTCAGCTGACCCGGCAGAAGCAAAGTATACCAAAAATGTACCCAGAATGAGCTTTTCAGTGAACAGCAGCCAGGCACATTTTAGCTAGTTTTACTTGTAACTGGAGTTTTAAACGGTTTTCAGGCTCAGTACTGCGCTCAAAAGATGCAGCCCTGAGGTCTCTCCTGATAGGAGGTAGTTATGTAGAAATTCACTGCTCAGCTGACCCGGCAGAAGCAAATGTATACCAAAAATGTACCCAGAATGAGCTTTTCAGTGAACAGCAGCCAGGCACATTTTAGCTAGTTTTACTTGTAAGTGGGGTTGGAAACGCTTTTCAGGCTCAGTACTGCGCTCAAAAGATGCAGCCCTGAGGTCTCTCCTGATAGGAGGTAGGTAAGTAGAAATTCACTGCTCAGCTGACCCGGCAGAAGCAAATGTATACCAAAAATGTATCCAGAATGAGCTTTTCAGTGAACAGCAGCCAGGCACATTTTAGCTAGTTTTACTTGTAACTGGGGTTGTAAACGGTTTTCAGGCTCAGTACTGCGCTCAAAAGATGCAGCCCTGAGGTCTCTCCTATAGGGGGTAGTTAAGTAGAAATTCACTGCTCAGCTGACCCGGCAGAAGCAAATGTATACCAAAAATGTACCCAGAATGAGCTTTTCAGTGAACAGCAGACAGGCACATTTTAGCTAGTTTTACTTGTAAGTGGGGTTGGAAACGCTTTTCAGGCTCAGTACTGCGCTCAAAAGATGCAGCCCTGAGGTCTCTCCTGATAGGAGGTAGGTAAGTAGAAATTCACTGCTCAGCTGACCCGGCAGAAGCAAATGTATACCAAAAATGTATCCAGAATGAGCTTTTCAGTGAACAGCAGCCAGGCACATTTTAGCTAGTTTTACTTGTAACTGGGGTTGTAAACGGTTTTCAGGCTCAGTACTGCGCTCAAAAGATGCAGCCCTGAGGTCTCTCCTATAGGGGGTAGTTAAGTAGAAATTCACTGCTCAGCTGACCCGGCAGAAGCAAATGTATACCAAAAATGTACCCAGAATGAGCTTTTCAGTGAACAGCAGACAGGCACATTTTAGCTAGTTTTACTTGTAAGTGGGGTTGTAAACGCTTTTCAGGCTCAGTACTGCGCTCAAAAGATGCAGCCTTGAGGTCTCTCCTGATAGGAGATAGTTAAGTAGAAATTCACTGCTCAGCTGACCTGGCAGATGCAAATGTATACCAAAAATGTACCAGAATGAGCTTTTCAGTGAACAGCAGCCAGGCACATTTTAGCTAGTTTTACTTGTAAGTGGGGTTGTAAACGGTTTTCAGGCTCAGTACTGCGCTCAAAAGATGCAGCCCTGAGGTCTCTCCTGATAGGAGGTAGTTATGTAGAAATTCACTGCTCAGCTGACCCGGCAGAAGCAAATGTATACCAAAAATGTACCCAGAATGAGCTTTTCAGTGAACAGCAGCCAGGCACATTTTAGCTAGTTTTACTTGTAAGTGGGGTTGTAAACGCTTTTCAGGCTCAGTACTGCGCTCAAAAGATGCAGCCCTGAGGTCTCTCCTGATAGGAGATAGTTAAGTAGAAATTCACTGCTCAGCTGACCCGGCAGAAGCAAATGTATACCAAAAATGTACCCAGAATGAGCTTTTCAGTGAACAGCAGCCAGGCACATTTTAGCTAGTTTTACTTGTGAGTGGGGTTGTAAACGCTTTTCAGGCTCAGTACTGCGCTCAAAAGATGCAGCCTTGAGGTCTCTCCTGATAGGAGGTAGTTAAGTAGAAATTCACTGCTCAGCTGACCCGGCAGAAGCAAATGTATACCAAAAATGTACCAAAATGAGCTTTTCAGTGAACAGCAGCCAGGCACATTTTAGCTAGTTTTACTTGTAACTGGGGTTGGAAACGCTTTTCAGGCTCAGTACTGCGCTCAAAAGATGCAGCCCTGAGGTCTCTCCTGATAGGAGGTAGTTAAGTAGAAATTCACTGCTCAGCTAACCCGGCAGAAGCAAATGTATACCAAAAATGTACCCAGAATGAGCTTTTCAGTGAACAGCAGCCAGGCACATTTTAGCTAGTTTTACTTGTAAGTGGGGTTGTAAACGCTTTTCAGGCTCAGTACTGCGCTCAAAAGATGCAGCCCTGAGGTCTCTCCTGATAGGAGGTAGTTAAGTAGAAATTCACTGCTCAGCTGACCCGGCAGCAGCAAATGTATACCAAAAATGTACCCAGAATGAGCTTTTCAGTGAACAGCAGCCAGGCACATTTTAGCTAGTTTTACTTGTAACTGGGGTTTTAAACGGTTTTCAGGCTCAGTACTGCGCTCAAAAGATGCAGCCCTGAGGTCTCTCCTGATGGGAGGTAGTTAAGTAGAAATTCACTGTTCAGCTGACCCGGCAGAAGCAAATGTATACCAAAAATGTACCCAGAATGAGCTTTTCAGTGAACAGCAGCCAGGCACATTTTAGCTAGTTTTACTTGTAACTGGAGTTTTAAACGGTTTTCAGGCTCAGTACTGCGCTCAAAAGATGCAGCCCTGAGGTCTCTCCTGATAGGAGGTAGTTATGTAGAAATTCACTGCTCATCTGACCCGGCAGAAGCAAATGTATACCAAAAATGTACCCAGAATGAGCTTTTCAGTGAACAGCAGCCAGGCACATTTTAGCTAGTTTTACTTGTAAGTGGGGTTGGAAACGCATTTCAGGCTCAGTACTGCGTTCAAAAGATGCAGCCCTGAGGTCTCTCCTGATAGGAGGTAGTTAAGTAGAAATTCACTGCTCAGCTGACCCGGCAGAAGCAAATGTATACCAAAAATGTACCCAGAATGAGCTTTTCAGTGAACAGCAGCCAGGCACATTTTAGCTAGTTTTACTTGTAAGTGGGGTTGGAAACGCTTTTCAGGCTCAGTACTGCGCTCAAAAGATGCAGCCCTGAGGTCTCTCCTGATAGGAGGTAGTTAAGTAGAAATTCACTGCTCAGCTGACCCGACAGAAGCAAATGTATACTAAAAATGTACCCAGAATGAGCTTTTCAGTGAACAGCAGCCAGGCACATTTTAGCTAGTTTTTCTTGTAAGTGGGGTTGGAAACGCTTTTCAGGCTCAGTACTGCGCTCAAAAGATGCAGCCCTGAGGTCTCTCCTGATAGGAGGTAGTTAAGTAGAAATTCACTGCTCAGCTGACCCAGCAGAAGCAAATGTATACCAAAAATGTACCCAGAATGAGCTTTTCAGTGAACAGCAGCCAGGCACATTTTAGCTTGTTTTACTTGTAAGTGGGGTTGGAAACGCTTTTCAGGCTCAGTACTGCGCTCAAAAGATGCAGCCCTGAGGTCTCTCCTGATAGGAGGTAGTTAAGTAGAAATTCACTGCTCAGCTGACCCGGCAGAAGCAAATGTATACCAAAAATGTACCCAGAATGAGCTTTTCAGTGAACAGCAGCCAGGCACATTTTAGCTAGTTTTACTTGTAAGTGGGGTTGGAAACGCTTTTCAGGCTCAGTACTGCGCTCAAAAGATGCAGCCCTGAGGTCTCTCCTGATAGGAGGTAGTTAAGTAGAAATTCACTGCTCAGCTGACCCGGCAGAAGCAAATGTATACCAAAAATGTAACCAGAATGAGCTTTTCAGTGAACAGCAGCCAGGCACATTTTAGCTAGTTTTACTTGTAAGTGGGGTTGGAAACGCTTTTCAGGCTCAGTACTGCGCTCAAAAGATGCAGCCCTGAGGTCTCTCCTGATAGGAGGTAGTTAAGTAGAAATTCACTGCTCAGCTGACCCGGCAGAAGCAAATGTATACCAAAAATGTACCCAGAATGAGCTTTTCAGTGAACAGCAGCCAGGCACATTTTAGCTAGTTTTACTTGTAAGTGGGGTTGGAAACGCTTTTCAGGCTCAGTACTGCGTTCAAAAGATGCAGCCCTGAGGTCTCTCCTGATAGGAGATAGTTAAGTAGAAATTCACTGCTCTGCTGACCCGGCAGAAGCAAATGTATACCAATAATGTACCCAGAATGAGCTTTTCAGTGAACAGCAGCCAGGCACATTTTAGCTAGTTTTACTTGTAACTGGGGTTGTAAACGGTTTTCAGGCTCAGTACTGCGCTCAAAAGATGCAGCCCTGAGGTCTCTCCTGATAGGAGGTAGTTATGTAGAAATTCACTGCTCAGCTGACCCGGCAGAAGCAAATGTATACCAAAAATGTACCCAGAATGAGCTTTTCAGTGAACAGCAGCCAGGCACATTTAGCTAGTTTTACTTGTAAGTTGGGTTGTAAACGCTTTTCAGGCTCAGTACTGCGCTCAAAAGATGCAGCCCTGAGGTCTCTCCTGATAGGAGATAGTTAAGTAGAAATTCACTGCTCAGCTGACCCGGCAGATGCAAATGTATACCAAAAATGTACCCAGAATGAGCTTTTCAGTGAACAGCAGCCAGGCACATTTTAGCTAGTTTTACTTGTAAGTGGGGTTGTAAACGCTTTTCAGGCTCAGTACTGCGCTCAAAAGATGCAGCCCTGAGGTCTCTCCTGATAGGAGGTAGTTAAGTAGAAATTCACTGCTCAGCTGACCCGGCAGAAGCAAATGTATACCAACAATGTACCCAGAATGAGCTTTTCAGTGAACAGCAGCCAGGCAATTTTTAGCTAGTTTTACTTGTAAGTGGGGTTGTAAACGGTTTTCAGGCTCAGTACTGCGCTCAAAAGATGCAGCCCTGAGGTCTCTCCTGATAGGAGGTAGTTAAGTAGAAATTCACTGCTCAGCTGACCCGGCAGAAGCAAATGTATACCAAAAATGTACCCAGAATGAGCTTTTCAGTGAACAGCAGCCAGGCACATTTTAGCTAGTTTTACTTGTAACTGGGGTTGTAAACGGTTTTCAGGCTCAGTACTGCGCTCAAAAGATGCAGCCCTGAGGTCTCTCCTGATAGGAGATAGTTAAGTAGAAATTCACTGCTCAGCTGACCCGGCAGAAGCAAATGTATACCAAAAATGTACCCAGAATGAGCTTTTCAGTGAACAACAGCCAGGCACATTTTAGCTAGTTTTACTTGTAACTGGGGTTGTAAACGGTTTTCAGGCTCAGTACTGCGCTCAAAAGATGCAGCCCTGAGGTCTCTCCTGATAGGAGATAGTTAAGTAGAAATTCACTGCTCAGCTGACCCGGCAGAAGCAAATGTATACCAAAAATGTACCCAGAATGAGCTTTTCAGTGAACAGCAGCCAGGCACATTTTAGCTAGTTTTACTTGTAACTGGGGTTGGAAACGCTTTTCAGGCTCAGTACTGCGCTCAAAAGATGCAGCCCTGAGGTCTCTCCTGATAGGAGGTAGTTATGTAGAAATTCACTGCTCAGCTGACCCGGCAGAAGCAAATGTATACCAAAAATGTACCCAGAATGAGCTTTTCAGTGAACAGCAGCCAGGCACATTTTAGCTAGTTTTACTTGTAAGTGGGGTTGGAAACGCTTTTCAGGCTCAGTACTGCGCTCAAAAGATGCAGCCCTGAGGTCTCTCCTGATAGGAGGTAGTTAAGTAGAAATTCACTGCTCAGCTGACCCGGCAGAAGCAAATGTATACCAAAAATGTACCCAGAATGAGCTTTTCAGTGAACAGCAGCCAGGCACATTTTAGCTAGTTTTACTTGTAAGTGGGGTTGGAAACGCTTTTCAGGCTCAGTACTGCGCTCAAAAGATGCAGCCCTGAGGTCTCTCCTGATAGGAGGTAGTGAAGTAGAAATTCACTGCTCAGCTGACCCGGCAGAAGCAAATGTATACCAAAAATGTACCCAGAATGAGCTTTTCAGTGAACAGCAGCCAGGCACATTTTAGCTAGTTTTACTTGTAAGTGGGGTTGTAAACGCTTTTCAGGCTCAGTACTGCGCTCAAAAGATGCAGCCCTGAGGTCTCTCCTGATAGGAGGTAGTTAAGTAGAAATTCACTGCTCAGCTGACCCGGCAGCAGCAAATGTATACCAAAAATGTACCCAGAATGAGCTTTTCAGTGAACAGCAGCCAGGCACATTTTAGCTAGTTTTACTTGTAACTGGAGTTTTAAACGGTTTTCAGGCTCAGTACTGCGCTCAAAAGATGCAGCCCTGAGGTCTCTCCTGATAGGAGGTAGTTATGTAGAAATTCACTGCTCAGCTGACCCGGCAGAAGCAAATGTATACCAAAAATGTACCCAGAATGAGCTTTTCAGTGAACAGCAGCCAGGCACATTTTAGCTAGTTTTACTTGTAAGTGGGGTTGGAAACGCTTTTCAGGCTCAGTACTGCGCTCAAAAGATGCAGCCCTGAGGTCTCTCCTGATAGGAGGTAGTTAAGTAGAAATTCACTGCTCAGCTGACCCGGCAGAAGCAAATGTATAACAAAAATGTACCCAGAATGAGCTTTTCAGTGAACAGCAGCCAGGCACATTTTAGCTAGTTTTACTTGTAACTGGGGTTGTAAACGGTTTTCAGGCTCAGTACTGCGCTCAAAAGATGCAGCCCTGAGGTCTCTCCTATAGGGGGTAGTTAAGTAGAAATTCACTGCTCAGCTGACCCGGCAGAAGCAAATGTATACCAAAAATGTACCCAGAATGAGCTTTTCAGTGAACAGCAGCCAGGCACATTTTAGCTAGTTTTACTTGTAAGTGGGGTTGTAAATGCTTTTCAGGCTCAGTACTGCGCTCAAAAGATGCAGCCTTGAGGTCTCTCCTGATAGGAGATAGTTAAGTAGAAATTCACTGCTCAGCTGACCTGGCAGATGCAAATGTATACCAAAAATGTACCCAGAATGAGCTTTTCAGTGAACAGCAGCCAGGCACATTTTAGCTAGTTTTACTTGTAAGTGGGGTTGTAAACGCTTTTCAGGCTCAGTACTGCGCTCAAAAGATGCAGCCCTGAGGTCTCTCCTGATAGGAGGTAGTTAAGTAGAAATTCACTGCTCAGCTGACCCGGCAGAAGCAAATGTATACCAAAAATGTACCCAGAATGAGCTTTTCAGTGAACAGCAGACAGGCACATTTTAGCTAGTTTTACTTGTAAGTGGGGTTGTAAACGCTTTTCAGGCTCAGTACTGCGCTCAAAAGATGCAGCCTTGAGGTCTCTCCTGATAGGAGATAGTTAAGTAGAAATTCACTGCTCAGCTGACCTGGCAGATGCAAATGTATACCAAAAATGTACCAGAATGAGCTTTTCAGTGAACAGCAGCCAGGCACATTTTAGCTAGTTTTACTTGTAAGTGGGGTTGTAAACGGTTTTCAGGCTCAGTACTGCGCTCAAAAGATGCAGCCCTGAGGTCTCTCCTGATAGGAGGTAGTTATGTAGAAATTCACTGCTCAGCTGACCCGGCAGAAGCAAATGTATACCAAAAATGTACCCAGAATGAGCTTTTCAGTGAACAGCAGCCAGGCACATTTTAGCTAGTTTTACTTGTAAGTGGGGTTGTAAACGCTTTTCAGGCTCAGTACTGCGCTCAAAAGATGCAGCCCTGAGGTCTCTCCTGATAGGAGATAGTTAAGTAGAAATTCACTGCTCAGCTGACCCGGCAGAAGCAAATGTATACCAAAAATGTACCCAGAATGAGCTTTTCAGTGAACAGCAGCCAGGCACATTTTAGCTAGTTTTACTTGTAAGTGGGGTTGTAAACGCTTTTCAGGCTCAGTACTGCGCTCAAAAGATGCAGCCTTGAGGTCTCTCCTGATAGGAGGTAGTTAAGTAGAAATTCACTGCTCAGCTGACCCGGCAGAAGCAAATGTATACCAAAAATGTACCAAAATGAGCTTTTCAGTGAACAGCAGCCAGGCACATTTTAGCTAGTTTTACTTGTAACTGGGGTTGGAAACGCTTTTCAGGCTCAGTACTGCGCTCAAAAGATGCAGCCCTGAGGTCTCTCCTGATAGGAGGTAGTTAAGTAGAAATTCACTGCTCAGCTAACCCGGCAGAAGCAAATGTATACCAAAAATGTACCCAGAATGAGCTTTTCAGTGAACAGCAGCCAGGCACATTTTAGCTAGTTTTACTTGTAAGTGGGGTTGTAAACGCTTTTCAGGCTCAGTACTGCGCTCAAAAGATGCAGCCCTGAGGTCTCTCCTGATAGGAGGTAGTTAAGTAGAAATTCACTGCTCAGCTGACCCGGCAGCAGCAAATGTATACCAAAAATGTACCCAGAATGAGCTTTTCAGTGAACAGCAGCCAGGCACATTTTAGCTAGTTTTACTTGTAACTGGGGTTTTAAACGGTTTTCAGGCTCAGTACTGCGCTCAAAAGATGCAGCCCTGAGGTCTCTCCTGATGGGAGGTAGTTAAGTAGAAATTCACTGTTCAGCTGACCCGGCAGAAGCAAATGTATACCAAAAATGTACCCAGAATGAGCTTTTCAGTGAACAGCAGCCAGGCACATTTTAGCTAGTTTTACTTGTAACTGGAGTTTTAAACGGTTTTCAGGCTCAGTACTGCGCTCAAAAGATGCAGCCCTGAGGTCTCTCCTGATAGGAGGTAGTTATGTAGAAATTCACTGCTCATCTGACCCGGCAGAAGCAAATGTATACCAAAAATGTACCCAGAATGAGCTTTTCAGTGAACAGCAGCCAGGCACATTTTAGCTAGTTTTACTTGTAAGTGGGGTTGGAAACGCATTTCAGGCTCAGTACTGCGTTCAAAAGATGCAGCCCTGAGGTCTCTCCTGATAGGAGGTAGTTAAGTAGAAATTCACTGCTCAGCTGACCCGGCAGAAGCAAATGTATACCAAAAATGTACCCAGAATGAGCTTTTCAGTGAACAGCAGCCAGGCACATTTTAGCTAGTTTTACTTGTAAGTGGGGTTGGAAACGCTTTTCAGGCTCAGTACTGCGCTCAAAAGATGCAGCCCTGAGGTCTCTCCTGATAGGAGGTAGTTAAGTAGAAATTCACTGCTCAGCTGACCCGACAGAAGCAAATGTATACTAAAAATGTACCCAGAATGAGCTTTTCAGTGAACAGCAGCCAGGCACATTTTAGCTAGTTTTTCTTGTAAGTGGGGTTGGAAACGCTTTTCAGGCTCAGTACTGCGCTCAAAAGATGCAGCCCTGAGGTCTCTCCTGATAGGAGGTAGTTAAGTAGAAATTCACTGCTCAGCTGACCCAGCAGAAGCAAATGTATACCAAAAATGTACCCAGAATGAGCTTTTCAGTGAACAGCAGCCAGGCACATTTTAGCTTGTTTTACTTGTAAGTGGGGTTGGAAACGCTTTTCAGGCTCAGTACTGCGCTCAAAAGATGCAGCCCTGAGGTCTCTCCTGATAGGAGGTAGTTAAGTAGAAATTCACTGCTCAGCTGACCCGGCAGAAGCAAATGTATACCAAAAATGTACCCAGAATGAGCTTTTCAGTGAACAGCAGCCAGGCACATTTTAGCTAGTTTTACTTGTAAGTGGGGTTGGAAACGCTTTTCAGGCTCAGTACTGCGCTCAAAAGATGCAGCCCTGAGGTCTCTCCTGATAGGAGGTAGTTAAGTAGAAATTCACTGCTCAGCTGACCCGGCAGAAGCAAATGTATACCAAAAATGTAACCAGAATGAGCTTTTCAGTGAACAGCAGCCAGGCACATTTTAGCTAGTTTTACTTGTAAGTGGGGTTGGAAACGCTTTTCAGGCTCAGTACTGCGCTCAAAAGATGCAGCCCTGAGGTCTCTCCTGATAGGAGGTAGTTAAGTAGAAATTCACTGCTCAGCTGACCCGGCAGAAGCAAATGTATACCAAAAATGTACCCAGAATGAGCTTTTCAGTGAACAGCAGCCAGGCACATTTTAGCTAGTTTTACTTGTAAGTGGGGTTGGAAACGCTTTTCAGGCTCAGTACTGCGTTCAAAAGATGCAGCCCTGAGGTCTCTCCTGATAGGAGATAGTTAAGTAGAAATTCACTGCTCTGCTGACCCGGCAGAAGCAAATGTATACCAATAATGTACCCAGAATGAGCTTTTCAGTGAACAGCAGCCAGGCACATTTTAGCTAGTTTTACTTGTAACTGGGGTTGTAAACGGTTTTCAGGCTCAGTACTGCGCTCAAAAGATGCAGCCCTGAGGTCTCTCCTGATAGGAGGTAGTTATGTAGAAATTCACTGCTCAGCTGACCCGGCAGAAGCAAATGTATACCAAAAATGTACCAAAATGAGCTTTTCAGTGAACAGCAGCCAGGCACATTTTAGCTAGTTTTACTTGTAACTGGGGTTGGAAACGCTTTTCAGGCTCAGTACTGCGCTCAAAAGATGCAGCCCTGAGGTCTCTCCTGATAGGAGGTAGTTAAGTAGAAATTCACTGCTCAGCTAACCCGGCAGAAGCAAATGTATACCAAAAATGTACCCAGAATGAGCTTTTCAGTGAACAGCAGCCAGGCACATTTTAGCTAGTTTTACTTGTAAGTGGGGTTGTAAACGCTTTTCAGGCTCAGTACTGCGCTCAAAAGATGCAGCCCTGAGGTCTCTCCTGATAGGAGGTAGTTAAGTAGAAATTCACTGCTCAGCTGACCCGGCAGCAGCAAATGTATACCAAAAATGTACCCAGAATGAGCTTTTCAGTGAACAGCAGCCAGGCACATTTTAGCTAGTTTTACTTGTAACTGGGGTTTTAAACGGTTTTCAGGCTCAGTACTGCGCTCAAAAGATGCAGCCCTGAGGTCTCTCCTGATGGGAGGTAGTTAAGTAGAAATTCACTGTTCAGCTGACCCGGCAGAAGCAAATGTATACCAAAAATGTACCCAGAATGAGCTTTTCAGTGAACAGCAGCCAGGCACATTTTAGCTAGTTTTACTTGTAACTGGAGTTTTAAACGGTTTTCAGGCTCAGTACTGCGCTCAAAAGATGCAGCCCTGAGGTCTCTCCTGATAGGAGGTAGTTATGTAGAAATTCACTGCTCATCTGACCCGGCAGAAGCAAATGTATACCAAAAATGTACCCAGAATGAGCTTTTCAGTGAACAGCAGCCAGGCACATTTTAGCTAGTTTTACTTGTAAGTGGGGTTGGAAACGCATTTCAGGCTCAGTACTGCGTTCAAAAGATGCAGCCCTGAGGTCTCTCCTGATAGGAGGTAGTTAAGTAGAAATTCACTGCTCAGCTGACCCGGCAGAAGCAAATGTATACCAAAAATGTACCCAGAATGAGCTTTTCAGTGAACAGCAGCCAGGCACATTTTAGCTAGTTTTACTTGTAAGTGGGGTTGGAAACGCTTTTCAGGCTCAGTACTGCGCTCAAAAGATGCAGCCCTGAGGTCTCTCCTGATAGGAGGTAGTTAAGTAGAAATTCACTGCTCAGCTGACCCGACAGAAGCAAATGTATACTAAAAATGTACCCAGAATGAGCTTTTCAGTGAACAGCAGCCAGGCACATTTTAGCTAGTTTTTCTTGTAAGTGGGGTTGGAAACGCTTTTCAGGCTCAGTACTGCGCTCAAAAGATGCAGCCCTGAGGTCTCTCCTGATAGGAGGTAGTTAAGTAGAAATTCACTGCTCAGCTGACCCAGCAGAAGCAAATGTATACCAAAAATGTACCCAGAATGAGCTTTTCAGTGAACAGCAGCCAGGCACATTTTAGCTTGTTTTACTTGTAAGTGGGGTTGGAAACGCTTTTCAGGCTCAGTACTGCGCTCAAAAGATGCAGCCCTGAGGTCTCTCCTGATAGGAGGTAGTTAAGTAGAAATTCACTGCTCAGCTGACCCGGCAGAAGCAAATGTATACCAAAAATGTACCCAGAATGAGCTTTTCAGTGAACAGCAGCCAGGCACATTTTAGCTAGTTTTACTTGTAAGTGGGGTTGGAAACGCTTTTCAGGCTCAGTACTGCGCTCAAAAGATGCAGCCCTGAGGTCTCTCCTGATAGGAGGTAGTTAAGTAGAAATTCACTGCTCAGCTGACCCGGCAGAAGCAAATGTATACCAAAAATGTAACCAGAATGAGCTTTTCAGTGAACAGCAGCCAGGCACATTTTAGCTAGTTTTACTTGTAAGTGGGGTTGGAAACGCTTTTCAGGCTCAGTACTGCGCTCAAAAGATGCAGCCCTGAGGTCTCTCCTGATAGGAGGTAGTTAAGTAGAAATTCACTGCTCAGCTGACCCGGCAGAAGCAAATGTATACCAAAAATGTACCCAGAATGAGCTTTTCAGTGAACAGCAGCCAGGCACATTTTAGCTAGTTTTACTTGTAAGTGGGGTTGGAAACGCTTTTCAGGCTCAGTACTGCGTTCAAAAGATGCAGCCCTGAGGTCTCTCCTGATAGGAGATAGTTAAGTAGAAATTCACTGCTCTGCTGACCCGGCAGAAGCAAATGTATACCAATAATGTACCCAGAATGAGCTTTTCAGTGAACAGCAGCCAGGCACATTTTAGCTAGTTTTACTTGTAACTGGGGTTGTAAACGGTTTTCAGGCTCAGTACTGCGCTCAAAAGATGCAGCCCTGAGGTCTCTCCTGATAGGAGGTAGTTATGTAGAAATTCACTGCTCAGCTGACCCGGCAGAAGCAAATGTATACCAAAAATGTACCCAGAATGAGCTTTTCAGTGAACAGCAGCCAGGCACATTTAGCTAGTTTTACTTGTAAGTTGGGTTGTAAACGCTTTTCAGGCTCAGTACTGCGCTCAAAAGATGCAGCCCTGAGGTCTCTCCTGATAGGAGATAGTTAAGTAGAAATTCACTGCTCAGCTGACCCGGCAGATGCAAATGTATACCAAAAATGTACCCAGAATGAGCTTTTCAGTGAACAGCAGCCAGGCACATTTTAGCTAGTTTTACTTGTAAGTGGGGTTGTAAACGCTTTTCAGGCTCAGTACTGCGCTCAAAAGATGCAGCCCTGAGGTCTCTCCTGATAGGAGGTAGTTAAGTAGAAATTCACTGCTCAGCTGACCCGGCAGAAGCAAATGTATACCAAAAATGTACCCAGAATGAGCTTTTCAGTGAACAGCAGCCAGGCACATTTTAGCTAGTTTTACTTGTAAGTGGGGTTGTAAACGGTTTTCAGGCTCAGTACTGCGCTCAAAAGATGCAGCCCTGAGGTCTCTCCTGATAGGAGGTAGTTAAGTAGAAATTCACTGCTCAGCTGACCCGGCAGAAGCAAATGTATACCAAAAATGTACCCAGAATGAGCTTTTCAGTGAACAGCAGCCAGGCACATTTTAGCTAGTTTTACTTGTAACTGGGGTTGTAAACGGTTTTCAGGCTCAGTACTGCGCTCAAAAGATGCAGCCCTGAGGTCTCTCCTGATAGGAGATAGTTAAGTAGAAATTCACTGCTCAGCTGACCCGGCAGAAGCAAATGTATACCAAAAATGTACCCAGAATGAGCTTTTCAGTGAACAACAGCCAGGCACATTTTAGCTAGTTTTACTTGTAACTGGGGTTGTAAACGGTTTTCAGGCTCAGTACTGCGCTCAAAAGATGCAGCCCTGAGGTCTCTCCTGATAGGAGATAGTTAAGTAGAAATTCACTGCTCAGCTGACCCGGCAGAAGCAAATGTATACCAAAAATGTACCCAGAATGAGCTTTTCAGTGAACAGCAGCCAGGCACATTTTAGCTAGTTTTACTTGTAACTGGGGTTGGAAACGCTTTTCAGGCTCAGTACTGCGCTCAAAAGATGCAGCCCTGAGGTCTCTCCTGATAGGAGGTAGTTATGTAGAAATTCACTGCTCAGCTGACCCGGCAGAAGCAAATGTATACCAAAAATGTACCCAGAATGAGCTTTTCAGTGAACAGCAGCCAGGCACATTTTAGCTAGTTTTACTTGTAAGTGGGGTTGGAAACGCTTTTCAGGCTCAGTACTGCGCTCAAAAGATGCAGCCCTGAGGTCTCTCCTGATAGGAGGTAGTTAAGTAGAAATTCACTGCTCAGCTGACCCGGCAGAAGCAAATGTATACCAAAAATGTACCCAGAATGAGCTTTTCAGTGAACAGCAGCCAGGCACATTTTAGCTAGTTTTACTTGTAAGTGGGGTTGGAAACGCTTTTCAGGCTCAGTACTGCGCTCAAAAGATGCAGCCCTGAGGTCTCTCCTGATAGGAGGTAGTGAAGTAGAAATTCACTGCTCAGCTGACCCGGCAGAAGCAAATGTATACCAAAAATGTACCCAGAATGAGCTTTTCAGTGAACAGCAGCCAGGCACATTTTAGCTAGTTTTACTTGTAAGTGGGGTTGTAAACGCTTTTCAGGCTCAGTACTGCGCTCAAAAGATGCAGCCCTGAGGTCTCTCCTGATAGGAGGTAGTTAAGTAGAAATTCACTGCTCAGCTGACCCGGCAGCAGCAAATGTATACCAAAAATGTACCCAGAATGAGCTTTTCAGTGAACAGCAGCCAGGCACATTTTAGCTAGTTTTACTTGTAACTGGAGTTTTAAACGGTTTTCAGGCTCAGTACTGCGCTCAAAAGATGCAGCCCTGAGGTCTCTCCTGATAGGAGGTAGTTATGTAGAAATTCACTGCTCAGCTGACCCGGCAGAAGCAAATGTATACCAAAAATGTACCCAGAATGAGCTTTTCAGTGAACAGCAGCCAGGCACATTTTAGCTAGTTTTACTTGTAAGTGGGGTTGGAAACGCTTTTCAGGCTCAGTACTGCGCTCAAAAGATGCAGCCCTGAGGTCTCTCCTGATAGGAGGTAGTTAAGTAGAAATTCACTGCTCAGCTGACCCGGCAGAAGCAAATGTATAACAAAAATGTACCCAGAATGAGCTTTTCAGTGAACAGCAGCCAGGCACATTTTAGCTAGTTTTACTTGTAACTGGGGTTGTAAACGGTTTTCAGGCTCAGTACTGCGCTCAAAAGATGCAGCCCTGAGGTCTCTCCTATAGGGGGTAGTTAAGTAGAAATTCACTGCTCAGCTGACCCGGCAGAAGCAAATGTATACCAAAAATGTACCCAGAATGAGCTTTTCAGTGAACAGCAGCCAGGCACATTTTAGCTAGTTTTACTTGTAAGTGGGGTTGTAAATGCTTTTCAGGCTCAGTACTGCGCTCAAAAGATGCAGCCTTGAGGTCTCTCCTGATAGGAGATAGTTAAGTAGAAATTCACTGCTCAGCTGACCTGGCAGATGCAAATGTATACCAAAAATGTACCCAGAATGAGCTTTTCAGTGAACAGCAGCCAGGCACATTTTAGCTAGTTTTACTTGTAAGTGGGGTTGTAAACGCTTTTCAGGCTCAGTACTGCGCTCAAAAGATGCAGCCCTGAGGTCTCTCCTGATAGGAGGTAGTTAAGTAGAAATTCACTGCTCAGCTGACCCGGCAGAAGCAAATGTATACCAAAAATGTACCCAGAATGAGCTTTTCAGTGAACAGCAGCCAGGCACATTTTAGCTAGTTTTACTTGTAACTGGGGTTGTAAACGGTTTTCAGGCTCAGTACTGCGCTCAAAAGATGCAGCCCTGAGGTCTCTCCTGATAGGAGGTAGTTAAGTAGAAATTCACTGCTCAGCTGACCCGGCAGAAGCAAATGTATACCAAAAATGTACCCAGAATGAGCTTTTCAGTGAACAGCAGCCAGGCACATTTTAGCTAGTTTTACTTGTAAGTGGGGTTGTAAACGGTTTTCAGGCTCAGTACTGCGCTCAAAAGATGCAGCCCTGAGGTCTCTCCTGATAGGAGGTAGTTAAGTAGAAATTCACTGCTCAGCTGACCCGGCAGAAGCAAATGTATACCAAAAATGTACCCAGAATGAGCTTTTCAGTGAACAGCAGCCAGGCACATTTTAGCTAGTTTTACTTGTAACTGGGGTTGTAAACGGTTTTCAGGCTCAGTACTGCGCTCAAAAGATGCAGCCCTGAGGTCTCTCCTGATAGGAGATAGTTAAGTAGAAATTCACTGCTCAGCTGACCCGGCAGAAGCAAATGTATACCAAAAATGTACCCAGAATGAGCTTTTCAGTGAACAACAGCCAGGCACATTTTAGCTAGTTTTACTTGTAACTGGGGTTGTAAACGGTTTTCAGGCTCAGTACTGCGCTCAAAAGATGCAGCCCTGAGGTCTCTCCTGATAGGAGATAGTTAAGTAGAAATTCACTGCTCAGCTGACCCGGCAGAAGCAAATGTATACCAAAAATGTACCCAGAATGAGCTTTTCAGTGAACAGCAGCCAGGCACATTTTAGCTAGTTTTACTTGTAACTGGGGTTGGAAACGCTTTTCAGGCTCAGTACTGCGCTCAAAAGATGCAGCCCTGAGGTCTCTCCTGATAGGAGGTAGTTATGTAGAAATTCACTGCTCAGCTGACCCGGCAGAAGCAAATGTATACCAAAAATGTACCCAGAATGAGCTTTTCAGTGAACAGCAGCCAGGCACATTTTAGCTAGTTTTACTTGTAAGTGGGGTTGGAAACGCTTTTCAGGCTCAGTACTGCGCTCAAAAGATGCAGCCCTGAGGTCTCTCCTGATAGGAGGTAGTTAAGTAGAAATTCACTGCTCAGCTGACCCGGCAGAAGCAAATGTATACCAAAAATGTACCCAGAATGAGCTTTTCAGTGAACAGCAGCCAGGCACATTTTAGCTAGTTTTACTTGTAAGTGGGGTTGGAAACGCTTTTCAGGCTCAGTACTGCGCTCAAAAGATGCAGCCCTGAGGTCTCTCCTGATAGGAGGTAGTGAAGTAGAAATTCACTGCTCAGCTGACCCGGCAGAAGCAAATGTATACCAAAAATGTACCCAGAATGAGCTTTTCAGTGAACAGCAGCCAGGCACATTTTAGCTAGTTTTACTTGTAAGTGGGGTTGTAAACGCTTTTCAGGCTCAGTACTGCGCTCAAAAGATGCAGCCCTGAGGTCTCTCCTGATAGGAGGTAGTTAAGTAGAAATTCACTGCTCAGCTGACCCGGCAGCAGCAAATGTATACCAAAAATGTACCCAGAATGAGCTTTTCAGTGAACAGCAGCCAGGCACATTTTAGCTAGTTTTACTTGTAACTGGAGTTTTAAACGGTTTTCAGGCTCAGTACTGCGCTCAAAAGATGCAGCCCTGAGGTCTCTCCTGATAGGAGGTAGTTATGTAGAAATTCACTGCTCAGCTGACCCGGCAGAAGCAAATGTATACCAAAAATGTACACAGAATGAGCTTTTCAGTGAACAGCAGCCAGGCACATTTTAGCTAGTTTTACTTGTAAGTGGGGTTGGAAACGCTTTTCAGGCTCAGTACTGCGCTCAAAAGATGCAGCCCTGAGGTCTCTCCTGATAGGAGGTAGTTAAGTAGAAATTCACTGCTCAGCTGACCCGACAGAAGCAAATGTATAACAAAAATGTACCCAGAATGAGCTTTTCAGTGAACAGCAGCCAGGCACATTTTAGCTAGTTTTACTTGTAACTGGGGTTGTAAACGGTTTTCAGGCTCAGTACTGCGCTCAAAAGATGCAGCCCTGAGGTCTCTCCTATAGGGGGTAGTTAAGTAGAAATTCACTGCTCAGCTGACCCGGCAGAAGCAAATGTATACCAAAAATGTACCCAGAATGAGCTTTTCAGTGAACAGCAGCCAGGCACATTTTAGCTAGTTTTACTTGTAAGTGGGGTTGTAAATGCTTTTCAGGCTCAGTACTGCGCTCAAAAGATGCAGCCTTGAGGTCTCTCCTGATAGGAGATAGTTAAGTAGAAATTCACTGCTCAGCTGACCTGGCAGATGCAAATGTATACCAAAAATGTACCCAGAATGAGCTTTTCAGTGAACAGCAGCCAGGCACATTTTAGCTAGTTTTACTTGTAAGTGGGGTTGTAAACGCTTTTCAGGCTCAGTACTGCGCTCAAAAGATGCAGCCCTGAGGTCTCTCCTGATAGGAGGTAGTTAAGTAGAAATTCACTGCTCAGCTGACCCGGCAGAAGCAAATGTATACCAAAAATGTACCCAGAATGAGCTTTTCAGTGAACAGCAGCCAGGCACATTTTAGCTAGTTTTACTTGTAACTGGGGTTGTAAACGGTTTTCAGGCTCAGTACTGCGCTCAAAAGATGCAGCCCTGAGGTCTCTCCTGATAGGAGATAGTTAAGTAGAAATTCACTGCTCAGCTGACCCGGCAGAAGCAAATGTATACCAAAAATGTACCCAGAATGAGCTTTTCAGTGAACAGCAGCCAGGCACATTTTAGCTAGTTTTACTTGTAACTGGGTTTGGAAACGCTTTTCAGGCTCAGTACTGCGCTCAAAAGATGCAGCCCTGAGGTCTCTCCTGATAGGAGGTAGTTATGTAGAAATTCACTGCTCAGCTGACCCGGCAGAAGCAAATGTATACCAAAAATGTACCCAGAATGAGCTTTTCAGTGAACAGCAGCCAGGCACATTTTAGCTAGTTTTACTTGTAAGTGGGGTTGGAAACGCTTTTCAGGCTCAGTACTGCGCTCAAAAGATGCAGCCCTGAGGTCTCTCCTGATAGGAGGTAGTTAAGTAGAAATTCACTGCTCAGCTGACCCGGCAGAAGCAAATGTATACCAAAAATGTACCCAGAATGAGCTTTTCAGTGAACAGCAGCCAGGCACATTTTAGCTATTTTTTCTTGTAAGTGGGGTTGGAAACGCTTTTCAGGCTCAGTACTGCGCTCAAAAGATGCAGCCCTGAGGTCTCTCCTGATAGGAGGTAGTTAAGTAGAAATTCACTGCTCAGCTAACCCGGCAGAAGCAAATGTATACCAAAAATGTACCCAGAATGAGCTTTTCAGTGAACAGCAGCCAGGCACATTTTAGCTAGTTTTACTTGTAAGTGGGGTTGTAAACGCTTTTCAGGCTCAGTACTGCGCTCAAAAGATGCAGCCCTGAGGTCTCTCCTGATAGGAGGTAGTTAAGTAGAAATTCACTGCTCAGCTGACCCGGCAGCAGCAAATGTATACCAAAAATGTACCCAGAATGAGCTTTTCAGTGAACAGCAGCCAGGCACATTTTAGCTAGTTTTACTTGTAACTGGAGTTTTAAACGGTTTTCAGGCTCAGAACTGCGCTCAAAAGATGCAGCCCTGAGGTCTCTCCTGATAGGAGGTAGTTATGTAGAAATTCACTGCTCAGCTGACCCGGCAGAAGCAAATGTATACCAAAAATGTACCCAGAATGAGCTTTTCAGTGAACAGCAGCCAGGCACATTTTAGCTAGTTTTACTTGTAAGTGGGGTTGGAAACGCTTTTCAGGCTCAGTACTGCGCTCAAAAGATGCAGCCCTGAGGTCTCTCCTGATAGGAGGTAGTTAAGTAGAAATTCACTGCTCAGCTGACCCGGCAGAAGCAAATGTATAACAAAAATGTACCCAGAATGAGCTTTTCAGTGAACAGCAGCCAGGCACATTTTAGCTAGTTTTACTTGTAACTGGGGTTGTAAACGGTTTTCAGGCTCAGTACTGCGCTCAAAAGATGCAGCCCTGAGGTCTCTCCTATAGGGGGTAGTTAAGTAGAAATTCACTGCTCAGCTGACCCGGCAGAAGCAAATGTATACCAAAAATGTACCCAGAATGAGCTTTTCAGTGAACAGCAGCCAGGCACATTTTAGCTAGTTTTACTTGTAAGTGGGGTTGTAAACGCTTTTCAGGCTCAGTACTGCGCTCAAAAGATGCAGCCTTGAGGTCTCTCCTGATAGGAGATAGTTAAGTAGAAATTCACTGCTCAGCTGACCTGGCAGATGCAAATGTATACCAAAAATGTACCCAGAATGAGCTTTTCAGTGAACAGCAGCCAGGCACATTTTAGCTAGTTTTACTTGTAAGTGGGGTTGGAAACGCTTTTCAGGCTCAGTACTGCGCTCAAAAGATGCAGCCCTGAGGTCTCTCCTGATAGGAGGTAGTTAAGTAGAAATTCACTGCTCAGCTGACCCGGCAGAAGCAAATGTATACCAAAAATGTACCAGAATGAGCTTTTCAGTGAACAGCAGCCAGGCACATTTTAGCTAGTTTTACTTGTAAGTGGGGTTGTAAACGGTTTTCAGGCTCAGTACTGCGCTCAAAAGATGCAGCCCTGAGGTCTCTCCTGATAGGAGGTAGTTATGTAGAAATTCACTGCTCAGCTGACCCGGCAGAAGCAAATGTATACCAAAAATGTACCCAGAATGAGCTTTTCAGTGAACAGCAGCCAGGCACATTTTAGCTAGTTTTACTTGTAAGTGGGGTTGTAAACGCTTTTCAGGCTCAGTACTGCGCTCAAAAGATGCAGCCCTGAGGTCTCTCCTGATAGGAGATAGTTAAGTAGAAATTCACTGCTCAGCTGACCCGGCAGAAGCAAATGTATACCAAAAATGTACCCAGAATGAGCTTTTCAGTGAACAGCAGCCAGGCACATTTTAGCTAGTTTTACTTGTAAGTGGGGTTGGAAACGCTTTTCAGGCTCAGTACTGCGCTCAAAAGATGCAGCCCTAAGCTCTCCTGATAGGGGGTAGTTAAGTAGAAATTCACTGTTCAGCTGACCCGGCAGAAGCAAATGTATACCAAAAATGTACCCAGAATGAGCTTTTCAGTGAACAGCAGCCAGGCACATTTTAGCTAGTTTTACTTGTAAGTGGGGTTGGAAACGCTTTTCAGGCTCAGTACTGCGCTCAAAAGATGCAGCCCTGAGGTCTCTCCTGATAGGAGATAGTTAAGTAGAAATTCACTGCTCAGCTGACCCGGCAGAAGCAAATGTATACCAAAAATGTACCCAGAATGAGCTTTTCAGTGAACAGCAGCCAGGCACGTTTTAGCTAGTTTTACTTGTAAGTGGGGTTGGAAACGCTTTTCAGGCTCAGTACTGCGCTCAAAATATGCAGCCCTGAGGTCTCTCCTGATAGGAGGTAGTTAAGTAGAAATTCACTGCTCAGCTGACCCGGCAGAAGCAAATGTATACCAAAAATGTACCCAGAATGAGCTTTTCAGTGAACAGCAGCCAGGCACATTTTAGCTAGTTTTACTTGTAACTGGGGTTGTAAACGGTTTTCAGGCTCAGTACTGCGCTCAAAAGATGCAGCCCTGAGGTCTCTCCTGATAGGAGGTAGTTAAGTAGAAATTCACTGCTCAGCTGACCCGGCAGAAGCAAATGTTTACCAAAAATGTACCCAGAATGAGCTTTTCAGTGAACAGCAGCCAGGCACATTTTAGCTAGTTTTACTTGTCAGTGGGGTTGTAAACGCTTTTCAGGCTCAGTACTGTGCTCAAAAGATGCAGCCCTGAGGTCTCTCCTGATAGGAGGTAGTTAAGTAGAAATTCACTGCTCAGCTGACCCGGCAGAAGCAAATGTATACCAAAAATGTACCCAGAATGAGCTTTTCAGTGAACAGCAGCCAGGCACATTTTAGCTAGTTTTACTTGTAAGTGGGGTTGGAAACGCTTTTCAGGCTCAGTACTGCGCTCAAAAGATGCAGCCCTGAGGTCTCTCCTGATAGGAGGTAGTTAAGTAGAAATTCACTGCTCAGCTGACCCGGCAGAAGCAAATGTATACCAAAAATGTAGCCAGAATGAGCTTTTCAGTGAACAGCAGCCAGGCACATTTTAGCTAGTTTTACTTGTAACTGGGGTTGTAAACGGTTTTCAGGCTCAGTACTGCGCTCAAAAGATGCAGCCCTGAGGTCTCTCCTGATAGGAGATAGTTAAGTAGAAATTCACTGCTCAGCTGACCCGGCAGAAGCAAATGTATACCAAAAATGTACCCAGAATGAGCTTTTCAGTGAACAGCAGCCAGGCACATTTTAGCTAGTTTTACTTGTAAGTGGGGTTGGAAACGCTTTTCAGCTCAGTACTGCGCTCAAAAGATGCAGCCCTGAGGTCTCTCCTGATAGGAGATAGTTAAGTAGAAATTCACTGCTCAGCTGACCCGGCAGAAGCAAATGTATACCAAAAATGTACCCAGTATGAGCTTTTCAGTGAACAGCAGCCAGGCACATTTTAGCTAGTTTTACTTGTAAGTGGGGTTGGAAACGCTTTTCAGGCTCAGTACTGCGCTCAAAAGATGCAGCCCTGAGGTCTCTCCTGATAGGAGGTAGTTAAGTAGAAATTCACTGCTCAGCTGACCCGGCAGAAGCAAATGTATACCAAAAATGTACCCAGAATGAGCTTTTCAGTGAACAGCAGCCAGGCACATTTTAGCTAGTTTTACTTGTAAGTGGGGTTGGAAACACTTTTCAGGCTCAGTACTGCGCTCAAAAGATGCAGCCCTGAGGTCTCTCCTGATAGGAGGTAGTTAAGTAGAAATTTACTGCTCAGCTGACCCGGCAGAAGCAAATGTATACCAAAAATGTACCCAGAATGAGCTTTTCAGTGAACAGCAGCCAGGCACATTTTAGCTAGTTTTACTTGTAAGTGGGGTTGGAAACGCTTTTCAGGCTCAGTACTGCGCTCAAAAGATGCAGCCCTGAGGTCTCTCCTGATAGGAGATAGTTAAGTAGAAATTCACTGCTCAGCTGACCCGGCAGAAGCAAATGTATACCAAAAATGTACCCAGAATGAGCTTTTCAGTGAACAGCAGCCAGGCACATTTTAGCTAGTTTTACTTGTAACTGGGGTTGTAAACGGTTTTCAGGCTCAGTACTGCGCTCAAAAGATGCAGCCCTGAGGTCTCTCCTGATAGGAGGTAGTTATGTAGAAATTCACTGCTCAGCTGACCCGGCAGAAGCAAATGTATACCAAAAATGTACCCAGAATGACCTTTTCAGTGAACAGCAGCCAGGCACATTTTAGCTAGTTTTACTTGTAAGTGGGGTTGGAAACGCTTTTCAGGCTCAGTACTGCGCTCAAAAGATGCAGCCCTGAGGTCTCTCCTGATAGGAGGTAGTTACGTAGAAATTCACTGCTCAGCTGACCCGGCAGAAGCAAATGTATACCAAAAATGTACCCAGAATGAGCTTTTCAGTGAACAGCAGCCAGGCACATTTTAGCTAGTTTTACTTGTAAGTGGGGTTGGAAACGCTTTTCAGGCTCAGTACTGCGCTCAAAAGATGCAGCCCTGAGGTCTCTCCTGATAGGAGGTAGTTAAGTAGAAATTCACTGCTCAGCTAACCCGGCAGAAGCAAATGTATACCAAAAATGTACCCAGAATGAGCTTTTCAGTGAACAGCAGCCAGGCACATTTTAGCTAGTTTTACTTGTAAGTGGGGTTGTAAACGCTTTTCAGGCTCAGTACTGCGCTCAAAAGATGCAGCCCTGAGGTCTCTCCTGATAGGAGGTAGTTAAGTAGAAATTCACTGCTCAGCTGACCCGGCAGAAGCAAATGTATACCAAAAATGTACCCAGAATGAGCTTTTCAGTGAACAGCAGCCAGGCACATTTTAGCTAGTTTTACTTGTAACTGGGGTTTTAAACGGTTTTCAGGCTCAGTACTGCGCTCAAAAGATGCAGCCCTGAGGTCTCTCCTGATGGGAGGTAGTTAAGTAGAAATTCACTGTTCAGCTGACCCGGCAGAAGCAAATGTATACCAAAAATGTACCCAGAATGAGCTTTTCAGTGAACAGCAGCCAGGCACATTTTAGCTAGTTTTACTTGTAACTGGAGTTTTAAACGGTTTTCAGGCTCAGTACTGCGCTCAAAAGATGCAGCCCTGAGGTCTCTCCTGATAGGAGGTAGTTATGTAGAAATTCACTGCTCAGCTGACCCGGCAGAAGCAAATGTATACCAAAAATGTACCCAGAATGAGCTTTTCAGGGAACAGCAGCCAGGCACATTTTAATTGTTGTGTCTTGTAAATTGTTGTGTCTTGTAAAGCGCACTGCTACCCGGAGGCCTCGTAGCGCTATAGACCGCTGGGGAACCCGTCCTGGCTTTCCCTGTGAGATAGTCCCTCCTGGGGGTCTCCAAGGTGAAACCAGGCATCCCCGGCGTTTGTGTGGGGCCGTTGTGGAGATGAGGCAAGCTAATGCCCAGAGTTGCCGAGTGTGCTCCCTGGTCGGAGTAGGCACCGGTGCGAGAATTATCAGTCCGCTGATCCTGGTCCAAGACCCTGCCGCGTCGGGAATCGAACCCTGGTCCCGGGCTGTTCTCTGCACTCGGGTCTGCCGCCTCTAACCAGTGAGCCACACCTCTCCACAGCTAGTTTAGCTAGTTTTACTTGTAAGTGGGGTTGGAAACGCTTTTCAGGCTCAGTACTGCGCTCAAAAGATGCAGCCCTGAGGTCTCTCCTGATAGGAGGTAGGTAAGTAGAAATTCACTGCTCAGCTGACCCGGCAGAAGCAAATGTATACCAAAAATGTATCCAGAATGAGCTTTTCAGTGAACAGCAGCCAGGCACATTTTAGCTAGTTTTACTTGTAACTGGGGTTGTAAACGGTTTTCAGGCTCAGTACTGCGCTCAAAAGATGCAGCCCTGAGGTCTCTCCTTTAGGGGGTAGTTAAGTAGAAATTCACTGCTCAGCTGACCCGGCAGAAGCAAATGTATACCAAAAATGTACCCAGAATGAGCTTTTCAGTGAACAGCAGACAGGCACATTTTAGCTAGTTTTACTTGTAAGTGGGGTTGTAAACGCTTTTCAGGCTCAGTACTGCGCTCAAAAGATGCAGCCTTGAGGTCTCTCCTGATAGGAGATAGTTAAGTAGAAATTCACTGCTCAGCTGACCTGGCAGATGCAAATGTATACCAAAAATGTACCAGAATGAGCTTTTCAGTGAACAGCAGCCAGGCACATTTTAGCTAGTTTTACTTGTAAGTGGGGTTGTAAACGGTTTTCAGGCTCAGTACTGCGCTCAAAAGATGCAGCCCTGAGGTCTCTCCTGATAGGAGGTAGTTATGTAGAAATTCACTGCTCAGCTGACCCGGCAGAAGCAAATGTATACCAAAAATGTACCCAGAATGAGCTTTTCAGTGAACAGCAGCCAGGCACATTTTAGCTAGTTTTACTTGTAAGTGGGGTTGTAAACGCTTTTCAGGCTCAGTACTGCGCTCAAAAGATGCAGCCCTGAGGTCTCTCCTGATAGGAGATAGTTAAGTAGAAATTCACTGCTCAGCTGACCCGGCAGAAGCAAATGTATACCAAAAATGTACCCAGAATGAGCTTTTCAGTGAAAAGCAGCCAGGCACATTTTAGCTAGTTTTACTTGTAAGTGGGGTTGTAAACGCTTTTCAGGCTCAGTACTGCGCTCAAAAGATGCAGCCTTGAGGTCTCTCCTGATAGGAGGTAGTTAAGTAGAAATTCACTGCTCAGCTGACCCGGCAGAAGCAAATGTATACCAAAAATGTACCCAGAATGAGCTTTTCAGTGAACAGCAGCCAGGCACATTTTAGCTAGTTTTACTTGTAAGTGGGGTTGTAAACGCTTTTCAGGCTCAGTACTGCGCTCAAAAGATGCAGCCCTGAGGTCTCTCCTGATAGGAGGTAGTTAAGTAGAAATTCACTGCTCAGCTGACCCGGCAGCAGCAAATGTATACCAAAAATGTACCCAGAATGAGCTTTTCAGTGAACAGCAGCCAGGCACATTTTAGCTAGTTTTACTTGTAACTGGGGTTTTAAACGGTTTTCAGGCTCAGTACTGCGCTCAAAAGATGCAGCCCTGAGGTCTCTCCTGATGGGAGGTAGTTAAGTAGAAATTCACTGTTCAGCTGACCCGGCAGAAGCAAATGTATACCAAAAATGTACCCAGAATGAGCTTTTCAGTGAACAGCAGCCAGGCACATTTTAGCTAGTTTTACTTGTAACTGGAGTTTTAAACGGTTTTCAGGCTCAGTACTGCGCTCAAAAGATGCAGCCCTGAGGTCTCTCCTGATAGGAGGTAGTTATGTAGAAATTCACTGCTCAGCTGACCCGGCAGAAGCAAATGTATACCAAAAATGTACCCAGAATGAGCTTTTCAGTGAACAGCAGCCAGGCACATTTTAGCTAGTTTTACTTGTAAGTGGGGTTGGAAACGCTTTTCAGGCTCAGTACTGCGCTCAAAAGATGCAGCCCTGAGGTCTCTCCTGATAGGAGGTAGTTAAGTAGAAATTCACTGCTCAGCTAACCCGGCAGAAGCAAATGTATACCAAAAATGTACCCAGAATGAGCTTTTCAGTGAACAGCAGCCAGGCACATTTTAGCTAGTTTTACTTGTAAGTGGGGTTGTAAACGCTTTTCAGGCTCAGTACTGCGCTCAAAAGATGCAGCCCTGAGGTCTCTCCTGATGGGAGGTAGTTAAGTAGAAATTCACTGTTCAGCTGACCCGGCAGAAGCAAATGTATACCAAAAATGTACCCAGAATGAGCTTTTCAGTGAACAGCAGCCAGGCACATTTTAGCTAGTTTTACTTGTAACTGGAGTTTTAAACGGTTTTCAGGCTCAGTACTGCGCTCAAAAGATGCAGCCCTGAGGTCTCTCCTGATAGGAGGTAGTTATGTAGAAATTCACTGCTCAGCTGACCCGGCAGAAGCAAATGTATACCAAAAATGTACCCAGAATGAGCTTTTCAGTGAACAGCAGCCAGGCACATTTTAGCTAGTTTTACTTGTAAGTGGGGTTGGAAACGCTTTTCAGGCTCAGTACTGCGCTCAAAAGATGCAGCCCTGAGGTCTCTCCTGATAGGAGGTAGTTAAGTAGAAATTCACTGCTCAGCTGACCCGGCAGAAGCAAATGTATACCAAAAATGTACCCAGAATGAGCTTTTCAGTGAACAGCAGCCAGGCACATTTTAGCTAGTTTTACTTGTAACTGGGGTTGTAAACGGTTTTCAGGCTCAGTACTGCGCTCAAAAGATGCAGCCCTGAGGTCTCTCCTATAGGGGGTAGTTAAGTAGAAATTCACTGCTCAGCTGACCCGGCAGAAGCAAATGTATACCAAAAATGTACCCAGAATGAGCTTTTCAGTGAACAGCAGCCAGGCACATTTTAGCTAGTTTTACTTGTAAGTGGGGTTGTAAACGCTTTTCAGGCTCAGTACTGCGCTCAAAAGATGCAGCCTTGAGGTCTCTCCTGATAGGAGATAGTTAAGTAGAAATTCACTGCTCAGCTGACCTGGCAGATGCAAATGTATACCAAAAATGTACCAGAATGAGCTTTTCAGTGAACAGCAGCCAGGCACATTTTAGCTAGTTTTACTTGTAAGTGGGGTTGTAAACGGTTTTCAGGCTCAGTACTGCGCTCAAAAGATGCAGCCCTGAGGTCTCTCCTGATAGGAGGTAGTTATGTAGAAATTCACTGCTCAGCTGACCCGGCAGAAGCAAATGTATACCAAAAATGTACCCAGAATGAGCTTTTCAGTGAACAGCAGCCAGGCACATTTTAGCTAGTTTTACTTGTAAGTGGGGTTGTAAACGCTTTTCAGGCTCAGTACTGCGCTCAAAAGATGCAGCCCTGAGGTCTCTCCTGATAGGAGGTAGTTAAGTAGAAATTCACTGCTCAGCTGACCATGCAGAAGCAAATGTATACCAAAAATGTACCAGAATGAGCTTTTCAGTGAACAGCAGCCAGGCACATTTTAGCTAGTTTTACTTGTAAGTGGGGTTGGAAACGCTTTTCAGGCTCAGTACTGCGCTCAAAAGATGCAGCCCTGAGGTCTCTCCTGATAGGAGGTAGTTACGTAGAAATTCACTGCTCAGCTGACCCGGCAGAAGCAAATGTATACCAAAAATGTACCCAGAATGAGCTTTTCAGTGAACAGCAGCCAGGCACATTTTAGCTAGTTTTACTTGTAAGTGGGGTTGGAAACGCTTTTCAGGCTCAGTACTGCGCTCAAAAGATGCAGCCCTGAGGTCTCTCCTGATAGGAGGTAGTTAAGTAGAAATTCACTGCTCAGCTAACCCGGCAGAAGCAAATGTATACCAAAAATGTACCCAGAATGAGCTTTTCAGTGAACAGCAGCCAGGCACATTTTAGCTAGTTTTACTTGTAAGTGGGGTTGTAAACGCTTTTCAGGCTCAGTACTGCGCTCAAAAGATGCAGCCCTGAGGTCTCTCCTGATAGGAGGTAGTTAAGTAGAAATTCACTGCTCAGCTGACCCGGCAGAAGCAAATGTATACCAAAAATGTACCCAGAATGAGCTTTTCAGTGAACAGCAGCCAGGCACATTTTAGCTAGTTTTACTTGTAACTGGGGTTTTAAACGGTTTTCAGGCTCAGTACTGCGCTCAAAAGATGCAGCCCTGAGGTCTCTCCTGATGGGAGGTAGTTAAGTAGAAATTCACTGTTCAGCTGACCCGGCAGAAGCAAATGTATACCAAAAATGTACCCAGAATGAGCTTTTCAGTGAACAGCAGCCAGGCACATTTTAGCTAGTTTTACTTGTAACTGGAGTTTTAAACGGTTTTCAGGCTCAGTACTGCGCTCAAAAGATGCAGCCCTGAGGTCTCTCCTGATAGGAGGTAGTTATGTAGAAATTCACTGCTCAGCTGACCCGGCAGAAGCAAATGTATACCAAAAATGTACCCAGAATGAGCTTTTCAGGGAACAGCAGCCAGGCACATTTTAATTGTTGTGTCTTGTAAATTGTTGTGTCTTGTAAAGCGCACTGCTACCCGGAGGCCTCGTAGCGCTATAGACCGCTGGGGAACCCGTCCTGGCTTTCCCTGTGAGATAGTCCCTCCTGGGGGTCTCCAAGGTGAAACCAGGCATCCCCGGCGTTTGTGTGGGGCCGTTGTGGAGATGAGGCAAGCTAATGCCCAGAGTTGCCGAGTGTGCTCCCTGGTCGGAGTAGGCACCGGTGCGAGAATTATCAGTCCGCTGATCCTGGTCCAAGACCCTGCCGCGTCGGGAATCGAACCCTGGTCCCGGGCTGTTCTCTGCACTCGGGTCTGCCGCCTCTAACCAGTGAGCCACACCTCTCCACAGCTAGTTTAGCTAGTTTTACTTGTAAGTGGGGTTGGAAACGCTTTTCAGGCTCAGTACTGCGCTCAAAAGATGCAGCCCTGAGGTCTCTCCTGATAGGAGGTAGGTAAGTAGAAATTCACTGCTCAGCTGACCCGGCAGAAGCAAATGTATACCAAAAATGTATCCAGAATGAGCTTTTCAGTGAACAGCAGCCAGGCACATTTTAGCTAGTTTTACTTGTAACTGGGGTTGTAAACGGTTTTCAGGCTCAGTACTGCGCTCAAAAGATGCAGCCCTGAGGTCTCTCCTTTAGGGGGTAGTTAAGTAGAAATTCACTGCTCAGCTGACCCGGCAGAAGCAAATGTATACCAAAAATGTACCCAGAATGAGCTTTTCAGTGAACAGCAGACAGGCACATTTTAGCTAGTTTTACTTGTAAGTGGGGTTGTAAACGCTTTTCAGGCTCAGTACTGCGCTCAAAAGATGCAGCCTTGAGGTCTCTCCTGATAGGAGATAGTTAAGTAGAAATTCACTGCTCAGCTGACCTGGCAGATGCAAATGTATACCAAAAATGTACCAGAATGAGCTTTTCAGTGAACAGCAGCCAGGCACATTTTAGCTAGTTTTACTTGTAAGTGGGGTTGTAAACGGTTTTCAGGCTCAGTACTGCGCTCAAAAGATGCAGCCCTGAGGTCTCTCCTGATAGGAGGTAGTTATGTAGAAATTCACTGCTCAGCTGACCCGGCAGAAGCAAATGTATACCAAAAATGTACCCAGAATGAGCTTTTCAGTGAACAGCAGCCAGGCACATTTTAGCTAGTTTTACTTGTAAGTGGGGTTGTAAACGCTTTTCAGGCTCAGTACTGCGCTCAAAAGATGCAGCCCTGAGGTCTCTCCTGATAGGAGATAGTTAAGTAGAAATTCACTGCTCAGCTGACCCGGCAGAAGCAAATGTATACCAAAAATGTACCCAGAATGAGCTTTTCAGTGAAAAGCAGCCAGGCACATTTTAGCTAGTTTTACTTGTAAGTGGGGTTGTAAACGCTTTTCAGGCTCAGTACTGCGCTCAAAAGATGCAGCCTTGAGGTCTCTCCTGATAGGAGGTAGTTAAGTAGAAATTCACTGCTCAGCTGACCCGGCAGAAGCAAATGTATACCAAAAATGTACCCAGAATGAGCTTTTCAGTGAACAGCAGCCAGGCACATTTTAGCTAGTTTTACTTGTAAGTGGGGTTGTAAACGCTTTTCAGGCTCAGTACTGCGCTCAAAAGATGCAGCCCTGAGGTCTCTCCTGATAGGAGGTAGTTAAGTAGAAATTCACTGCTCAGCTGACCCGGCAGCAGCAAATGTATACCAAAAATGTACCCAGAATGAGCTTTTCAGTGAACAGCAGCCAGGCACATTTTAGCTAGTTTTACTTGTAACTGGGGTTTTAAACGGTTTTCAGGCTCAGTACTGCGCTCAAAAGATGCAGCCCTGAGGTCTCTCCTGATGGGAGGTAGTTAAGTAGAAATTCACTGTTCAGCTGACCCGGCAGAAGCAAATGTATACCAAAAATGTACCCAGAATGAGCTTTTCAGTGAACAGCAGCCAGGCACATTTTAGCTAGTTTTACTTGTAACTGGAGTTTTAAACGGTTTTCAGGCTCAGTACTGCGCTCAAAAGATGCAGCCCTGAGGTCTCTCCTGATAGGAGGTAGTTATGTAGAAATTCACTGCTCAGCTGACCCGGCAGAAGCAAATGTATACCAAAAATGTACCCAGAATGAGCTTTTCAGTGAACAGCAGCCAGGCACATTTTAGCTAGTTTTACTTGTAAGTGGGGTTGGAAACGCTTTTCAGGCTCAGTACTGCGCTCAAAAGATGCAGCCCTGAGGTCTCTCCTGATAGGAGGTAGTTAAGTAGAAATTCACTGCTCAGCTAACCCGGCAGAAGCAAATGTATACCAAAAATGTACCCAGAATGAGCTTTTCAGTGAACAGCAGCCAGGCACATTTTAGCTAGTTTTACTTGTAAGTGGGGTTGTAAACGCTTTTCAGGCTCAGTACTGCGCTCAAAAGATGCAGCCCTGAGGTCTCTCCTGATGGGAGGTAGTTAAGTAGAAATTCACTGTTCAGCTGACCCGGCAGAAGCAAATGTATACCAAAAATGTACCCAGAATGAGCTTTTCAGTGAACAGCAGCCAGGCACATTTTAGCTAGTTTTACTTGTAACTGGAGTTTTAAACGGTTTTCAGGCTCAGTACTGCGCTCAAAAGATGCAGCCCTGAGGTCTCTCCTGATAGGAGGTAGTTATGTAGAAATTCACTGCTCAGCTGACCCGGCAGAAGCAAATGTATACCAAAAATGTACCCAGAATGAGCTTTTCAGTGAACAGCAGCCAGGCACATTTTAGCTAGTTTTACTTGTAAGTGGGGTTGGAAACGCTTTTCAGGCTCAGTACTGCGCTCAAAAGATGCAGCCCTGAGGTCTCTCCTGATAGGAGGTAGTTAAGTAGAAATTCACTGCTCAGCTGACCCGGCAGAAGCAAATGTATACCAAAAATGTACCCAGAATGAGCTTTTCAGTGAACAGCAGCCAGGCACATTTTAGCTAGTTTTACTTGTAACTGGGGTTGTAAACGGTTTTCAGGCTCAGTACTGCGCTCAAAAGATGCAGCCCTGAGGTCTCTCCTATAGGGGGTAGTTAAGTAGAAATTCACTGCTCAGCTGACCCGGCAGAAGCAAATGTATACCAAAAATGTACCCAGAATGAGCTTTTCAGTGAACAGCAGCCAGGCACATTTTAGCTAGTTTTACTTGTAAGTGGGGTTGTAAACGCTTTTCAGGCTCAGTACTGCGCTCAAAAGATGCAGCCTTGAGGTCTCTCCTGATAGGAGATAGTTAAGTAGAAATTCACTGCTCAGCTGACCTGGCAGATGCAAATGTATACCAAAAATGTACCAGAATGAGCTTTTCAGTGAACAGCAGCCAGGCACATTTTAGCTAGTTTTACTTGTAAGTGGGGTTGTAAACGGTTTTCAGGCTCAGTACTGCGCTCAAAAGATGCAGCCCTGAGGTCTCTCCTGATAGGAGGTAGTTATGTAGAAATTCACTGCTCAGCTGACCCGGCAGAAGCAAATGTATACCAAAAATGTACCCAGAATGAGCTTTTCAGTGAACAGCAGCCAGGCACATTTTAGCTAGTTTTACTTGTAAGTGGGGTTGTAAACGCTTTTCAGGCTCAGTACTGCGCTCAAAAGATGCAGCCCTGAGGTCTCTCCTGATAGGAGGTAGTTAAGTAGAAATTCACTGCTCAGCTGACCATGCAGAAGCAAATGTATACCAAAAATGTACCAGAATGAGCTTTTCAGTGAACAGCAGCCAGGCACATTTTAGCTAGTTTTACTTGTAAGTGGGGTTGTAAACGGTTTTCAGGCTCAGTACTGCGCTCAAAAGATGCAGCCCTGAGGTCTCTCCTGATAGGAGGTAGTTATGTAGAAATTCACTGCTCAGCTGACCCGGCAGAAGCAAATGTATACCAAAAATGTACCCAGAATAAGCTTTTCAGTGAACAGCAGCCAGGCACATTTTAGCTAGTTTTACTTGTAAGTGGGGTTGTAAACGCTTTTCAGGCTCAGTACTGCGCTCAAAAGATGCAGCCCTGAGGTCTCTCCTGATAGGAGATAGTTAAGTAGAAATTCACTGCTCAGCTGACCCGGCAGAAGCAAATGTATACCAAAAATGTACCCAGAATGATCTTTTCAGTGAACAGCAGCCAGGCACATTTTACCTAGTTTTACTTGTAAGTGGGGTTGGAAACGCTTTTCAGGCTCAGTACTGCGCTCAAAAGATGCAGCCCTAAGCTCTCCTGATAGGGGGTAGTTAAGTAGAAATTCACTGTTCAGCTGACCCGGCAGAAGCAAATGTATACCAAAAATGTACCCAGAATGAGCTTTTCAGTGAACAGCAGCCAGGCACATTTTAGCTAGTTTTACTTGTAAGTGGGGTTGGAAACGCTTTTCAGGCTCAGTACTGCGCTCAAAAGATGCAGCCCTGAGTTCTCTCCTGATAGGAGATAGTTAAGTAGAAATTCACTGTTCAGCTGACCCGGCAGAAGCAAATGTATACCAAAAATGTACCCAGAATGAGCTTTTCAGTGAACAGCAGCCAGGCACGTTTTAGCTAGTTTTACTTGTAAGTGGGGTTGGAAACGCTTTTTAGGCTCAGTACTGCGCTCAAAATATGCAGCCCTGAGGTCTCTCCTGATAGGAGGTAGTTAAGTAGAAATTCACTGCTCAGCTGACCCGGCAGAAGCAAATGTATACCAAAAATGTACCCAGAATGAGCTTTTCAGTGAACAGCAGCCAGGCACATTTTAGCTAGTTTTCCTTGTAACTGGGGTTGTAAACGGTTTTCAGGCTCAGTACTGCGCTCAAAAGATGCAGCCCTGAGGTCTCTCCTGATAGGAGGTAGTTAAGTAGAAATTCACTGCTCAGCTGACCCGGCAGAAGCAAATGTATACCAAAAATGTACCCAGAATGAGCTTTTCAGTGAACAGCAGCCAGGCACATTTTAGCTAGTTTTACTTGTAAGTGGGGTTGGAAACGCTTTTCAGGCTCAGTACTGCGCTCAAAAGATGCAGCCCTGAGGTCTCTCCTGATAGGAGGTAGTTATGTAGAAATTCACTGCTCAGCTGACCCGGCAGAAGCAAATGTATACCAAAAATGTACCCAGAATGAGCTTTTCAGTGAACAGCAGCCAGGCACATTTTAGCTAGTTTTACTTGTAAGTGGGGTTGGAAACGCTTTTCAGGCTCAGTACTGCGCTCAAAAGATGCAGCCCTGAGGTCTCTCCTGATAGGAGGTAGTTAAGTAGAAATTCACTGCTCAGCTGACCCGGCAGAAGCAAATGTATACCAAAAATGTACCCAGAATGAGCTTTTCAGTGAACAGCAGCCAGGCACATTTTAGCTAGTTTTACTTGTAACTGGGGTTGTAAACGGTTTTCAGGCTCAGTACTGCGCTCAAAAGATGCAGCCCTGAGGTCTCTCCTATAGGGGGTAGTTAAGTAGAAATTCACTGCTCAGCTGACCCGGCAGAAGCAAATGTATACCAAAAATGTACCCAGAATGAGCTTTTCAGTGAACAGCAGCCAGGCACATTTTAGCTAGTTTTACTTGTAAGTGGGGTTGTAAACGCTTTTCAGGCTCAGTACTGCGCTCAAAAGATGCAGCCTTGAGGTCTCTCCTGATAGGAGATAGTTAAGTAGAAATTCACTGCTCAGCTGACCTGGCAGATGCAAATGTATACCAAAAATGTACCAGAATGAGCTTTTCAGTGAACAGCAGCCAGGCACATTTTAGCTAGTTTTACTTGTAAGTGGGGTTGTAAACGGTTTTCAGGCTCAGTACTGCGCTCAAAAGATGCAGCCCTGAGGTCTCTCCTGATAGGAGGTAGTTATGTAGAAATTCACTGCTCAGCTGACCCGGCAGAAGCAAATGTATACCAAAAATGTACCCAGAATGAGCTTTTCAGTGAACAGCAGCCAGGCACATTTTAGCTAGTTTTACTTGTAAGTGGGGTTGTAAACGCTTTTCAGGCTCAGTACTGCGCTCAAAAGATGCAGCCCTGAGGTCTCTCCTGATAGGAGGTAGTTAAGTAGAAATTCACTGCTCAGCTGACCCGGCAGAAGCAAATGTATACCAAAAATGTACCAGAATGAGCTTTTCAGTGAACAGCAGCCAGGCACATTTTAGCTAGTTTTACTTGTAAGTGGGGTTGTAAACGCTTTTCAGGCTCAGTACTGCGCTCAAAAGATGCAGCCCTGAGGTCTCTCCTGATAGGAGGTAGTTATGTAGAAATTCACTGCTCAGCTGACCCGGCAGAAGCAAATGTATACCAAAAATGTACCCAGAATAAGCTTTTCAGTGAACAGCAGCCAGGCACATTTTAGCTAGTTTTACTTGTAAGTGGGGTTGTAAACGCTTTTCAGGCTCAGTACTGCGCTCAAAAGATGCAGCCCTGAGGTCTCTCCTGATAGGAGATAGTTAAGTAGAAATTCACTGCTCAGCTGACCCGGCAGAAGCAAATGTATACCAAAAATGTACCCAGAATGATCTTTTCAGTGAACAGCAGCCAGGCACATTTTACCTAGTTTTACTTGTAAGTGGGGTTGGAAACGCTTTTCAGGCTCAGTACTGCGCTCAAAAGATGCAGCCCTAAGCTCTCCTGATAGGGGGTAGTTAAGTAGAAATTCACTGTTCAGCTGACCCGGCAGAAGCAAATGTATACCAAAAATGTACCCAGAATGAGCTTTTCAGTTAACAGCAGCCAGGCACATTTTAGCTAGTTTTACTTGTAAGTGGGGTTGGAAACGCTTTTCAGGCTCAGTACTGCGCTCAAAAGATGCAGCCCTGAGTTCTCTCCTGATAGGAGATAGTTAAGTAGAAATTCACTGTTCAGCTGACCCGGCAGAAGCAAATGTATACCAAAAATGTACCCAGAATGAGCTTTTCAGTGAACAGCAGCCAGGCACGTTTTAGCTAGTTTTACTTGTAAGTGGGGTTGGAAACGCTTTTTAGGCTCAGTACTGCGCTCAAAATATGCAGCCCTGAGGTCTCTCCTGATAGGAGGTAGTTAAGTAGAAATTCACTGCTCAGCTGACCCGGCAGAAGCAAATGTATACCAAAAATGTACCCAGAATGAGCTTTTCAGTGAACAGCAGCCAGGCACATTTTAGCTAGTTTTCCTTGTAACTGGGGTTGTAAACGGTTTTCAGGCTCAGTACTGCGCTCAAAAGATGCAGCCCTGAGGTCTCTCCTGATAGGAGGTAGTTAAGTAGAAATTCACTGCTCAGCTGACCCGGCAGAAGCAAATGTATACCAAAAATGTACCCAGAATGAGCTTTTCAGTGAACAGCAGCCAGGCACATTTTAGCTAGTTTTACTTGTCAGTGGGGTTGTAAACGCTTTTCAGGCTCAGTACTGTGCTCAAAAGATGCAGCCCTGAGGTCTCTCCTGATAGGAGGTAGTTAAGTAGAAATTCACTGCTCAGCTGACCCGGCAGAAGCAAATGTATACCAAAAATGTACCCAGAATGAGCTTTTCAGTGAACAGCAGCCAGGCACATTTTAGCTAGTTTTACTTGTAAGTGGGGTTGGAAACGCTTTTCAGGCTCAGTACTGCGCTCAAAAGATGCAGCCCTGAGGTCTCTCCTGATAGGAGGTAGTTAAGTAGAAATTCACTGCTCAGCTGACCCGGCAGAAGCAAATGTATACCAAAAATGTACCCAGAATGAGCTTTTCAGTGAACAGCAGCCAGGCACATTTTAGCTAGTTTTACTTGTAACTGGGGTTGTAAACGGTTTTCAGGCTCAGTACTGCGCTCAAAAGATGCAGCCCTGAGGTCTCTCCTATAGGGGGTAGTTAAGTAGAAATTCACTGCTCAGCTGACCCGGCAGAAGCAAATGTATACCAAAAATGTACCCAGAATGAGCTTTTCAGTGAACAGCAGCCAGGCACATTTTAGCTAGTTTTACTTGTAAGTGGGGTTGTAAACGCTTTTCAGGCTCAGTACTGCGCTCAAAAGATGCAGCCTTGAGGTCTCTCCTGATAGGAGATAGTTAAGTAGAAATTCACTGCTCAGCTGACCTGGCAGATGCAAATGTATACCAAAAATGTACCAGAATGAGCTTTTCAGTGAACAGCAGCCAGGCACATTTTAGCTAGTTTTACTTGTAAGTGGGGTTGTAAACGGTTTTCAGGCTCAGTACTGCGCTCAAAAGATGCAGCCCTGAGGTCTCTCCTGATAGGAGGTAGTTATGTAGAAATTCACTGCTCAGCTGACCCGGCAGAAGCAAATGTATACCAAAAATGTACCCAGAATGAGCTTTTCAGTGAACAGCAGCCAGGCACATTTTAGCTAGTTTTACTTGTAAGTGGGGTTGTAAACGCTTTTCAGGCTCAGTACTGCGCTCAAAAGATGCAGCCCTGAGGTCTCTCCTGATAGGAGGTAGTTAAGTAGAAATTCACTGCTCAGCTGACCCGGCAGAAGCAAATGTATACCAAAAATGTACCAGAATGAGCTTTTCAGTGAACAGCAGCCAGGCACATTTTAGCTAGTTTTACTTGTAAGTGGGGTTGTAAACGGTTTTCAGGCTCAGTACTGCGCTCAAAAGATGCAGCCCTGAGGTCTCTCCTGATAGGAGGTAGTTATGTAGAAATTCACTGCTCAGCTGACCCGGCAGAAGCAAATGTATACCAAAAATGTACCCAGAATAAGCTTTTCAGTGAACAGCAGCCAGGCACATTTTAGCTAGTTTTACTTGTAAGTGGGGTTGTAAACGCTTTTCAGGCTCAGTACTGCGCTCAAAAGATGCAGCCCTGAGGTCTCTCCTGATAGGAGATAGTTAAGTAGAAATTCACTGCTCAGCTGACCCGGCAGAAGCAAATGTATACCAAAAATGTACCCAGAATGATCTTTTCAGTGAACAGCAGCCAGGCACATTTTACCTAGTTTTACTTGTAAGTGGGGTTGGAAACGCTTTTCAGGCTCAGTACTGCGCTCAAAAGATGCAGCCCTAAGCTCTCCTGATAGGGGGTAGTTAAGTAGAAATTCACTGTTCAGCTGACCCGGCAGAAGCAAATGTATACCAAAAATGTACCCAGAATGAGCTTTTCAGTGAACAGCAGCCAGGCACATTTTAGCTAGTTTTACTTGTAAGTGGGGTTGGAAACGCTTTTCAGGCTCAGTACTGCGCTCAAAAGATGCAGCCCTGAGTTCTCTCCTGATAGGAGATAGTTAAGTAGAAATTCACTGTTCAGCTGACCCGGCAGAAGCAAATGTATACCAAAAATGTACCCAGAATGAGCTTTTCAGTGAACAGCAGCCAGGCACGTTTTAGCTAGTTTTACTTGTAAGTGGGGTTGGAAACGCTTTTTAGGCTCAGTACTGCGCTCAAAATATGCAGCCCTGAGGTCTCTCCTGATAGGAGGTAGTTAAGTAGAAATTCACTGCTCAGCTGACCCGGCAGAAGCAAATGTATACCAAAAATGTACCCAGAATGAGCTTTTCAGTGAACAGCAGCCAGGCACATTTTAGCTAGTTTTCCTTGTAACTGGGGTTGTAAACGGTTTTCAGGCTCAGTACTGCGCTCAAAAGATGCAGCCCTGAGGTCTCTCCTGATAGGAGGTAGTTAAGTAGAAATTCACTGCTCAGCTGACCCGGCAGAAGCAAATGTATACCAAAAATGTACCCAGAATGAGCTTTTCAGTGAACAGCAGCCAGGCACATTTTAGCTAGTTTTACTTGTCAGTGGGGTTGTAAACGCTTTTCAGGCTCAGTACTGTGCTCAAAAGATGCAGCCCTGAGGTCTCTCCTGATAGGAGGTAGTTAAGTAGAAATTCACTGCTCAGCTGACCCGGCAGAAGCAAATGTATACCAAAAATGTACCCAGAATGAGCTTTTCAGTGAACAGCAGCCAGGCACATTTTAGCTAGTTTTACTTGTAAGTGGGGTTGGAAACGCTTTTCAGGCTCAGTACTGCGCTCAAAAGATGCAGCCCTGAGGTCTCTCCTGATAGGAGGTAGTTAAGTAGAAATTCACTGCTCAGCTGACCCGGCAGAAGCAAATGTATACCAAAAATGTACCCAGAATGAGCTTTTCAGTGAACAGCAGCCAGGCACATTTTAGCTAGTTTTACTTGTAACTGGGGTTGTAAACGGTTTTCAGGCTCAGTACTGCGCTCAAAAGATGCAGCCCTGAGGTCTCTCCTGATAGGAGATAGTTAAGTAGAAATTCACTGCTCAGCTGACCCGGCAGAAGCAAATGTATACCAAAAATGTACCCAGAATGAGCTTTTCAGTGAACAGCAGCCAGGCACATTTTAGCTAGTTTTACTTGTAAGTGGGGTTGGAAACGCTTTTCAGCTCAGTACTGCGCTCAAAAGATGCAGCCCTGAGGTCTCTCCTGATAGGAGATAGTTAAGTAGAAATTCACTGCTCAGCTGACCCGGCAGAAGCAAATGTATACCAAAAATGTACCCAGTATGAGCTTTTCAGTGAACAGCAGCCAGGCACATTTTAGCTAGTTTTACTTGTAAGTGGGGTTGGAAACGCTTTTCAGGCTCAGTACTGCGCTCAAAAGATGCAGCCCTGAGGTCTCTCCTGATAGGAGGTAGTTAAGTAGAAATTCACTGCTCAGCTGACCCGGCAGAAGCAAATGTATACCAAAAATGTACCCAGAATGAGCTTTTCAGTGAACAGCAGCCAGGCACATTTTAGCTAGTTTTACTTGTAAGTGGGGTTGGAAACACTTTTCAGGCTCAGTACTGCGCTCAAAAGATGCAGCCCTGAGGTCTCTCCTGATAGGAGGTAGTTAAGTAGAAATTCACTGCTCAGCTGACCCGGCAGAAGCAAATGTATACCAAAAATGTACCCAGAATGAGCTTTTCAGTGAACAGCAGCCAGGCACATTTTAGCTAGTTTTACTTGTAAGTGGTGTTGGAAACGCTTTTCAGGCTCAGTACTGCGCTCAAAAGATGCAGCCCTGAGGTCTCCCCTGATAGGAGGTAGTTAAGTAGAAATTTACTGCTCAGCTGACCCGGCAGAAGCAAATGTATACCAAAAATGTACCCAGAATGAGCTTTTCAGTGAACAGCAGCCAGGCACATTTTAGCTAGTTTTACTTGTAAGTGGGGTTGGAAACGCTTTTCAGGCTCAGTACTGGGCTCAAAAGATGCAGCCCTGAGGTCTCTCCTGATAGGAGATAGTTAAGTAGAAATTCACTGCTCAGCTGACCCGGCAGAAGCAAATGTATACCAAAAATGTACCCAGAATGAGCTTTTCAGTGAACAGCAGCCAGGCACGTTTTAGCTAGTTTTACTTGTAAGTGGGGTTGGAAACGCTTTTTAGGCTCAGTACTGCGCTCAAAATATGCAGCCCTGAGGTCTCTCCTGATAGGAGGTAGTTAAGTAGAAATTCACTGCTCAGCTGACCCGGCAGAAGCAAATGTATACCAAAAATGTACCCAGAATGAGCTTTTCAGTGAACAGCAGCCAGGCACATTTTAGCTAGTTTTCCTTGTAACTGGGGTTGTAAACGGTTTTCAGGCTCAGTACTGCGCTCAAAAGATGCAGCCCTGAGGTCTCTCCTGATAGGAGGTAGTTAAGTAGAAATTCACTGCTCAGCTGACCCGGCAGAAGCAAATGTATACCAAAAATGTACCCAGAATGAGCTTTTCAGTGAACAGCAGCCAGGCACATTTTAGCTAGTTTTACTTGTCAGTGGGGTTGTAAACGCTTTTCAGGCTCAGTACTGTGCTCAAAAGATGCAGCCCTGAGGTCTCTCCTGATAGGAGGTAGTTAAGTAGAAATTCACTGCTCAGCTGACCCGGCAGAAGCAAATGTATACCAAAAATGTACCCAGAATGAGCTTTTCAGTGAACAGCAGCCAGGCACATTTTAGCTAGTTTTACTTGTAAGTGGGGTTGGAAACGCTTTTCAGGCTCAGTACTGCGCTCAAAAGATGCAGCCCTGAGGTCTCTCCTGATAGGAGGTAGTTAAGTAGAAATTCACTGCTCAGCTGACCCGGCAGAAGCAAATGTATACCAAAAATGTACCCAGAATGAGCTTTTCAGTGAACAGCAGCCAGGCACATTTTAGCTAGTTTTACTTGTAACTGGGGTTGTAAACGGTTTTCAGGCTCAGTACTGCGCTCAAAAGATGCAGCCCTGAGGTCTCTCCTGATAGGAGATAGTTAAGTAGAAATTCACTGCTCAGCTGACCCGGCAGAAGCAAATGTATACCAAAAATGTACCCAGAATGAGCTTTTCAGTGAACAGCAGCCAGGCACATTTTAGCTAGTTTTACTTGTAAGTGGGGTTGGAAACGCTTTTCAGCTCAGTACTGCGCTCAAAAGATGCAGCCCTGAGGTCTCTCCTGATAGGAGATAGTTAAGTAGAAATTCACTGCTCAGCTGACCCGGCAGAAGCAAATGTATACCAAAAATGTACCCAGTATGAGCTTTTCAGTGAACAGCAGCCAGGCACATTTTAGCTAGTTTTACTTGTAAGTGGGGTTGGAAACGCTTTTCAGGCTCAGTACTGCGCTCAAAAGATGCAGCCCTGAGGTCTCTCCTGATAGGAGGTAGTTAAGTAGAAATTCACTGCTCAGCTGACCCGGCAGAAGCAAATGTATACCAAAAATGTACCCAGAATGAGCTTTTCAGTGAACAGCAGCCAGGCACATTTTAGCTAGTTTTACTTGTAAGTGGGGTTGGAAACACTTTTCAGGCTCAGTACTGCGCTCAAAAGATGCAGCCCTGAGGTCTCTCCTGATAGGAGGTAGTTAAGTAGAAATTCACTGCTCAGCTGACCCGGCAGAAGCAAATGTATACCAAAAATGGACCCAGAATGAGCTTTTCAGTGAACAGCAGCCAGGCACATTTTAGCTAGTTTTACTTGTAAGTGGTGTTGGAAACGCTTTTCAGGCTCAGTACTGCGCTCAAAAGATGCAGCCCTGAGGTCTCCCCTGATAGGAGGTAGTTAAGTAGAAATTTACTGCTCAGCTGACCCGGCAGAAGCAAATGTATACCAAAAATGTACCCAGAATGAGCTTTTCAGTGAACAGCAGCCAGGCACATTTTAGCTAGTTTTACTTGTAAGTGGGGTTGGAAACGCTTTTCAGGCTCAGTACTGGGCTCAAAAGATGCAGCCCTGAGGTCTCTCCTGATAGGAGATAGTTAAGTAGAAATTCACTGCTCAGCTGACCCGGCAGAAGCAAATGTATACCAAAAATGTACCCAGAATGAGCTTTTCAGTGAACAGCAGCCAGGCACATTTTAGCTAGTTTTACTTGTAACTGGGGTTGTAAACGGTTTTCAGGCTCAGTACTGCGCTCAAAAGATGCAGCCCTGAGATCTCTCCTGATAGGAGGTAGTTATGTAGAAATTCACTGCTCAGCTGACCCGGCAGAAGCAAATGTATACCAAAAAGGTACCCAGAATGAGCTTTTCAGTGAACAGCAGCCAGGCACATTTTAGCTAGTTTTACTTGTAAGTGGGGTTGGAAACGCTTTTCAGGCTCAGTACTGCGCTCAAAAGATGCAGCCCTGAGGTCTCTCCTGATAGGAGGTAGTTAAGTAGAAATTCACTGCTCAGCTGACCCGGCAGAAGCAAATGTATACCAAAAATGTACCCAGAATGAGCTTTTCAGTGAACAGCAGCCAGGCACATTTTAGCTAGTTTTACTTGTAAGTGGGGTTGGAAACGCTTTTCAGGCTCAGTACTGCACTCAAAATATGCAGCCCTGAGGTCTCTCCTGATAGGAGGTAGTTAAGTAGAAATTCACTGCTCAGCTGACCCGGCAGAAGCAAATGTATACCAAAAATGTACCCAGAATGAGCTTTTCAGTGAACAGCAGCCAGGCACATTTTAGCTAGTTTTACTTGTAACTGGGGTTGTAAACGGTTTTCAGGCTCAGTACTGCGCTCAAAAGATGCATCCCTGAGGTCTCTCCTGATAGGAGGTAGTTAAGTAGAAATTCACTGCTCAGCTGACCCGGCAGAAGAAAATGTATACCAAAAATGTACCCAGAATGAGCTTTTCAGTGAACAGCAGCCAGGCACATTTTAGCTAGTTTTACTTGTAAGTGGGGTTGTAAACGCTTTTCAGGCTCAGTACTGCGCTCAAAAGATGCAGCCCTGAGGTCTCTCCTGATAGGAGGTAGTTGAGTAGAAATTCACTGCTCAGCTGACCCGGCAGAAGCAAATGTATACCAAAAATGTACCAGAATGAGCTTTTCAGTGAACAGCAGCCAGGCACATTTTAGCTAGTTTTACTTGTAAGTGGGGTTGTAAACGCTTTTCAGGCTAAGTACTGCGCTCAAAAGATGGAGCCCTGAGGTCTCTCCTGATAGGAGGTAGTTAAGTAGAAATTCACTGCTCAGCTGACCCGGCAGAAGCAAATGTATACCAAAAATGTACCCAGAATGAGCTTTTCAGTGAACAGCAGCCAGGCACATTTTAGCTAGTTTTACTTGTAACTGGGGTTGTAAACGGTTTTCAGGCTCAGTACTGCGCTCAAAAGATGCAGCCCTGAGGTCTCTCCTGATAGGAGGTAGTTAAGTAGAAATTCACTGCTCAGCTGACCCGGCAGAAGCAAATGTATACCAAAAATGTACCCAGAATAAGCTTTTCAGTGAACAGCAGCCAGGCACATTTTAGCTAGTTTTACTTGTAAGTGGGGTTGGAAACGCTTTTCAGGCTCAGTACTGCGCACAAAAGATGCAGACATGAGGTCTCTCCTGATAGGAGATAGTTAAGTAGAAATTCACTGCTCAGCTGACCCGGCAGAAGCAAATGTATACCAAAAATGTACCCAGAATGAGCTTGTCAGTGAACAACAGCCAGGCACATTTTAGCTAGTTTTACTTGTAAGTGGGGTTGTAAACGCTTTTCAGGCTCAGTACTGCACTCAAAAGATGCAGCCCTGAGGTCTCTCCTGATAGGAGATAGTTAAGTAGAAATTCACTGCTCAGCTGACCCGGCAGAAGCAAATGTATACCAAAAATGTACCCAGAATGAGCTTTTCAGTGAACAGCAGCCAGGCACATTTTAGCTAGTTTTACTTGTAAGTGGGGTTGTAAACGCTTTTCAGGCTCAGTACTACGCTCAAAAGATGCAGCCCTGAGGTCTCTCCTGATAGGAGATAGTTAAGTAGAAATTCACTGCTCAGCTGACCCGGCAGAAGCAAATGTATACCAAAAATGTACCCAGAATGAGCTTTTCAGTGAACAGCAGCCAGGCACATTTTAGCTAGTTTTACTTGTAAGTGGGGTTGTAAACGCTTTTCAGGCTCAGTACTACGCTCAAAAGATGCAGCCCTGAGGTCTCTCCTGATAGGAGATAGTTAAGTAGAAATTCACTGCTCAGCTGACCCCAAATGTATACCAAAAATGTACCCAGAATGAGCTTTTCAGTGAACTGCAGCCAGGCACATTTTAGCTAGTTTTGCTTGTAAGTGGGGTTGGAAACGCTTTTCAGGCTCAGTACTGCGCTCAAAAGATGCAGCCCTGAGGTCTCTCCTGATAGGGGATAGTTAAGTAGAAATTCACTGCTCAGCTGACCCCAAATGTATACCAAAAATGTACCCAGAATGAGCTTTTCAGTGAACAGCAGCCAGGCACATTTTAGCTAGTTTTACTTGTAAGTGGGGTTGGAAACGCTTTTCAGGCTCAGTACTGCGCTCAAAAGATGCAGCCCTGAGGTCTCTCCTGATAGGAGGTAGTTATGTAGAAATTCACTGCTCAGCTGACCCGGCAGAAGCAAATGTATACCAAAAATGTACCCAGAATGAGCTTTTCAGTGAACAGCAGCCAGGCACATTTTAGCTAGTTTTACTTGTAACTGGAGTTTTAAACGCTTTTCAGGCTCAGTACTGCGCTCAAAAGATGCAGCCCTGAGGTCTCTCCTGATAGGAGGTAGTTAAGTAGAAATTCACTGCTCAGCTGACCCGGCAGAAGCAAATGTATACCAAAAATGTACCCAGAATGAGCTTTTCAGTGAACAGCAGCCAGGCACATTTTAGCTAGTTTTACTTGTAAGTGGGGTTGGAAACGCTTTTCAGGCTCAGTACTGCGCTCAAAAGATGCAGCCCTGAGGTCTCTCCTGATAGGAGGTAGTTAAGTAGAAATTCACTGCTCAGCTAACCCGGCAGAAGCAAATGTATACCAAAAATGTACCCAGAATGAGCTTTTCAGTGAACAGCAGCCAGGCACATTTTAGCTAGTTTTACTTGTAAGTGGGGTTGTAAACGCTTTTCAGGCTCAGTACTGCGCTCAAAAGATGCAGCCCTGAGGTCTCTCCTGATAGGAGGTAGTTATGTAGAAATTCACTGCTCAGCTGACCCGGCAGCAGCAAATGTATACCAAAAATGTACCCAGAATGAGCATTTCAGTGAACAGCAGCCTGGCACATTTTAGCTAGTTTTACTTGTAACTGGGGTTTTAAACGGTTTTCAGGCTCAGTACTGCGCTCAAAAGATGCAGCCCTGAGGTCTCTCCTGATGGGAGGTAGTTCAGTAGAAATTCACTGTTCAGCTGACCCGGCAGAAGCAAATGTATACCAAAAATGTACCCAGAATGAGCTTTTCAGTGAACAGCAGCCAGGCACATTTTAGCTAGTTTTACTTGTAACTGGAGTTTTAAACGGTTTTCAGGCTCAGTACTGCGCTCAAAAGATGCAGCCCTGAGGTCTCTCCTGATAGGAGGTAGTTATGTAGAAATTCACTGCTCAGCTGACCCGGCAGAAGCAAATGTATACCAAAAATGTACCCAGAATGAGCTTTTCAGTGAACAGCAGCCAGGCACATTTTAGCTAGTTTTACTTGTAAGTGGGGTTGGAAACGCTTTTCAGGCTCAGTACTGCGCTCAAAAGATGCAGCCCTGAGGTCTCTCCTGATAGGAGGTAGTTAAGTAGAAATTCACTGCTCAGCTGACCCGGCAGAAGCAAATGTATACCAAAAATGTACCCAGAATGAGCTTTTCAGTGAACAGCAGCCAGGCACATTTTAGCTAGTTTTACTTGTAACTGGGGTTGTAAACGGTTTTCAGGCTCAGTACTGCGCTCAAAAGATGCAGCCCTGAGGTCTCTCCTATAGGGGGTAGTTAAGTAGAAATTCACTGCTCAGCTGACCCGGCAGAAGCAAATGTATACCAAAAATGTACCCAGAATGAGCTTTTCAGTGAACAGCAGCCAGGCACATTTTAGCTAGTTTTACTTGTAAGTGGGGTTGTAAACGCTTTTCAGGCTCAGTACTGCGCTCAAAAGATGCAGCCCTGAGGTCTCTCCTGATAGGAGGTAGTTAAGTAGAAATTCACTGCTCAGCTGACCCGGCAGAAGCAAATGTATACCAAAAATGTACGCAGAATGAGCTTTTCAGTGAACAGCAGCCAGGCACATTTTAGCTAGTTTTACTTGTAACTGGGGTTGGAAACGCTTTTCAGGCTCAGTACTGCGCTCAAAAGATGCAGCCCTGAGGTCTCTCCTGATAGGAGGTAGTTATGTAGAAATTCACTGCTCAGCTGACCCGGCAGAAGCAAATGTATACCAAAAATGTACCCAGAATGAGCTTTTCAGTGAGCAGCAGCCAGGCACATTTTAGCTAGTTTTACTTGTATCTGGGGTTGGAAACGCTTTTCAGGCTCAGTACTGCGCTCAAAAGATGCAGCCCTGAGGTCTCTCCTGATAGGAGGTAGTTAAGTAGAAATTCACTGCTCAGCTGACCCCAAATGTATACCAAAAATGTACCCAGAATGAGCTTTTCAGTGAACAGCAGCCAGGCACATTTTAGCTAGTTTTACTTGTAAGTGGGGTTGTACGGTTTTCAGGCTCAGTACTGCACTCAAAAGATGCAGCCCTGAGGTCTCTCCTGATAGGGGGTAGTTAAGTAGAAATTCTCTGTTCAGCTGACCCAGCAGAAGCAAATGTATACCAAAAATGTACCCAGAATGAGCTTTTCAGTGAGCAGCAGCCAGGCACATTTTAGCTAGTTTTACTTGTATCTGGGGTTGGAAACGCTTTTCAGGCTCAGTACTGCGCTCAAAAGATGCAGCCCTGAGGTCTCTCCTGATAGGAGGTAGTTAAGTAGAAATTCACTGCTCAGCTGACCCGGCAGAAGCAAATGTATACCAAAAATGTACCCAGAATGAGCTTTTCAGTGAACAGCAGCCAGGCACATTTTAGCTAGTTTTACTTGTAAGTGGGGTTGGAAACGCTTTTCAGGCTCAGTACTGCGCTCAAAAGATGCAGCCCTGAGGTCTCTCCTGATAGGAGGTAGTTAGTAGAAATTCACTGCTCAGCTGACCCGGCAGAAGCAAATGTATACCAAAAATGTACCCAGAATGAGCTTTTCAGTGAACTGCAGCCAGGCACATTTTAGCTAGTTTTGCTTGTAAGTGGGGTTGGAAACGCTTTTCAGGCTCAGTACTGCGCTCAAAAGATGCAGCCCTGAGGTCTCTCCTGATAGGAGATAGTTAAGTAGAAATTCACTGCTCAGCTGACCCGGCAGAAGCAAATGTATACCAAAAATGTACCCAGAATGAGCTTTTCAGTGAACAGCAGCCAGGCACATTTTAGCTAGTTTTACTTGTAAGTGGGGTTGGAAACGCTTTTCAGGCTCAGTACTGCGCTCAAAAGATGCAGCCCTGAGGTCTCTCCTGATAGGAGGTAGTTAGTAGAAATTCACTGCTCAGCTGACCCGGCAGAAGCAAATGTATACCAAAAATGTACCCAGAATGAGCTTTTCAGTGAACTGCAGCCAGGCACATTTTAGCTAGTTTTGCTTGTAAGTGGGGTTGGAAACGCTTTTCAGGCTCAGTACTGCGCTCAAAAGATGCAGCCCTGAGGTCTCTCCTGATAGGGGATAGTTAAGTAGAAATTCACTGCTCAGCTGACCCCAAATGTATACCAAAAATGTACCCAGAATGAGCTTTTCAGTGAACAGCAGCCAGGCACATTTTAGCTAGTTTTACTTGTAAGTGGGGTTGGAAACGCTTTTCAGGCTCAGTACTGCGCTCAAAAGATGCAGCCCTGAGGTCTCTCCTGATAGGAGGTAGTTATGTAGAAATTCACTGCTCAGCTGACCCGGCAGAAGCAAATGTATACCAAAAATGTACCCAGAATGAGCTTTTCAGTGAACAGCAGCCAGGCACATTTTAGCTAGTTTTACTTGTAACTGGAGTTTTAAACGCTTTTCAGGCTCAGTACTGCGCTCAAAAGATGCAGCCCTGAGGTCTCTCCTGATAGGAGGTAGTTAAGTAGAAATTCACTGCTCAGCTGACCCGGCAGAAGCAAATGTATTCCAAAAATGTACCCAGAATGAGCTTTTCAGTGAACAGCAGCCAGGCACATTTTAGCTAGTTTTACTTGTAAGTGGGGTTGGAAACGCTTTTCAGGCTCAGTACTGCGCTCAAAAGATGCAGCCCTGAGGTCTCTCCTGATAGGAGGTAGTTAAGTAGAAATTCACTGCTCAGCTAACCCGGCAGAAGCAAATGTATACCAAAAATGTACCCAGAATGAGCTTTTCAGTGAACAGCAGCCAGGCACATTTTAGCTAGTTTTACTTGTAAGTGGGGTTGTAAACGCTTTTCAGGCTCAGTACTGCGCTCAAAAGATGCAGCCCTGAGGTCTCTCCTGATAGGAGGTAGTTATGTAGAAATTCACTGCTCAGCTGACCCGGCAGCAGCAAATGTATACCAAAAATGTACCCAGAATGAGCATTTCAGTGAACAGCAGCCTGGCACATTTTAGCTAGTTTTACTTGTAACTGGGGTTTTAAACGGTTTTCAGGCTCAGTACTGCGCTCAAAAGATGCAGCCCTGAGGTCTCTCCTGATGGGAGGTAGTTCAGTAGAAATTCACTGTTCAGCTGACCCGGCAGAAGCAAATGTATACCAAAAATGTACCCAGAATGAGCTTTTCAGTGAACAGCAGCCAGGCACATTTTAGCTAGTTTTACTTGTAACTGGAGTTTTAAACGGTTTTCAGGCTCAGTACTGCGCTCAAAAGATGCAGCCCTGAGGTCTCTCCTGATAGGAGGTAGTTATGTAGAAATTCACTGCTCAGCTGACCCGGCAGAAGCAAATGTATACCAAAAATGTACCCAGAATGAGCTTTTCAGTGAACAGCAGCCAGGCACATTTTAGCTAGTTTTACTTGTAAGTGGGGTTGGAAACGCTTTTCAGACTCAGTACTGCGCTCAAAAGATGCAGCCCTGAGGTCTCTCCTGATAGGAGGTAGTTAAGTAGAAATTCACTGCTCAGCTGACCCGGCAGAAGCAAATGTATACCAAAAATGTACCCAGAATGAGCTTTTCAGTGAACAGCAGCCAGGCACATTTTAGCTAGTTTTACTTGTAACTGGGGTTGTAAACGGTTTTCAGGCTCAGTACTGCGCTCAAAAGATGCAGCCCTGAGGTCTCTCCTATAGGGGGTAGTTAAGTAGAAATTCACTGCTCAGCTGACCCGGCAGAAGCAAATGTATACCAAAAATGTACCCAGAATGAGCTTTTCAGTGAACAGCAGCCAGGCACATTTTAGCTAGTTTTACTTGTAAGTGGGGTTGTAAACGCTTTTCAGGCTCAGTACTGCGCTCAAAAGATGCAGCCCTGAGGTCTCTCCTGATAGGAGGTAGTTAAGTAGAAATTCACTGCTCAGCTGACCCGGCAGAAGCAAATGTATACCAAAAATGTACGCAGAATGAGCTTTTCAGTGAACAGCAGCCAGGCACATTTTAGCTAGTTTTACTTGTAACTGGGGTTGTAAACGGTTTTCAGGCTCAGTACTGCGCTCAAAAGATGCAGCCCTGAGGTCTCTCCTGATAGGAGGTAGTTATGTAGAAATTCACTGCTCAGCTGACCCGGCAGAAGCAAATGTATACCAAAAATGTACCCAGAATGAGCTTTTCAGTGCACAGCAGCCAGGCACATTTTAGCTAGTTTTACTTGTAAGTGGGGTTGGAAACGCTTTTCAGGCTCAGTACTGCGCTCAAAAGATGCAGCCCTGAGGTCTCTCCTGATAGGAGGTAGTTATGTAGAAATTCACTGCTCAGCTGACCCGGCAGAAGCAAATGTATACCAAAAATGTACCCAGAATGAGCTTTTCAGTGAGCAGCAGCCAGGCACATTTTAGCTAGTTTTACTTGTATCTGGGGTTGGAAACGCTTTTCAGGCTCAGTACTGCGCTCAAAAGATGCAGCCCTGAGGTCTCTCCTGATAGGAGGTAGTTAAGTAGAAATTCACTGCTCAGCTGACCCCAAATGTATACCAAAAATGTACCCAGAATGAGCTTTTCAGTGAACAGCAGCCAGGCACATTTTAGCTAGTTTTACTTGTAAGTGGGGTTGTACGGTTTTCAGGCTCAGTACTGCACTCAAAAGATGCAGCCCTGAGGTCTCTCCTGATAGGGGGTAGTTAAGTAGAAATTCTCTGTTCAGCTGACCCAGCAGAAGCAAATGTATACCAAAAATGTACCCAGAATGAGCTTTTCAGTGAGCAGCAGCCAGGCACATTTTAGCTAGTTTTACTTGTATCTGGGGTTGGAAACGCTTTTCAGGCTCAGTACTGCGCTCAAAAGATGCAGCCCTGAGGTCTCTCCTGATAGGAGGTAGTTAAGTAGAAATTCACTGCTCAGCTGACCCGGCAGAAGCAAATGTATACCAAAAATGTACCCAGAATGAGCTTTTCAGTGAACAGCAGCCAGGCACATTTTAGCTAGTTTTACTTGTAAGTGGGGTTGGAAACGCTTTTCAGGCTCAGTACTGCGCTCAAAAGATGCAGCCCTGAGGTCTCTCCTGATAGGAGGTAGTTAGTAGAAATTCACTGCTCAGCTGACCCGGCAGAAGCAAATGTATACCAAAAATGTACCCAGAATGAGCTTTTCAGTGAACTGCAGCCAGGCACATTTTAGCTAGTTTTGCTTGTAAGTGGGGTTGGAAACGCTTTTCAGGCTCAGTACTGCGCTCAAAAGATGCAGCCCTGAGGTCTCTCCTGATAGGAGATAGTTAAGTAGAAATTCACTGCTCAGCTGACCCCAAATGTATACCAAAAATGTACCCAGAATGAGCTTTTCAGTGAACAGCAGCCAGGCACATTTTAGCTAGTTTTACTTGTAAGTGGGGTTGGAAACGCTTTTCAGGCTCAGTACTGCGCTCAAAAGATGCAGCCCTGAGGTCTCTCCTGATAGGAGGTAGTTATGTAGAAATTCACTGCTCAGCTGACCCGGCAGAAGCAAATGCATACCAAAAATGTACCCAGAATGAGCTTTTCAGTGAACAGCAGCCAGGCACATTTTAGCTAGTTTTACTTGTAAGTGGGGTTGGAAACGCTTTTCAGGCTCAGTACTGCGCTCAAAAGATGCAGCCCTGAGGTCTCTCCTGATAGGAGGTAGTTAAGTAGAAATTCACTGCTCAGCTAACCCGGCAGAAGCAAATGTATACCAAAAATGTACCCAGAATGAGCTTTTCAGTGAACAGCAGCCAGGCACATTTTAGCTAGTTTTACTTGTAAGTGGGGTTGTAAACGCTTTTCAGGCTCAGTACTGCGCTCAAAAGATGCAGCCCTGAGGTCTCTCCTGATAGGAGGTAGTTATGTAGAAATTCACTGCTCAGCTGACCCGGCAGCAGCAAATGTATACCAAAAATGTACCCAGAATGAGCTTTTCAGTGAACAGCAGCCAGGCACATTTTAGCTAGTTTTACTTGTAACTGGGGTTTTAAACGGTTTTCAGGCTCAGTACTGCGCTCAAAAGATGCAGCCCTGAGGTCTCTCCTGATGGGAGGTAGTTAAGTAGAAATTCACTGTTCAGCTGACCCGGCAGAAGCAAATGTATACCAAAAATGTACCCAGAATGAGCTTTTCAGTGAACAGCAGCCAGGCACATTTTAGCTAGTTTTACTTGTAACTGGAGTTTTAAACGGTTTTCAGGCTCAGTACTGCGCTCAAAAGATGCAGCCCTGAGGTCTCTCCTGATAGGAGGTAGTTATGTAGAAATTCACTGCTCAGCTGACCCGGCAGAAGCAAATGTATACCAAAAATGTACCCAGAATGAGCTTTTCAGTGAACAGCAGCCAGGCACATTTTAGCTAGTTTTACTTGTAAGTGGGGTTGGAAACGCTTTTCAGGCTCAGTACTGCGCTCAAAAGATGCAGCCCTGAGGTCTCTCCTGATAGGAGGTAGTTAAGTAGAAATTCACTGCTCAGCTGACCCGGCAGAAGCAAATGTATACCAAAAATGTACCCAGAATGAGCTTTTCAGTGAACAGCAGCCAGGCACATTTTAGCTAGATTTACTTGTAACTGGGGTTGTAAACGGTTTTCAGGCTCAGTACTGCGCTCAAAAGATGCAGCCCTGAGGTCTCTCCTGATAGGAGGTAGTTATGTAGAAATTCACTGCTCAGCTGACCCGGCAGAAGCAAATGTATACCAAAAATGTACCCAGAATGAGCTTTTCAGTGAACAGCAGCCAGGCACATTTTAGCTAGTTTTACTTGTAAGTGGGGTTGGAAACGCTTTTCAGGCTCAGTACTGCGCTCAAAAGATGCAGCCCTGAGGTCTCTCCTGATAGGAGGTAGTTATGTAGAAATTCACTGCTCAGCTGACCCGGCAGAAGCAAATGTATACCAAAAATGTACCCAGAATGAGCTTTTCAGTGAACAGCAGCCAGGCACATTTTAGCTAGTTTTACTTGTAACTGGAGTTTTAAACGCTTTTCAGGCTCAGTACTGTGCTCAAAAGATGCAGCCCTGAGGTCTCTCCTGATAGGAGGTAGTTAAGTAGAAATTCACTGCTCAGCTGACCCGGCAGAAGCAAATGTATACCAAAAATGTACCCAGAATGAGCTTTTCAGTGAACAGCAGCCAGGCACATTTTAGCTAGTTTTACTTGTAAGTGGGGTTGGAAACGCTTTTCAGGCTCAGTACTGCGCTCAAAAGATGCAGCCCTGAGGTCTCTCCTGATAGGAGGTAGTTAAGTAGAAATTCACTGCTCAGCTAACCCGGCAGAAGCAAATGTATACCAAAAATGTACCCAGAATGAGCTTTTCAGTGAACAGCAGCCAGGCACATTTTAGCTAGTTTTACTTGTAAGTGGGGTTGTAAACGCTTTTCAGGCTCAGTACTGCGCTCAAAAGATGCAGCCCTGAGGTCTCTCCTGATAGGAGGTAGTTAAGTAGAAATTCACTGCTCAGCTGACCCGGCAGCAGCAAATGTATACCAAAAATGTACCCAGAATGAGCTTTTCAGTGAACAGCAGCCAGGCACATTTTAGCTAGTTTTACTTGTAAGTGGGGTTGGAAACGCTTTTCAGGCTCAGTACTGCGCTCAAAAGATGCAGCCCTGAGGTCTCTCCTGATAGGAGGTAGTTAAGTAGAAATTCACTGCTCAGCTGACCCGGCAGAAGCAAATGTATACCAAAAATGTACCCAGAATGAGCTTTTCAGTGAACAGCAGCCAGGCACATTTTAGCTAGTTTTACTTGTAAGTGGGGTTGGAAACGCTTTTCAGGCTCAGTACTGCGCTCAAAAGATGCAGCCCTGAGGTCTCTCCTGATAGGAGGTAGTTAAGTAGAAATTCACTGCTCAGCTGACCCGGCAGAAGCAAATGTATACCAAAAATGTACCCAGAATGAGCTTTTCAGTGAACAGCAGCCAGGCACATTTTAGCTAGTTTTACTTGTAACTGGGGTTGTAAACGGTTTTCAGGCTCAGTACTGCGCTCAAAAGATGCATCCCTGAGGTCTCTCCTGATAGGAGGTAGTTAAGTAGAAATTCACTGCTCAGCTGACCCGGCAGAAGAAAATGTATACCAAAAATGTACCCAGGATGAGCTTTTCAGTGAACAGCAGCCAGGCACATTTTAGCTAGTTTTACTTGTAAGTGGGGTTGTAAACGCTTTTCAGGCTCAGTACTGCGCTCAAAAGATGCAGCCCTGAGGTCTCTCCTGATAGGAGGTAGTTGAGTAGAAATTCACTGCTCAGCTGACCCGGCAGAAGCAAATGTATACCAAAAATGTACCAGAATGAGCTTTTCAGTGAACAGCAGCCAGGCACATTTTAGCTAGTTTTACTTGTAAGTGGGGTTGTAAACGCTTTTCAGGCTCAGTACTGCGCTCAAAAGATGGAGCCCTGAGGTCTCTCCTGATAGGAGGTAGTTAAGTAGAAATTCACTGCTCAGCTGACCCGGCAGAAGCAAATGTATACCAAAAATGTACCCAGAATGAGCTTTTCAGTGAACAGCAGCCAGGCACATTTTAGCTAGTTTTACTTGTAACTGGGGTTGTAAACGGTTTTCAGGCTCAGTACTGCGCTCAAAAGATGCAGCCCTGAGGTCTCTCCTGATAGGAGGTAGTTAAGTAGAAATTCACTGCTCAGCTGACCCGGCAGAAGCAAATGTATACCAAAAATGTACCCAGAATAAGCTTTTCAGTGAACAGCAGCCAGGCACATTTTAGCTAGTTTTACTTGTAAGTGGGGTTGGAAACGCTTTTCAGGCTCAGTACTGCGCACAAAAGATGCAGACATGAGGTCTCTCCTGATAGGAGATAGTTAAGTAGAAATTCACTGCTCAGCTGACCCGGCAGAAGAAAATGTATACCAAAAATGTACCCAGAATGAGCTTTTCAGTGAACAGCAGCCAGGCACATTTTAGCTAGTTTTACTTGTAAGTGGGGTTGTAAACGCTTTTCAGGCTCAGTACTGCGCTCAAAAGATGCAGCCCTGAGGTCTCTCCTGATAGGAGGTAGTTAAGTAGAAATTCACTGCTCAGCTGACCCGGCAGAAGCAAATGTATACCAAAAATGTACCCAGAATGAGCTTTTCAGTGAACAGCAGCCAGGCACATTTTAGCTAGTTTTACTTGTAAGTGGGGTTGGAAACGCTTTTCAGGCTCAGTACTGCGCTCAAAAGATGCAGCCCTGAGGTCTCTCCTGATAGGAGGTAGTTAAGTAGAAATTCACTGCTCAGCTGACCCGGCAGAAGCAAATGTATACCAAAAATGTACCCAGAATGAGCTTTTCAGTGAACAGCAGCCAGGCACATTTTAGCTAGTTTTACTTGTAAGTGGGGTTGGAAACGCTTTTCAGGCTCAGTACTGCGCTCAAAAGATGCAGCCCTGAGGTCTCTCCTGATAGGAGGTAGTTAAGTAGAAATTCACTGCTCAGCTAACCCGGCAGAAGCAAATGTATACCAAAAATGTACCCAGAATGAGCTTTTCAGTGAACAGCAGCCAGGCACATTTTAGCTAGTTTTACTTGTAAGTGGGGTTGTAAACGCTTTTCAGGCTCAGTACTGCGCTCAAAAGATGCAGCCCTGAGGTCTCTCCTGATAGGAGGTGTGAGAAGTTGGCCTGGTATATAATGCTCACTAATTCTAGTGATCACTTTGTACCATGCCAAGCAACCCTTATGATGATGGTTGTAATTCAACCTTGTAGACCAGTTATCCTAGTGGTAACGTGGACAAAGCAGTCTTAGGCTAAACTCTGAAAGGCATGTGAAGCCAGCTGTTATACCATACACAACCCCCTTGAATACCAAATGAAAGGGACACCACACAGATATATATTGAAAATATATATTGATTTATTAACTATTAAAATCCCCTGGACTCTTTATGAGCACAGAAGCACAAGCGTAAAATCACAAGACAGTTTAAAATACACAAAAGTTGCACAATATGGATGAGCCCTAGGGGCCACCTAAACCATATACTAAATAAGTGGTATAAGAGATACCTAAAGGAAAGTGAAGAGGCCTAGGGCCTTGGGAATCGCTGGAGCTATTCGAGACTGGAGTTAACTAAGTCGGGAAAGGCCCACGGGACTCGGGTGCAGTGTTCAAAGTGCACGCACTTCTCAATACAAAGTCTATGGTGCGTAAAAAGCACAAAGTTAGAAAGTTAGGAACCTTCCGAGTGACCTACGGAGCTGAAACTTAAAACACAGGCCCTTGGGATGTGTACCAGTGCAGGAGCACCGGCGGAGCTGAGTTACCTCACCCACAGGAAGCGGGTGCACAGGGTCGAAGATGTGTCGGGTTTCGTCACGCTGGTCGATGGTGCTTGGAGCTAAAGATGCTGCAGGCGGCTCGATGAGAAGAGTTCCGGTGGATCCAAGGGTGGATCTGAAGAGTTGAAGACCTGAAAGCAGAGGGGACAGTGTTCAAAGTCACTAGCCAGTGACTACCGTGGAACCAGAGTGGAACCAGGCGATGTCGGGTGCAAACAGGCGTTGTCGGGTAGCTTCTTTCTGCAGCCACGTGGATACCCGGGGTCGAGGACGTCCAGGAGTCGGTCACGAGCTGTCCCACGTAGGCTTCTCGCTGTTGGCGGTGTCGGCGACCTGATCGGAGCAAACAGGCCTTGGCAAATGCAAGCCACGCAGGAGTTGAAAGATGCTGTTCACTCGGACCAGCAAGGTCAGAGCGAGTGCTCCTTTTCACAGGAGCTTGGGTAGGTCTGGAGCAACCAGACCTGCTGTTTAAATCTTCGGGTTCGTCGCCAAGATGGCCGCTGGCCGCGTGGCTAGTGGCCGGGATGGCGCGTCGAGTGGCACAATGCAAAAGGGCCCCACGCAGATCGTGGAGATGCTGGAGGGCTGATCTTCGGTGCAAGGGCTGCTCGGTGGTGGGGGTTCTCAATCCCCAAAGCACAACGTCGAGGATGCCTCAGAAGCTGCGCAGTCAGCTTGTCGGGTGTCTTTCAAGAGGTCCGGTCCCACGTCGCTCGGTGCCTCCACGGGTCCCTTCTTCGCAGGGACTGTGGATCGGGCTCTGAGAGGTCTGGGAGTCTGGTTCTTGTCGGGCTCTGGGCTCGGTCTCCGGCGGGAGGCGGCGGCAAAGCAGACGTCGAGTCGCTGGTTGGTACCTGTGTTCACAGGGTGGTCACTCCTTGGCCACAAGGGAGATTCTTCTTCAGTCTTCTGTGCAGCAGAATGTCGAAGTCCAGTCTTCTTCTTAGTTTTAAGTTGATTTCGGGATGATCTGCCGTGCAATGGCACTGCTCCCCCTCTTATTCCCAAACTGGGGGTGGATCACCTACTAGGTCCCTCCTCTGGGAGGAACCAGGAAGGGGGGCGGTTACACCCCCTTTCCTTTGTCCAGCTCCGCGCCAGGACTGGGGCTGGAAGGCCCCAGAACCGGTTTGGACTGGCCTATGCACGGGGACACCTTGTGTGCCCCGGGCATGTCTGATTCTTTTCAGCCCTGTCCTACCTAATACACAAAATCCTGTCTGGGGTGGTGCTCGCACCTCCCAAGGCAGGAAACCCTTTGTCCAGGCCACCATCTGCCGAGTTTCGGTCAGCAGCAGGAGGCCAGACTTGTGTCTGTGGTGGCAGCGTCCATTTTGTGAAGCTGAGGCTCTGTTTAACTTTAACCGGGGTTAAGGCTACGCACATGTCGTGTCCCTCTAGAAGGGTGGAATGCTATCCCCGTCGCCAGAATTGGCGAGGGGATAGTATTCCAATTCGTATGACACCTTACTCGACATGTTTTGATAAAGCCAAACCAAAGTTAGCATTTAACCGCGAGGATTATAATGCACTTAAGAGTATATGGTATGGCAATATCCCGGAACAGCTTAGGGAGTTGTTCCCGACAGCTGCAGACAGGCTCAGCTCATGCCAGAGCACCATCTCACATATTTCCAAGCACTCTGCCTCCAGGATTGATGAGGCCTTCCATAGGAGTGGCTGATAGGAACATATGTGTCCAGTTTAGGGTTAGGCACAGACATACTGTACCTAAGTAAGAGGTGGTTACACCGACTTACCCCAGCTGAGTGATCAGCCAGTTGTGTCAAAGATGGAGGCCAGGCCAGGGGTGGCACAATACGTGCTGCAGCCCCTGGTAGGCCTTGGATACACCTATGCCCTGGGCACCTAGGGTGCACTATTACAGGGGCTCATAAGGTGAACCAGTTCCAATTCGTAATACACCTAAAGTGCATTGGCATCAATTTAGAGAGAGAACAGCAGGCTGTGGGTCTGATTAGCAGGCCCACAGCCACATTAAGTCAGAAACCAGTGAAGCAAAAAGCAAAAATTTGGGGTGACCATAGGATAGCAGACCCTACTCTCCTACATAACCCCCCCCCAAACGCAGGGACATTAGACTAACCTTGACCAGTTGTGTCTTCATGTTCTAAGTGGAAGTACCTGGAGAGACCATCTGCGTTGCCATGGTCAGTCCCTGGGCGGTGCTCCACTGTAAAGTCCATCCCCTGTAGGGAAATGGACCACCTGAGTAGTTTGGGGTTTTCACCCTTCATCTGATTAAGCCATAGGAGGGGCTTATGGTCGGTCTGAATCTTGAAGTGAGTGCCAAATAAGTATGGTCTCAACTTCTTCAGGGCCCACACCACAGCAAAGGCCTCCCTCTCTATAGCTGACCAACGTTTCTCTCTGGGGGTCAGCCTTCTGCTAATGAAAGCAATGGGCTGGTCCTGGCCATCTACATTAAGCTGTGAAAGCACTGCTCCCACTCCCAACTCAGAAGCATCTGTTTGGACAATGAACTCTCTTGAGTAGTCAGGACTCTTCAGGATAGGTGCAGAGCACATGGCCTTCTTCAGGTCATCAAATGCCTTTTGACAGATTTCTGTCCACTGAACCTTTTTGGGCATCTTCTTGGATGTCAGATCATTAAGAGGAGTCACAATGGACCCATAGTTCTTAACAAACTTCCTGTAGTACCCAGTCAGGCCCAAGAAAGCTCTGACCTGAGTCTGGGTAGTTGGAGGGGACCAGTCCTTGATGGTCTGGATCTTACTCTCCAGTGGTTGAACTTGGCCTCCACCTACAAGGTGGCCCAGGTATACAACCTTGCTCTGCCCTATCTGGCACTTCGTTGCCTTGATAGTGAGGCCTGCCTTCTGCAGAGCCTCAAGCACTTCCTTCAGGTGGATCAGGTGATCCTCCCAGGTGGAGCTAAAGACAGCAATATCGTCCAGATAAGCTGCACAAAAGTCATCCAACCCAGTGAGGACTTGGTTCACCAACCTTTGGAAGGTGGCAGGTGCATTTTTCAAACCAAAGGGCATCACCACAAACTGATAATGCCCACTAGGGGTAGAAAATGCTGTCTTGGCTTTAGACTCCTCAGCTAACCTGATTTGCCAGTAGCCAGCTGTCAAGTCAAATGTGCTCAAATATTTGGCAGAAGCCAACTTGTCAATGAGCTCATCTGCCCTTGGAATAGGGTGTGCATCTGTCCTGGTGACAGCATTGAGTCCTCTGTAATCCACACAGAACCTCATCTCTCTCTTGCCATCTTTGGTGTGAGGTTTGGGGACCAGAACCACTGGGCTAGCCCAGGGGCTCTCTGAAGGCTCAATGACACCTAATTCCAGCATCTTTTGCACCTCAGTCTTTATACAGTCCCTGACGTGGTCAGGTTGCCTGTAAATTTTGCTCTTTACAGGAAGACTGTCACCAGTGTCCACCACATGTGTACACCAGTTAGTCTGACTGGGTGTCAATGAGAACATATGCCTGTATGCCTGTAGAACTTGTCTGCAGTCATGTTGCTGATGTTCAGTGAGGCTGCCACCTAAGGTCACACCATCAACTGAGCCATCCTCAGGGTTCTGAGTGAGCAGGTCTGGGAGAGGGTCACTCTCTTCCTCCTGTCCCTCATCTGTAGCCATGAGCAAGCCCATGTCTGCCCTGCTGACATATGCCTTCAATCTGTTCACATGGAGCACCCTGTGGGGGCTCCTGGGAGTTCCTAGGTCCACCAAGTAGGTAACCTCTCCCTTCTTTTCCAGAATTGTATGGGGTCCAGACCATTTGTCTTGGAGTGCTGCTGGGGCCACTGGCTCCAACACCCATACCTTCTGTCCAGGCTGAAACTCAACAAGGACAGCCTTTTGGTCATGCCAAGCTTTTTGTAATTCTTGGCTAGCCTCAAGGTTTTTGGATGCCTTTTCCATGTACTCTGCCATCCTGGAGCGGAGACCAAGTACATAGTCCACTATGTCCTGTTTAGGCTTTTTGAGAGGTAACTCCCATCCTTCCTTCACAAGACACAGGGGTCCTCTTACAGGGTGCCCAAACAACAATTCAAAGGGGCTGAAGCCAACCCCCTTTTGAGGGACCTCTCTGTAAGCGAACAAAAGGCAGGGCAGAAGGATGTCCCATCTTCGCCTGAGCTTTTCAGGTAATCCTTTAATCATGCCCTTTAGGGTCTTGTTAAATCTCTCAACAAGCCCATTGCATTGTGGGTGATAAGGAGTGGTGAACTTGTAGTTTACACCACATTCCTTCCACATAGCTGTCAAATATCCAGACATGAAGTTAGTACCTCTATCGGATATTACCTCCTTAGGAAACCCCACTCTGGAGAAAACTCCAAGTAAGGCCCTGGCCACAACAGGAGCTGTTGTGGTCCTAAGGGGAATTGCCTCTGGGTACCTGGTGGCATGATCCACTACCACCAGTATGAATCTGTGCCCAGATGCTGTAGGGGGATCCATTGGACCAACAATATCAATCCCCACTCTCTCAAAGGGAACCCCCACCACAGGTAGTGGGATCAGGGGGGCCTTGGTTGTTCCACCTGCTTTACCACTGGCTTGGCAGGTTTCACAGGAGCGACAAAACTCCTTGGTGTCTTCAGACATGTGAGGCCAGTGAAAGTGAGGGACAAGCCTGTCCCAAGTCTTGTTCTGGCCTAGGTGTCCTGCTAAAGGAATATCATGGGCCAAGGTGAGTAGGAAGCCCCTAAATTGCAGAGGTATAACCAACCTCCTGGTAGCACCAGGCTTGGGGTCTCTAGCCTCTGAATAAAGGAGTCCATCGTCCCAATATACTTTATGGGCACCTTGAGCATTCCCAGCAGCCTCAGCAGCAGCCTGCTGTCTGAGGGGTTCAAGAGAAGGACAGGTTAACTGAGCCTGCCCCAAGTCTGCCCTAGAAGGTCCCCCTGTCCCCAGAAACTCAACCTGATCAGGTTCAAGTTCTTCAGGGACAGTTCCTTCAGAGGTCTCAAGATCAGTTTCCTGTGAAGCCTGATCCTCACTTGTAGGCAGTTGGGAAGGCGCAGCCTTAACCCTCCTGTTCTTCTTCTTGGGAGGTACTTGGTCCATTGTTCCAGGATCCAAGACCTGAGGTTCAGAGAGGCACTTTTTGGCCTGTGACCTGGTCACAGCAAGGACATGTGATGATATCCCTAACATCTCTGCATGAGTCCTGTACTCAACTTCTGACCATAGAGAGTTCTCCAGGTCATTGCCCAACAAACATTCTACTGGGAGATCAGCACTAACCACAACTTTCTTTAGGCCAGTTACCCCTCCCCAGGAAAAGTTAACAAGTGCCACACTATGTGTAGTAGTGACATTGCTGGCATTGGTCACCAGGTAATCATCGCCTGGCATGTATTGTCCAGGGTCCACAAAGTTAGGTGTCACCATAGTGACACTGGCACATGTGTCCCTGTAAGCTTGAGCCACTTTGTTGTTAATCAAAGGTGTCTGTCTGTATTTGCCCAGGTTACTGGGACTTATGTCAGGGGTCAAATCTATGTCCCCTTCACAAACCAGAACAGCCTGTGTAAGGGTTCTGACTAGGTCAGAATCTCCTTCAGTTCCCAAAGTGATTCCCACTAAACCCTTGGCTTGAGGACCAACACTGCTAACTGTACTAGTGGGTGCAGGTGCCTTAGGGGCTGCAGTGCTGGGGGCTCCACCCTTTTTACACTCACTTGTCCAGTGAGAGGTGTTCTTACAAGTTTTACACCAGGGTTTCTTCTGACCTTCTTTCTTCTTCTTCTTGGAAGTTTGGGACCCACCCTCTGTCTCAGTTTGGGGCCCTGTTGAAGACTTCTGGTCTTTAGCTTTCTGCTCCCCACCCTTCTGGTCTGTTTTCTTCTGGTCACCACCCTGGTTCTGGTTCTGGTTCTTTTGCTTAACTCTGGTTCTTACCCATTTATCTGCCCTCTTTCCCAATTCTTGGGGAGAGGTCAAATCTGAGTCAACCAAATGTTGATGCAACTGCTGGTTCTGACAATTATTTAAAATTTGTTCTCTCATCAGCAAATTGTACAATCCTTCATAGTCTGTAACCTTACTTCCCAGCAACCATCCCTCCAGAGCCTTAGTGGCACACTCAACAAATTCAGACCAGTCCTGAGTCTGTGTCTTCTGGGTATCTCTGAACATTAACCTGTACTGTTCAGTGGTTAAGCCTAACCCATCAATCAGAGCACTCTTCAGGACCAGGTAGTTTCTAGAATCCCCATCACTAACTGTGAGGAGTCTGTCTCGGCCTCTACCTTCAAAGGAGAGCCACAAGATTGCTGCCCACTGCTCCTGAGGGATCTGCTGTACTCTGCAGGCTCTCTCCATTGCAGTAATCCATTTATGGATGTCATCCCCAGCTTTGTAGGGGGGCACAATCTTACTCAGGTTTCTATTATCAAAAGACCTGTCTTTATCCTTGTGGATATTGCTGCCACCAGTGGGTTCTATTACCCCACTCTCTCTAGGCTGTCTTGCTCTAGCAAGTTTCTCCTTAGCCAGGGCAACCTCTAACTCTTGCCTCTGGATCCTAAGCTCAGCCTCTCTCATCTTGGCCTCATGTTCCCTTCTCTGAGGGCTAGTCATCTCCTTTCTGGAGTGACCATGAGAGCCTCTAGAGACATGGGAGGTATTGGATTCACCTGAGTGATGCCTTCTCCTCCTATGGCCCTGGTTAAGTCCACCTGGGGGTCTGAATGGGTTGTTACCTGATTCATTCCCAAGTTGACTTAAGTTAGCCTGGTTCAGTCTACTGACCAGCACCTGACTATCTCTGTCATCATCTGACTCACTGCTTTCCACCTCCTCCTCCTCTTCTTCTTCTTCCTCTTCATCTACCTGAGGAGCTCCAGTGGTGGAGGCTTCCTCATCTACTAGGATGATAGGGGTAGGGGTGTCTACAGTGTCATCCTCTGAAGGATGGCCTCCTTCAGCATCCCCTGTGGGGTTTGCTTTAGAGGTCTTTAGAGCCTCAGACTGATCCAAGAGCTCTCTTAGGTGGTCTGTAGTAGGGGAAGGCCCTGTCTTCAGACCCCTTAAGACACAAAGCTGTCTTAATTCCTTAAAGGGAAAAATAGCAAACTGGGATGGTGCCCTTGGAGGGTCACTCTCAACAGGAGTAAGTCCACTGGACCCCTCTGTTCCAGACATTGCTCTAGTGTGGGTGGATGTGTTGCAATCTACCTACACTGGTGTTTACCTACTAAACCTATCTAGTAGTTGTAGCTAGGGTGTGCTACTCCCTTTGCTCTACAACAACTAAGTTCAGTAGAACTTAAGTATACTAGTCTTGTTTTATATGTACCTAGCAGGTACCTGTATGATCTTTCAAATGATAATCTCAAAGATTGTAATGGTAAAACAACAGCAAGCTCAGATCCCAATCCGCTGCTCACCAATGTGAGAAGTTGGCCTGGTATATAATGCTCACTAATTCTAGTGATCACTTTGTACCATGCCAAGCAACCCTTATGATGATGGTTGTAATTCAACCTTGTAGACCAGTTATCCTAGTGGTAACGTGGACAAAGCAGTCTTAGGCTAAACTCTGAAAGGCATGTGAAGCCAGCTGTTATACCATACACAACCCCCTTGAATACCAAATGAAAGGGACACCACACAGATATATATTGAAAATATATATTGATTTATTAACTATTAAAATCCCCTGGACTCTTTATGAGCACAGAAGCACAAGCGTAAAATCACAAGACAGTTTAAAATACACAAAAGTTGCACAATATGGATGAGCCCTAGGGGCCACCTAAACCATATACTAAATAAGTGGTATAAGAGATACCTAAAGGAAAGTGAAGAGGCCTAGGGCCTTGGGAATCGCTGGAGCTATTCGAGACTGGAGTTAACTAAGTCGGGAAAGGCCCACGGGACTCGGGTGCAGTGTTCAAAGTGCACGCACTTCTCAATACAAAGTCTATGGTGCGTAAAAAGCACAAAGTTAGAAAGTTAGGAACCTTCCGAGTGACCTACGGAGCTGAAACTTAAAACACAGGCCCTTGGGATGTGTACCAGTGCAGGAGCACCGGCGGAGCTGAGTTACCTCACCCACAGGAAGCGGGTGCACAGGGTCGAAGATGTGTCGGGTTTCGTCACGCTGGTCGATGGTGCTTGGAGCTAAAGATGCTGCAGGCGGCTCGATGAGAAGAGTTCCGGTGGATCCAAGGGTGGATCTGAAGAGTTGAAGACCTGAAAGCAGAGGGGACAGTGTTCAAAGTCACTAGCCAGTGACTACCGTGGAACCAGAGTGGAACCAGGCGATGTCGGGTGCAAACAGGCGTTGTCGGGTAGCTTCTTTCTGCAGCCACGTGGATACCCGGGGTCGAGGACGTCCAGGAGTCGGTCACGAGCTGTCCCACGTAGGCTTCTCGCTGTTGGCGGTGTCGGCGACCTGATCGGAGCAAACAGGCCTTGGCAAATGCAAGCCACGCAGGAGTTGAAAGATGCTGTTCACTCGGACCAGCAAGGTCAGAGCGAGTGCTCCTTTTCACAGGAGCTTGGGTAGGTCTGGAGCAACCAGACCTGCTGTTTAAATCTTCGGGTTCGTCGCCAAGATGGCCGCTGGCCGCGTGGCTAGTGGCCGGGATGGCGCGTCGAGTGGCACAATGCAAAAGGGCCCCACGCAGATCGTGGAGATGCTGGAGGGCTGATCTTCGGTGCAAGGGCTGCTCGGTGGTGGGGGTTCTCAATCCCCAAAGCACAACGTCGAGGATGCCTCAGAAGCTGCGCAGTCAGCTTGTCGGGTGTCTTTCAAGAGGTCCGGTCCCACGTCGCTCGGTGCCTCCACGGGTCCCTTCTTCGCAGGGACTGTGGATCGGGCTCTGAGAGGTCTGGGAGTCTGGTTCTTGTCGGGCTCTGGGCTCGGTCTCCGGCGGGAGGCGGCGGCAAAGCAGACGTCGAGTCGCTGGTTGGTACCTGTGTTCACAGGGTGGTCACTCCTTGGCCACAAGGGAGATTCTTCTTCAGTCTTCTGTGCAGCAGAATGTCGAAGTCCAGTCTTCTTCTTAGTTTTAAGTTGATTTCGGGATGATCTGCCGTGCAATGGCACTGCTCCCCCTCTTATTCCCAAACTGGGGGTGGATCACCTACTAGGTCCCTCCTCTGGGAGGAACCAGGAAGGGGGGCGGTTACACCCCCTTTCCTTTGTCCAGCTCCGCGCCAGGACTGGGGCTGGAAGGCCCCAGAACCGGTTTGGACTGGCCTATGCACGGGGACACCTTGTGTGCCCCGGGCATGTCTGATTCTTTTCAGCCCTGTCCTACCTAATACACAAAATCCTGTCTGGGGTGGTGCTCGCACCTCCCAAGGCAGGAAACCCTTTGTCCAGGCCACCATCTGCCGAGTTTCGGTCAGCAGCAGGAGGCCAGACTTGTGTCTGTGGTGGCAGCGTCCATTTTGTGAAGCTGAGGCTCTGTTTAACTTTAACCGGGGTTAAGGCTACGCACATGTCGTGTCCCTCTAGAAGGGTGGAATGCTATCCCCGTCGCCAGAATTGGCGAGGGGATAGTATTCCAATTCGTATGACACCTTACTCGACATGTTTTGATAAAGCCAAACCAAAGTTAGCATTTAACCGCGAGGATTATAATGCACTTAAGAGTATATGGTATGGCAATATCCCGGAACAGCTTAGGGAGTTGTTCCCGACAGCTGCAGACAGGCTCAGCTCATGCCAGAGCACCATCTCACATATTTCCAAGCACTCTGCCTCCAGGATTGATGAGGCCTTCCATAGGAGTGGCTGATAGGAACATATGTGTCCAGTTTAGGGTTAGGCACAGACATACTGTACCTAAGTAAGAGGTGGTTACACCGACTTACCCCAGCTGAGTGATCAGCCAGTTGTGTCAAAGATGGAGGCCAGGCCAGGGGTGGCACAATACGTGCTGCAGCCCCTGGTAGGCCTTGGATACACCTATGCCCTGGGCACCTAGGGTGCACTATTACAGGGGCTCATAAGGTGAACCAGTTCCAATTCGTAATACACCTAAAGTGCATTGGCATCAATTTAGAGAGAGAACAGCAGGCTGTGGGTCTGATTAGCAGGCCCACAGCCACATTAAGTCAGAAACCAGTGAAGCAAAAAGCAAAAATTTGGGGTGACCATAGGATAGCAGACCCTACTCTCCTACAGGAGGTAGTTATGTAGAAATTCACTGCTCAGCTGACCCGGCAGCAGCAAATGTATACCAAAAATGTACCCAGAATGAGCTTTTCAGTGAACAGCAGCCAGGCACATTTTAGCTAGTTTTACTTGTAACTGGGGTTTTAAACGGTTTTCAGGCTCAGTACTGCGCTCAAAAGATGCAGCCCTGAGGTCTCTCCTGATGGGAGGTAGTTAAGTAGAAATTCACTGTTCAGCTGACCCGGCAGAAGCAAATGTATACCAAAAATGTACCCAGAATGAGCTTTTCAGTGAACAGCAGCCAGGCACATTTTAGCTAGTTTTACTTGTAACTGGAGTTTTAAACGGTTTTCAGGCTCAGTACTGCGCTCAAAAGATGCAGCCCTGAGGTCTCTCCTGATAGGAGGTAGTTATGTAGAAATTCACTGCTCAGCTGACCCGGCAGAAGCAAATGTATACCAAAAATGTACCCAGAATGAGCTTTTCAGTGAACAGCAGCCAGGCACATTTTAGCTAGTTTTACTTGTAAGTGGGGTTGGAAACGCTTTTCAGGCTCAGTACTGCGCTCAAAAGATGCAGCCCTGAGGTCTCTCCTGATAGGAGGTAGTTAAGTAGAAATTCACTGCTCAGCTGACCCGGCAGAAGCAAATGTATACCAAAAATGTACCCAGAATGAGCTTTTCAGTGAACAGCAGCCAGGCACATTTTAGCTAGTTTTACTTGTAACTGGGGTTGTAAACGGTTTTCAGGCTCAGTACTGCGCTCAAAAGATGCAGCCCTGAGGTCTCTCCTATAGGGGGTAGTTAAGTAGAAATTCACTGCTCAGCTGACCCGGCAGAAGCAAATGTATACCAAAAATGTACCCAGAATGAGCTTTTCAGTGAACAGCAGCCAGGCACATTTTAGCTAGTTTTACTTGTAAGTGGGGTTGTAAACGCTTTTCAGGCTCAGTACTGCGCTCAAAAGATGCAGCCCTGAGGTCTCTCCTGATAGGAGGTAGTTAAGTAGAAATTCACTGCTCAGCTGACCCGGCAGAAGCAAATGTATACCAAAAATGTACGCAGAATGAGCTTTTCAGTGAACAGCAGCCAGGCACATTTTAGCTAGTTTTACTTGTAACTGGGGTTGTAAACGGTTTTCAGGCTCAGTACTGCGCTCAAAATATGCAGCCCTGAGGTCTCTCCTGATAGGAGGTAGTTATGTAGAAATTCACTGCTCAGCTGACCCGGCAGAAGCAAATGTATACCAAAAATGTACCCAGAATGAGCTTTTCAGTGCACAGCAGCCAGGCACATTTTAGCTAGTTTTACTTGTAAGTGGGGTTGGAAACGCTTTTCAGGCTCAGTACTGCGCTCAAAAGATGCAGCCCTGAGGTCTCTCCTGATAGGAGGTAGTTATGTAGAAATTCACTGCTCAGCTGACCCGGCAGAAGCAAATGTATACCAAAAATGTACCCAGAATGAGCTTTTCAGTGAGCAGCAGCCAGGCACATTTTAGCTAGTTTTACTTGTATCTGGGGTTGGAAACGCTTTTCAGGCTCAGTACTGCGCTCAAAAGATGCAGCCCTGAGGTCTCTCCTGATAGGAGGTAGTTAAGTAGAAATTCACTGCTCAGCTGACCCCAAATGTATACCAAAAATGTACCCAGAATGAGCTTTTCAGTGAACAGCAGCCAGGCACATTTTAGCTAGTTTTACTTGTAAGTGGGGTTGTACGGTTTTCAGGCTCAGTACTGCACTCAAAAGATGCAGCCCTGAGGTCTCTCCTGATAGGGGGTAGTTAAGTAGAAATTCTCTGTTCAGCTGACCCAGCAGAAGCAAATGTATACCAAAAATGTACCCAGAATGAGCTTTTCAGTGAGCAGCAGCCAGGCACATTTTAGCTAGTTTTACTTGTATCTGGGGTTGGAAACGCTTTTCAGGCTCAGTACTGCGCTCAAAAGATGCAGCCCTGAGGTCTCTCCTGATAGGAGGTAGTTAAGTAGAAATTCACTGCTCAGCTGACCCGGCAGAAGCAAATGTATACCAAAAATGTACCCAGAATGAGCTTTTCAGTGAACAGCAGCCAGGCACATTTTAGCTAGTTTTACTTGTAAGTGGGGTTGGAAACGCTTTTCAGGCTCAGTACTGCGCTCAAAAGATGCAGCCCTGAGGTCTCTCCTGATAGGAGGTAGTTAGTAGAAATTCACTGCTCAGCTGACCCGGCAGAAGCAAATGTATACCAAAAATGTACCCAGAATGAGCTTTTCAGTGAACTGCAGCCAGGCACATTTTAGCTAGTTTTGCTTGTAAGTGGGGTTGGAAACGCTTTTCAGGCTCAGTACTGCGCTCAAAAGATGCAGCCCTGAGGTCTCTCCTGATAGGAGATAGTTAAGTAGAAATTCACTGCTCAGCTGACCCCAAATGTATACCAAAAATGTACCCAGAATGAGCTTTTCAGTGAACAGCAGCCAGGCACATTTTAGCTAGTTTTACTTGTAAGTGGGGTTGGAAACGCTTTTCAGGCTCAGTACTGCGCTCAAAAGATGCAGCCCTGAGGTCTCTCCTGATAGGAGGTAGTTATGTAGAAATTCACTGCTCAGCTGACCCGGCAGAAGCAAATGCATACCAAAAATGTACCCAGAATGAGCTTTTCAGTGAACAGCAGCCAGGCACATTTTAGCTAGTTTTACTTGTAACTGGAGTTTTAAACGCTTTTCAGGCTCAGTACTGCGCTCAAAAGATGCAGCCCTGAGGTCTCTCCTGATAGGAGGTAGTTAAGTAGAAATTCACTGCTCAGCTGACCCGGCAGAAGCAAATGTATACCAAAAATGTACCCAGAATGAGCTTTTCAGTGAACAGCAGCCAGGCACATTTTAGCTAGTTTTACTTGTAAGTGGGGTTGGAAACGCTTTTCAGGCTCAGTACTGCGCTCAAAAGATGCTGCCCTGAGGTCTCTCCTGATAGGAGGTAGTTAAGTAGAAATTCACTGCTCAGCTAACCCGGCAGAAGCAAATGTATACCAAAAATGTACCCAGAATGAGCTTTTCAGTGAACAGCAGACAGGCACATTTTAGCTAGTTTTACTTGTAAGTGGGGTTGTAAACGCTTTTCAGGCTCAGTACTGCGCTCAAAAGATGCAGCCCTGAGGTCTCTCCTGATAGGAGGTAGTTATGTAGAAATTCACTGCTCAGCTGACCCGGCAGCAGCAAATGTATACCAAAAATGTACCCAGAATGAGCTTTTCAGTGAACAGCAGCCAGGCACATTTTAGCTAGTTTTACTTGTAACTGGGGTTTTAAACGGTTTTCAGGCTCAGTACTGCGCTCAAAAGATGCAGCCCTGAGGTCTCTCCTGATGGGAGGTAGTTAAGTAGAAATTCACTGTTCAGCTGACCCGGCAGAAGCAAATGTATCCAAAAATGTACCCAGAATGAGCTTTTCAGTGAACAGCAGCCAGGCACATTTTAGCTAGTTTTACTTGTAACTGGAGTTTTAAACGGTTTTCAGGCTCAGTACTGCGCTCAAAAGATGCAGCCCTGAGGTCTCTCCTGATAGGAGGTAGTTATGTAGAAATTCACTGCTCAGCTGACCCGGCAGAAGCAAATGTATACCAAAAATGTACCCAGAATGAGCTTTTCAGTGAACAGCAGCCAGGCACATTTTAGCTAGTTTTACTTGTAAGTGGGGTTGGAAACGCTTTTCAGGCTCAGTACTGCGCTCAAAAGATGCAGCCCTGAGGTCTCTCCTGATAGGAGGTAGTTAAGTAGAAATTCACTGCTCAGCTGACCCGGCAGAAGCAAATGTATACCAAAAATGTATCCAGAATAAGCTTTTCAGTGAACAGCAGCCAGGCACATTTTAGCTAGTTTTACTTGTAACTGGGGTTGTAAACGGTTTTCAGGCTCAGTACTGCGCTCAAAAGATGCAGCCCTGAGGTCTCTCCTGATAGGAGGTAGTTATGTAGAAATTCACTGCTCAGCTGACCCGGCAGAAGCAAATGTATACCAAAAATGTACCCAGAATGAGCTTTTCAGTGAACAGCAGCCAGGCACATTTTAGCTAGTTTTACTTGTAAGTGGGGTTGGAAACGCTTTTCAGGCTCAGTACTGCGCTCAAAAGATGCAGCCCTGAGGTCTCTCCTGATAGGAGGTAGTTATGTAGAAATTCACTGCTCAGCTGACCCGGCAGAAGCAAATGTATACCAAAAATGTACCCAGAATGAGCTTTTCAGTGAACAGCAGCCAGGCACATTTTAGCTAGTTTTACTTGTAACTGGAGTTTTAAACGCTTTTCAGGCTCAGTACTGCGCTCAAAAGATGCAGCCCTGAGGTCTCTCCTGATAGGAGGTAGTTAAGTAGAAATTCACTGCTCAGCTGACCCGGCAGAAGCAAATGTATACCAAAAATGTACCCAGAATGAGCTTTTCAGTGAACAGCAGCCAGGCACATTTTAGCTAGTTTTACTTGTAAGTGGGGTTGGAAACGCTTTTCAGGCTCAGTACTGCGCTCAAAAGATGCAGCCCTGAGGTCTCTCCTGATAGGAGGTAGTTAAGTAGAAATTCACTGCTCAGCTAACTCGGCAGAAGCAAATGTATACCAAAAATGTACCCAGAATGAGCTTTTCAGTGAACAGCAGCCAGGCACATTTTAGCTAGTTTTACTTGTAAGTGGGGTTGTAAACGCTTTTCAGGCTCAGTACTGCGCTCAAAAGATGCAGCCCTGAGGTCTCTCCTGATAGGAGGTAGTTAAGTAGAAATTCACTGCTCAGCTGACCCGGCAGCAGCAAATGTATACCAAAAATGTACCCAGAATGAGCTTTTCAGTGAACAGCAGCCAGGCACATTTTAGCTAGTTTTACTTGTAAGTGGGGTTGGAAACGCTTTTCAGGCTCAGTACTGCGCTCAAAAGATGCAGCCCTGAGGTCTCTCCTGATAGGAGGTAGTTAAGTAGAAATTCACTGCTCAGCTGACCCGGCAGAAGCAAATGTATACCAAAAATGTACCCAGAATGAGCTTTTCAGTGAACAGCAGCCAGGCACATTTTAGCTAGTTTTACTTGTAAGTGGGGTTGGAAACGCTTTTCAGGCTCAGTACTGCGCTCAAAAGATGCAGCCCTGAGGTCTCTCCTGATAGGAGGTAGTTAAGTAGAAATTCACTGCTCAGCTGACCCGGCAGAAGCAAATGTATACCAAAAATGTACCCAGAATGAGCTTTTCAGTGAACAGCAGCCAGGCACATTTTAGCTAGTTTTACTTGTAACTGGGGTTGTAAACGGTTTTCAGGCTCAGTACTGCGCTCAAAAGATGCATCCCTGAGGTCTCTCCTGATAGGAGGTAGTTAAGTAGAAATTCACTGCTCAGCTGACCCGGCAGAAGAAAATGTATACCAAAAATGTACCCAGGATGAGCTTTTCAGTGAACAGCAGCCAGGCACATTTTAGCTAGTTTTACTTGTAAGTGGGGTTGTAAACGCTTTTCAGGCTCAGTACTGCGCTCAAAAGATGCAGCCCTGAGGTCTCTCCTGATAGGAGGTAGTTGAGTAGAAATTCACTGCTCAGCTGACCCGGCAGAAGCAAATGTATACCAAAAATGTACCAGAATGAGCTTTTCAGTGAACAGCAGCCAGGCACATTTTAGCTAGTTTTACTTGTAAGTGGGGTTGTAAACGCTTTTCAGGCTCAGTACTGCGCTCAAAAGATGGAGCCCTGAGGTCTCTCCTGATAGGAGGTAGTTAAGTAGAAATTCACTGCTCAGCTGACCCGGCAGAAGCAAATGTATACCAAAAATGTACCCAGAATGAGCTTTTCAGTGAACAGCAGCTAGGCACATTTTAGCTAGTTTTACTTGTAACTGGGGTTGTAAACGGTTTTCAGGCTCAGTACTGCGCTCAAAAGATGCAGCCCTGAGGTCTCTCCTGATAGGAGGTAGTTAAGTAGAAATTCACTGCTCAGCTGACCCGGCAGAAGCAAATGTATACCAAAAATGTACCCAGAATAAGCTTTTCAGTGAACAGCAGCCAGGCACATTTTAGCTAGTTTTACTTGTAAGTGGGGTTGGAAACGCTTTTCAGGCTCAGTACTGCGCACAAAAGATGCAGACATGAGGTCTCTCCTGATAGGAGATAGTTAAGTAGAAATTCACTGCTCAGCTGACCCGGCAGAAGAAAATGTATACCAAAAATGTACCCAGAATGAGCTTTTCAGTGAACAGCAGCCAGGCACATTTTAGCTAGTTTTACTTGTAAGTGGGGTTGTAAACGCTTTTCAGGCTCAGTACTGCGCTCAAAAGATGCAGCCCTGAGGTCTCTCCTGATAGGAGGTAGTTGAGTAGAAATTCACTGCTCAGCTGACCCGGCAGAAGCAAATATATACCAAAAATGTACCAGAATGAGCTTTTCAGTGAACAGCAGCCAGGCACATTTTAGCTAGTTTTACTTGTAAGTGGGGTTGTAAACGCTTTTCAGGCTCAGTACTGCGCTCAAAAGATGGAGCCCTGAGGTCTCTCCTGATAGGAGGTAGTTAAGTAGAAATTCACTGCTCAGCTGACCCGGCAGAAGCAAATGTATACCAAAAATGTACCCAGAATGAGCTTTTCAGTGAACAGCAGCCAGGCACATTTTAGCTAGTTTTACTTGTAACTGGGGTTGTAAACGGTTTTCAGGCTCAGTACTGCGCTCAAAAGATGCAGCCCTGAGGTCTCTCCTGATAGGAGGTAGTTAAGTAGAAATTCACTGCTCAGCTGACCCGGCAGAAGCAAATGTATACCAAAAATGTACCCAGAATAAGCTTTTCAGTGAACAGCAGCCAGGCACATTTTAGCTAGTTTTACTTGTAAGTGGGGTTGGAAACGCTTTTCAGGCTCAGTACTGCGCACAAAAGATGCAGACATGAGGTCTCTCCTGATAGGAGATAGTTAAGTAGAAATTCACTGCTCAGCTGACCCGGCAGAAGCAAATGTATACCAAAAATGTACCCAGAATGAGCTTGTCAGTGAACAACAGCCAGGCACATTTTAGCTAGTTTTACTTGTAAGTGGGGTTGTAAACGCTTTTCAGGCTCAGTACTACGCTCAAAAGATGCAGCCCTGAGGTCTCTCCTGATAGGAGATAGTTAAGTAGAAATTCACTGCTCAGCTGACCCGGCAGAAGCAAATGTATACCAAAAATGTACCCAGAATGAGCTTTTCAGTGAACAGCAGCCAGGCACATTTTAGCTAGTTTTACTTGTAAGTGGGGTTGTAAACGCTTTTCAGGCTCAGTACTACGCTCAAAAGATGCAGCCCTGAGGTCTCTCCTGATAGGAGATAGTTAAGTAGAAATTCACTGCTCAGCTGACCCGGCAGAAGCAAATGTATACCAAAAATGTACCCAGAATGAGCTTTTCAGTGAACAGCAGCCAGACACATTTTAGCTAGTTTTACTTGTAAGTGGGGTTGTAAACGCTTTTCAGGCTCAGTACTACGCTCAAAAGATGCAGCCCTGAGGTCTCTCCTGATAGGAGATAGTTAAGTAGAAATTCACTGCTCAGCTGACCCCAAATGTATACCAAAAATGTACCCAGAATGAGCTTTTCAGTGAACAGCAGCCAGGCACATTTTAGCTAGTTTTACTTGTAAGTGGGGTTGTACGGTTTTCAGGCTCAGTACTGCACTCAAAAGATGCAGCCCTGAGGTCTCTCCTGATAGGGGGTAGTTAAGTAGAAATTCTCTGTTCAGCTGACCCAGCAGAAGCAAATGTATACCAAAAATGTACCCAGAATGAGCTTTTCAGTGAGCAGCAGCCAGGCACATTTTAGCTAGTTTTACTTGTATCTGGGGTTGGAAACGCTTTTCAGGCTCAGTACTGCGCTCAAAAGATGCAGCCCTGAGGTCTCTCCTGATAGGAGGTAGTTAAGTAGAAATTCACTGCTCAGCTGACCCGGCAGAAGCAAATGTATACCAAAAATGTACCCAGAATGAGCTTTTCAGTGAACAGCAGCCAGGCACATTTTAGCTAGTTTTACTTGTAAGTGGGGTTGGAAACGCTTTTCAGGCTCAGTACTGCGCTCAAAAGATGCAGCCCTGAGGTCTCTCCTGATAGGAGGTAGTTATTAGAAATTCACTGCTCAGCTGACCCGGCAGAAGCAAATGTATACCAAAAATGTACCCAGAATGAGCTTTTCAGTGAACTGCAGCCAGGCACATTTTAGCTAGTTTTGCTTGTAAGTGGGGTTGGAAACGCTTTTCAGGCTCAGTACTGCGCTCAAAAGATGCAGCCCTGAGGTCTCTCCTGATAGGAGATAGTTAAGTAGAAATTCACTGCTCAGCTGACCCCAAATGTATACCAAAAATGTACCCAGAATGAGCTTTTCAGTGAACAGCAGCCAGGCACATTTTAGCTAGTTTTACTTGTAAGTGGGGTTGGAAACGCTTTTCAGGCTCAGTACTGCGCTCAAAAGATGCAGCCCTGAGGTCTCTCCTGATAGGAGGTAGTTATGTAGAAATTCACTGCTCAGCTGACCCGGCAGAAGCAAATGTATACCAAAAATGTACCCAGAATGAGCTTTTCAGTGAACAGCAGCCAGGCACATTTTAGCTAGTTTTACTTGTAACTGGAGTTTTAAACGCTTTTCAGGCTCAGTACTGCGCTCAAAAGATGCAGCCCTGAGGTCTCTCCTGATAGGAGGTAGTTAAGTAGAAATTCACTGCTCAGCTGACCCGGCAGAAGCAAATGTATACCAAAAATGTACCCAGAATGAGCTTTTCAGTGAACAGCAGCCAGGCACATTTTAGCTAGTTTTACTTGTAAGTGGGGTTGGAAACGCTTTTCAGGCTCAGTACTGCGCTCAAAAGATGCAGCCCTGAGGTCTCTCCTGATAGGAGGTAGTTAAGTAGAAATTCACTGCTCAGCTAACCCGGCAGAAGCAAATGTATACCAAAAATGTACCCAGAATGAGCTTTTCAGTGAACAGCAGCCAGGCACATTTTAGCTAGTTTTACTTGTAAGTGGGGTTGTAAACGCTTTTCAGGCTCAGTACTGCGCTCAAAAGATGCAGCCCTGAGGTCTCTCCTGATAGGAGGTAGTTATGTAGAAATTCACTGCTCAGCTGACCCGGCAGCAGCAAATGTATACCAAAAATGTACCCAGAATGAGCTTTTCAGTGAACAGCAGCCAGGCACATTTTAGCTAGTTTTACTTGTAACTGGGATTTTAAACGGTTTTCAGGCTCAGTACTGCGCTCAAAAGATGCAGCCCTGAGGTCTCTCCTGATGGGAGGTAGTTAAGTAGAAATTCACTGTTCAGCTGACCCGGCAGAAGCAAATGTATACCAAAAATGTACCCAGAATGAGCTTTTCAGTGAACAGCAGCCAGGCACATTTTAGCTAGTTTTACTTGTAACTGGAGTTTTAAACGGTTTTCAGGCTCAGTACTGCACTCAAAAGATGCAGCCCTGAGGTCTCTCCTGATAGGAGGTAGTTATGTAGAAATTCACTGCTCAGCTGACCCGGCAGAAGCAAATGTATACCAAAAATGTACCCAGAATGAGCTTTTCAGTGAACAGCAGCCAGGCACATTTTAGCTAGTTTTACTTGTAAGTGGGGTTGGAAACGCTTTTCAGGCTCAGTACTGCGCTCAAAAGATGCAGCCCTGAGGTCTCTCCTGATAGGAGGTAGTTAAGTAGAAATTCACTGCTCAGCTGACCCGGCAGAAGCAAATGTATACCAAAAATGTACCCAGAATGAGCTTTTCAGTGAACAGCAGCCAGGCACATTTTAGCTAGTTTTACTTGTAACTGGGGTTGTAAACGGTTTTCAGGCTCAGTACTGCGCTCAAAAGATGCAGCCCTGAGGTCTCTCCTATAGGGGGTAGTTAAGTAGAAATTCACTGCTCAGCTGACCCGGCAGAAGCAAATGTATACCAAAAATGTACCCAGAATGAGCTTTTCAGTGAACAGCAGCCAGGCACATTTTAGCTAGTTTTACTTGTAAGTGGGGTTGTAAACGCTTTTCAGGCTCAGTACTGCGCTCAAAAGATGCAGCCCTGAGGTCTCTCCTGATAGGAGGTAGTTAAGTAGAAATTCACTGCTCAGCTGACCCGGCAGAAGCAAATGTATACCAAAAATGTACGCAGAATGAGCTTTTCAGTGAACAGCAGCCAGGCACATTTTAGCTAGTTTTACTTGTAACTGGGGTTGTAAACGGTTTTCAGGCTCAGTACTGCGCTCAAAAGATGCAGCCCTGAGGTCTCTCCTGATAGGAGGTAGTTATGTAGAAATTCACTGCTCAGCTGACCCGGCAGAAGCAAATGTATACCAAAAATGTACCCAGAATGAGCTTTTCAGTGAACAGCAGCCAGGCACATTTTAGCTAGTTTTACTTGTAAGTGGGGTTGGAAACGCTTTTCAGGCTCAGTACTGCGCTCAAAAGATGCAGCCCTGAGGTCTCTCCTGATAGGAGGTAGTTATGTAGAAATTCACTGCTCAGCTGACCCGGCAGAAGCAAATGTATACCAAAAATGTACCCAGAATGAGCTTTTCAGTGAGCAGCAGCCAGGCACATTTTAGCTAGTTTTACTTGTATCTGGGGTTGGAAACGCTTTTCAGGCTCAGTACTGCGCTCAAAAGATGCAGCCCTGAGGTCTCTCCTGATAGGAGGTAGTTAAGTAGAAATTCACTGCTCAGCTGACCCCAAATGTATACCAAAAATGTACCCAGAATGAGCTTTTCAGTGAACAGCAGCCAGGCACATTTTAGCTAGTTTTACTTGTAAGTGGGGTTGTACGGTTTTCAGGCTCAGTACTGCACTCAAAAGATGCAGCCCTGAGGTCTCTCCTGATAGGGGGTAGTTAAGTAGAAATTCTCTGTTCAGCTGACCCAGCAGAAGCAAATGTATACCAAAAATGTACCCAGAATGAGCTTTTCAGTGAGCAGCAGCCAGGCACATTTTAGCTAGTTTTACTTGTATCTGGGGTTGGAAACGCTTTTCAGGCTCAGTACTGCGCTCAAAAGATGCAGCCCTGAGGTCTCTCCTGATAGGAGGTAGTTAAGTAGAAATTCATTGCTCAGCTGACCCGGCAGAAGCAAATGTATACCAAAAATGTACCCAGAATGAGCTTTTCAGTGAACAGCAGCCAGGCACATTTTAGCTAGTTTTACTTGTAACTGGAGTTTTAAACGCTTTTCAGGCTCAGTACTGCGCTCAAAAGATGCAGCCCTGAGGTCTCTCCTGATAGGAGGTAGTTAAGTAGAAATTCACTGCTCAGCTGACCCGGCAGAAGCAAATGTATACCAAAAATGTACCCAGAATGAGCTTTTCAGTGAACAGCAGCCAGGCACATTTTAGCTAGTTTTACTTGTAAGTGGGGTTGGAAACGCTTTTCAGGCTCAGTACTGCGCTCAAAAGATGCAGCCCTGAGGTCTCTCCTGATAGGAGGTAGTTAAGTAGAAATTCACTGCTCAGCTAACCCGGCAGAAGCAAATGTATACCAAAAATGTACCCAGAATGAGCTTTTCAGTGAACAGCAGCCAGGCACATTTTAGCTAGTTTTACTTGTAAGTGGGGTTGTAAACGCTTTTCAGGCTCAGTACTGCGCTCAAAAGATGCAGCCCTGAGGTCTCTCCTGATAGGAGGTAGTTAAGTAGAAATTCACTGCTCAGCTGACCCGGCAGCAGCAAATGTATACCAAAAATGTACCCAGAATGAGCTTTTCAGTGAACAGCAGCCAGGCACATTTTAGCTAGTTTTACTTGTAAGTGGGGTTGGAAACGCTTTTCAGGCTCAGTACTGCGCTCAAAAGATGCAGCCCTGAGGTCTCTCCTGATAGGAGGTAGTTAAGTAGAAATTCACTGCTCAGCTGACCCGGCAGAAGCAAATGTATACCAAAAATGTACCCAGAATGAGCTTTTCAGTGAACAGCAGCCAGGCACATTTTAGCTAGTTTTACTTGTAAGTGGGGTTGGAAACGCTTTTCAGGCTCAGTACTGCGCTCAAAAGATGCAGCCCTGAGGTCTCTCCTGATAGGAGGTAGTTAAGTAGAAATTCACTGCTCAGCTGACCCGGCAGAAGCAAATGTATACCAAAAATGTACCCAGAATGAGCTTTTCAGTGAACAGCAGCCAGGCACATTTTAGCTAGTTTTACTTGTAACTGGGGTTGTAAACGGTTTTCAGGCTCAGTACTGCGCTCAAAAGATGCATCCCTGAGGTCTCTCCTGATAGGAGGTAGTTAAGTAGAAATTCACTGCTCAGCTGACCCGGCAGAAGAAAATGTATACCAAAAATGTACCCAGGATGAGCTTTTCAGTGAACAGCAGCCAGGCACATTTTAGCTAGTTTTACTTGTAAGTGGGGTTGTAAACGCTTTTCAGGCTCAGTACTGCGCTCAAAAGATGCAGCCCTGAGGTCTCTCCTGATAGGAGGTAGTTGAGTAGAAATTCACTGCTCAGCTGACCCGGCAGAAGCAAATGTATACCAAAAATGTACCAGAATGAGCTTTTCAGTGAACAGCAGCCAGGCACATTTTAGCTAGTTTTACTTGTAAGTGTGGTTGTAAACGCTTTTCAGGCTCAGTACTGCGCTCAAAAGATGGAGCCCTGAGGTCTCTCCTGATAGGAGGTAGTTAAGTAGAAATTCACTGCTCAGCTGACCCGGCAGAAGCAAATGTATACCAAAAATGTACCCAGAATGAGCTTTTCAGTGAACAGCAGCCAGGCACATTTTAGCTAGTTTTACTTGTAACTGGGGTTGTAAACGGTTTTCAGGCTCAGTACTGCGCTCAAAAGATGCAGCCCTGAGGTCTCTCCTGATAGGAGGTAGTTAAGTAGAAATTCACTGCTCAGCTGACCCGGCAGAAGCAAATGTATACCAAAAATGTACCCAGAATAAGCTTTTCAGTGAACAGCAGCCAGGCACATTTTAGCTAGTTTTACTTGTAAGTGGGGTTGGAAACGCTTTTCAGGCTCAGTACTGCGCACAAAAGATGCAGACATGAGGTCTCTCCTGATAGGAGATAGTTAAGTAGAAATTCACTGCTCAGCTGACCCGGCAGAAGAAAATGTATACCAAAAATGTACCCAGAATGAGCTTTTCAGTGAACAGCAGCCAGGCACATTTTAGCTAGTTTTACTTGTAAGTGGGGTTGTAAACGCTTTTCAGGCTCAGTACTGCGCTCAAAAGATGCAGCCCTGAGGTCTCTCCTGATAGGAGGTAGTTAAGTAGAAATTCACTGCTCAGCTGACCCGGCAGAAGCAAATGTATACCAAAAATGTACCCAGAATGAGCTTTTCAGTGAACAGCAGCCAGGCACATTTTAGCTAGTTTTACTTGTAAGTGGGGTTGGAAACGCTTTTCAGGCTCAGTACTGCGCTCAAAAGATGCAGCCCTGAGGTCTCTCCTGATAGGAGGTAGTTAAGTAGAAATTCACTGCTCAGCTAACCCGGCAGAAGCAAATGTATACCAAAAATGTACCCAGAATGAGCTTTTCAGTGAACAGCAGCCAGGCACATTTTAGCTAGTTTTACTTGTAAGTGGGGTTGTAAACGCTTTTCAGGCTCAGTACTGCGCTCAAAAGATGCAGCCCTGAGGTCTCTCCTGATAGGAGGTAGTTAAGTAGAAATTCACTGCTCAGCTGACCCGGCAGCAGCAAATGTATACCAAAAATGTACCCAGAATGAGCTTTTCAGTGAACAGCAGCCAGGCACATTTTAGCTAGTTTTACTTGTAAGTGGGGTTGGAAACGCTTTTCAGGCTCAGTACTGCGCTCAAAAGATGCAGCCCTGAGGTCTCTCCTGATAGGAGGTAGTTAAGTAGAAATTCACTGCTCAGCTGACCCGGCAGAAGCAAATGTATACCAAAAATGTACCCAGAATGAGCTTTTCAGTGAACAGCAGCCAGGCACATTTTAGCTAGTTTTACTTGTAACTGGGGTTGTAAACGGTTTTCAGGCTCAGTACTGCGCTCAAAAGATGCATCCCTGAGGTCTCTCCTGATAGGAGGTAGTTAAGTAGAAATTCACTGCTCAGCTGACCCGGCAGAAGAAAATGTATACCAAAAATGTACCCAGGATGAGCTTTTCAGTGAACAGCAGCCAGGCACATTTTAGCTAGTTTTACTTGTAAGTGGGGTTGTAAACGCTTTTCAGGCTCAGTACTGCGCTCAAAAGATGCAGCCCTGAGGTCTCTCCTGATAGGAGGTAGTTGAGTAGAAATTCACTGCTCAGCTGACCCGGCAGAAGCAAATGTATACCAAAAATGTACCAGAATGAGCTTTTCAGTGAACAGCAGCCAGGCACATTTTAGCTAGTTTTACTTGTAAGTGGGGTTGTAAACGCTTTTCAGGCTCAGTACTGCGCTCAAAAGATGGAGCCCTGAGGTCTCTCCTGATAGGAGGTAGTTAAGTAGAAATTCACTGCTCAGCTGACCCGGCAGAAGCAAATGTATACCAAAAATGTACCCAGAATGAGCTTTTCAGTGAACAGCAGCCAGGCACATTTTAGCTAGTTTTACTTGTAACTGGGGTTGTAAACGGTTTTCAGGCTCAGTACTGCGCTCAAAAGATGCAGCCCTGAGGTCTCTCCTGATAGGAGGTAGTTAAGTAGAAATTCACTGCTCAGCTGACCCGGCAGAAGCAAATGTATACCAAAAATGTACCCAGAATAAGCTTTTCAGTGAACAGCAGCCAGGCACATTTTAGCTAGTTTTACTTGTAAGTGGGGTTGGAAACGCTTTTCAGGCTCAGTACTGCGCACAAAAGATGCAGACATGAGGTCTCTCCTGATAGGAGATAGTTAAGTAGAAATTCACTGCTCAGCTGACCCGGCAGAAGAAAATGTATACCAAAAATGTACCCAGAATGAGCTTTTCAGTGAACAGCAGCCAGGCACATTTTAGCTAGTTTTACTTGTAAGTGGGGTTGTAAACGCTTTTCAGGCTCAGTACTGCGCTCAAAAGATGCAGCCCTGAGGTCTCTCCTGATAGGAGGTAGTTGAGTAGAAATTCACTGCTCAGCTGACCCGGCAGAAGCAAATATATACCAAAAATGTACCAGAATGAGCTTTTCAGTGAACAGCAGCCAGGCACATTTTAGCTAGTTTTACTTGTAAGTGGGGTTGTAAACGCTTTTCAGGCTCAGTACTGCGCTCAAAAGATGGAGCCCTGAGGTCTCTCCTGATAGGAGGTAGTTAAGTAGAAATTCACTGCTCAGCTGACCCGGCAGAAGCAAATGTATACCAAAAATGTACCCAGAATGAGCTTTTCAGTGAACAGCAGCCAGGCACATTTTAGCTAGTTTTACTTGTAACTGGGGTTGTAAACGGTTTTCAGGCTCAGTACTGCGCTCAAAAGATGCAGCCCTGAGGTCTCTCCTGATAGGAGGTAGTTAAGTAGAAATTCACTGCTCAGCTGACCCGGCAGAAGCAAATGTATACCAAAAATGTACCCAGAATAAGCTTTTCAGTGAACAGCAGCCAGGCACATTTTAGCTAGTTTTACTTGTAAGTGGGGTTGGAAACGCTTTTCAGGCTCAGTACTGCGCACAAAAGATGCAGACATGAGGTCTCTCCTGATAGGAGATAGTTAAGTAGAAATTCACTGCTCAGCTGACCCGGCAGAAGCAAATGTATACCAAAAATGTACCCAGAATGAGCTTGTCAGTGAACAACAGCCAGGCACATTTTAGCTAGTTTTACTTGTAAGTGGGGTTGTAAACGCTTTTCAGGCTCAGTACTACGCTCAAAAGATGCAGCCCTGAGGTCTCTCCTGATAGGAGATAGTTAAGTAGAAATTCACTGCTCAGCTGACCCGGCAGAAGCAAATGTATACCAAAAATGTACCCAGAATGAGCTTTTCAGTGAACCGCAGCCAGGCACATTTTAGCTAGTTTTACTTGTAAGTGGGGTTGTAAACGCTTTTCAGGCTCAGTACTACGCTCAAAAGATGCAGCCCTGAGGTCTCTCCTGATAGGAGATAGTTAAGTAGAAATTCACTGCTCAGCTGACCCGGCAGAAGCAAATGTATACCAAAAATGTACCCAGAATGAGCTTTTCAGTGAACAGCAGCCAGGCACATTTTAGCTAGTTTTACTTGTAAGTGGGGTTGTAAACGCTTTTCAGGCTCAGTACTACGCTCAAAAGATGCAGCCCTGAGGTCTCTCCTGATAGGAGATAGTTAAGTAGAAATTCACTGCTCAGCTGACCCCAAATGTATACCAAAAATGTACCCAGAATGAGCTTTTCAGTGAACAGCAGCCAGGCACATTTTAGCTAGTTTTACTTGTAAGTGGGGTTGTACGGTTTTCAGGCTCAGTACTGCACTCAAAAGATGCAGCCCTGAGGTCTCTCCTCATAGGGGGTAGTTAAGTAGAAATTCTCTGTTCAGCTGACCCAGCAGAAGCAAATGTATACCAAAAATGTACCCAGAATGAGCTTTTCAGTGAGCAGCAGCCAGGCACATTTTAGCTAGTTTTACTTGTATCTGGGGTTGGAAACGCTTTTCAGGCTCAGTACTGCGCTCAAAAGATGCAGCCCTGAGGTCTCTCCTGATAGGAGGTAGTTAAGTAGAAATTCACTGCTCAGCTGACCCGGCAGAAGCAAATGTATACCAAAAATGTACCCAGAATGAGCTTTTCAGTGAACAGCAGCCAGGCACATTTTAGCTAGTTTTACTTGTAAGTGGGGTTGGAAACGCTTTTCAGGCTCAGTACTGCGCTCAAAAGATGCAGCCCTGAGGTCTCTCCTGATAGGAGGTAGTTATTAGAAATTCACTGCTCAGCTGACCCGGCAGAAGCAAATGTATACCAAAAATGTACCCAGAATGAGCTTTTCAGTGAACTGCAGCCAGGCACATTTTAGCTAGTTTTGCTTGTAAGTGGGGTTGGAAACGCTTTTCAGGCTCAGTACTGCGCTCAAAAGATGCAGCCCTGAGGTCTCTCCTGATAGGAGATAGTTAAGTAGAAATTCACTGCTCAGCTGACCCCAAATGTATACCAAAAATGTACCCAGAATGAGCTTTTCAGTGAACAGCAGCCAGGCACATTTTAGCTAGTTTTACTTGTAAGTGGGGTTGGAAACGCTTTTCAGGCTCAGTACTGCGCTCAAAAGATGCAGCCCTGAGGTCTCTCCTGATAGGAGGTAGTTATGTAGAAATTCACTGCTCAGCTGACCCGGCAGAAGCAAATGTATACCAAAAATGTACCCAGAATGAGCTTTTCAGTGAACAGCAGCCAGGCACATTTTAGCTAGTTTTACTTGTAACTGGAGTTTTAAACGCTTTTCAGGCTCAGTACTGCGCTCAAAAGATGCAGCCCTGAGGTCTCTCCTGATAGGAGGTAGTTAAGTAGAAATTCACTGCTCAGCTGACCCGGCAGAAGCAAATGTATACCAAAAATGTACCCAGAATGAGCTTTTCAGTGAACAGCAGCCAGGCACATTTTAGCTAGTTTTACTTGTAAGTGGGGTTGGAAACGCTTTTCAGGCTCAGTACTGCGCTCAAAAGATGCAGCCCTGAGGTCTCTCCTGATAGGAGGTAGTTAAGTAGAAATTCACTGCTCAGCTAACCCGGCAGAAGCAAATGTATACCAAAAATGTACCCAGAATGAGCTTTTCAGTGAACAGCAGCCAGGCACATTTTAGCTAGTTTTACTTGTAAGTGGGGTTGTAAACGCTTTTCAGGCTCAGTACTGCGCTCAAAAGATGCAGCCCTGAGGTCTCTCCTGATAGGAGGTAGTTATGTAGAAATTCACTGCTCAGCTGACCCGGCAGCAGCAAATGTATACCAAAAATGTACCCAGAATGAGCTTTTCAGTGAACAGCAGCCAGGCACATTTTAGCTAGTTTTACTTGTAACTGGGATTTTAAACGGTTTTCAGGCTCAGTACTGCGCTCAAAAGATGCAGCCCTGAGGTCTCTCCTGATGGGAGGTAGTTAAGTAGAAATTCACTGTTCAGCTGACCCGGCAGAAGCAAATGTATACCAAAAATGTACCCAGAATGAGCTTTTCAGTGAACAGCAGCCAGGCACATTTTAGCTAGTTTTACTTGTAACTGGAGTTTTAAACGGTTTTCAGGCTCAGTACTGCACTCAAAAGATGCAGCCCTGAGGTCTCTCCTGATAGGAGGTAGTTATGTAGAAATTCACTGCTCAGCTGACCCGGCAGAAGCAAATGTATACCAAAAATGTACCCAGAATGAGCTTTTCAGTGAACAGCAGCCAGGCACATTTTAGCTAGTTTTACTTGTAAGTGGGGTTGGAAACGCTTTTCAGGCTCAGTACTGCGCTCAAAAGATGCAGCCCTGAGGTCTCTCCTGATAGGAGGTAGTTAAGTAGAAATTCACTGCTCAGCTGACCCGGCAGAAGCAAATGTATACCAAAAATGTACCCAGAATGAGCTTTTCAGTGAACAGCAGCCAGGCACATTTTAGCTAGTTTTACTTGTAACTGGGGTTGTAAACGGTTTTCAGGCTCAGTACTGCGCTCAAAAGATGCAGCCCTGAGGTCTCTCCTATAGGGGGTAGTTAAGTAGAAATTCACTGCTCAGCTGACCCGGCAGAAGCAAATGTATACCAAAAATGTACCCAGAATGAGCTTTTCAGTGAACAGCAGCCAGGCACATTTTAGCTAGTTTTACTTGTAAGTGGGGTTGTAAACGCTTTTCAGGCTCAGTACTGCGCTCAAAAGATGCAGCCCTGAGGTCTCTCCTGATAGGAGGTAGTTAAGTAGAAATTCACTGCTCAGCTGACCCGGCAGAAGCAAATGTATACCAAAAATGTACGCAGAATGAGCTTTTCAGTGAACAGCAGCCAGGCACATTTTAGCTAGTTTTACTTGTAACTGGGGTTGTAAACGGTTTTCAGGCTCAGTACTGCGCTCAAAAGATGCAGCCCTGAGGTCTCTCCTGATAGGAGGTAGTTATGTAGAAATTCACTGCTCAGCTGACCCGGCAGAAGCAAATGTATACCAAAAATGTACCCAGAATGAGCTTTTCAGTGAACAGCAGCCAGGCACATTTTAGCTAGTTTTACTTGTAAGTGGGGTTGGAAACGCTTTTCAGGCTCAGTACTGCGCTCAAAAGATGCAGCCCTGAGGTCTCTCCTGATAGGAGGTAGTTATGTAGAAATTCACTGCTCAGCTGACCCGGCAGAAGCAAATGTATACCAAAAATGTACCCAGAATGAGCTTTTCAGTGAGCAGCAGCCAGGCACATTTTAGCTAGTTTTACTTGTATCTGGGGTTGGAAACGCTTTTCAGGCTCAGTACTGCGCTCAAAAGATGCAGCCCTGAGGTCTCTCCTGATAGGAGGTAGTTAAGTAGAAATTCACTGCTCAGCTGACCCCAAATGTATACCAAAAATGTACCCAGAATGAGCTTTTCAGTGAACAGCAGCCAGGCACATTTTAGCTAGTTTTACTTGTAAGTGGGGTTGTACGGTTTTCAGGCTCAGTACTGCACTCAAAAGATGCAGCCCTGAGGTCTCTCCTGATAGGGGGTAGTTAAGTAGAAATTCTCTGTTCAGCTGACCCAGCAGAAGCAAATGTATACCAAAAATGTACCCAGAATGAGCTTTTCAGTGAGCAGCAGCCAGGCACATTTTAGCTAGTTTTACTTGTATCTGGGGTTGGAAACGCTTTTCAGGCTCAGTACTGCGCTCAAAAGATGCAGCCCTGAGGTCTCTCCTGATAGGAGGTAGTTAAGTAGAAATTCATTGCTCAGCTGACCCGGCAGAAGCAAATGTATACCAAAAATGTACCCAGAATGAGCTTTTCAGTGAACAGCAGCCAGGCACATTTTAGCTAGTTTTACTTGTAACTGGAGTTTTAAACGCTTTTCAGGCTCAGTACTGCGCTCAAAAGATGCAGCCCTGAGGTCTCTCCTGATAGGAGGTAGTTAAGTAGAAATTCACTGCTCAGCTGACCCGGCAGAAGCAAATGTATACCAAAAATGTACCCAGAATGAGCTTTTCAGTGAACAGCAGCCAGGCACATTTTAGCTAGTTTTACTTGTAAGTGGGGTTGGAAACGCTTTTCAGGCTCAGTACTGCGCTCAAAAGATGCAGCCCTGAGGTCTCTCCTGATAGGAGGTAGTTAAGTAGAAATTCACTGCTCAGCTAACCCGGCAGAAGCAAATGTATACCAAAAATGTACCCAGAATGAGCTTTTCAGTGAACAGCAGCCAGGCACATTTTAGCTAGTTTTACTTGTAAGTGGGGTTGTAAACGCTTTTCAGGCTCAGTACTGCGCTCAAAAGATGCAGCCCTGAGGTCTCTCCTGATAGGAGGTAGTTAAGTAGAAATTCACTGCTCAGCTGACCCGGCAGCAGCAAATGTATACCAAAAATGTACCCAGAATGAGCTTTTCAGTGAACAGCAGCCAGGCACATTTTAGCTAGTTTTACTTGTAAGTGGGGTTGGAAACGCTTTTCAGGCTCAGTACTGCGCTCAAAAGATGCAGCCCTGAGGTCTCTCCTGATAGGAGGTAGTTAAGTAGAAATTCACTGCTCAGCTGACCCGGCAGAAGCAAATGTATACCAAAAATGTACCCAGAATGAGCTTTTCAGTGAACAGCAGCCAGGCACATTTTAGCTAGTTTTACTTGTAAGTGGGGTTGGAAACGCTTTTCAGGCTCAGTACTGCGCTCAAAAGATGCAGCCCTGAGGTCTCTCCTGATAGGAGGTAGTTAAGTAGAAATTCACTGCTCAGCTGACCCGGCAGAAGCAAATGTATACCAAAAATGTACCCAAAATGAGCTTTTCAGTGAACAGCAGCCAGGCACATTTTAGCTAGTTTTACTTGTAACTGGGGTTGTAAACGGTTTTCAGGCTCAGTACTGCGCTCAAAAGATGCATCCCTGAGGTCTCTCCTGATAGGAGGTAGTTAAGTAGAAATTCACTGCTCAGCTGACCCGGCAGAAGAAAATGTATACCAAAAATGTACCCAGGATGAGCTTTTCAGTGAACAGCAGCCAGGCACATTTTAGCTAGTTTTACTTGTAAGTGGGGTTGTAAACGCTTTTCAGGCTCAGTACTGCGCTCAAAAGATGCAGCCCTGAGGTCTCTCCTGATAGGAGGTAGTTGAGTAGAAATTCACTGCTCAGCTGACCCGGCAGAAGCAAATGTATACCAAAAATGTACCAGAATGAGCTTTTCAGTGAACAGCAGCCAGGCACATTTTAGCTAGTTTTACTTGTAAGTGTGGTTGTAAACGCTTTTCAGGCTCAGTACTGCGCTCAAAAGATGGAGCCCTGAGGTCTCTCCTGATAGGAGGTAGTTAAGTAGAAATTCACTGCTCAGCTGACCCGGCAGAAGCAAATGTATACCAAAAATGTACCCAGAATGAGCTTTTCAGTGAACAGCAGCCAGGCACATTTTAGCTAGTTTTACTTGTAACTGGGGTTGTAAACGGTTTTCAGGCTCAGTACTGCGCTCAAAAGATGCAGCCCTGAGGTCTCTCCTGATAGGAGGTAGTTAAGTAGAAATTCACTGCTCAGCTGACCCGGCAGAAGCAAATGTATACCAAAAATGTACCCAGAATAAGCTTTTCAGTGAACAGCAGCCAGGCACATTTTAGCTAGTTTTACTTGTAAGTGGGGTTGGAAACGCTTTTCAGGCTCAGTACTGCGCACAAAAGATGCAGACATGAGGTCTCTCCTGATAGGAGATAGTTAAGTAGAAATTCACTGCTCAGCTGACCCGGCAGAAGAAAATGTATACCAAAAATGTACCCAGAATGAGCTTTTCAGTGAACAGCAGCCAGGCACATTTTAGCTAGTTTTACTTGTAAGTGGGGTTGTAAACGCTTTTCAGGCTCAGTACTGCGCTCAAAAGATGCAGCCCTGAGGTCTCTCCTGATAGGAGGTAGTTAAGTAGAAATTCACTGCTCAGCTGACCCGGCAGAAGCAAATGTATACCAAAAATGTACCCAGAATGAGCTTTTCAGTGAACAGCAGCCAGGCACATTTTAGCTAGTTTTACTTGTAAGTGGGGTTGGAAACGCTTTTCAGGCTCAGTACTGCGCTCAAAAGATGCAGCCCTGAGGTCTCTCCTGATAGGAGGTAGTTAAGTAGAAATTCACTGCTCAGCTAACCCGGCAGAAGCAAATGTATACCAAAAATGTACCCAGAATGAGCTTTTCAGTGAACAGCAGCCAGGCACATTTTAGCTAGTTTTACTTGTAAGTGGGGTTGTAAACGCTTTTCAGGCTCAGTACTGCGCTCAAAAGATGCAGCCCTGAGGTCTCTCCTGATAGGAGGTAGTTAAGTAGAAATTCACTGCTCAGCTGACCCGGCAGCAGCAAATGTATACCAAAAATGTACCCAGAATGAGCTTTTCAGTGAACAGCAGCCAGGCACATTTTAGCTAGTTTTACTTGTAAGTGGGGTTGGAAACGCTTTTCAGGCTCAGTACTGCGCTCAAAAGATGCAGCCCTGAGGTCTCTCCTGATAGGAGGTAGTTAAGTAGAAATTCACTGCTCAGCTGACCCGGCAGAAGCAAATGTATACCAAAAATGTACCCAGAATGAGCTTTTCAGTGAACAGCAGCCAGGCACATTTTAGCTAGTTTTACTTGTAACTGGGGTTGTAAACGGTTTTCAGGCTCAGTACTGTGCTCAAAAGATGCAGCCCTGAGGTCTCTCCTGATAGGAGGTAGTTAAGTAGAAATTCACTGCTCAGCTGACCCGGCAGAAGAAAATGTATACCAAAAATGTACCCAGGATGAGCTTTTCAGTGAACAGCAGCCAGGCACATTTTAGCTAGTTTTACTTGTAAGTGGGGTTGTAAACGCTTTTCAGGCTCAGTACTGCGCTCAAAAGATGCAGCCCTGAGGTCTCTCCTGATAGGAGGTAGTTGAGTAGAAATTCACTGCTCAGCTGACCCGGCAGAAGCAAATGTATACCAAAAATGTACCAGAATGAGCTTTTCAGTGAACAGCAGCCAGGCACATTTTAGCTAGTTTTACTTGTAAGTGGGGTTGTAAACGCTTTTCAGGCTCAGTACTGCGCTCAAAAGATGGAGCCCTGAGGTCTCTCCTGATAGGAGGTAGTTAAGTAGAAATTCACTGCTCAGCTGACCCGGCAGAAGCAAATGTATACCAAAAATGTACCCAGAATGAGCTTTTCAGTGAACAGCAGCCAGGCACATTTTAGCTAGTTTTACTTGTAACTGGGGTTGTAAACGGTTTTCAGGCTCAGTACTGCGCTCAAAAGATGCAGCCCTGAGGTCTCTCCTGATAGGAGGTAGTTAAGTAGAAATTCACTGCTCAGCTGACCCGGCAGAAGCAAATGTATACCAAAAATGTACCCAGAATAAGCTTTTCAGTGAACAGCAGCCAGGCACATTTTAGCTAGTTTTACTTGTAAGTGGGGTTGGAAACGCTTTTCAGGCTCAGTACTGCGCACAAAAGATGCAGACATGAGGTCTCTCCTGATAGGAGATAGTTAAGTAGAAATTCACTGCTCAGCTGACCCGGCAGAAGAAAATGTATACCAAAAATGTACCCAGAATGAGCTTTTCAGTGAACAGCAGCCAGGCACATTTTAGCTAGTTTTACTTGTAAGTGGGGTTGTAAACGCTTTTCAGGCTCAGTACTGCGCTCAAAAGATGCAGCCCTGAGGTCTCTCCTGATAGGAGGTAGTTGAGTAGAAATTCACTGCTCAGCTGACCCGGCAGAAGCAAATATATACCAAAAATGTACCAGAATGAGCTTTTCAGTGAACAGCAGCCAGGCACATTTTAGCTAGTTTTACTTGTAAGTGGGGTTGTAAACGCTTTTCAGGCTCAGTACTGCGCTCAAAAGATGGAGCCCTGAGGTCTCTCCTGATAGGAGGTAGTTAAGTAGAAATTCACTGCTCAGCTGACCCGGCAGAAGCAAATGTATACCAAAAATGTACCCAGAATGAGCTTTTCAGTGAACAGCAGCCAGGCACATTTTAGCTAGTTTTACTTGTAACTGGGGTTGTAAACGGTTTTCAGGCTCAGTACTGCGCTCAAAAGATGCAGCCCTGAGGTCTCTCCTGATAGGAGGTAGTTAAGTAGAAATTCACTGCTCAGCTGACCCGGCAGAAGCAAATGTATACCAAAAATGTACCCAGAATAAGCTTTTCAGTGAACAGCAGCCAGGCACATTTTAGCTAGTTTTACTTGTAAGTGGGGTTGGAAACGCTTTTCAGGCTCAGTACTGCGCACAAAAGATGCAGACATGAGGTCTCTCCTGATAGGAGATAGTTAAGTAGAAATTCACTGCTCAGCTGACCCGGCAGAAGCAAATGTATACCAAAAATGTACCCAGAATGAGCTTGTCAGTGAACAACAGCCAGGCACATTTTAGCTAGTTTTACTTGTAAGTGGGGTTGTAAACGCTTTTCAGGCTCAGTACTACGCTCAAAAGATGCAGCCCTGAGGTCTCTCCTGATAGGAGATAGTTAAGTAGAAATTCACTGCTCAGCTGACCCGGCAGAAGCAAATGTATACCAAAAATGTACCCAGAATGAGCTTTTCAGTGAACAGCAGCCAGGCACATTTTAGCTAGTTTTACTTGTAAGTGGGGTTGTAAACGCTTTTCAGGCTCAGTACTACGCTCAAAAGATGCAGCCCTGAGGTCTCTCCTGATAGGAGATAGTTAAGTAGAAATTCACTGCTCAGCTGACCCGGCAGAAGCAAATGTATACCAAAAATGTACCCAGAATGAGCTTTTCAGTGAACAGCAGCCAGGCACATTTTAGCTAGTTTTACTTGTAAGTGGGGTTGTAAACGCTTTTCAGGCTCAGTACTACGCTCAAAAGATGCAGCCCTGAGGTCTCTCCTGATAGGAGATAGTTAAGTAGAAATTCACTGCTCAGCTGACCCCAAATGTATACCAAAAATGTACCCAGAATGAGCTTTTCAGTGAACAGCAGCCAGGCACATTTTAGCTAGTTTTACTTGTAAGTGGGGTTGTACGGTTTTCAGGCTCAGTACTGCACTCAAAAGATGCAGCCCTGAGGTCTCTCCTGATAGGGGGTAGTTAAGTAGAAATTCTCTGTTCAGCTGACCCAGCAGAAGCAAATGTATACCAAAAATGTACCCAGAATGAGCTTTTCAGTGAGCAGCAGCCAGGCACATTTTAGCTAGTTTTACTTGTATCTGGGGTTGGAAACGCTTTTCAGGCTCAGTACTGCGCTCAAAAGATGCAGCCCTGAGGTCTCTCCTGATAGGAGGTAGTTAAGTAGAAATTCACTGCTCAGCTGACCCGGCAGAAGCAAATGTATACCAAAAATGTACCCAGAATGAGCTTTTCAGTGAACAGCAGCCAGGCACATTTTAGCTAGTTTTACTTGTAAGTGGGGTTGGAAACGCTTTTCAGGCTCAGTACTGCGCTCAAAAGATGCAGCCCTGAGGTCTCTCCTGATAGGAGGTAGTTATTAGAAATTCACTGCTCAGCTGACCCGGCAGAAGCAAATGTATACCAAAAATGTACCCAGAATGAGCTTTTCAGTGAACTGCAGCCAGGCACATTTTAGCTAGTTTTGCTTGTAAGTGGGGTTGGAAACGCTTTTCAGGCTCAGTACTGCGCTCAAAAGATGCAGCCCTGAGGTCTCTCCTGATAGGAGATAGTTAAGTAGAAATTCACTGCTCAGCTGACCCCAAATGTATACCAAAAATGTACCCAGAATGAGCTTTTCAGTGAACAGCAGCCAGGCACATTTTAGCTAGTTTTACTTGTAAGTGGGGTTGGAAACGCTTTTCAGGCTCAGTACTGCGCTCAAAAGATGCAGCCCTGAGGTCTCTCCTGATAGGAGGTAGTTATGTAGAAATTCACTGCTCAGCTGACCCGGCAGAAGCAAATGTATACCAAAAATGTACCCAGAATGAGCTTTTCAGTGAACAGCAGCCAGGCACATTTTAGCTAGTTTTACTTGTAACTGGAGTTTTAAACGCTTTTCAGGCTCAGTACTGCGCTCAAAAGATGCAGCCCTGAGGTCTCTCCTGATAGGAGGTAGTTAAGTAGAAATTCACTGCTCAGCTGACCCGGCAGAAGCAAATGTATACCAAAAATGTACCCAGAATGAGCTTTTCAGTGAACAGCAGCCAGGCACATTTTAGCTAGTTTTACTTGTAAGTGGGGTTGGAAACGCTTTTCAGGCTCAGTACTGCGCTCAAAAGATGCAGCCCTGAGGTCTCTCCTGATAGGAGGTAGTTAAGTAGAAATTCACTGCTCAGCTAACCCGGCAGAAGCAAATGTATACCAAAAATGTACCCAGAATGAGCTTTTCAGTGAACAGCAGCCAGGCACATTTTAGCTAGTTTTACTTGTAAGTGGGGTTGTAAACGCTTTTCAGGCTCAGTACTGCGCTCAAAAGATGCAGCCCTGAGGTCTCTCCTGATAGGAGGTAGTTATGTAGAAATTCACTGCTCAGCTGACCCGGCAGCAGCAAATGTATACCAAAAATGTACCCAGAATGAGCTTTTCAGTGAACAGCAGCCAGGCACATTTTAGCTAGTTTTACTTGTAACTGGGATTTTAAACGGTTTTCAGGCTCAGTACTGCGCTCAAAAGATGCAGCCCTGAGGTCTCTCCTGATGGGAGGTAGTTAAGTAGAAATTCACTGTTCAGCTGACCTGGCAGAAGCAAATGTATACCAAAAATTTACCCAGAATGAGCTTTTCAGTGAACAGCAGCCAGGCACATTTTAGCTAGTTTTACTTGTAACTGGAGTTTTAAACGGTTTTCAGGCTCAGTACTGCACTCAAAAGATGCAGCCCTGAGGTCTCTCCTGATAGGAGGTAGTTATGTAGAAATTCACTGCTCAGCTGACCAGGCAGAAGCAAATGTATACCAAAAATGTACCCAGAATGAGCTTTTCAGTGAACAGCAGCCAGGCACATTTTAGCTAGTTTTACTTGTAAGTGGGGTTGGAAACGCTTTTCAGGCTCAGTACTGCGCTCAAAAGATGCAGCCCTGAGGTCTCTCCTGATAGGAGGTAGTTAAGTAGAAATTCACTGCTCAGCTGACCCGGCAGAAGCAAATGTATACCAAAAATGTACCCAGAATGAGCTTTTCAGTGAACAGCAGCCAGGCACATTTTAGCTAGTTTTACTTGTAACTGGGGTTGTAAACGGTTTTCAGGCTCAGTACTGCGCTCAAAAGATGCAGCCCTGAGGTCTCTCCTATAGGGGGTAGTTAAGTAGAAATTCACTGCTCAGCTGACCCGGCAGAAGCAAATGTATACCAAAAATGTACCCAGAATGAGCTTTTCAGTGAACAGCAGCCAGGCACATTTTAGCTAGTTTTACTTGTAAGTGGGGTTGTAAACGCTTTTCAGGCTCAGTACTGCGCTCAAAAGATGCAGCCCTGAGGTCTCTCCTGATAGGAGGTAGTTAAGTAGAAATTCACTGCTCAGCTGACCCGGCAGAAGCAAATGTATACCAAAAATGTACGCAGAATGAGCTTTTCAGTGAACAGCAGCCAGGCACATTTTAGCTAGTTTTACTTGTAACTGGGGTTGTAAACGGTTTTCAGGCTCAGTACTGCGCTCAAAAGATGCAGCCCTGAGGTCTCTCCTGATAGGAGGTAGTTATGTAGAAATTCACTGCTCAGCTGACCCGGCAGAAGCAAATGTATACCAAAAATGTACCCAGAATGAGCTTTTCAGTGAACAGCAGCCAGGCACATTTTAGCTAGTTTTACTTGTAAGTGGGGTTGGAAACGCTTTTCAGGCTCAGTACTGCGCTCAAAAGATGCAGCCCTGAGGTCTCTCCTGATAGGAGGTAGTTATGTAGAAATTCACTGCTCAGCTGACCCGGCAGAAGCAAATGTATACCAAAAATGTACCCAGAATGAGCTTTTCAGTGAGCAGCAGCCAGGCACATTTTAGCTAGTTTTACTTGTATCTGGGGTTGGAAACGCTTTTCAGGCTCAGTACTGCGCTCAAAAGATGCAGCCCTGAGGTCTCTCCTGATAGGAGGTAGTTAAGTAGAAATTCACTGCTCAGCTGACCCCAAATGTATACCAAAAATGTACCCAGAATGAGCTTTTCAGTGAACAGCAGCCAGGCACATTTTAGCTAGTTTTACTTGTAAGTGGGGTTGTACGGTTTTCAGGCTCAGTACTGCACTCAAAAGATGCAGCCCTGAGGTCTCTCCTGATAGGGGGTAGTTAAGTAGAAATTCTCTGTTCAGCTGACCCAGCAGAAGCAAATGTATACCAAAAATGTACCCAGAATGAGCTTTTCAGTGAGCAGCAGCCAGGCACATTTTAGCTAGTTTTACTTGTATCTGGGGTTGGAAACGCTTTTCAGGCTCAGTACTGCGCTCAAAAGATGCAGCCCTGAGGTCTCTCCTGATAGGAGGTAGTTAAGTAGAAATTCACTGCTCAGCTGACCCGGCAGAAGCAAATGTATACCAAAAATGTACCCAGAATGAGCTTTTCAGTGAACAGCAGCCAGGCACATTTTAGCTAGTTTTACTTGTAACTGGAGTTTTAAACGCTTTTCAGGCTCAGTACTGCACTCAAAAGATGCAGCCCTGAGGTCTCTCCTGATAGGAGGTAGTTAAGTAGAAATTCACTGCTCAGCTGACCCGGCAGAAGCAAATGTATACCAAAAATGTACCCAGAATGAGCTTTTCAGTGAACAGCAGCCAGGCACATTTTAGCTAGTTTTACTTGTAAGTGGGGTTGGAAACGCTTTTCAGGCTCAGTACTGCGCTCAAAAGATGCAGCCCTGAGGTCTCTCCTGATAGGAGGTAGTTAAGTAGAAATTCACTGCTCAGCTAACCCGGCAGAAGCAAATGTATACCAAAAATGTACCCAGAATGAGCTTTTCAGTGAACAGCAGCCAGGCACATTTTAGCTAGTTTTACTTGTAAGTGGGGTTGTAAACGCTTTTCAGGCTCAGTACTGCGCTCAAAAGATGCAGCCCTGAGGTCTCTCCTGATAGGAGGTAGTTAAGTAGAAATTCACTGCTCAGCTGACCCGGCAGCAGCAAATGTATACCAAAAATGTACCCAGAATGAGCTTTTCAGTGAACAGCAGCCAGGCACATTTTAGCTAGTTTTACTTGTAAGTGGGGTTGGAAACGCTTTTCAGGCTCAGTACTGCGCTCAAAAGATGCAGCCCTGAGGTCTCTCCTGATAGGAGGTAGTTAAGTAGAAATTCACTGCTCAGCTGACCCGGCAGAAGCAAATGTATACCAAAAATGTACCCAGAATGAGCTTTTCAGTGAACAGCAGCCAGGCACATTTTAGCTAGTTTTACTTGTAAGTGGGGTTGGAAACGCTTTTCAGGCTCAGTACTGCGCTCAAAAGATGCAGCCCTGAGGTCTCTCCTGATAGGAGGTAGTTAAGTAGAAATTCACTGCTCAGCTGACCCGGCAGAAGCAAATGTATACCAAAAATGTACCCAGAATGAGCTTTTCAGTGAACAGCAGCCAGGCACATTTTAGCTAGTTTTACTTGTAACTGGGGTTGTAAACGGTTTTCAGGCTCAGTACTGCGCTCAAAAGATGCATCCCTGAGGTCTCTCCTGATAGGAGGTAGTTAAGTAGAAATTCACTGCTCAGCTGACCCGGCAGAAGAAAATGTATACCAAAAATGTACCCAGGATGAGCTTTTCAGTGAACAGCAGCCAGGCACATTTTAGCTAGTTTTACTTGTAAGTGGGGTTGTAAACGCTTTTCAGGCTCAGTACTGCGCTCAAAAGATGCAGCCCTGAGGTCTCTCCTGATAGGAGGTAGTTGAGTAGAAATTCACTGCTCAGCTGACCCGGCAGAAGCAAATGTATACCAAAAATGTACCAGAATGAGCTTTTCAGTGAACAGCAGCCAGGCACATTTTAGCTAGTTTTACTTGTAAGTGGGGTTGTAAACACTTTTCAGGCTCAGTACTGCGCTCAAAAGATGGAGCCCTGAGGTCTCTCCTGATAGGAGGTAGTTAAGTAGAAATTCACTGCTCAGCTGACCCGGCAGAAGCAAATGTATACCAAAAATGTACCCAGAATGAGCTTTTCAGTGAACAGCAGCCAGGCACATTTTAGCTAGTTTTACTTGTAACTGGGGTTGTAAACGGTTTTCAGGCTCAGTACTGCGCTCAAAAGATGCAGCCCTGAGGTCTCTCCTGATAGGAGGTAGTTAAGTAGAAATTCACTGCTCAGCTGACCCGGCAGAAGCAAATGTATACCAAAAATGTACCCAGAATAAGCTTTTCAGTGAACAGCAGCCAGGCACATTTTAGCTAGTTTTACTTGTAAGTGGGGTTGGAAACGCTTTTCAGGCTCAGTACTGCGCACAAAAGATGCAGACATGAGGTCTCTCCTGATAGGAGATAGTTAAGTAGAAATTCACTGCTCAGCTGACCCGGCAGAAGAAAATGTATACCAAAAATGTACCCAGAATGAGCTTTTCAGTGAACAGCAGCCAGGCACATTTTAGCTAGTTTTACTTGTAAGTGGGGTTGTAAACGCTTTTCAGGCTCAGTACTGCGCTCAAAAGATGCAGCCCTGAGGTCTCTCCTGATAGGAGGTAGTTGAGTAGAAATTCACTGCTCAGCTGACCCGGCAGAAGCAAATATATACCAAAAATGTACCAGAATGAGCTTTTCAGTGAACAGCAGCCAGGCACATTTTAGCTAGTTTTACTTGTAAGTGGGGTTGTAAACGCTTTTCAGGCTCAGTACTGCGCTCAAAAGATGGAGCCCTGAGGTCTCTCCTGATAGGAGGTAGTTAAGTAGAAATTCACTGCTCAGCTGACCCGGCAGAAGCAAATGTATACCAAAAATGTACCTAGAATGAGCTTTTCAGTGAACAGCAGCCAGGCACATTTTAGCTAGTTTTACTTGTAACTGGGGTTGTAAACGGTTTTCAGGCTCAGTACTGCGCTCAAAAGATGCAGCCCTGAGGTCTCTCCTGATAGGAGGTAGTTAAGTAGAAATTCACTGCTCAGCTGACCCGGCAGAAGCAAATGTATACCAAAAATGTACCCAGAATAAGCTTTTCAGTGAACAGCAGCCAGGCACATTTTAGCTAGTTTTACTTGTAAGTGGGGTTGGAAACGCTTTTCAGGCTCAGTACTGCGCACAAAAGATGCAGACATGAGGTCTCTCCTGATAGGAGATAGTTAAGTAGAAATTCACTGCTCAGCTGACCCGGCAGAAGCAAATGTATACCAAAAATGTACCCAGAATGAGCTTGTCAGTGAACAACAGCCAGGCACATTTTAGCTAGTTTTACTTGTAAGTGGGGTTGTAAACGCTTTTCAGGCTCAGTACTACGCTCAAAAGATGCAGCCCTGAGGTCTCTCCTGATAGGAGATAGTTAAGTAGAAATTTACTGCTCAGCTGACCCGGCAGCAGCAAATGTATACCAAAAATGTACCCAGAATGAGCTTTTCAGTGAACAGCAGCCAGGCACATTTTAGCTAGTTTTACTTGTAAGTGGGGTTGTAAACGCTTTTCAGGCTCAGTACTACGCTCAAAAGATGCAGCCCTGAGGTCTCTCCTGATAGGAGATAGTTAAGTAGAAATTCACTGCTCAGCTGACCCGGCAGAAGCAAATGTATACCAAAAATGTACCCAGAATGAGCTTTTCAGTGAACAGCAGCCAGGCACATTTTAGCTAGTTTTACTTGTAAGTGGGGTTGTAAACGCTTTTCAGGCTCAGTACTACGCTCAAAAGATGCAGCCCTGAGGTCTCTCCTGATAGGAGATAGTTAAGTAGAAATTCACTGCTCAGCTGACCCCAAATGTATACCAAAAATGTACCCAGAATGAGCTTTTCAGTGAACAGCAGCCAGGCACATTTTAGCTAGTTTTACTTGTAAGTGGGGTTGTACGGTTTTCAGGCTCAGTACTGCACTCAAAAGATGCAGCCCTGAGGTCTCTCCTGATAGGGGGTAGTTAAGTAGAAATTCTCTGTTCAGCTGACCCAGCAGAAGCAAATGTATACCAAAAATGTACCCAGAATGAGCTTTTCAGTGAACAGCAGCCAGGCACATTTTAGTTAGTTTTACTTGTATCTGGGGTTGGAAACGCTTTTCAGGCTCAGTACTGCGCTCAAAAGATGCAGCCCTGAGGTCTCTCCTGATAGGAGGTAGTTAAGTAGAAATTCACTGCTCAGCTGACCCGGCAGAAGCAAATGTATACCAAAAATGTACCCAGAATGAGCTTTTCAGTGAACAGCAGCCAGGCACATTTTAGCTAGTTTTACTTGTAAGTGGGGTTGGAAACGCTTTTCAGGCTCAGTACTGCGCTCAAAAGATGCAGCCCTGAGGTCTCTCCTGATAGGAGGTAGTTATTAGAAATTCACTGCTCAGCTGACCCGGCAGAAGCAAATGTATACCAAAAATGTACCCAGAATGAGCTTTTCAGTGAACTGCAGCCAGGCACATTTTAGCTAGTTTTGCTTGTAAGTGGGGTTGGAAACGCTTTTCAGGCTCAGTACTGCGCTCAAAAGATGCAGCCCTGAGGTCTCTCCTGATAGGAGATAGTTAAGTAGAAATTCACTGCTCAGCTGACCCCAAATGTATACCAAAAATGTACCCAGAATGAGCTTTTCAGTGAACAGCAGCCAGGCACATTTTAGCTAGTTTTACTTGTAAGTGGGGTTGGAAACGCTTTTCAGGCTCAGTACTGCGCTCAAAAGATGCAGCCCTGAGGTCTCTCCTGATAGGAGGTAGTTATGTAGAAATTCACTGCTCAGCTGACCCGGCAGAAGCAAATGTATACCAAAAATGTACCCAGAATGAGCTTTTCAGTGAACAGCAGCCAGGCACATTTTAGCTAGTTTTACTTGTAACTGGAGTTTTAAACGCTTTTCAGGCTCAGTACTGCGCTCAAAAGATGCAGCCCTGAGGTCTCTCCTGATAGGAGGTAGTTAAGTAGAAATTCACTGCTCAGCTGACCCGGCAGAAGCAAATGTATACCAAAAATGTACCCAGAATGAGCTTTTCAGTGAACAGCAGCCAGGCACATTTTAGCTAGTTTTACTTGTAAGTGGGGTTGGAAACGCTTTTCAGGCTCAGTACTGCGCTCAAAAGATGCAGCCCTGAGGTCTCTCCTGATAGGAGGTAGTTAAGTAGAAATTCACTGCTCAGCTAACCCGGCAGAAGCAAATGTATACCAAAAATGTACCCAGAATGAGCTTTTCAGTGAACAGCAGCCAGGCACATTTTAGCTAGTTTTACTTGTAAGTGGGGTTGTAAACGCTTTTCAGGCTCAGTACTGCGCTCAAAAGATGCAGCCCTGAGGTCTCTCCTGATAGGAGGTAGTTATGTAGAAATTCACTGCTCAGCTGACCCGGCAGCAGCAAATGTATACCAAAAATGTACCCAGAATGAGCTTTTCAGTGAACAGCAGCCAGGCACATTTTAGCTAGTTTTACTTGTAACTGGGATTTTAAACGGGTTTCAGGCTCAGTACTGCGCTCAAAAGATGCAGCCCTGAGGTCTCTCCTGATGGGAGGTAGTTAAGTAGAAATTCACTGTTCAGCTGACCCGGCAGAAGCAAATGTATACCAAAAATGTACCCAGAATGAGCTTTTCAGTGAACAGCAGCCAGGCACATTTTAGCTAGTTTTACTTGTAACTGGAGTTTTAAACGGTTTTCAGGCTCAGTACTGCGCTCAAAAGATGCAGCCCTGAGGTCTCTCCTGATAGGAGGTAGTTATGTAGAAATTCACTGCTCAGCTGACCCGGCAGAAGCAAATGTATACCAAAAATGTACCCAGAATGAGCTTTTCAGTGAACAGCAGCCAGGCACATTTTAGCTAGTTTTACTTGTAAGTGGGGTTGGAAACGCTTTTCAGGCTCAGTACTGCGCTCAAAAGATGCAGCCCTGAGGTCTCTCCTGATAGGAGGTAGTTAAGTAGAAATTCACTGCTCAGCTGACCCGGCAGAAGCAAATGTATACCAAAAATGTACCCAGAATGAGCTTTTCAGTGAACAGCAGCCAGGCACATTTTAGCTAGTTTTACTTGTAACTGGGGTTGTAAACGGTTTTCAGGCTCAGTACTGCGCTCAAAAGATGCAGCCCTGAGGTCTCTCCTATAGGGGGTAGTTAAGTAGAAATTCACTGCTCAGCTGACCCAGCAGAAGCAAATGTATACCAAAAATGTACCCAGAATGAGCTTTTCAGTGAACAGCAGCCAGGCACATTTTAGCTAGTTTTACTTGTAAGTGGGGTTGTAAACGCTTTTCAGGCTCAGTACTGCGCTCAAAAGATGCAGCCCTGAGGTCTCTCCTGATAGGAGGTAGTTAAGTAGAAATTCACTGCTCAGCTGACCCGGCAGAAGCAAATGTATACCAAAAATGTACGCAGAATGAGCTTTTCAGTGAACAGCAGCCAGGCACATTTTAGCTAGTTTTACTTGTAACTGGGGTTGTAAACGGTTTTCAGGCTCAGTACTGCGCTCAAAAGATGCAGCCCTGAGGTCTCTCCTGATAGGAGGTAGTTATGTAGAAATTCACTGCTCAGCTGACCCGGCAGAAGCAAATGTATACCAAAAATGTACCCAGAATGAGCTTTTCAGTGAACAGCAGCCAGGCACATTTTAGCTAGTTTTACTTGTAAGTGGGGTTGGAAACGCTTTTCAGGCTCAGTACTGCGCTCAAAAGATGCAGCCCTGAGGTCTCTCCTGATAGGAGGTAGTTATGTAGAAATTCACTGCTCAGCTGACCCGGCAGAAGCAAATGTATACCAAAAATGTACCCAGAATGAGCTTTTCAGTGAGCAGCAGCCAGGCACATTTTAGCTAGTTTTACTTGTATCTGGGGTTGGAAACGCTTTTCAGGCTCAGTACTGCGCTCAAAAGATGCAGCCCTGAGGTCTCTCCTGATAGGAGGTAGTTAAGTAGAAATTCACTGCTCAGCTGACCCCAAATGTATACCAAAAATGTACCCAGAATGAGCTTTTCAGTGAACAGCAGCCAGGCACATTTTAGCTAGTTTTACTTGTAAGTGGGGTTGTACGGTTTTCAGGCTCTGTACTGCACTCAAAAGATGCAGCCCTGAGGTCTCTCCTGATAGGGGGTAGTTAAGTAGAAATTCTCTGTTCAGCTGACCCAGCAGAAGCAAATGTATACCAAAAATGTACCCAGAATGAGCTTTTCAGTGAGCAGCAGCCAGGCACATTTTAGCTAGTTTTACTTGTATCTGGGGTTGGAAACGCTTTTCAGGCTCAGTACTGCGCTCAAAAGATGCAGCCCTGAGGTCTCTCCTGATAGGAGGTAGTTAAGTAGAAATTCACTGCTCAGCTGACCCGGCAGAAGCAAATGTATACCAAAAATGTACCCAGAATGAGCTTTTCAGTGAACAGCAGCCAGGCACATTTTAGCTAGTTTTACTTGTAAGTGGGGTTGGAAACGCTTTTCAGGCTCAGTACTGCGCTCAAAAGATGCAGCCCTGAGGTCTCTCCTGATAGGAGGTAGTTAGTAGAAATTCACTGCTCAGCTGACCCGGCAGAAGCAAATGTATACCAAAAATGTACCCAGAATGAGCTTTTCAGTGAACTGCAGCCAGGCACATTTTAGCTAGTTTTGCTTGTAAGTGGGGTTGGAAACGCTTTTCAGGCTCAGTACTGCGCTCAAAAGATGCAGCCCTGAGGTCTCTCCTGATAGGAGATAGTTAAGTAGAAATTCACTGCTCAGCTGACCCCAAATGTATACCAAAAATGTACCCAGAATGAGCTTTTCAGTGAACAGCAGCCAGGCACATTTTAGCTAGTTTTACTTGTAAGTGGGGTTGGAAACGCTTTTCAGGCTCAGTACTGCGCTCAAAAGATGCAGCCCTGAGGTCTCTCCTGATAGGAGGTAGTTATGTAGAAATTCACTGCTCAGCTGACCCGGCAGAAGCAAATGTATACCAAAAATGTACCCAGAATGAGCTTTTCAGTGAACAGCAGCCAGGCACATTTTAGCTAGTTTTACTTGTAACTTGAGTTTTAAACGCTTTTCAGGCTCAGTACTGCGCTCAAAAGATGCAGCCCTGAGGTCTCTCCTGATAGGAGGTAGTTAAGTAGAAATTCACTGCTCAGCTGACCCGGCAGAAGCAAATGTATACCAAAAATGTACCCAGAATGAGCTTTTCAGTGAACAGCAGCCAGGCACATTTTAGCTAGTTTTACTTGTAAGTGGGGTTGGAAACGCTTTTCAGGCTCAGTACTGCGCTCAAAAGATGCAGCCCTGAGGTCTCTCCTGATAGGAGGTAGTTAAGTAGAAATTCACTGCTCAGCTAACCCGGCAGAAGCAAATGTATACCAAAAATGTACCCAGAATGAGCTTTTCAGTGAACAGCAGCCAGGCACATTTTAGCTAGTTTTACTTGTAAGTGGGGTTGTAAACGCTTTTCAGGCTCAGTACTGCGCTCAAAAGATGCAGCCCTGAGGTCTCTCCTGATAGGAGGTAGTTATGTAGAAATTCACTGCTCAGCTGACCCGGCAGCAGCAAATGTATACCAAAAATGTACCCAGAATGAGCTTTTCAGTGAACAGCAGCCAGGCACATTTTAGCTAGTTTTACTTGTAACTGGGGTTTTAAACGGTTTTCAGGCTCAGTACTGCGCTCAAAAGATGCAGCCCTGAGGTCTCTCCTGATGGGAGGTAGTTAAGTAGAAATTCACTGTTCAGCTGACCCGGCAGAAGCAAATGTATACCAAAAATGTACCCAGAATGAGCTTTTCAGTGAACAGCAGCCAGGCACATTTTAGCTAGTTTTACTTGTAACTGGAGTTTTAAACGGTTTTCAGGCTCAGTACTGCGCTCAAAAGATGCAGCCCTGAGGTCTCTCCTGATAGGAGGTAGTTATGTAGAAATTCACTGCTCAGCTGACCCGGCAGAAGCAAATGTATACCAAAAATGTACCCAGAATGAGCTTTTCAGTGAACAGCAGCCAGGCACATTTTAGCTAGTTTTACTTGTAAGTGGGGTTGGAAACGCTTTTCAGGCTCAGTACTGCGCTCAAAAGATGCAGCCCTGAGGTCTCTCCTGATAGGAGGTAGTTAAGTAGAAATTCACTGCTCAGCTGACCCGGCAGAAGCAAATGTATACCAAAAATGTACCCAGAATGAGCTTTTCAGTGAACAGCAGCCAGGCACATTTTAGCTAGTTTTACTTGTAACTGGGGTTGTAAACGGTTTTCAGGCTCAGTACTGCGCTCAAAAGATGCAGCCCTGAGGTCTCTCCTATAGGGGGTAGTTAAGTAGAAATTCACTGCTCAGCTGACCCGGCAGAAGCAAATGTATACCAAAAATGTACCCAGAATGAGCTTTTCAGTGAACAGCAGCCAGGCACATTTTAGCTAGTTTTACTTGTAAGTGGGGTTGTAAACGCTTTTCAGGCTCAGTACTGCGCTCAAAAGATGCAGCCCTGAGGTCTCTCCTGATAGGAGGTAGTTAAGTAGAAATTCACTGCTCAGCTGACCCGGCAGAAGCAAATGTATACCAAAAATGTACGCAGAATGAGCTTTTCAGTGAACAGCAGCCAGGCACATTTTAGCTAGTTTTACTTGTAACTGGGGTTGTAAACGGTTTTCAGGCTCAGTACTGCGCTCAAAAGATGCAGCCCTGAGGTCTCTCCTGATAGGAGGTAGTTATGTAGAAATTCGTTGCTCAGCTGACCCGGCAGAAGCAAATGTATACCAAAAATGTACCCAGAATGAGCTTTTCAGTGAACAGCAGCCAGGCACATTTTAGCTAGTTTTACTTGTAAGTGGGGTTGGAAACGCTTTTCAGGCTCAGTACTGCGCTCAAAAGATGCAGCCCTGAGGTCTCTCCTGATAGGAGGTAGTTATGTAGAAATTCACTGCTCAGCTGACCCGGCAGAAGCAAATGTATACCAAAAATGTACCCAGAATGAGCTTTTCAGTGAACAGCAGCCAGGCACATTTTAGCTAGTTTTACTTGTAACTGGAGTTTTAAACGCTTTTCAGGCTCAGTACTGCGCTCAAAAGATGCAGCCCTGAGGTCTCTCCTGATAGGAGGTAGTTAAGTAGAAATTCACTGCTCAGCTGACCCGGCAGAAGCAAATGTATACCAAAAATGTACCCAGAATGAGCTTTTCAGTGAACAGCAGCCAGGCACATTTTAGCTAGTTTTACTTGTAACTGGGGTTGTAAACGGTTTTCAGGCTCAGTACTGCGCTCAAAAGATGCAGCCCTGAGGTCTCTCCTATAGGGGGTAGTTAAGTAGAAATTCACTGCTCAGCTGACCCGGCAGAAGCAAATGTATACCAAAAATGTACCCAGAATGAGCTTTTCAGTGAACAGCAGCCAGGCACATTTTAGCTAGTTTTACTTGTAAGTGAGGTTGTAAACGCTTTTCAGGCTCAGTACTGCGCTCAAAAGATGCAGCCCTGAGGTCTCTCCTGATAGGAGGTAGTTATGTAGAAATTCACTGCTCAGCTGACCCGGCAGAAGCAAATGTATACCAAAAATGTACCCAGAATGAGCTTTTCAGTGAACAGCAGCCAGGCACATTTTAGCTAGTTTTACTTGTAAGTGGGGTTGGAAACGCTTTTCAGGCTCAGTACTGCGCTCAAAAGATGCAGCCCTGAGGTCTCTCCTGATAGGAGGTAGTTATGTAGAAATTCACTGCTCAGCTGACCCGGCAGAAGCAAATGTATACCAAAAATGTACCCAGAATGAGCTTTTCAGTGAACAGCAGCCATGCACATTTTAGCTAGTTTTACTTGTAACTGGAGTTTTAAACGCTTTTCAGGCTCAGTACTGCGCTCAAAAGATGCAGCCCTGAGGTCTCTCCTGATAGGAGGTAGTTAAGTAGAAATTCACTGCTCAGCTGACCCGGCAGAAGCAAATGTATACCAAAAATGTACCCAGAATGAGCTTTTCAGTGAACAGCAGCCAGGCACATTTTAGCTAGTTTTACTTGTAAGTGGGGTTGGAAACGCTTTTCAGGCTCAGTACTGCGCTCAAAAGATGCAGCCCTGAGGTCTCTCCTGATAGGAGGTAGTTAAGTAGAAATTCACTGCTCAGCTAACCCGGCAGAAGCAAATGTATACCAAAAATGTACCCAGAATGAGCTTTTCAGTGAACAGCAGCCAGGCACATTTTAGCTAGTTTTACTTGTAAGTGGGGTTGTAAACGCTTTTCAGGCTCAGTACTGCGCTCAAAAGATGCAGCCCTGAGGTCTCTCCTGATAGGAGGTAGTTAAGTAGAAATTCACTGCTCAGCTGACCCGGCAGCAGCAAATGTATACCAAAAATGTACCCAGAATGAGCTTTTCAGTGAACAGCAGCCAGGCACATTTTAGCTAGTTTTACTTGTAACTGGGGTTTTAAACGGTTTTCAGGCTCAGTACTGCGCTCAAAAGATGCAGCCCTGAGGTCTCTCCTGATGGGAGGTAGTTAAGTAGAAATTCACTGTTCAGCTGACCCGGCAGAAGCAAATGTATACCAAAAATGTACCCAGAATGAGCTTTTCAGTGAACAGCAGCCAGGCACATTTTAGCTAGTTTTACTTGTAAGTGGGGTTGGAAACGCTTTTCAGGCTCAGTACTGCGCTCAAAAGATGCAGCCCTGAGGTCTCTCCTGATAGGAGGTAGTTAAGTAGAAATTCACTGCTCAGCTGACCCGGCAGAAGCAAATGTATACCAAAAATGTACCCAGAATGAGCTTTTCAGTGAACAGCAGCCAGGCACATTTTAGCTAGTTTTACTTGTAACTGGGGTTGTAAACGGTTTTCAGGCTCAGTACTGCGCTCAAAAGATGCAGCCCTGAGGTCTCTCCTATAGGGGGTAGTTAAGTAGAAATTCACTGCTCAGCTGACCCGGCAGAAGCAAATGTATACCAAAAATGTACCCAGAATGAGCTTTTCAGTGAACAGCAGCCAGGCACATTTTAGCTAGTTTTACTTGTAAGTGGGGTTGTAAACGCTTTTCAGGCTCAGTACTGCGCTCAAAAGATGCAGCCCTGAGGTCTCTCCTGATAGGAGGTAGTTAAGTAGAAATTCACTGCTCAGCTGACCCGGCAGAAGCAAATGTATACCAAAAATGTACGCAGAATGAGCTTTTCAGTGAACAGCAGCCAGGCACATTTTAGCTAGTTTTACTTGTAACTGGGGTTGTAAACGGTTTTCAGGCTCAGTACTGCGCTCAAAAGATGCAGCCCTGAGGTCTCTCCTGATAGGAGGTAGTTATGTAGAAATGCACTGCTCAGCTGACCCGGCAGAAGCAAATGTATACCAAAAATGTACCCAGAATGAGCTTTTCAGTGAACAGCAGCCAGGCACATTTTAGCTAGTTTTACTTGTAAGTGGGGTTGGAAACGCTTTTCAGGCTCATACTGCGCTCAAAAGATGCAGCCCTGAGGTCTCTCCTGATAGGGGGTAGTTAAGTAGAAATTCACTGCTCAGCTAACCCGGCAGAAGCAAATGTATACCAAAAATGTACCCAGAATGAGCTTTTCCGTGAACAGCAGCCAGGCACATTTTAGCTAGTTTTACTTGTAAGTGGGGTTGTAAACGCTTTTCAGGCTCAGTACTGCGCACAAAAGATGCAGACATGAGGTCTCTCCTGATAGGAGATAGTTAAGTAGAAATTCACTGCTCAGCTGACCCGGCAGAAGCAAATGTATACCAAAAATGTACCCAGAATGAGCTTTTCAGTGAACAGCAGCCAGGCACATTTTAGCTAGTTTTACTTGTAAGTGGGGTTGTAAACGCTTTTCAGGCTCAGTACTGCACTGAAAAGATGCAGCCCTGAGGTCTCTCCTGATAGGAGATAGTTAAGTAGAAATTCACTGCTCAGCTGACCCGGCAGAAGCAAATGTATACCAAAAATGTACCAGAATGAGCTTTTCAGTGAACAGCAGCCAGGCACATTTTAGCTAGTTTTACTTGTAAGTGGGGTTGTAAACGCTTTTCAGGCTCAGTACTGCGCTCAAAAGATGCAGCCCTGAGGTCTCTCCTGATAGGAGGTAGTTAAGTAGAAATTCACTGCTCAGCTGACCCGGCAGAAGCAAATGTATACCAAAAATGTACCCAGAATGAGCTTTTCAGTGAACAGCAGCCAGGCACATTTTAGCTAGTTTTACTTGTAAGTGGGGTTGGAAACGCTTTTCAGGCTCAGTACTGCGCTCAAAAGATGTAGCCCTGAGGTCTCTCCTGATAGGAGGTAGTTAAGTAGAAATTCACTGCTCAGCTGACCCGGCAGAAGCAAATGTATACCAAAAATGTACCCAGAATGAGCTTTTCAGTGAACAGCAGCCAGGCACATTTTAGGTAGTTTTACTTGTAACTGGGGTTGTAAACGGTTTTCAGGCTCAGTACTGCGCTCAAAAGATGCAGCCCTGAGGTCTCTCCTATAGGGGGTAGTTAAGTAGAAATTCACTGCTCAGCTGACCCGGCAGAAGCAAATGTATACCAAAAATGTACCCAGAATGAGCTTTTCAGTGAACAGCAGCCAGGCACATTTTAGCTAGTTTTACTTGTAAGTGGGGTTGTAAACGCTTTTCAGGCTCAGTACTGCGCTCAAAAGATGCAGCCCTGAGGTCTCTCCTGATAGGAGGTAGTTAAGTAGAAATTCACTGCTCAGCTGACCCGGCAGAAGCAAATGTATACCAAAAATGTACGCAGAATGAGCTTTTCAGTGAACAGCAGCCAGGCACATTTTAGCTAGTTTTACTTGTAACTGGGGTTGTAAACGGTTTTCAGGCTCAGTACTGCGCTCAAAAGATGCAGCCCTGAGGTCTCTCCTGATAGGAGGTAGTTATGTAGAAATTCACTGCTCAGCTGACCCGGCAGAAGCAAATGTATACCAAAAATGTACCCAGAATGAGCTTTTCAGTGAACAGCAGCCAGGCACATTTTAGCTAGTTTTACTTGTAAGTGGGGTTGGAAACGCTTTTCAGGCTCAGTACTGCGCTCAAAAGATGCAGCCCTGAGGTCTCTCCTGATAGGAGGTAGTTATGTAGAAATTCACTGCTCAGCTGACCCGGCAGAAGCAAATGTATACCAAAAATGTACCCAGAATGAGCTTTTCAGTGAGCAGCAGCCAGGCACATTTTAGCTAGTTTTACTTGTATCTGGGGTTGGAAACGCTTTTCAGGCTCAGTACTGCGCTCAAAAGATGCAGCCCTGAGGTCTCTCCTGATAGGAGGTAGTTAAGTAGAAATTCACTGCTCAGCTGACCCCAAATGTATACCAAAAATGTACCCAGAATGAGCTTTTCAGTGAACAGCAGCCAGGCACATTTTAGCTAGTTTTACTTGTAAGTGGGGTTGTACGGTTTTCAGGCTCAGTACTGCACTCAAAAGATGCAGCCCTGAGGTCTCTCCTGATAGGGGGTAGTTAAGTAGAAATTCTCTGTTCAGCTGACCCAGCAGAAGCAAATGTATACCAAAAATGTACCCAGAATGAGCTTTTCAGTGAGCAGCAGCCAGGCACATTTTAGCTAGTTTTACTTGTATCTGGGGTTGGAAACGCTTTTCAGGCTCAGTACTGCGCTCAAAAGATGCAGCCCTGAGGTCTCTCCTGATAGGAGGTAGTTAAGTAGAAATTCACTGCTCAGCTGACCCGGCAGAAGCAAATGTATACCAAAAATGTACCCAGAATGAGCTTTTCAGTGAACAGCAGCCAGGCACATTTTAGCTAGTTTTACTTGTAAGTGGGGTTGGAAACGCTTTTCAGGCTCAGTACTGCGCTCAAAAGATGCAGCCCTGAGGTCTCTCCTGATAGGAGGTAGTTAGTAGAAATTCACTGCTCAGCTGACCCGGCAGAAGCAAATGTATACCAAAAATGTACCCAGAATGAGCTTTTCAGTGAACTGCAGCCAGGCACATTTTACCTAGTTTTGCTTGTAAGTGGGGTTGGAAACGCTTTTCAGGCTCAGTACTGCGCTCAAAAGATGCAGCCCTGAGGTCTCTCCTGATAGGAGATAGTTAAGTAGAAATTCACTGCTCAGCTGACCCCAAATGTATACCAAAAATGTACCCAGAATGAGCTTTTCAGTGAACAGCAGCCAGGCACATTTTAGCTAGTTTTACTTGTAAGTGGGGTTGGAAACGCTTTTCAGGCTCAGTACTGCGCTCAAAAGATGCAGCCCTGAGGTCTCTCCTGATAGGAGGTAGTTATGTAGAAATTCACTGCTCAGCTGACCCGGCAGAAGCAAATGTATACCAAAAATGTACCCAGAATGAGCTTTTCAGTGAACAGCAGCCAGGCACATTTTAGCTAGTTTTACTTGTAACTGGAGTTTTAAACGCTTTTCAGGCTCAGTACTGCGCTCAAAAGATGCAGCCCTGAGGTCTCTCCTGATAGGAGGTAGTTAAGTAGAAATTCACTGCTCAGCTGACCCGGCAGAAGCAAATGTATACCAAAAATGTACCCAGAATGAGCTTTTCAGTGAACAGCAGCCAGGCACATTTTAGCTAGTTTTACTTGTAAGTGGGGTTGGAAACGCTTTTCAGGCTCAGTACTGCGCTCAAAAGATGCAGCCCTGAGGTCTCTCCTGATAGGAGGTAGTTAAGTAGAAATTCACTGCTCAGCTAACCCGGCAGAAGCAAATGTATACCAAAAATGTACCCAGAATGAGCTTTTCAGTGAACAGCAGCCAGGCACATTTTAGCTAGTTTTACTTGTAAGTGGGGTTGTAAACGCTTTTCAGGCTCAGTACTGCGCTCAAAAGATGCAGCCCTGAGGTCTCTCCTGATAGGAGGTAGTTATGTAGAAATTCACTGCTCAGCTGACCCGGCAGCAGCAAATGTATACCAAAAATGTACCCAGAATGAGCTTTTCAGTGAACAGCAGCCAGGCACATTTTAGCTAGTTTTACTTGTAACTGGGGTTTTAAACGGTTTTCAGGCTCAGTACTGCGCTCAAAAGATGCAGCCCTGAGGTCTCTCCTGATGGGAGGTAGTTAAGTAGAAATTCACTGTTCAGCTGACCCGGCAGAAGCAAATGTATACCAAAAATGTACCCAGAATGAGCTTTTCAGTGAACAGCAGCCAGGCACATTTTAGCTAGTTTTACTTGTAACTGGAGTTTTAAACAGTTTTCAGGCTCAGTACTGCGCTCAAAAGATGCAGCCCTGAGGTCTCTCCTGATAGGAGGTAGTTATGTAGAAATTCACTGCTCAGCTGACCCGGCAGAAGCAAATGTATACCAAAAATGTACCCAGAATGAGCTTTTCAGTGAACTGCAGCCAGGCACATTTTACCTAGTTTTGCTTGTAAGTGGGGTTGGAAACGCTTTTCAGGCTCAGTACTGCGCTCAAAAGATGCAGCCCTGAGGTCTCTCCTGATAGGAGATAGTTAAGTAGAAATTCACTGCTCAGCTGACCCCAAATGTATACCAAAAATGTACCCAGAATGAGCTTTTCAGTGAACAGCAGCCAGGCACATTTTAGCTAGTTTTACTTGTAAGTGGGGTTGGAAACGCTTTTCAGGCTCAGTACTGCGCTCAAAAGATGCAGCCCTGAGGTCTCTCCTGATAGGAGGTAGTTATGTAGAAATTCACTGCTCAGCTGACCCGGCAGAAGCAAATGTATACCAAAAATGTACCCAGAATGAGCTTTTCAGTGAACAGCAGCCAGGCACATTTTAGCTAGTTTTACTTGTAACTGGAGTTTTAAACGCTTTTCAGGCTCAGTACTGCGCTCAAAAGATGCAGCCCTGAGGTCTCTCCTGATAGGAGGTAGTTAAGTAGAAATTCACTGCTCAGCTGACCCGGCAGAAGCAAATGTATACCAAAAATGTACCCAGAATGAGCTTTTCAGTGAACAGCAGCCAGGCACATTTTAGCTAGTTTTACTTGTAAGTGGGGTTGGAAACGCTTTTCAGGCTCAGTACTGCGCTCAAAAGATGCAGCCCTGAGGTCTCTCCTGATAGGAGGTAGTTAAGTAGAAATTCACTGCTCAGCTAACCCGGCAGAAGCAAATGTATACCAAAAATGTACCCAGAATGAGCTTTTCAGTGAACAGCAGCCAGGCACATTTTAGCTAGTTTTACTTGTAAGTGGGGTTGTAAACGCTTTTCAGGCTCAGTACTGCGCTCAAAAGATGCAGCCCTGAGGTCTCTCCTGATAGGAGGTAGTTATGTAGAAATTCACTGCTCAGCTGACCCGGCAGCAGCAAATGTATACCAAAAATGTACCCAGAATGAGCTTTTCAGTGAACAGCAGCCAGGCACATTTTAGCTAGTTTTACTTGTAACTGGGGTTTTAAACGGTTTTCAGGCTCAGTACTGCGCTCAAAAGATGCAGCCCTGAGGTCTCTCCTGATGGGAGGTAGTTAAGTAGAAATTCACTGTTCAGCTGACCCGGCAGAAGCAAATGTATACCAAAAATGTACCCAGAATGAGCTTTTCAGTGAACAGCAGCCAGGCACATTTTAGCTAGTTTTACTTGTAACTGGAGTTTTAAACGGTTTTCAGGCTCAGTACTGCGCTCAAAAGATGCAGCCCTGAGGTCTCTCCTGATAGGAGGTAGTTATGTAGAAATTCACTGCTCAGCTGACCCGGCAGAAGCAAATGTATACCAAAAATGTACCCAGAATGAGCTTTTCAGTGAACAGCAGCCAGGCACATTTTAGCTAGTTTTACTTGTAAGTGGGGTTGGAAACGCTTTTCAGGCTCAGTACTGCGCTCAAAAGATGCAGCCCTGAGGTCTCTCCTGATAGGAGGTAGTTAAGTAGAAATTCACTGCTCAGCTGACCCGGCAGAAGCAAATGTATACCAAAAATGTACCCAGAATGAGCTTTTCAGTGAACAGCAGCCAGGCACATTTTAGCTAGTTTTACTTGTAACTGGGGTTGTAAACGGTTTTCAGGCTCAGTACTGCGCTCAAAAGATGCAGCCCTGAGGTCTCTCCTATAGGGGGTAGTTAAGTAGAAATTCACTGCTCAGCTGACCCGGCAGAAGCAAATGTATACCAAAAATGTACCCAGAATGAGCTTTTCAGTGAACAGCAGCCAGGCACATTTTAGCTAGTTTTACTTGTAAGTGGGGTTGTAAACGCTTTTCAGGCTCAGTACTGCGCTCAAAAGATGCAGCCCTGAGGTCTCTCCTGATAGGAGGTAGTTAAGTAGAAATTCACTGCTCAGCTGACCCGGCAGAAGCAAATGTATACCAAAAATGTACGCAGAATGAGCTTTTCAGTGAACAGCAGCCAGGCACATTTTAGCTAGTTTTACTTGTAACTGGGGTTGTAAACGGTTTTCAGGCTCAGTACTGCGCTCAAAAGATGCAGCCCTGAGGTCTCTCCTGATAGGAGGTAGTTATGTAGAAATTCACTGCTCAGCTGACCCGGCAGAAGCAAATGTATACCAAAAATGTACCCAGAATGAGCTTTTCAGTGAACAGCAGCTAGGCACATTTTAGCTAGTTTTACTTGTAAGTGGGGTTGGAAACGCTTTTCAGGCTCAGTACTGCGCTCAAAAGATGCAGCCCTGAGGTCTCTCCTGATAGGAGGTAGTTATGTAGAAATTCACTGCTCAGCTGACCCGGCAGAAGCAAATGTATACCAAAAATGTACCCAGAATGAGCTTTTCAGTGAACAGCAGCCAGGCACATTTTAGCTAGTTTTACTTGTAACTGGAGTTTTAAACGCTTTTCAGGCTCAGTACTGCGCTCAAAAGATGCAGCCCTGAGGTCTCTCCTGATAGGAGGTAGTTAAGTAGAAATTCACTGCTCAGCTGACCCGGCAGAAGCAAATGTATACCAAAAATGTACCCAGAATGAGCTTTTCAGTGAACAGCAGCCAGTCACATTTTAGCTAGTTTTACTTGTAAGTGGGGTTGGAAACGCTTTTCAGGCTCAGTACTGCGCTCAAAAGATGCAGCCCTGAGGTCTCTCCTGATAGGAGGTAGTTAAGTAGAAATTCACTGCTCAGCTAACCCGGCAGAAGCAAATGTATACCAAAAATGTACCCAGAATGAGCTTTTCAGTGAACAGCAGCCAGGCACATTTTAGCTAGTTTTACTTGTAAGTGGGGTTGTAAACGCTTGTCAGGCTCAGTACTGCGCTCAAAAGATGCAGCCCTGAGGTCTCTCCTGATAGGAGGTAGTTAAGTAGAAATTCACTGCTCAGCTGACCCGGCAGCAGCAAATGTATACCAAAAATGTACCCAGAATGAGCTTTTCAGTGAACAGCAGCCAGGCACATTTTAGCTAGTTTTACTTGTAACTGGGGTTTTAAACGGTTTTCAGGCTCAGTACTGCGCTCAAAAGATGCAGCCCTGTGGTCTCTCCTGATGGGAGGTAGTTAAGTAGAAATTCACTGTTCAGCTGACCCGGCAGAAGCAAATGTATACCAAAAATGTACCCAGAATGAGCTTTTCAGTGAACAGCAGCCAGGCACATTTTAGCTAGTTTTACTTGTAAGTGGGGTTGGAAACGCTTTTCAGGCTCAGTACTGCGCTCAAAAGATGCAGCCCTGAGGTCTCTCCTGATAGGAGGTAGTTAAGTAGAAATTCACTGCTCAGCTGACCCGGCAGAAGCAAATGTATACCAAAAATGTACCCAGAATGAGCTTTTCAGTGAACAGCAGCCAGGCACATTTTAGCTAGTTTTACTTGTAACTGGGGTTGTAAACGGTTTTCAGGCTCAGTACTGCGCTCAAAAGATGCAGCCCTGAGGTCTCTCCTATAGGGGGTAGTTAAGTAGAAATTCACTGCTCAGCTGACCCGGCAGAAGCAAATGTATACCAAAAATGTACCCAGAATGAGCTTTTCAGTGAACAGCAGCCAGGCACATTTTAGCTAGTTTTACTTGTAAGTGGGGTTGTAAACGCTTTTCAGGCTCAGTACTGCGCTCAAAAGATGCAGCCCTGAGGTCTCTCCTGATAGGAGGTAGTTAAGTAGAAATTCACTGCTCAGCTGACCCGGCAGAAGCAAATGTATACCAAAAATGTACGCAGAATGAGCTTTTCAGTGAACAGCAGCCAGGCACATTTTAGCTAGTTTTACTTGTAACTGGGGTTGTAAACGGTTTTCAGGCTCAGTACTGCGCTCAAAAGATGCAGCCCTGAGGTCTCTCCTGATAGGAGGTAGTTATGTAGAAATGCACTGCTCAGCTGACCCGGCAGAAGCAAATGTATACCAAAAATGTACCCAGAATGAGCTTTTCAGTGAACAGCAGCCAGGCACATTTTAGCTAGTTTTACTTGTAAGTGGGGTTGGAAACGCTTTTCAGGCTCATACTGCGCTCAAAAGATGCAGCCCTGAGGTCTCTCCTGATAGGGGGTAGTTAAGTAGAAATTCACTGCTCAGCTAACCCGGCAGAAGCAAATGTATACCAAAAATGTACCCAGAATGAGCTTTTCCGTGAACAGCAGCCAGGCACATTTTAGCTAGTTTTACTTGTAAGTGGGGTTGTAAACGCTTTTCAGGCTCAGTACTGCGCACAAAAGATGCAGACATGAGGTCTCTCCTGATAGGAGATAGTTAAGTAGAAATTCACTGCTCAGCTGACCCGGCAGAAGCAAATGTATACCAAAAATGTACCCAGAATGAGCTTTTCAGTGAACAGCAGCCAGGCACATTTTAGCTAGTTTTACTTGTAAGTGGGGTTGTAAACGCTTTTCAGGCTCAGTACTGCACTGAAAAGATGCAGCCCTGAGGTCTCTCCTGATAGGAGATAGTTAAGTAGAAATTCACTGCTCAGCTGACCCGGCAGAAGCAAATGTATACCAAAAATGTACCAGAATGAGCTTTTCAGTGAACAGCAGCCAGGCACATTTTAGCTAGTTTAACTTGTAAGTGGGGTTGTAAACGCTTTTCAGGCTCAGTACTGCGCTCAAAAGATGCAGCCCTGAGGTCTCTCCTGATAGGAGGTAGTTAAGTAGAAATTCACTGCTCAGCTGACCCGGCAGAAGCAAATGTATACCAAAAATGTACCCAGAATGAGCTTTTCAGTGAACAGCAGCCAGGCACATTTTAGCTAGTTTTACTTGTAAGTGGGGTTGGAAACGCTTTTCAGGCTCAGTACTGCGCTCAAAAGATGTAGCCCTGAGGTCTCTCCTGATAGGAGGTAGTTAAGTAGAAATTCACTGCTCAGCTGACCCGGCAGAAGCAAATGTATACCAAAAATGTACCCAGAATGAGCTTTTCAGTGAACAGCAGCCAGGCACATTTTAGGTAGTTTTACTTGTAACTGGGGTTGTAAACGGTTTTCAGGCTCAGTACTGCGCTCAAAAGATGCAGCCCTGAGGTCTCTCCTATAGGGGGTAGTTAAGTAGAAATTCACTGCTCAGCTGACCCGGCAGAAGCAAATGTATACCAAAAATGTACCCAGAATGAGCTTTTCAGTGAACAGCAGCCAGGCACATTTTAGCTAGTTTTACTTGTAAGTGGGGTTGTAAACGCTTTTCAGGCTCAGTACTGCGCTCAAAAGATGCAGCCCTGAGGTCTCTCCTGATAGGAGGTAGTTAAGTAGAAATTCACTGCTCAGCTGACCCGGCAGAAGCAAATGTATACCAAAAATGTACGCAGAATGAGCTTTTCAGTGAACAGCAGCCAGGCACATTTTAGCTAGTTTTACTTGTAACTGGGGTTGTAAACGGTTTTCAGGCTCAGTACTGCGCTCAAAAGATGCAGCCCTGAGGTCTCTCCTGATAGGAGGTAGTTATGTAGAAATTCACTGCTCAGCTGACCCGGCAGAAGCAAATGTATACCAAAAATGTACCCAGAATGAGCTTTTCAGTGAACAGCAGCCAGGCACATTTTAGCTAGTTTTACTTGTAAGTGGGGTTGGAAACGCTTTTCAGGCTCAGTACTGCGCTCAAAAGATGCAGCCCTGAGGTCTCTCCTGATAGGAGGTAGTTATGTAGAAATTCACTGCTCAGCTGACCCGGCAGAAGCAAATGTATACCAAAAATGTACCCAGAATGAGCTTTTCAGTGAGCAGCAGCCAGGCACATTTTAGCTAGTTTTACTTGTATCTGGGGTTGGAAACGCTTTTCAGGCTCAGTACTGCGCTCAAAAGATGCAGCCCTGAGGTCTCTCCTGATAGGAGGTAGTTAAGTAGAAATTCACTGCTCAGCTGACCCCAAATGTATACCAAAAATGTACCCAGAATGAGCTTTTCAGTGAACAGCAGCCAGGCACATTTTAGCTAGTTTTACTTGTAAGTGGGGTTGTACGGTTTTCAGGCTCAGTACTGCACTCAAAAGATGCAGCCCTGAGGTCTCTCCTGATAGGGGGTAGTTAAGTAGAAATTCTCTGTTCAGCTGACCCAGCAGAAGCAAATGTATACCAAAAATGTACCCAGAATGAGCTTTTCAGTGAGCAGCAGCCAGGCACATTTTAGCTAGTTTTACTTGTATCTGGGGTTGGAAACGCTTTTCAGGCTCAGTACTGCGCTCAAAAGATGCAGCCCTGAGGTCTCTCCTGATAGGAGGTAGTTAAGTAGAAATTCACTGCTCAGCTGACCCGGCAGAAGCAAATGTATACCAAAAATGTACCCAGAATGAACTTTTCAGTGAACAGCAGCCAGGCACATTTTAGCTAGTTTTACTTGTAAGTGGGGTTGGAAACGCTTTTCAGGCTCAGTACTGCGCTCAAAAGATGCAGCCCTGAGGTCTCTCCTGATAGGAGGTAGTTAGTAGAAATTCACTGCTCAGCTGACCCGGCAGAAGCAAATGTATACCAAAAATGTACCCAGAATGAGCTTTTCAGTGAACTGCAGCCAGGCACATTTTACCTAGTTTTGCTTGTAAGTGGGGTTGGAAACGCTTTTCAGGCTCAGTACTGCGCTCAAAAGATGCAGCCCTGAGGTCTCTCCTGATAGGAGATAGTTAAGTAGAAATTCACTGCTCAGCTGACCCCAAATGTATACCAAAAATGTACCCAGAATGAGCTTTTCAGTGAACAGCAGCCAGGCACATTTTAGCTAGTTTTACTTGTAAGTGGGGTTGGAAACGCTTTTCAGGCTCAGTACTGCGCTCAAAAGATGCAGCCCTGAGGTCTCTCCTGATAGGAGGTAGTTATGTAGAAATTCACTGCTCAGCTGACCCGGCAGAAGCAAATGTATACCAAAAATGTACCCAGAATGAGCTTTTCAGTGAACAGCAGCCAGGCACATTTTAGCTAGTTTTACTTGTAACTGGAGTTTTAAACGCTTTTCAGGCTCAGTACTGCGCTCAAAAGATGCAGCCCTGAGGTCTCTCCTGATAGGAGGTAGTTAAGTAGAAATTCACTGCTCAGCTGACCCGGCAGAAGCAAATGTATACCAAAAATGTACCCAGAATGAGCTTTTCAGTGAACAGCAGCCAGGCACATTTTAGCTAGTTTTACTTGTAAGTGGGGTTGGAAACGCTTTTCAGGCTCAGTACTGCGCTCAAAAGATGCAGCCCTGAGGTCTCTCCTGATAGGAGGTAGTTAAGTAGAAATTCACTGCTCAGCTAACCCGGCAGAAGCAAATGTATACCAAAAATGTACCCAGAATGAGCTTTTCAGTGAACAGCAGCCAGGCACATTTTAGCTAGTTTTACTTGTAAGTGGGGTTGTAAACGCTTTTCAGGCTCAGTACTGCGCTCAAAAGATGCAGCCCTGAGGTCTCTCCTGATAGGAGGTAGTTATGTAGAAATTCACTGCTCAGCTGACCCGGCAGCAGCAAATGTATACCAAAAATGTACCCAGAATGAGCTTTTCAGTGAACAGCAGCCAGGCACATTTTAGCTAGTTTTACTTGTAACTGGGGTTTTAAACGGTTTTCAGGCTCAGTACTGCGCTCAAAAGATGCAGCCCTGAGGTCTCTCCTGATGGGAGGTAGTTAAGTAGAAATTCACTGTTCAGCTGACCCGGCAGAAGCAAATGTATACCAAAAATGTACCCAGAATGAGCTTTTCAGTGAACAGCAGCCAGGCACATTTTAGCTAGTTTTACTTGTAACTGGAGTTTTAAACGGTTTTCAGGCTCAGTACTGCGCTCAAAAGATGCAGCCCTGAGGTCTCTCCTGATAGGAGGTAGTTATGTAGAAATTCACTGCTCAGCTGACCCGGCAGAAGCAAATGTATACCAAAAATGTACCCAGAATGAGCTTTTCAGTGAACAGCAGCCAGGCACATTTTAGCTAGTTTTACTTGTAAGTGGGGTTGGAAACGCTTTTCAGGCTCAGTACTGCGCTCAAAAGATGCAGCCCTGAGGTCTCTCCTGATAGGAGGTAGTTAAGTAGAAATTCACTGCTCAGCTGACCCGGCAGAAGCAAATGTATACCAAAAATGTACCCAGAATGAGCTTTTCAGTGAACAGCAGCCAGGCACATTTTAGCTAGTTTTACTTGTAAGTGGGGTTGTAAACGCTTTTCAGGCTCAGTACTGCGCTCAAAAGATGCAGCCCTGAGGTCTCTCCTGATAGGAGGTAGTTAAGTAGAAATTCACTGCTCAGCTGACCCGGCAGAAGCAAATGTATACCAAAAATGTACGCAGAATGAGCTTTTCAGTGAACAGCAGCCAGGCACATTTTAGCTAGTTTTACTTGTAACTGGGGTTGTAAACGGTTTTCAGGCTCAGTACTGCGCTCAAAAGATGCAGCCCTGAGGTCTCTCCTGATAGGAGGTAGTTATGTAGAAATTCACTGCTCAGCTGACCCGGCAGAAGCAAATGTATACCAAAAATGTACCCAGAATGAGCTTTTCAGTGAACAGCAGCCAGGCACATTTTAGCTAGTTTTACTTGTAAGTGGGGTTGGAAACGCTTTTCAGGCTCAGTACTGCGCTCAAAAGATGCAGCCCTGAGGTCTCTCCTGATAGGAGGTAGTTAAGTAGAAATTCACTGCTCAGCTGACCCGGCAGAAGCAAATGTATACCAAAAATGTACCCAGAATGAGCTTTTCAGTGAACAGCAGCCAGGCACATTTTAGCTAGTTTTACTTGTAACTGGAGTTTTAAACGCTTTTCAGGCTCAGTACTGCGCTCAAAAGATGCAGCCCTGAGGTCTCTCCTGATAGGAGGTAGTTAAGTAGAAATTCACTGCTCAGCTGACCCGGCAGAAGCAAATGTATACCAAAAATGTACCCAGAATGAGCTTTTCAGTGAACAGCAGCCAGGCACATTTTAGCTAGTTTTACTTGTAAGTGGGGTTGGAAACGCTTTTCAGGCTCAGTACTGCGCTCAAAAGATGCAGCCCTGAGGTCTCTCCTGATAGGAGGTAGTTAAGTAGAAATTCACTGCTCAGCTAACCCGGCAGAAGCAAATGTATACCAAAAATGTACCCAGAATGAGCTTTTCAGTGAACAGCAGCCAGGCACATTTTAGCTAGTTTTACTTGTAAGTGGGGTTGTAAACGCTTTTCAGGCTCAGTACTGCGCTCAAAAGATGCAGCCCTGAGGTCTCTCCTGATAGGAGGTAGTTAAGTAGAAATTCACTGCTCAGCTGACCCGGCAGCAGCAAATGTATACCAAAAATGTACCCAGAATGAGCTTTTCAGTGAACAGCAGCCAGGCACATTTTAGCTAGTTTTACTTGTAACTGGGGTTTTAAACGGTTTTCAGGCTCAGTACTGCGCTCAAAAGATGCAGCCCTGAGGTCTCTCCTGATGGGAGGTAGTTAAGTAGAAATTCACTGTTCAGCTGACCCGGCAGAAGCAAATGTATACCAAAAATGTACCCAGAATGAGCTTTTCAGTGAACAGCAGCCAGGCACATTTTAGCTAGTTTTACTTGTAAGTGGGGTTGGAAACGCTTTTCAGGCTCAGTACTGGGCTCAAAAGATGCAGCCCTGAGGTCTCTCCTGATAGGAGGTAGTTAAGTAGAAATTCACTGCTCAGCTGACCCGGCAGAAGCAAATGTATACCAAAAATGTACGCAGAATGAGCTTTTCAGTGAACAGCAGCCAGGCACATTTTAGCTAGTTTTACTTGTAACTGGGGTTGTAAACGGTTTTCAGGCTCAGTACTGCGCTCAAAAGATGCAGCCCTGAGGTCTCTCCTGATAGGAGGTAGTTATGTAGAAATTCACTGCTCAGCTGACCCGGCAGAAGCAAATGTATACCAAAAATGTACCCAGAATGAGCTTTTCAGTGAACAGCAGCCAGGCACATTTTAGCTAGTTTTACTTGTAAGTGGGGTTGGAAACGCTTTTCAGGCTCAGTACTGCGCTCAAAAGATGCAGCCCTGAGGTCTCTCCTGATAGGAGGTAGTTATGTAGAAATTCACTGCTCAGCTGACCCGGCAGAAGCAAATGTATACCAAAAATGTACCCAGAATGAGCTTTTCAGTGAGCAGCAGCCAGGCACATTTTAGCTAGTTTTACTTGTATCTGGGGTTGGAAACGCTTTTCAGGCTCAGTACTGCGCTCAAAAGATGCAGCCCTGAGGTCTCTCCTGATAGGAGGTAGTTAAGTAGAAATTCACTGCTCAGCTGACCCCAAATGTATACCAAAAATGTACCCAGAATGAGCTTTTCAGTGAACAGCAGCCAGGCACATTTTAGCTAGTTTTACTTGTAAGTGGGGTTGTACGGTTTTCAGGCTCAGTACTGCACTCAAAAGATGCAGCCCTGAGGTCTCTCCTGATAGGGGGTAGTTAAGTAGAAATTCTCTGTTCAGCTGACCCAGCAGAAGCAAATGTATACCAAAAATGTACCCAGAATGAGCTTTTCAGTGAGCAGCAGCCAGGCACATTTTAGCTAGTTTTACTTGTATCTGGGGTTGGAAACGCTTTTCAGGCTCAGTACTGCGCTCAAAAGATGCAGCCCTGAGGTCTCTCCTGATAGGAGGTAGTTAAGTAGAAATTCACTGCTCAGCTGACCCGGCAGAAGCAAATGTATACCAAAAATGTACCCAGAATGAGCTTTTCAGTGAACAGCAGCCAGGCACATTTTAGCTAGTTTTACTTGTAAGTGGGGTTGGAAACGCTTTTCAGGCTCAGTACTGCGCTCAAAAGATGCAGCCCTGAGGTCTCTCCTGATAGGAGGTAGTTAGTAGAAATTCACTGCTCAGCTGACCCGGCAGAAGCAAATGTATACCAAAAATGTACCCAGAATGAGCTTTTCAGTGAACTGCAGCCAGGCACATTTTACCTAGTTTTGCTTGTAAGTGGGGTTGGAAACGCTTTTCAGGCTCAGTACTGCGCTCAAAAGATGCAGCCCTGAGGTCTCTCCTGATAGGAGATAGTTAAGTAGAAATTCACTGCTCAGCTGACCCCAAATGTATACCAAAAATGTACCCAGAATGAGCTTTTCAGTGAACAGCAGCCAGGCACATTTTAGCTAGTTTTACTTGTAAGTGGGGTTGGAAACGCTTTTCAGGCTCAGTACTGCGCTCAAAAGATGCAGCCCTGAGGTCTCTCCTGATAGGAGGTAGTTATGTAGAAATTCACTGCTCAGCTGACCCGGCAGAAGCAAATGTATACCAAAAATGTACCCAGAATGAGCTTTTCAGTGAACAGCAGCCAGGCACATTTTAGCTAGTTTTACTTGTAACTGGAGTTTTAAACGCTTTTCAGGCTCAGTACTGCGCTCAAAAGATGCAGCCCTGAGGTCTCTCCTGATAGGAGGTAGTTAAGTAGAAATTCACTGCTCAGCTGACCCGGCAGAAGCAAATGTATACCAAAAATGTACCCAGAATGAGCTTTTCAGTGAACAGCAGCCAGGCACATTTTAGCTAGTTTTACTTGTAAGTGGGGTTGGAAACGCTTTTCAGGCTCAGTACTGCGCTCAAAAGATGCAGCCCTGAGGTCTCTCCTGATAGGAGGTAGTTAAGTAGAAATTCACTGCTCAGCTAACCCGGCAGAAGCAAATGTATACCAAAAATGTACCCAGAATGAGCTTTTCAGTGAACAGCAGCCAGGCACATTTTAGCTAGTTTTACTTGTAAGTGGGGTTGTAAACGCTTTTCAGGCTCAGTACTGCGCTCAAAAGATGCAGCCCTGAGGTCTCTCCTGATAGGAGGTAGTTATGTAGAAATTCACTGCTCAGCTGACCCGGCAGCAGCAAATGTATACCAAAAATGTACCCAGAATGAGCTTTTCAGTGAACAGCAGCCAGGCACATTTTAGCTAGTTTTACTTGTAACTGGGGTTTTAAACGGTTTTCAGGCTCAGTACTGCGCTCAAAAGATGCAGCCCTGAGGTCTCTCCTGATGGGAGGTAGTTAAGTAGAAATTCACTGTTCAGCTGACCCGGCAGAAGCAAATGTATACCAAAAATGTACCCAGAATGAGCTTTTCAGTGAACAGCAGCCAGGCACATTTTAGCTAGTTTTACTTGTAACTGGAGTTTTAAACGGTTTTCAGGCTCAGTACTGCGCTCAAAAGATGCAGCCCTGAGGTCTCTCCTGATAGGAGGTAGTTATGTAGAAATTCACTGCTCAGCTGACCCGGCAGAAGCAAATGTATACCAAAAATGTACCCAGAATGAGCTTTTCAGTGAACAGCAGCCAGGCACATTTTAGCTAGTTTTACTTGTAAGTGGGGTTGGAAACGCTTTTCAGGCTCAGTACTGCGCTCAAAAGATGCAGCCCTGAGGTCTCTCCTGATAGGAGGTAGTTAAGTAGAAATTCACTGCTCAGCTGACCCGGCAGAAGCAAATGTATACCAAAAATGTACCCAGAATGAGCTTTTCAGTGAACAGCAGCCAGGCACATTTTAGCTAGTTTTACTTGTAACTGGGGTTGTAAACGGTTTTCAGGCTCAGTACTGCGCTCAAAAGATGCAGCCCTGAGGTCTCTCCTATAGGGGGTAGTTAAGTAGAAATTCACTGCTCAGCTGACCCGGCAGAAGCAAATGTATACCAAAAATGTACCCAGAATGAGCTTTTCAGTGAACAGCAGCCAGGCACATTTTAGCTAGTTTTACTTGTAAGTGGGGTTGTAAACGCTTTTCAGGCTCAGTACTGCGCTCAAAAGATGCAGCCCTGAGGTCTCTCCTGATAGGAGGTAGTTAAGTAGAAATTCACTGCTCAGCTGACCCGGCAGAAGCAAATGTATACCAAAAATGTACGCAGAATGAGCTTTTCAGTGAACAGCAGCCAGGCACATTTTAGCTAGTTTTACTTGTAACTGGGGTTGTAAACGGTTTTCAGGCTCAGTACTGCGCTCAAAAGATGCAGCCCTGAGGTCTCTCCTGATAAGAGGTAGTTATGTAGAAATTCACTGCTCAGCTGACCCGGCAGAAGCAAATGTATACCAAAAATGTACCCAGAATGAGCTTTTCAGTGAACAGCAGCCAGGCACATTTTAGCTAGTTTTACTTGTAAGTGGGGTTGGAAACGCTTTTCAGGCTCAGTACTGCGCTCAAAAGATGCAGCCCTGAGGTCTCTCCTGATAGGAGGTAGTTAAGTAGAAATTCACTGCTCAGCTGACCCGGCAGAAGCAAATGTATACCAAAAATGTACCCAGAATGAGCTTTTCAGTGAACAGCAGCCAGGCACATTTTAGCTAGTTTTACTTGTAACTGGAGTTTTAAACGCTTTTCAGGCTCAGTACTGCGCTCAAAAGATGCAGCCCTGAGGTCTCTCCTGATAGGAGGTAGTTAAGTAGAAATTCACTGCTCAGCTGACCCGGCAGAAGCAAATGTATACCAAAAATGTACCCAGAATGAGCTTTTCAGTGAACAGCAGCCAGGCACATTTTAGCTAGTTTTACTTGTAAGTGGGGTTGGAAACGCTTTTCAGGCTCAGTACTGCGCTCAAAAGATGCAGCCCTGAGGTCTCTCCTGATAGGAGGTAGTTAAGTAGAAATTCACTGCTCAGCTAACCCGGCAGAAGCAAATGTATACCAAAAATGTACCCAGAATGAGCTTTTCAGTGAACAGCAGCCAGGCACATTTTAGCTAGTTTTACTTGTAAGTGGGGTTGTAAACGCTTTTCAGGCTCAGTACTGCGCTCAAAAGATGCAGCCCTGAGGTCTCTCCTGATAGGAGGTAGTTAAGTAGAAATTCACTGCTCAGCTGACCCGGCAGCAGCAAATGTATACCAAAAATGTACCCAGAATGAGCTTTTCAGTGAACAGCAGCCAGGCACATTTTAGCTAGTTTTACTTGTAACTGGGGTTTTAAACGGTTTTCAGGCTCAGTACTGCGCTCAAAAGATGCAGCCCTGAGGTCTCTCCTGATGGGAGGTAGTTAAGTAGAAATTCACTGTTCAGCTGACCCGGCAGAAGCAAATGTATACCAAAAATGTACCCAGAATGAGCTTTTCAGTGAACAGCAGCCAGGCACATTTTAGCTAGTTTTACTTGTAAGTGGGGTTGGAAACGCTTTTCAGGCTCAGTACTGCGCTCAAAAGATGCAGCCCTGAGGTCTCTCCTGATAGGAGGTAGTTAAGTAGAAATTCACTGCTCAGCTGACCCGGCAGAAGTAAATGTATACCAAAAATGTACCCAGAATGAGCTTTTCAGTGAACAGCAGCCAGGCACATTTTAGCTAGTTTTACTTGTAACTGGGGTTGTAAACGGTTTTCAGGCTCAGTACTGCGCTCAAAAGATGCAGCCCTGAGGTCTCTCCTATAGGGGGTAGTTAAGTAGAAATTCACTGCTCAGCTGACCTGGCAGAAGCAAACGTATACCAAAAATGTACCCAGAATGAGCTTTTCAGTGAACAGCAGCCAGGCACATTTTAGCTAGTTTTACTTGTAAGTGGGGTTGTAAACGCTTTTCAGGCTCAGTACTGCGCTCAAAAGATGCAGCCCTGAGGTCTCTCCAGATAGGAGGTAGTTATGTAGAAATGCACTGCTCAGCTGACCCGGCAGAAGCAAATGTATACCAAAAATGTACCCAGAATGAGCTTTTCAGTGAACAGCAGCCAGGCACATTTTAGCTAGTTTTACTTGTAAGTGGGGTTGGAAACGCTTTTCAGGCTCAGTACTGCGCTCAAAAGATGCAGCCCTGAGGTCTCTCCTGATAGGGGGTAGTTAAGTAGAAATTCACTGCTCAGCTAACCCGGCAGAAGCAAATGTATACCAAAAATGTACCCAGAATGAGCTTTTCAGTGAACAGCAGCCAGGCACATTTTAGCTAGTTTTACTTGTAAGTGGGGTTGTAAACGCTTTTCAGGCTCAGTACTGCGCACAAAAGATGCAGACATGAGGTCTCTCCTGATAGGAGATAGTTAAGTAGAAATTCACTGCTCAGCTGACCCGGCAGAAGCAAATGTATACCAAAAATGTACCCAGAATGAGCTTTTCAGTGAACAGCAGCCAGGCACATTTTAGCTAGTTTTACTTGTAAGTGGGGTTGTAAACGCTTTTCAGGCTCAGTACTGCACTGAAAAGATGCAGCCCTGAGGTCTCTCCTGATAGGAGATAGTTAAGTAGAAATTCACTGCTCAGCTGACCCGGCAGAAGCAAATGTATACCAAAAATGTACCAGAATGAGCTTTTCAGTGAACAGCAGCCAGGCACATTTTAGCTAGTTTTACTTGTAAGTGGGGTTGTAAACGCTTTTCAGGCTCAGTACTGCGCTCAAAAGATGCAGCCCTGAGGTCTCTCCTGATAGGAGGTAGTTAAGTAGAAATTCACTGCTCAGCTGACCCGGCAGAAGCAATTGTATACCAAAAATGTACGCAGAATGAGCTTTTCAGTGAACAGCAGCCAGGCACATTTTAGCTAGTTTTACTTGTAACTGGGGTTGTAAACGGTTTTCAGGCTCAGTACTGCGCTCAAAAGATGCAGCCCTGAGGTCTCTCCTGATAGGAGGCAGTTAAGTAGAAATTCACTGCTCAGCAGACCCGGCAGAAGCAAATGTATACCAAAAATGTACCCAGAATGAGCTTTTCAGTGAACAGCAGCCAGGCACATTTTAGCTAGTTTTACTTGTAAGTGGGGTTGTACGGTTTTCAGGCTCAGTACTGCGCTCAAAAGATGCAGCCCTGAGGTCTCTCCTGATAGGGGGTAGTTAAGTAGAAATTCTCTGTTCAGCTGACCCAGCAGAAGCAAATGTATACCAAAAATGTACCCAGAATGAGCTTTTCAGTGAGCAGCAGCCAGGCACATTTTAGCTAGTTTTACTTGTATCTGGGGTTGGAAACGCTTTTCAGGCTCAGTACTGCGCTCAAAAGATGCAGCCCTGAGGTCTCTCCTGATAGGAGGTAGTTAAGTAGAAATTCACTGCTCAGCTGACCCGGCAGAAGCAAATGTATACCAAAAATGTACCCAGAATGAGCTTTTCAGTGAACAGCAGCCAGGCACATTTTAGCTAGTTTTACTTGTAAGTGGGGTTGGAAACGCTTTTCAGGCTCAGTACTGCGCTCAAAAGATGCAGCCCTGAGGTCTCTCCTGATAGGAGGTAGTTAGTAGAAATTCACTGCTCAGCTGACCCGGCAGAAGCAAATGTATACCAAAAATGTACCCAGAATGAGCTTTTCAGTGAACTGCAGCCAGGCACATTTTAGCTAGTTTTACTTGTAAGTGGGGTTGGAAACGCTTTTCAGGCTCAGTACTGCGCTCAAAAGATGCAGCCCTGAGGTCTCTCCTGATAGGAGGTAGTTAGTAGAAATTCACTGCTCAGCTGACCCGGCAGAAGCAAATGTATACCAAAAATGTACCCAGAATGAGCTTTTCAGTGAACTGCAGCCAGGCACATTTTACCTAGTTTTGCTTGTAAGTGGGGTTGGAAACGCTTTTCAGGCTCAGTACTGCGCTCAAAAGATGCAGCCCTGAGGTCTCTCCTGATAGGAGATAGTTAAGTAGAAATTCACTGCTCAGCTGACCCCAAATGTATACCAAAAATGTACCCAGAATGAGCTTTTCAGTGAACAGCAGCCAGGCACATTTTAGCTAGTTTTACTTGTAACTGGAGTTGGAAACGCTTTTCAGGCTCAGTACTGCGCTCAAAAGATGCAGCCCTGAGGTCTCTCCTGATAGGAGGTAGTTATGTAGAAATTCACTGCTCAGCTGACCCGGCAGAAGCAAATGTATACCAAAAATGTACCCAGAATGAGCTTTTCAGTGAACAGCAGCCAGGCACATTTTAGCTAGTTTTACTTGTAACTGGAGTTTTAAACGCTTTTCAGGCTCAGTACTGCGCTCAAAAGATGCAGCCCTGAGGTCTCTCCTGATAGGAGGTAGTTAAGTAGAAATTCACTGCTCAGCTGACCCGGCAGAAGCAAATGTATACCAAAAATGTACCCAGAATGAGCTTTTCAGTGAACAGCAGCCAGGCACATTTTAGCTAGTTTTACTTGTAAGTGGGGTTGGAAACGCTTTTCAGGCTCAGTACTGCGCTCAAAAGATGCAGCCCTGAGGTCTCTCCTGATAGGAGGTAGTTAAGTAGAAATTCACTGCTCAGCTAACCCGGCAGAAGCAAATGTATACCAAAAATGTACCCAGAATGAGCTTTTCAGTGAACAGCAGCCAGGCACATTTTAGCTAGTTTTACTTGTAAGTGGGGTTGTAAACGCTTTTCAGGCTCAGTACTGCGCTCAAAAGATGCAGCCCTGAGGTCTCTCCTGATAGGAGGTAGTTATGTAGAAATTCACTGCTCAGCTGACCCGGCAGCAGCAAATGTATACCAAAAATGTACCCAGAATGAGCTTTTCAGTGAACAGCAGCCAGGCACATTTTAGCTAGTTTTACTTGTAACTGGGGTTTTAAACGGTTTTCAGGCTCAGTACTGCGCTCAAAAGATGCAGCCCTGAGGTCTCTCCTGATGGGAGGTAGTTAAGTAGAAATTCACTGTTCAGCTGACCCGGCAGAAGCAAATGTATACCAAAAATGTACCCAGAATGAGCTTTTCAGTGAACAGCAGCCAGGCACATTTTAGCTAGTTTTACTTGTAACTGGAGTTTTAAACGGTTTTCAGGCTCAGTACTGCGCTCAAAAGATGCAGCCCTGAGGTCTCTCCTGATAGGAGGTAGTTATGTAGAAATTCACTGCTCAGCTGACCCGGCAGAAGCAAATGTATACCAAAAATGTACCCAGAATGAGCTTTTCAGTGAACAGCAGCCAGGCACATTTTAGCTAGTTTTACTTGTAAGTGGGGTTGGAAACGCTTTTCAGGCTCAGTACTGCGCTCAAAAGATGCAGCCCTGAGGTCTCTCCTGATAGGAGGTAGTTAAGTAGAAATTCACTGCTCAGCTGACCCGGCAGAAGCAAATGTATACCAAAAATGTACCCAGAATGAGCTTTTCAGTGAACAGCAGCCAGGCACATTTTAGCTAGTTTTACTTGTAAGTGGGGTTGTAAACGCTTTTCAGGCTCAGTACTGCGCTCAAAAGATGCAGCCCTGAGGTCTCTCCTGATAGGAGGTAGTTAAGTAGAAATTCACTGCTCAGCTGACCCGGCAGAAGCAAATGTATACCAAAAATGTACGCAGAATGAGCTTTTCAGTGAACAGCAGCCAGGCACATTTTAGCTAGTTTTACTTGTAACTGGGGTTGTAAACGGTTTTCAGGCTCAGTACTGCGCTCAAAAGATGCAGCCCTGAGGTCTCTCCTGATAGGAGGTAGTTATGTAGAAATTCACTGCTCAGCTGACCCGGCAGAAGCAAATGTATACCAAAAATGTACCCAGAATGAGCTTTTCAGTGAACAGCAGCCAGGCACATTTTAGCTAGTTTTACTTGTAAGTGGGGTTGGAAACGCTTTTCAGGCTCAGTACTGCGCTCAAAAGATGCAGCCCTGAGGTCTCTCCTGATAGGAGGTAGTTAAGTAGAAATTCACTGCTCAGCTGACCCGGCAGAAGCAAATGTATACCAAAAATGTACCCAGAATGAGCTTTTCAGTGAACAGCAGCCAGGCACATTTTAGCTAGTTTTACTTGTAACTGGAGTTTTAAACGCTTTTCAGGCTCAGTACTGCGCTCAAAAGATGCAGCCCTGAGGTCTCTCCTGATAGGAGGTAGTTAAGTAGAAATTCACTGCTCAGCTGACCCGGCAGAAGCAAATGTATACCAAAAATGTACCCAGAATGAGCTTTTCAGTGAACAGCAGCCAGGCACATTTTAGCTAGTTTTACTTGTAAGTGGGGTTGGAAACGCTTTTCAGGCTCAGTACTGCGCTCAAAAGATGCAGCCCTGAGGTCTCTCCTGATAGGAGGTAGTTAAGTAGAAATTCACTGCTCAGCTAACCCGGCAGAAGCAAATGTATACCAAAAATGTACCCAGAATGAGCTTTTCAGTGAACAGCAGCCAGGCACATTTTAGCTAGTTTTACTTGTAAGTGGGGTTGTAAACGCTTTTCAGGCTCAGTACTGCGCTCAAAAGATGCAGCCCTGAGGTCTCTCCTGATAGGAGGTAGTTAAGTAGAAATTCACTGCTCAGCTGACCCGGCAGCAGCAAATGTATACCAAAAATGTACCCAGAATGAGCTTTTCAGTGAACAGCAGCCAGGCACATTTTAGCTAGTTTTACTTGTAACTGGGGTTTTAAACGGTTTTCAGGCTCAGTACTGCGCTCAAAAGATGCAGCCCTGAGGTCTCTCCTGATGGGAGGTAGTTAAGTAGAAATTCACTGTTCAGCTGACCCGGCAGAAGCAAATGTATACCAAAAATGTACCCAGAATGAGCTTTTCAGTGAACAGCAGCCAGGCACATTTTAGCTAGTTTTACTTGTAAGTGGGGTTGGAAACGCTTTTCAGGCTCAGTACTGCGCTCAAAAGATGCAGCCCTGAGGTCTCTCCTGATAGGAGGTAGTTAAGTAGAAATTCACTGCTCAGCTGACCCGGCAGAAGCAAATGTATACCAAAAATGTACGCAGAATGAGCTTTTCAGTGAACAGCAGCCAGGCACATTTTAGCTAGTTTTACTTGTAACTGGGGTTGTAAACGGTTTTCAGGCTCAGTACTGCGCTCAAAAGATGCAGCCCTGAGGTCTCTCCTGATAGGAGGTAGTTATGTAGAAATTCACTGCTCAGCTGACCCGGCAGAAGCAAATGTATACCAAAAATGTACCCAGAATGAGCTTTTCAGTGAACAGCAGCCAGGCACATTTTAGCTAGTTTTACTTGTAAGTGGGGTTGGAAACGCTTTTCAGGCTCAGTACTGCGCTCAAAAGATGCAGCCCTGAGGTCTCTCCTGATAGGAGGTAGTTATGTAGAAATTCACTGCTCAGCTGACCCGGCAGAAGCAAATGTATACCAAAAATGTACCCAGAATGAGCTTTTCAGTGAGCAGCAGCCAGGCACATTTTAGCTAGTTTTACTTGTATCTGGGGTTGGAAACGCTTTTCAGGCTCAGTACTGCGCTCAAAAGATGCAGCCCTGAGGTCTCTCCTGATAGGAGGTAGTTAAGTAGAAATTCACTGCTCAGCTGACCCCAAATGTATACCAAAAATGTACCCAGAATGAGCTTTTCAGTGAACAGCAGCCAGGCACATTTTAGCTAGTTTTACTTGTAAGTGGGGTTGTACGGTTTTCAGGCTCAGTACTGCACTCAAAAGATGCAGCCCTGAGGTCTCTCCTGATAGGGGGTAGTTAAGTAGAAATTCTCTGTTCAGCTGACCCAGCAGAAGCAAATGTATACCAAAAATGTACCCAGAATGAGCTTTTCAGTGAGCAGCAGCCAGGCACATTTTAGCTAGTTTTACTTGTATCTGGGGTTGGAAACGCTTTTCAGGCTCAGTACTGCGCTCAAAAGATGCAGCCCTGAGGTCTCTCCTGATAGGAGGTAGTTAAGTAGAAATTCACTGCTCAGCTGACCCGGCAGAAGCAAATGTATACCAAAAATGTACCCAGAATGAGCTTTTCAGTGAACAGCAGCCAGGCACATTTTAGCTAGTTTTACTTGTAAGTGGGGTTGGAAACGCTTTTCAGGCTCAGTACTGCGCTCAAAAGATGCAGCCCTGAGGTCTCTCCTGATAGGAGGTAGTTAGTAGAAATTCACTGCTCAGCTGACCCGGCAGAAGCAAATGTATACCAAAAATGTACCCAGAATGAGCTTTTCAGTGAACTGCAGCCAGGCACATTTTACCTAGTTTTGCTTGTAAGTGGGGTTGGAAACGCTTTTCAGGCTCAGTACTGCGCTCAAAAGATGCAGCCCTGAGGTCTCTCCTGATAGGAGATAGTTAAGTAGAAATTCACTGCTCAGCTGACCCCAAATGTATACCAAAAATGTACCCAGAATGAGCTTTTCAGTGAACAGCAGCCAGGCACATTTTAGCTAGTTTTACTTGTAAGTGGGGTTGGAAACGCTTTTCAGGCTCAGTACTGCGCTCAAAAGATGCAGCCCTGAGGTCTCTCCTGATAGGAGGTAGTTATGTAGAAATTCACTGCTCAGCTGACCCGGCAGAAGCAAATGTATACCAAAAATGTACCCAGAATGAGCTTTTCAGTGAACAGCAGCCAGGCACATTTTAGCTAGTTTTACTTGTAACTGGAGTTTTAAACGCTTTTCAGGCTCAGTACTGCGCTCAAAAGATGCAGCCCTGAGGTCTCTCCTGATAGGAGGTAGTTAAGTAGAAATTCACTGCTCAGCTGACCCGGCAGAAGCAAATGTATACCAAAAATGTACCCAGAATGAGCTTTTCAGTGAACAGCAGCCAGGCACATTTTAGCTAGTTTTACTTGTAAGTGGGGTTGGAAACGCTTTTCAGGCTCAGTACTGCGCTCAAAAGATGCAGCCCTGAGGTCTCTCCTGATAGGAGGTAGTTAAGTAGAAATTCACTGCTCAGCTAACCCGGCAGAAGCAAATGTATACCAAAAATGTACCCAGAATGAGCTTTTCAGTGAACAGCAGCCAGGCACATTTTAGCTAGTTTTACTTGTAAGTGGGGTTGTAAACGCTTTTCAGGCTCAGTACTGCGCTCAAAAGATGCAGCCCTGAGGTCTCTCCTGATAGGAGGTAGTTATGTAGAAATTCACTGCTCAGCTGACCCGGCAGCAGCAAATGTATACCAAAAATGTACCCAGAATGAGCTTTTCAGTGAACAGCAGCCAGGCACATTTTAGCTAGTTTTACTTGTAACTGGGGTTTTAAACGGTTTTCAGGCTCAGTACTGCGCTCAAAAGATGCAGCCCTGAGGTCTCTCCTGATGGGAGGTAGTTAAGTAGAAATTCACTGTTCAGCTGACCCGGCAGAAGCAAATGTATACCAAAAATGTACCCAGAATGAGCTTTTCAGTGAACAGCAGCCAGGCACATTTTAGCTAGTTTTACTTGTAACTGGAGTTTTAAACGGTTTTCAGGCTCAGTACTGCGCTCAAAAGATGCAGCCCTGAGGTCTCTCCTGATAGGAGGTAGTTATGTAGAAATTCACTGCTCAGCTGACCCGGCAGAAGCAAATGTATACCAAAAATGTACCCAGAATGAGCTTTTCAGTGAACAGCAGCCAGGCACATTTTAGCTAGTTTTACTTGTAAGTGGGGTTGGAAACGCTTTTCAGGCTCAGTACTGCGCTCAAAAGATGCAGCCCTGAGGTCTCTCCTGATAGGAGGTAGTTAAGTAGAAATTCACTGCTCAGCTGACCCGGCAGAAGCAAATGTATACCAAAAATGTACCCAGAATGAGCTTTTCAGTGAACAGCAGCCAGGCACATTTTAGCTAGTTTTACTTGTAACTGGGGTTGTAAACGGTTTTCAGGCTCAGTACTGCGCTCAAAAGATGCAGCCCTGAGGTCTCTCCTATAGGGGGTAGTTAAGTAGAAATTCACTGCTCAGCTGACCCGGCAGAAGCAAATGTATACCAAAAATGTACCCAGAATGAGCTTTTCAGTGAACAGCAGCCAGGCACATTTTAGCTAGTTTTACTTGTAAGTGGGGTTGTAAACGCTTTTCAGGCTCAGTACTGCGCTCAAAAGATGCAGCCCTGAGGTCTCTCCTGATAGGAGGTAGTTAAGTAGAAATTCACTGCTCAGCTGACCCGGCAGAAGCAAATGTATACCAAAAATGTACGCAGAATGAGCTTTTCAGTGAACAGCAGCCAGGCACATTTTAGCTAGTTTTACTTGTAACTGGGGTTGTAAACGGTTTTCAGGCTCAGTACTGCGCTCAAAAGATGCAGCCCTGAGGTCTCTCCTGATAAGAGGTAGTTATGTAGAAATTCACTGCTCAGCTGACCCGGCAGAAGCAAATGTATACCAAAAATGTACCCAGAATGAGCTTTTCAGTGAACAGCAGCCAGGCACATTTTAGCTAGTTTTACTTGTAAGTGGGGTTGGAAACGCTTTTCAGGCTCAGTACTGCGCTCAAAAGATGCAGCCCTGAGGTCTCTCCTGATAGGAGGTAGTTAAGTAGAAATTCACTGCTCAGCTGACCCGGCAGAAGCAAATGTATACCAAAAATGTACCCAGAATGAGCTTTTCAGTGAACAGCAGCCAGGCACATTTTAGCTAGTTTTACTTGTAACTGGAGTTTTAAACGCTTTTCAGGCTCAGTACTGCGCTCAAAAGATGCAGCCCTGAGGTCTCTCCTGATAGGAGGTAGTTAAGTAGAAATTCACTGCTCAGCTGACCCGGCAGAAGCAAATGTATACCAAAAATGTACCCAGAATGAGCTTTTCAGTGAACAGCAGCCAGGCACATTTTAGCTAGTTTTACTTGTAAGTGGGGTTGGAAACGCTTTTCAGGCTCAGTACTGCGCTCAAAAGATGCAGCCCTGAGGTCTCTCCTGATAGGAGGTAGTTAAGTAGAAATTCACTGCTCAGCTAACCCGGCAGAAGCAAATGTATACCAAAAATGTACCCAGAATGAGCTTTTCAGTGAACAGCAGCCAGGCACATTTTAGCTAGTTTTACTTGTAAGTGGGGTTGTAAACGCTTTTCAGGCTCAGTACTGCGCTCAAAAGATGCAGCCCTGAGGTCTCTCCTGATAGGAGGTAGTTAAGTAGAAATTCACTGCTCAGCTGACCCGGCAGCAGCAAATGTATACCAAAAATGTACCCAGAATGAGCTTTTCAGTGAACAGCAGCCAGGCACATTTTAGCTAGTTTTACTTGTAACTGGGGTTTTAAACGGTTTTCAGGCTCAGTACTGCGCTCAAAAGATGCAGCCCTGAGGTCTCTCCTGATGGGAGGTAGTTAAGTAGAAATTCACTGTTCAGCTGACCCGGCAGAAGCAAATGTATACCAAAAATGTACCCAGAATGAGCTTTTCAGTGAACAGCAGCCAGGCACATTTTAGCTAGTTTTACTTGTAAGTGGGGTTGGAAACGCTTTTCAGGCTCAGTACTGCGCTCAAAAGATGCAGCCCTGAGGTCTCTCCTGATAGGAGGTAGTTAAGTAGAAATTCACTGCTCAGCTGACCCGGCAGAAGTAAATGTATACCAAAAATGTACCCAGAATGAGCTTTTCAGTGAACAGCAGCCAGGCACATTTTAGCTAGTTTTACTTGTAACTGGGGTTGTAAACGGTTTTCAGGCTCAGTACTGTGCTCAAAAGATGCAGCCCTGAGGTCTCTCCTATAGGGGGTAGTTAAGTAGAAATTCACTGCTCAGCTGACCTGGCAGAAGCAAACGTATACCAAAAATGTACCCAGAATGAGCTTTTCAGTGAACAGCAGCCAGGCACATTTTAGCTAGTTTTACTTGTAAGTGGGGTTGTAAACGCTTTTCAGGCTCAGTACTGCGCTCAAAAGATGCAGCCCTGAGGTCTCTCCTGATAGGAGGTAGTTATGTAGAAATGCACTGCTCAGCTGACCCGGCAGAAGCAAATGTATACCAAAAATGTACCCAGAATGAGCTTTTCAGTGAACAGCAGCCAGGCACATTTTAGCTAGTTTTACTTGTAAGTGGGGTTGGAAACGCTTTTCAGGCTCAGTACTGCGCTCAAAAGATGCAGCCCTGAGGTCTCTCCTGATAGGGGGTAGTTAAGTAGAAATTCACTGCTCAGCTAACCCGGCAGAAGCAAATGTATACCAAAAATGTACCCAGAATGAGCTTTTCAGTGAACAGCAGCCAGGCACATTTTAGCTAGTTTTACTTGTAAGTGGGGTTGTAAACGCTTTTCAGGCTCAGTACTGCGCACAAAAGATGCAGACATGAGGTCTCTCCTGATAGGAGATAGTTAAGTAGAAATTCACTGCTCAGCTGACCCGGCAGAAGCAAATGTATACCAAAAATGTACCCAGAATGAGCTTTTCAGTGAACAGCAGCCAGGCACATTTTAGCTAGTTTTACTTGTAAGTGGCGTTGTAAACGCTTTTCAGGCTCAGTACTGCACTGAAAAGATGCAGCCCTGAGGTCTCTCCTGATAGGAGATAGTTAAGTAGAAATTCACTGCTCAGCTGACCCGGCAGAAGCAAATGTATACCAAAAATGTACCAGAATGAGCTTTTCAGTGAACAGCAGCCAGGCACATTTTAGCTAGTTTTACTTGTAAGTGGGGTTGTAAACGCTTTTCAGGCTCAGTACTGCGCTCAAAAGATGCAGCCCTGAGGTCTCTCCTGATAGGAGGTAGTTAAGTAGAAATTCACTGCTCAGCTGACCCGGCAGAAGCAATTGTATACCAAAAATGTACGCAGAATGAGCTTTTCAGTGAACAGCAGCCAGGCACATTTTAGCTAGTTTTACTTGTAACTGGGGTTGTAAACGGTTTTCAGGCTCAGTACTGCGCTCAAAAGATGCAGCCCTGAGGTCTCTCCTGATAGGAGGCAGTTAAGTAGAAATTCACTGCTCAGCAGACCCGGCAGAAGCAAATGTATACCAAAAATGTACCCAGAATGAGCTTTTCAGTGAACAGCAGCCAGGCACATTTTAGCTAGTTTTACTTGTAAGTGGGGTTGTACGGTTTTCAGGCTCAGTACTGCGCTCAAAAGATGCAGCCCTGAGGTCTCTCCTGATAGGGGGTAGTTAAGTAGAAATTCTCTGTTCAGCTGACCCAGCAGAAGCAAATGTATACCAAAAATGTACCCAGAATGAGCTTTTCAGTGAGCAGCAGCCAGGCACATTTTAGCTAGTTTTACTTGTATCTGGGGTTGGAAACGCTTTTCAGGCTCAGTACTGCGCTCAAAAGATGCAGCCCTGAGGTCTCTCCTGATAGGAGGTAGTTAAGTAGAAATTCACTGCTCAGCTGACCCGGCAGAAGCAAATGTATACCAAAAATGTACCCAGAATGAGCTTTTCAGTGAACAGCAGCCAGGCACATTTTAGCTAGTTTTACTTGTAAGTGGGGTTGGAAACGCTTTTCAGGCTCAGTACTGCGCTCAAAAGATGCAGCCCTGAGGTCTCTCCTGATAGGAGGTAGTTAGTAGAAATTCACTGCTCAGCTGACCCGGCAGAAGCAAATGTATACCAAAAATGTACCCAGAATGAGCTTTTCAGTGAACTGCAGCCAGGCACATTTTAGCTAGTTTTACTTGTAAGTGGGGTTGGAAACGCTTTTCAGGCTCAGTACTGCGCTCAAAAGATGCAGCCCTGAGGTCTCTCCTGATAGGAGATAGTTAAGTAGAAATTCACTGCTCAGCTGACCCCAAATGTATACCAAAAATGTACCCAGAATGAGCTTTTCAGTGAACAGCAGCCAGGCACATTTTAGCTAGTTTTACTTGTAAGTGGGGTTGGAAACGCTTTTCAGGCTCAGTACTGCGCTCAAAAGATGCAGCCCTGAGGTCTCTCCTGATAGGAGGTAGTTATGTAGAAATTCACTGCTCAGCTGACCCGGCAGAAGCAAATGTATACCAAAAATGTACCCAGAATGAGCTTTTCAGTGAACAGCAGCCAGGCACATTTTAGCTAGTTTTACTTGTAACTGGAGTTTTAAACGCTTTTCAGGCTCAGTACTGCGCTCAAAAGATGCAGCCCTGAGGTCTCTCCTGATAGGAGGTAGTTAAGTAGAAATTCACTGCTCAGCTGACCCGGCAGAAGCAAATGTATACCAAAAATGTACCCAGAATGAGCTTTTCAGTGAACAGCAGCCAGGCACATTTTAGCTAGTTTTACTTGTAAGTGGGGTTGGAAACGCTTTTCAGGCTCAGTACTGCGCTCAAAAGATGCAGCCCTGAGGTCTCTCCTGATAGGAGGTAGTTAAGTAGAAATTCACTGCTCAGCTAACCCGGCAGAAGCAAATGTATACCAAAAATGTACCCAGAATGAGCTTTTCAGTGAACAGCAGCCAGGCACATTTTAGCTAGTTTTACTTGTAAGTGGGGTTGTAAACGCTTTTCAGGCTCAGTACTGCGCTCAAAAGATGCAGCCCTGAGGTCTCTCCTGATAGGAGGTAGTTAAGTAGAAATTCACTGCTCAGCTGACCCGGCAGCAGCAAATGTATACCAAAAATGTACCCAGAATGAGCTTTTCAGTGAACAGCAGCCAGGCACATTTTAGCTAGTTTTACTTGTAACTGGGGTTTTAAACGGTTTTCAGGCTCAGTACTGCGCTCAAAAGATGCAGCCCTGAAGTCTCTCCTGATGGGAGGTAGTTAAGTAGAAATTACTGTTCAGCTGACCCGGCAGAAGCAAATGTATACCAAAAATGTACCCAGAATGAGCTTTTCAGTGAACAGCAGCCAGGCACATTTTAGCTTGTTTTAATTGTAACTGGACTTTTAAACGGTTTTCAGGCTCAGTACTGCGCTCAAAAGATGCAGCCCTGAGGTCTCTCCTGATAGGAGGTAGTTATGTAGAAATTCACTGCTCAGCTGACCCGGCAGAAGCAAATGTATACCAAAAATGTACCCAGAATGAGCTTTTCAGTGAACAGCAGCCAGGCACATTTTAGCTAGTTTTACTTGTAAGTGGGGTTGGAAACGCTTTTCAGGCTCAGTACTGCGCTCAAAAGATGCAGCCCTGAGGTCTCTCCTGATAGGGGGTAGTTAAGTAGAAATTCACTGCTCAGCTAACCCGGCAGAAGCAAATGTATACCAAAAATGTACCCAGAATGAGCTTTTCAGTGAACAGCAGCCAGGCACATTTTAGCTAGTTTTACTTGTAAGTGGGGTTGTAAACGCTTTTCAGGCTCAGTACTGCGCTCAAAAGAGGCAGCCCTGAGGTCTCTCCTGATGGGAGGTAGTTAAGTAGAAATTCACTGTTCAGCTGACCCGGCAGAAGCAAATGTATACCAAAAATGTACCCAGAATGAGCTTTTCAGTGAACAGCAGCCAGGCACATTTTAGCTAGTTTTACTTGTAACTGGAGTTTTAAACGGTTTTCAGGCTCAGTACTGCGCTCAAAAGATGCAGCCCTGAGGTCTCTCCTGATAGGAGGTAGTTATGTAGAAATTCACTGCTCAGCTGACCCGGCAGAAGCAAATGTATACCAAAAATGTACCCAGAATGAGCTTTTCAGTGAACAGCAGCCAGGCACATTTTAGCTAGTTTTACTTGTAAGTGGGGTTGGAAACGCTTTTCAGGCTCAGTACTGCGCTCAAAAGATGCAGCCCTGAGGTCTCTCCTGATAGGAGGTAGTTAAGTAGAAATTCACTGCTCAGCTGACCCGGCAGAAGCAAATGTATACCAAAAATGTACCCAGAATGAGCTTTTCAGTGAACAGCAGCCAGGCACATTTTAGCTAGTTTTACTTGTAACTGGGGTTGTAAACGGTTTTCAGGCTCAGTACTGCGCTCAAAAGATGCAGCCCTGAGGTCTCTCCTATAGGGGGTAGTTAAGTAGAAATTCACTGTTCAGCTGACCCGGCAGAAGCAAATGTATACCAAAAATGTACCCAGAATGAGCTTTTCAGTGAACAGCAACCAGGCACATTTTGGCTAGTTTTACTTGTAAGTGGGGTTGTAAACGCTTTTCAGGCTCAGTACTGCGCTCAAAAGATGCAGCCCTGAGGTCTCTCCTGATAGGTGGTGGTTAAGTAGAAATTCACTGCTCAGCTGACCCGGCAGAAGCAAATGTATTCCAAAAATGTACCCAGAATGAGCTTTTCAGTGAACAGCAGCCAGGCACATTTTGGCTAGTTTTACTTGTAAGTGGGGTTGTAAACGCTTTTCAGGCTCAGTACTGCGCTCAAAAGATGCAGCCCTGAGGTCTCTCCTGATAGGAGGTAGTTAAGTAGAAATTCACTGCTCAGCTGACCCGGCAGAAGCAAATGTATACCAAAAATGTACCCAGAATGAGCTTTTCAGTGAACAGCAGCCAGGCACATTTTAGCTAGTTTTACTTGTAAGTGGGGTTGGAAACGCTTTTCAGGCTCAGTACTGCGCTCAAAAGATGCAGCCCTGAGGTCTCTCCTGATAGGAGGTAGTTAAGTAGAAATTCACTGCTCAGCTGACCCGGCAGAAGCAAATGTATACCAAAAATTTACCCAGAATGAGCTTTTCAGTGAACAGCAGCCAGGCACATTTTAGCTAGTTTTACTTGTAACTGGGGTTGTAAACGGTTTTCAGGCTCCGTACTGCGCTCAAAAGATGCATCCCTGAGGTCTCTCCTGATAGGAGGTAGTTAAGTAGAAATTCACTGCTCAGCTGACCCGGCAGAAGAAAATGTATACCAAAAATGTACCCAGAATGAGCTTTTCAGTGAACAGCAGCCAGGCACATTTTAGCTAGTTTTACTTGTAAGTGGGGTTGTAAACGCTTTTCAGGCTCAGTACTGCGCTCAAAAGATGCAGCCCTGAGGTCTCTCCTGATAGGAGGTAGTTGAGTAGAAATTCACTGCTCAGCTGACCCGGCAGAAGCAAATGTATACCAAAAATGTACCAGAATGAGCTTTTCAATGAACAGCAGCCAGGCACATTTTAGCTAGTTTTACTTGTAAGTGGGGTTGTAAACGCTTTTCAGGCTCAGTACTGCGCTCAAAAGATGGAGCCCTGAGGTCTCTCCTGATAGGAGGTAGTTAAGTAGAAATTCACTGCTCAGCTGACCCGGCAGAAGCAAATGTATACCAAAAATGTACCCAGAATGAGCTTTTCAGTGAACAGCAGCCAGGCACATTTTAGCTAGTTTTACTTGTAACTGGGGTTGTAAACGGTTTTCAGGCTCAGTACTGCGCTCAAAAGATGCAGCCCTGAGGTCTCTCCTGATAGGAGGTAGTTAAGTAGAAATTCACTGCTCAGCTGACCCGGCAGAAGCAAATGTATACCAAAAATGTACCCAGAATAAGCTTTTCAGTGAACAGCAGCCAGGCACATTTTAGCTAGTTTTACTTGTAAGTGGGGTTGGAAACGCTTTTCAGGCTCAGTACTGCGCACAAAAGATGCAGACATGAGGTCTCTCCTGATAGGAGATAGTTAAGTAGAAATTCACTGCTCAGCTGACCCGGCAGAAGCAAATGTATACCAAAAATGTACCCAGAATGAGCTTGTCAGTGAACAACAGCCAGGCACATTTTAGCTAGTTTTACTTGTAAGTGGGGTTGTAAACGCTTTTCAGGCTCAGTACTACGCTCAAAAGATGCAGCCCTGAGGTCTCTCCTGATAGGAGATAGTTAAGTAGAAATTCACTGCTCAGCTGACCCGGCAGAAGCAAACGTATACCAAAAATGTACCCAGAATGAGCTTTTCAGTGAACAGCAGCCAGGCACATTTTAGCTAGTTTTACTTGTAAGTGGGGTTGTAAACGCTTTTCAGGCTCAGTACTACGCTCAAAAGATGCAGCCCTGAGGTCTCTCCTGATAGGAGATAGTTAAGTAGAAATTCACTGCTCAGCTGACCCGGCAGAAGCAAATGTATACCAAAAATGTACCCAGAATGAGCTTTTCAGTGAACAGCAGCCAGGCACATTTTAGCTAGTTTTACTTGTAAGTGGGGTTCTAAACGCTTTTCAGGCTCAGTACTACGCTCAAAAGATGCAGCCCTGAGGTCTCTCCTGATAGGAGATAGTTAAGTAGAAATTCACTGCTCAGCTGACCCGGCAGAAGCAAATGTATACCAAAAATGTACCCAGAATGAGCTTTTCAGTGAACAGCAGCCAGGCACATTTTAGCTAGTTTTACTTGTAAGTGGGGTTGTAAACGCTTTTCAGGCTCAGTACTGCACTGAAAAGATGCAGCCCTGAGGTCTCTCCTGATAGGAGATAGTTAAGTAGAAATTCACTGCTCAGCTGACCCGGCAGAAGCAAATGTATACCAAAAATGTACCAGAATGAGCTTTTCAGTGAACAGCAGCCAGGCACATTTTAGCTAGTTTTACTTGTAAGTGGGGTTGTAAACGCTTTTCAGGCTCAGTACTGCGCTCAAAAGATGCAGCCCTGAGGTCTCTCCTGATAGGAGGTAGTTAAGTAGAAATTCACTGCTCAGCTGACCCGGCAGAAGCAAATGTATACCAAAAATGTACGCAGAATGAGCTTTTCAGTGAACAGCAGCCAGGCACATTTTAGCTAGTTTTACTTGTAACTGGGGTTGTAAACGGTTTTCAGGCTCAATACTGCGCTCAAAAGATGCAGCCCTGAGGTCTCTCCTGATAGGAGGCAGTTAAGTAGAAATTCACTGCTCAGCAGACCCGGCAGAAGCAAATGTATACCAAAAATGTACCCAGAATGAGCTTTTCAGTGAACAGCAGCCAGGCACATTTTAGCTAGTTTTACTTGTAAGTGGGGTTGTACGGTTTTCAGGCTCAGTACTGCGCTCAAAAGATGCAGCCCTGAGGTCTCTCCTGATAGGGGGTAGTTAAGTAGAAATTCTCTGTTCAGCTGACCCAGCAGAAGCAAATGTATACCAAAAATGTACCCAGAATGAGCTTTTCAGTGAGCAGCAGCCAGGCACATTTTAGCTAGTTTTACTTGTATCTGGGGTTGGAAACGTTTTTCAGGCTCAGTACTGCGCTCAAAAGATGCAGCCCTGAGGTCTCTCCTGATAGGAGGTAGTTAAGTAGAAATTCACTGCTCAGCTGACCCGGCAGAAGCAAATGTATACCAAAAAAGTACCCAGAATGAGCTTTTCAGTGAACAGCAGCCAGGCACATTTTAGCTAGTTTTACTTGTAAGTGGGGTTGGAAACGCTTTTCAGGCTCAGTACTGCGCTCAAAAGATGCAGCCCTGAGGTCTCTCCTGATAGGAGGTAGTTAGTAGAAATTCACTGCTCAGCTGACCCGGCAGAAGCAAATGTATACCAAAAATGTACCCAGAATGAGCTTTTCAGTGAACTGCAGCCAGGCACATTTTAGCTAGTTTTACTTGTAAGTGGGGTTGGAAACGCTTTTCAGGTTCAGTACTGCGCTCAAAATATGCAGCCCTGAGGTCTCTCCTGATAGGAGATAGTTAAGTAGAAATTCACTGCTCAGCTGACCCCAAATGTATACCAAAAATGTACCCAGAATGAGCTTTTCAGTGAACAGCAGCCAGGCACATTTTAGCTAGTTTTACTTGTAAGTGGGGTTGGAAACGCTTTTCAGGCTCAGTACTGCGCTCAAAAGATGCAGCCCTGAGGTCTCTCCTGATAGGAGGTAGTTATGTAGAAATTCACTGCTCAGCTGACCCGGCAGAAGCAAATGTATACCAAAAATGTACCCAGAATGAGCTTTTCAGTGAACAGCAGCCAGGCACATTTTAGCTAGTTTTACTTGTAACTGGAGTTTTAAACGCTTTTCAGGCTCAGTACTGCGCTCAAAAGATGCAGCCCTGAGGTCTCTCCTGATAGGAGGTAGTTAAGTAGAAATTCACTGCTCAGCTGACCCGGCAGAAGCAAATGTATACCAAAAATGTACCCAGAATGAGCTTTTCAGTGAACAGCAGCCAGGCACATTTTAGCTAGTTTTACTTGTAAGTGGGGTTGGAAACGCTTTTCAGGCTCAGTACTGCGCTCAAAAGATGCAGCCCTGAGGTCTCTCCTGATAGGAGGTAGTTAAGTAGAAATTCACTGCTCAGCTGACCCGGCAGAAGCAAATGTATACCAAAAATGTACCCAGAATGAGCTTTTCAGTGAACAGCAGCCAGGCACATTTTAGCTAGTTTTACTTGTAACTGGGGTTGTAAACGGTTTTCAGGCTCAGTACTGCGCTCAAAAGATGCAGCCCTGAGGTCTCTCCTATAGGGGGTAGTTACGTAGAAATTCACTGCTCAGCTGACCCGGCAGAAGCAAATGTATACCAAAAATGTACCCAGAATGAGCTTTTCAGTGAACAGCAGCCAGGCACATTTTAGCTAGTTTTACTTGTAAGTGGGGTTGTAAACGCTTTTCAGGCTCAGTACTGCGCTCAAAAGATGCAGCCCTGAGGTCTCTCCTGATAGGAGGTAGTTAAGTAGAAATTCACTGCTCAGCTGACCCGGCAGAAGCAAATGTATACCAAAAATGTACGCAGAATGAACTTTTCAGTGAACAGCAGCCAGGCACATTTTAGCTAGTTTTACTTGTAACTGGGGTTGTAAACGGTTTTCAGGCTCAGTACTGCGCTCAAAAGATGCAGCCCTGAGGTCTCTCCTGATAGGAGGTAGTTATGTAGAAATTCACTGCTCAGCTGACCCGGCAGAAGCAAATGTATACCAAAAATGTACCCAGAATGAGCTTTTCAGTGAACAGCAGCCAGGCACATTTTAGCTAGTTTTACTTGTAAGTGGGGTTGGAAACGCTTTTCAGGCTCAGTACTGCGCTCAAAAGATGCAGCCCTGAGGTCTCTCCTGATAGGAGGTAGTTATGTAGAAATTCACTGCTCAGCTGACCCGGCAGAAGCAAATGTATACCAAAAATGTACCCAGAATGAGCTTTTCAGTGAACAGCAGCCAGGCACATTTTAGCTAGTTTTACTTGTAACTGGAGTTTTAAACGCTTTTCAGGCTCAGTACTGCGCTCAAAAGATGCAGCCCTGAGGTCTCTCCTGATAGGAGGTAGTTAAGTAGAAATTCACTGCTCAGCTGACCCGGCAGAAGCAAATGTATACCAAAAATGTACCCAGAATGAGCTTTTCAGTGAACAGCAGCCAGGCACATTTTAGCTAGTTTTACTTGTAAGTGGGGTTGTAAACGCTTTTCAGGCTCAGTACTGCGCTCAAAAGATGCAGACCTGAGGTCTCTCCTGATAGGAGGTAGTTAAGTAGAAATTCACTGCTCAGCTAACCCGGCAGAAGCAAATGTATACCAAAAATGTACCCAGAATGAGCTTTTCAGTGAACAGCAGCCAGGCACATTTTAGCTAGTTTTACTTGTAAGTGGGGTTGTAAACGCTTTTCAGGCTCAGTACTGCGCTCAAAAGATGCAGCCCTGAGGTCTCTCCTGATAGGAGGTAGTTAAGTAGAAATTCACTGCTCAGCTGACCCGGCAGCAGCAAATGTATACCAAAAATGTACGCAGAATGAGCTTTTCAGTGAACAGCAGCCAGGCACATTTTAGCTAGTTTTACTTGTAAGTGGGGTTGTAAACGGTTTTCAGGCTCAGTACTGCGCCGAAAAGATGCAGCCCTGAGGTCTCTCCTGATAGGAGGTAGTTATGTAGAAATTCACTGCTCAGCTGACCCGGCAGAAGCAACTGTATACCAAAAATGTACCCAGAATGAGCTTTTCAGTGAACAGCAGCCAGGCACATTTTAGCTAGTTTTACTTGTAAGTTGGGTTGTAAACGCTTTTCAGGCTCAGTACTGCGCTCAAAAGATGCAGCCCTGAGGTCTCTCCTGATAGGAGATAGTTAAGTAGAAGTTCACTGCTCAGCTGACCCGGCAGATGCAAATGTATACCAAAAATGTACCCAGAATGAGCTTTTCAGTGAACAGCAGCCAGGCACATTTTAGCTAGTTTTACTTGTAAGTGGGGTTGTAAACGGTTTTCAGGCTCAGTACTGCGCTCAAAAGATGCAGCCCTGAGGTCTCTCCTGATAGGAGGTAGTTAAGTAGAAATTCACTGCTCAGCTGTCCCGGCAGAAGCAAATGTATACCAAAAATGTACCCAGAATGAGCTTTTCAGTGAACAGCAGCCAGGCACATTTTAGCTAGTTTTACTTGTAACTGGGGTTGTAAACGGTTTTCAGGCTCAGTACTGCGCTCAAAAGATGCAGCCCTGAGGTCTCTCCTGATAGGAGGTAGTTAAGTAGAAATGCAATGCTCAGCTGACCCGGCAGAAGCAAATGTATACCAAAAATGTACCCAGAATGAGCTTTTCAGTGAACAGCAGCCAGGCACATTTTAGCTAGTTTTACTTGTAAGTGGGGTTGGAAACACTTTTCAGGCTCAGTACTGCGCTCAAAAGATGCAGCCCTGAGGTCTCTCCTGATAGGAGGTAGTTATGTAGAAATTCACTGCTCAGCTGACCCGGCAGATGCAAATGTATACCAAAAATGTACCCAGAATGAGCTTTTCAGTGAACAGCAGCCAGGCACATTTTAGCTAGTTTTACTTGTAAGTAGGGTTGTAAACGCTTTTCAGGCTCAGTACTGCGCTCAAAAGATGCAGCCCTGAGGTCTCTCCTGATAGGAGGTAGTTAAGTAGAAATTCACTGCTCAGCTGACCCGGCAAAAGCAAATGTATACCAAAAATGTACCAGAATGAGCTTTTCAGTGAACAGCAGCCAGGCACATTTTAGCTACTTTTACTTGTAAGTGGGGTTGTAAACGGTTTTCAGGCTCAGTACTGCGCTCAAAAGATGCAGCCCTGAGGTCTCTCCTGATAGGAGGTAGTTAAGTAGAAATTCACTGCTCAGCTGACCCTGCAGAAGCAAATGTATACCAAAAATGTACCCAGAATGAGCTTTTCAGTGAACAGCAGCCAGGCACATTTTAGCTAGTTTTACTTGTAACTGGGGTTGTAAACGGTTTTCAGGCTCAGTACTGCGCTCAAAAGATGCAGCCCTGAGGTCACTCCTGATAGGAGGTAGTTAAGTAGAAATTCACTGCTCAGCTGACCCGGCAGAAGCAAATGTATACCAAAAATGTACCCAGAATGAGCTTTTCAGTGAACAGCAGCCAGGCACATTTTAGCTAGTTTTACTTGTAACTGGGGTTGTAAACGGTTTTCAGGCTCAGTACTGCGCTCAAAAGATGCAGCCCTGAGGTCTCTCCTGATAGGAGGTAGTTAAGTAGAAATTCACTGCTCAGCTGACCCGGCAGAAGCAAATGTATACCAAAAATGTACCCAGAATAAGCTTTTCAGTGAACAGCAGCCAGGCACATTTTAGCTAGTTTTACTTGTAAGTGGGGTTGTAAACGCTTTTCAGGCTCAGTACTGCGCTCAAAAGATGCAGCCCTGAGGTCTCTCCTGATAGGAGGTAGTTAAGTAGAAATTCACTGCTCAGCTGACCCGGCAGAAGCAAATGTATACCAAAAATGTACCCAGAATGAGCTTTTCAGTGAACAGCAGCCAGGCACATTTTAGCTAGTTTTACTTGTAAGTGGGGTTGTAAACGCTTTTCAGGCTCAGTACTGCGCTCAAAAGATGCAGCCCTGAGGTCTCTCCTGATAGGAGATAGTTAAGTAGAAATTCACTGCTCAGCTGACCCGGCAGAAGCAAATGTATACCAAAAATGTACCCAGAATGAGCTTTTCAGTGAACAGCAGCCAGGCACATTTTAGCTAGTTTTACTTGTAAGTGGGGTTGTAAACGCTTTTCAGGCTCAGTACTGCGCTCAAAAGATGCAGCCCTGAGGTCTCTCCTGATAGGAGATAGTTAAGTAGAAATTCACTGCTCAGCTGACCCGGCAGAAGCAAATGTATACCAAAAATGTACCCAGAATAAGCTTTTCAGTGAACAGCAGCCAGGCACATTTTAGCTAGTTTTACTTGTAACTGGGGTTGTAAATGCTTTTTAGGCTCAGTACTGCGCTCAAAAGATGCAGCCCTGAGGTCTCTCCTGATAGGAGGTAGTTAAGTAGAAATTCACTGCTCAGCTGACCCGGCAGAAGCAAATGTATACCAAAAATGTACCCAGAATAAGCTTTTCAGTGAACAGCAGCCAGGCACATTTTAGCTAGTTTTAATTGTAAGTGGGGTTGTAAACGCTTTTCAGGCTCAGTACTGCGCACAAAAGATGCAGCCCTGAGGTCTCTCCTGATAGGAGATAGTTAAGTAGAAATTCACTGCTCAGCTGACCCGGCAGAAGCAAATGTATCAAAAATGTACCCAGAATGAGCTTTTCAGTGAACAGCAGCCAGGCACATTTTAGCTAGTTTTACTTGTAAGTGGGGTTGTAAACGCTTTTCAGGCTCAGTACTGCGCTCAAAAGATGCAGCCCTGAGGTCTCTCCTGATAGGAGGTAGTTAAGTAGAAATTCACTGCTCAGCTGACCCGGCAGAAGCAAATGTATACCAAAAATGTAACCAGAATGAGCTTTTCAGTGAACAGCAGCCAGGCACATTTTAGCTAGTTTTACTTGTAAGTGGGGTTGTAAACGCTTTTCAGGCTCAGTACTGCGCTCAAAAGATGCAGCCCTGAGGTCTCTCCTGATAGGAGGTAGTTAAGTAGAAATTCACTGCTCAGCTGACCCAGTAGAAGCAAATGTATACCAAAAATGTACCCAGAATGAGCTTTTCAGTGAACAGCAGCCAGGCACATTTTAGCTAGTTTTACTTGTAAGTGGGGTTGTAAACGCTTTTCAGGCTCAGTACTGCGCTCAAAAGATGCAGCCCTGAGGTCTCTCCTGATAGGAGGTAGTTAAGTAGAAATTCACTGCTCAGCTGACCCGGCAGAAGCAAATGTATACCAAAAATGTACCCAGAATGAGCTTTTCAGTGAACAGCAACCAGTCACATTTTAGCTAGTTTTACTTGTAAGTGGGGTTGGAAACGCTTTTCAGGCTCAGTACTGCCCTCAAAAGATGCAGCCCTGAGGTCTCTCCTGATAGGAGATAGTTAAGTAGAAATTCACTGCTCAGCTGACCCGGCAGAAGCAAATGTATACCAAAAATGTACCCAGAATGAGCTTTTCAGTGAACAGCAGCCAGGCACATTTTAGCTAGTTTTTCTTTTAAGTGGGGTTGGAAACGCTTTTCAGGCTCAGTACTGCGCTCAAAAGATGCAGCCCTGAGGTCTCTCCTGATAGGAGGTAGTTAAGTAGAAATTCACTGCTCAGCTGACCCAGCAGAAGCAAATGTATACCAAAAATGTACCCAGAATGAGCTTTTCAGTGAACAGCAGCCAGGCACATTTTAGCTAGTTTTACTTGTAAGTGGGGTTGGAAACGCTTTTAAGGCTCAGTACTGCGCTCAAAAGATGCAGCCCTGAGGTCTCTCCTGATAGGAGGTAGTTAAGTAGAAATTCACTGCTCAGCTGACCCGGCAGAAGCAAATGTATACCAAAAATGTACCCAGAATGAGCTTTTCAGTGAACAGCAGCCAGGCACATTTTAGCTAGTTTTACTTGTAAGTGGGGTTGGAAACGCTTTTCAGGCTCAGTACTGCGATCAAAAGATGCAGCCCTGAGGTCTCTCCTGATAGGAGGTAGTTAAGTAGAAATTCACTGCTCAGCTGACCCGGCAGAAGCAAATGTATACCAAAAATGTACCCAGAATGAGCTATTCAGTGAACAGCAGCCAGGCACATTTTAGCTAGTTTTACTTGTAAGTGGGGTTGGAAACGCTTTTCAGGCTCAGTACTGCGCTCAAAAGATGCAGCCCTGAGGTCTCTCCTGATAGGAGGTAGTTAAGTAGAAATTCACTGCTCAGCTGACCCGGCAGAAGCAAATGTATACCAAAAATGTACCCAGAATGAGCTTTTCAGTGAACAGCAGCCAGGCACATTTTAGCTAGTTTTACTTGCAAGTGGGGTTGGAAACGCTTTTCAGGCTCAGTACTGCGCTCAAAAGATGCAGCCCTGAGGTCTCTCCTGATAGGAGGTAGTTAAGTAGAAATTCACTGCTCAGCTGACCCGGCAGAAGCAAATGTATACCAAAAATGTACCCAGAATGAGCTTTTCAGTGAACAGCAGCCAGGCACATTTTAGCTAGTTTTACTTGTAACTGGGGTTGTAAACGGTTTTCAGGCTCAGTACTGCGCTCAAAAGATGCAGCCCTGAGGTCTCTCCTGATAGGAGGTAGTTAAGTAGAAATTCACTGCTCAGCTGACCCGGCAGAAGCAAATGTATACCAAAAATGTACCCAGAATGAGCTTTTCAGTGAACAGCAGCCAGGCACATTTTAGCTAGTTTTACTTGTAAGTGGGGTTGGAAATGCTTTTCAGGCTCAGTACTGCGCTCAAAAGATGCAGCCCTGAGGTCCCTGATAGGAGATAGTTAAGTAGAAATTCACTGCTCTGCTGACCCGGCAGAAGCAAATGTATACCAAAAATGTACCCAGAATCAGCTTTTCAGTGAACAGCAGCCAGGCACATTTTAGCTAGTTTTACTTGTAACTGGGGTTGTAAACGGTTTTCAGGCTCAGTACTGCGCTCAAAAGATGCAGCCCTGAGGTCTCTCCTGATAGGAGGTAGATATGTAGAAATTCACTGCTCAGCTGACCCGGCAGAAGCAAATGTATACCAAAAATGTACCCAGAATGAGCTTTTCAGTGAACAGCAGCCAGGCACATTTTAGCTAGTTTTACTTGTAAGTGGGGTTGTAAACGCTTTTCAGGCTCAGTACTGCCCTCAAAAGATGCAGCCCTGAGGTCTCTCCTGATAGGAGATAGTTAAGTAGAAATTCACTGCTCAGCTGACCCGGCAGAAGCAAATGTATACCAAAAATGTACCCAGAATGAGCTTTTCAGTGAACAGCAGCCAGGCACATTTTAGCTAGTTTTACTTGTAAGTGGGGTTGTAAACGCTTTTCAGGCTCAGTACTGCGCTCAAAAGATGCAGCCCTGAGGTCTCTCCTGATAGGAGATAGTTAAGTAGAAATTCACTGCTCAGCTGACCCGGCAGAAGCAAATGTATACCAAAAATGTACCCAGAATAAGCTTTTCAGTGAACAGCAGCCAGGCACATTTTAGCTAGTTTTACTTGTAACTGGGGTTGTAAACGCTTTTTAGGCTCAGTACTGCGCTCAAAAGATGCAGCCCTGAGGTCTCTCCTGATAGGAGGTAGTTAAGTAGAAATTCACTGCTCAGCTGACCCGGCAGAAGCAAATGTATACCAAAAATGTACCCAGAATAAGCTTTTCAGTGAACAGCAGCCAGGCACATTTTAGCTAGTTTTACTTGTAAGTGGGGTTGTAAACGCTTTTCAGGCTCAGTACTGCGCTCAAAAGATGCAGCCCTGAGGTCTCTCCTGATAGGAGGTAGTTAAGTAGAAATTCACTGCTCAGCTGACCCGGCAGAAGCAAATGTATACCAAAAATGTAACCAGAATGAGCTTTTCAGTGAACAGCAGCCAGGCACATTTTAGCTAGTTTTACTTGTAAGTGGGGTTGTAAACGCTTTTCAGGCTCAGTACTGCGCTCAAAAGATGCAGCCCTGAGGTCTCTCCTGATAGGAGGTAGTTAAGTAGAAATTCACTGCTCAGCTGACCCGGCAGAAGCAAATGTATACCAAAAATGTACCCAGAATGAGCTTTTCAGTGAACAGCAGCCAGGCACATTTTAGCTAGTTTTACTTGTAAGTGGGGTTGTAAACGCTTTTCAGGCTCAGTACTGCGCTCAAAAGATGCAGCCCTGAGGTCTCTCCTGATAGGAGGTAGTTAAGTAGAAATTCACTGCTCAGCTGACCCGGCAGAAGCAAATGTATACCAAAAATGTACCCAGAATGAGCTTTTCAGTGAACAGCAGCCAGTCACATTTTAGCTAGTTTTACTTGTAAGTGGGGTTGTAAACGCTTTTCAGGCTCAGTACTGCCCTCAAAAGATGCAGCCCTGAGGTCTCTCCTGATAGGAGATAGTTAAGTAGAAATTCACTGCTCAGCTGACCCGGCAGAAGCAAATGTATACCAAAAATGTACCCAGAATGAGCTTTTCAGTGAACAGCAGCCAGGCACATTTTAGCTAGTTTTTCTTTTAAGTGGGGTTGGAAACGCTTTTCAGGCTCAGTACTGCGCTCAAAAGATGCAGCCCTGAGGTCTCTCCTGATAGGAGGTAGTTAAGTAGAAATTCACTGCTCAGCTGACCCAGCAGAAGCAAATGTATACCAAAAATGTACCCAGAATGAGCTTTTCAGTGAACAGCAGCCAGGCACATTTTAGCTAGTTTTACTTGTAAGTGGGGTTGGAAACGCTTTTCAGGCTCAGTACTGCGCTCAAAAGATGCAGCCCTGAGGTCTCTCCTGATAGGAGGTAGTTAAGTAGAAATTCACTGCTCAGCTGACCCGGCAGAAGCAAATGTATACCAAAAATGTACCCAGAATGAGCTTTTCAGTGAACAGCAGCCAGGCACATTTTAGCTAGTTTTACTTGTAAGTGGGGTTGGAAACGCTTTTCAGGCTCAGTACTGCGATCAAAAGATACAGCCCTGAGGTCTCTCCTGATAGGAGGTAGTTAAGTAGAAATTCACTGCTCAGCTGACCCGGCAGAAGCAAATGTATACCAAAAAGGTACCCAGAATGAGCTATTCAGTGAACAGCAGCCAGGCACAGTTTAGCTAGTTTTACTTGTAAGTGGGGTTGGAAACGCTTTTCAGGCTCAGTACTGCGCTCAAAAGATGCAGCCCTGAGGTCTCTCCTGATAGGAGGTAGTTAAGTAGAAATTCACTGCTCAGCTGACCCGGCAGAAGCAAATGTATACCAAAAATGTACCCAGAATGAGCTTTTCAGTGAACAGCAGCCAGGCACATTTTAGCTAGTTTTACTTGCAAGTGGGGTTGGAAACGCTTTTCAGGCTCAGTACTGCGCTCAAAAGATGCAGCCCTGAGGTCTCTCCTGATAGGAGGTAGTTAAGTAGAAATTCACTGCTCAGCTGACCCGGCAAAAGCAAATGTATACCAAAAATGTACCCAGAATGAGCTTTTCAGTGAACAGCAGCCAGGCACATTTTAGCTAGTTTTACTTGTAACTGGGGTTGTAAACGGTTTTCAGGCTCAGTACTGCGCTCAAAAGATGCAGCCCTGAGGTCTCTCCTGATAGGAGGTAGTTAAGTAGAAATTCACTGCTCAGCTGACCCGGCAGAAGCAAATGTATACCAAAAATGTACCCAGAATGAGCTTTTCAGTGAACAGCAGCCAGGCACATTTTAGCTAGTTTTACTTGTAAGTGGGGTTGTAAACGCTTTTCAGGCTCAGTACTGCGCTCAAAAGATGCAGCCCTGAGGTCTCTCCTGATAGGGGGTAGTTAAGTAGAAATTCACTGTTCAGCTGACCCGGCAGAAGCAAATATATACCAAAAATGTACCCAGAATGAGCTTTTCAGTGAACAGCAGCCAGGCACATTTTAGCTAGTTTTACTTGTAAGTGGGGTTGGAAACGCTTTTCAGGCTCAGTACTGCGCTCAAAAGATGCAGCCCTGAGGTCTCTCCTGATAGGAGATAGTTAAGTAGAAATTCACTGCTCTGCTGACCCGGCAGAAGCAAATGTATACCAAAAATGTACCCAGAATCAGCTTTTCAGTGAACAGCAGCCAGGCACATTTTAGCTAGTTTTACTTGTAACTGGGGTTGTAAACGGTTTTCAGGCTCAGTACTGCGCTCAAAAGATGCAGCCCTGAGGTCTCTCCTGATAGGAGGTAGTTATGTAGAAATTCACTGCTCAGCTGACCCGGCAGAAGCAAATGTATACCAAAAATGTACCCAGAATGAGCTTTTCAGTGAACAGCAGCCAGGCACATTTTAGCTAGTTTTACTTGTAAGTGGGGTTGTAAACGCTTTTCAGGCTCAGTACTGCCCTCAAAAGATGCAGCCCTGAGGTCTCTCCTGATAGGAGATAGTTAAGTAGAAATTCACTGCTCAGCTGGCCCGGCAGAAGCAAATGTATACCAAATATGTACCCAGAATGAGCTTTTCAGTGAACAGCAGCCAGGCACATTTTAGCTAGTTTTTCTTTTAAGTGGGGTTGGAAACGCTTTTCAGGCTCAGTACTGCGCTCAAAAGATGCAGCCCTGAGGTCTCTCCTGATAGGAGGTAGTTAAGTAGAAATTCACTGCTCAGCTGACCCAGCAGAAGCAAATGTATACCAAAAATGTACCCAGAATGAGCTTTTCAGTGAACAGCAGCCAGGCACATTTTAGCTAGTTTTACTTGCAAGTGGGGTTGGAAACGCTTTTCAGGCTCAGTACTGCGCTCAAAAGATGCAGCCCTGAGGTCTCTCCTGATAGGAGGTAGTTAAGTAGAAATTCACTGCTCAGCTGACCCGGCAGAAGCAAATGTATACCAAAAATGTACCCAGAATGAGCTTTTCAGTGAACAGCAGCCAGGCACATTTTAGCTAGTTTTACTTGTAACTGGGGTTGTAAACGGTTTTCAGGCTCAGTACTACGCTCAAAAGATGCAGCCCTGAGGTCTCTCCTGATAGGGGGTAGTTAAGTAGAAATTCACTGCTCAGCTGACCCGGCAGAAGCAAATGTATACCAAAAATGTACCCAGAATGAGCTTTTCAGTGAACAGCAGCCAGGCACATTTTAGCTAGTTTTACTTGTAAGTGGGGTTGTAAACGCTTTTCAGGCTCAGTACTGCGCTCAAAAGATGCAGCCCTGAGGTCTCTCCTGATAGGGGGTAGTTAAGTAGAAATTCACTGTTCAGCTGACCCGGCAGAAGCAAATATATACCAAAAATGTACCCAGAATGAGCTTTTCAGTGAACAGCAGCCAGGCACATTTTAGCTAGTTTTACTTGTAAGTGGGGTTGGAAACGCTTTTCAGGCTCAGTACTGCGCTCAAAAGATGCAGCCCTGAGGTCTCTCCTGATAGGAGATAGTTAAGTAGAAATTCACTGCTCTGCTGACCCGGCAGAAGCAAATGTATACCAAAAATGTACCCAGAATCAGCTTTTCAGTGAACAGCAGCCAGGCACATTTTAGCTAGTTTTACTTGCAAGTGGGGTTGGAAACGCTTTTCAGGCTCAGTACTGCGCTCAAAAGATGCAGCCCTGAGGTCTCTTCTGATAGGAGGTAGTTAAGTAGAAATTCACTGCTCAGCTGACCCGGCAGAAGCAAATGTATACCAAAAATGTACCCAGAATGAGCTTTTCAGTGAACAGCAGCCAGGCACATTTTAGCTAGTTTTACTTGTAACTGGGGTTGTGAACGGTTTTCAGGCTCAGTACTGCGCTCAAAAGATGCAGCCCTGAGGTCTCTCCTGATAGGAGATAGTTAAGTAGAAATTCACTGCTCAGCTGACCCGGCAGAAGCAAATGTATACCAAAAATGTACCCAGAATGAGCTTTTCAGTGAACAGCAGCCAGGCACATTTTAGCTAGTTTTACTTGTAAGTGGGGTTGGAAACGCTTTTCAGGCTCAGTACTGCGCTCAAAAGATGCAGCCCTGAGGTCTCTCCTGATAGGAGATAGTTAAGTAGAAATTCACTGCTCAGCTGACCCGGCAGAAGCAAATGTATACCAAAAATGTACCCAGAATGAGCTTTTCAGTGAACAGCAGCCAGGCACATTTTAGCTAGTTTTACTTGTAAGTGGGGTTGTAAACGCTTTTCAGGCTCAGTACTGCGCTCAAAAGATGCAGCCCTGAGGTCTCTCCTGATAGGAGATAGTTAAGTAGAAATTCACTGCTCAGCTGACCCGGCAGAAGCAAATGTATACCAAAAATGTACCCAGAATAAGCTTTTCAGTGAACAGCAGCCAGGCACATTTTAGCTAGTTTTACTTGTAACTGGGGTTGTAAACGCTTTTTAGGCTCAGTACTGCGCTCAAAAGATGCAGCCCTGAGGTCTCTCCTGATAGGAGGTAGTTAAGTAGAAATTCACTGCTCAGCTGACCCGGCAGAAGCAAATGTATACCAAAAATGTACCCAGAATAAGCTTTTCAGTGAACAGCAGCCAGGCACATTTTAGCTAGTTTTACTTGTAAGTGGGGTTGTAAACGCTTTTCAGGCTCAGTATTGCGCACAAAAGATGCAGCCCTGAGGTCTCTCCTGATAGGAGGTAGTTAAGTAGAAATTCACTGCTCAGCTGACCCGGCAGAAGCAAATGTATACCAAAAATGTAACCAGAATGAGCTTTTCAGTGAACAGCAGCCAGGCACATTTTAGCTAGTTTTACTTGTAAGTGGGGTTGTAAACGCTTTTCAGGCTCAGTACTGCGCTCAAAAGATGCAGCCCTGAGGTCTCTCCTGATAGGAGGTAGTTAAGTAGAAATTCACTGCTCAGCTGACCCGGCAGAAGCAAATGTATACCAAAAATGTACCCAGAATGAGCTTTTCAGTGAACAGCAGCCAGGCACATTTTAGCTAGTTTTACTCGTAACTGGGGTTGTAAACGGTTTTCAGGCTCAGTACTGCGCTCAAAAGATGCAGCCCTGAGGTCTCTCCTGATAGGAGGTAGTTAAGTAGAAATTCACTGCTCGGCTGACCCGGCAGAAGCAAATGTATACCAAAAATGTACCCAGAATGAGCTTTTCAGTGAACAGCAGCCAGGCACATTTTAGCTAGTTTTACTTGTAAGTGGGGTTGTAAACGCTTTTCAGGCTCAGTACTGCGCTCAAAAGATGCAGCCCTGAGGTCTCTCCTGATAGGGGGTAGTTAAGTAGAAATTCACTGTTCAGCTGACCCGGCAGAAGCAAATATATACCAAAAATGTACCCAGAATGAGCTTTTCAGTGAACAGCAGCCAGGCACATTTTAGCTAGTTTTACTTGTAAGTGGGGTTGGAAACGCTTTTCAGGCTCAGTACTGCGCTCAAAAGATGCAGCCCTGAGGTCTCTCCTGATAGGAGATAGTTAAGTAGAAATTCACTGTTCTGCTGACCCGGCAGAAGCAAATGTATACCAAAAATGTACCCAGAATCAGCTTTTCAGTGAACAGCAGCCAGGCACATTTTAGCTAGTTTTACTTGTAACTGGGGTTGTAAACGGTTTTCAGGCTCAGTACTGCGCTCAAAAGATGCAGCCCTGAGGTCTCTCCTGATAGGAGGTAGTTAAGTAGAAATTCACTGCTCAGCTGACCCGGCAGAAGCAAATGTATACCAAAAATGTACCCAGAATGAGCTTTTCAGTGAACAGCAGCCAGGCACATTTTAGCTAGTTTTACTTGTAACTGGGGTTGTAAACGGTTTTCAGGCTCAGTACTGCGCTCAAAAGATGCAGCCCTGAGGTCTCTCCTGATAGGAGGTAGTTAAGTAGAAATTCACTGCTCAGCTGACCCGGCAGAAGCAAATGTATACCAAAAATGTACCCAGAATAAGCTTTTCAGTGAACAGCAGCCAGGCACATTTTAGCTAGTTTTACTTGTAAGTGGGGTTGGAAACGCTTTTCAGGCTCAGTACTGCGCACAAAAGATGCAGACCTGAGGTCTCTCCTGATAGGAGATAGTTAAGTAGAAATTCACTGCTCAGCTGACCCGGCAGAAGCAAATGTATACCAAAAATGTACCCAGAATGAGCTTTTCAGTGAACAGCAGCCAGGCACATTTTAGCTAGTTTTACTTGTAAGTGGGGTTGTAAATGCTTTTCAGGCTCAGTACTGCGCTCAAAAGATGCAGCCCTGAGGTCTCTCCTGATAGGAGGTAGTTAAGTAGAAATTCACTGCTCAGCTGACCCGGCAGAAGCAAATGTATACCAAAAATGTACCCAGAATGAGCTTTTCAGTGAACAGCAGCCAGGCACATTTTAGCTAGTTTTACTTGTAAGTGGGGTTGTAAACGCTTTTCAGGCTCAGTACTGCGCTCAAAAGATGCAGCCCTGAGGTCTCTCCTGATAGGAGATAGTTAAGTAGAAATTCACTGCTCAGCTGACCCGGCAGAAGCAAATGTATACCAAAAATGTACCCAGAATGAGCTTTTCAGTGAACAGCAGCCAGGCACATTTTAGCTAGTTTTACTTGTAAGTGGGGTTGTAAACGCTTTTCAGGCTCAGTACTGCGCTCAAAAGATGCAGCCCTGAGGTCTCTCCTGATAGGAGGTAGTTAAGTAGAAATTCACTGCTCAGCTGACCCGGCAGAAGCAAATGTATACCAAAAATGTACCCAGAATGAGCTTTTCAGTGAACAGCAGCCAGGCACATTTTAGCTAGTTTTACTTGTAAGTGGGTTTGGAAACGCTTTTCAGGCTCAGTACTGCGCTCAAAAGATGCAGCCCTGAGGTCTCTCCTGATAGGAGGTAGTTAAGTAGAAATTCACTGCTCAGCTGACCCGGCAGAAGCAAATGTATACCAAAAATGTACCCAGAATGAGCTTTTCAGTGAACAGCAGCCAGGCACATTTTAGCTAGTTTTACTTGTAAGTGGGGTTGGAAACGCTTTTCAGGCTCAGTACTGCGCTCAAAAGATGCAGCCCTGAGGTCTCTCCTGATAGGAGATAGTTAAGCAGAAATTCACTGCTCAGCTGACCCGGCAGAAGCAAATGTATACCAAAAATGTACCCAGAATGAGCTTTTCAGTGAACAGCAGCCAGGCACATTTTAGCTAGTTTTACTTGTAAGTGGGGTTGGAAACGCTTTTCAGGCTCAGTACTGCGCTCAAAAGATGCAGCCCTGAGGTCTCTCCTGATAGGAGGTAGTTAAGTAGAAATTCACTGCTCAGCTGACCCGGCAGAAGCAAATGTATACCAAAAATGTACCCAGAATGAGCTTTTCAGTGAACAGCAGCCAGGCACATTTTAGCTAGTTTTACTTGTAAGTGGGGTTGTAAACGCTTTTCAGGCTCAGTACTGCGCTCAAAAGATGCAGCCCTGAGGTCTCTCCTGATAGGAGGTAGTTAAGTAGAAATTCACTGCTCAGCTGACCCGGCAGAAGCAAATGTATACCAAAAATGTACCCAGAATGAGCTTTTCATTGAACAGCAGCCAGGCACATATTAGCTAGTTTTACTTGTAACTGGGGTTGTAAACAGTTTTCAGGCTCAGTACTGCGCTCAAAAGATGCAGCCCTGAGGTCTCTCCTGATAGGAGGTAGTAAGTAGAAATTCCCTGCTCAGCTGACCCGGCAGAAGCAAATGTATACCAAAAATGTACCCAGAATGAGCTTTTCAGTGAACAGCAGCCAGGCACATTTTAGCTAGTTTTACTTGTAAGTGGGGTTGTAAACGCTTTTCAGGCTCAGTACTACGCTCAAAAGATGCAGCCCTGAGGTCTCTCCTGATAGGAGATAGTTAAGTAGAAATTCAGTGCTCTGCTGACTTGGCAGAAGCAAATGTATACCAAAAATGTACCCAGAATGAGCTTTTCAGTGAACAGCAGCCAGGCACATTTTAGCTAGTTTTACTTGTAAGTGGGGTTGTAAACGGTTTTCAGGCTCAGTACTGCGCTCAAAAGATGCAGCCCTGAGGTCTCTCCTGATAGGAGGTAGTTATGTAGAAATTCACTGCTCAGCTGACCCGGCAGAAGCAACTGTATACCAAAAATGTACCCAGAATGAGCTTTTCAGTGAACAGCAGCCAGGCACATTTTAGCTAGTTTTACTTGTAAGTTGGGTTGTAAACGCTTTTCAGGCTCAGTACTGCGCTCAAAAGATGCAGCCCTGAGGTCTCTCCTGATAGGAGATAGTTAAGTAGAAATTCACTGCTCAGCTGACCCGGCAGATGCAAATGTATACCAAAAATGTACCCAGAATGAGCTTTTCAGTGAACAGCAGCCAGGCACATTTTAGCTAGTTTTACTTGTAAGTGGGGTTGTAAACGGTTTTCAGGCTCAGTACTGCGCTCAAAAGATGCAGCCCTGAGGTCTCTCCTGATAGGAGGTAGTTACGTAGAAATTCACTGCTCAGCTGTCCCGGCAGAAGCAAATGTATACCAAAAATGTACCCAGAATGGGCTTTTCAGTGAACAGCAGCCAGGCACATTTTAGCTAGTTTTACTTGTAACTGGGGTTGTAAACGGTTTTCAGGCTCAGTACTGCGCTCAAAAGATGCAGCCCTGAGGTCTCTCCTGATAGGAGGTAGTTAAGTAGAAATGCACTGCTCAGCTGACCCGGCAGAAGCAAATGTATACCAAAAATGTACTCAGAATGAGCTTTTCAGTGAACAGCAGCCAGGCACATTTAGCTAGTTTTACTTGTAAGTGGGGTTGGAAACACTTTTCAGGCTCAGTACTGCGCTCAAAAGATGCAGCCCTGAGGTCTCTCTTGATAGGAGATAGTTAAGTAGAAATTCACTGCTCTGCTGACCCGGCAGAAGCAAATGTATACCAAAAATGTACCCAGAATGAGCTTTTCAGTGAACAGCAGCCAGGCACATTTTAGCTAGTTTTACTTGTAACTGGGGTTGTAAACGGTTTTCAGGCTCAGTACTGCGCTCAAAAGATGCAGCCCTGAGGTCTCTCCTGATAGGAGGTAGTTATGTAGAAATTCACTGCTCAGCTGACCCGGCAGAAGCAAATGTATACCAAAAATGTACCCAGAATGAGCTTTTCAGTGAACAGCAGCCAGGCACATTTTAGCTAGTTTTACTTGTAAGTTGGGTTGTAAATGCTTTTCAGGCTCAGTACTGCGCTCAAAAGATGCAGCCCTGAGGTCTCTCCTGATAGGAGATAGTTAAGTAGAAATTCACTGCTCAGCTGACCCGGCAGATGCAAATGTATACCAAAAATGTACCCAGAATGAGCTTTTCAGTGAACAGCAGCCAGGCACATTTTAGCTAGTTTTACTTGTAAGTGGGGTTGTAAACGCTTTTCAGGCTCAGTACTGCGCTCAAAAGATGCAGCCCTGAGGTCTCTCCTGATAGGAGGTAGTTAAGTAGAAATTCACTGCTCAGCTGACCCGGCAGAAGCAAATGTATACCAAAAATGTACCCAGAATGAGCTTTTCAGTGAACAGCAGCCAGGCACATTTTAGCTAGTTTTACTTGTAACTGGGGTTGTAAACGGTTTTCAGGCTCAGTACTGCGCTCAAAAGATGCAGCCCTGAGGTCTCTCCTGATAGGAGGTAGTTAAGTAGAAATTCACTGCTCAGCTGACCCGGCAGAAGCAAATGTATACCAAAAATGTACCCAGAATAAGCTTTTCAGTGAACAGCAGCCAGGCACATTTTAGCTAGTTTTACTTGTAAGTGGGGTTGTAAACGCTTTTCAGGCTCAGTACTGCGCAGAAAAGATGCAGCCCTGAGGTCTCTCCTGATAGGAGATAGTTAAGTAGAAATTCACTGCTCAGCTGACCCGGCAGAAGCAAATGTATCAAAAATGTACCCAGAATGAGCTTTTCAGTGAACAGCAGCCAGGCACATTTTAGCTAGTTTTACTTGTAAGTGGGGTTGTAAACGCTTTTCAGGCTCAGTACTGCGCTTAAAAGATGCAGCCCTGAGGTCTCTCCTGATAGGAGGTAGTTAAGTAGAAATTCACTGCTCAGCTGACCCGGCAGAAGCAAATGTATACCAAAAATGTACCCAGAATGAGCTTTTCAGTGAACAGCAGCCAGGCACATTTTAGCTAGTTTTACTTGTAAGTGGGGTTGTAAACGCTTTTCAGGCTCAGTACTGCGCTCAAAAGATGCAGCCCTGAGGTCTCTCCTGATAGGAGATAGTTAAGTAGAAATTCACTGCTCAGCTGACCCGGCAGAAGCAAATGTATACCAAAAATGTACCCAGAATGAGCTTTTCAGTGAACAGCAGCCAGGCACATTTTAGCTAGTTTTACTTGTAAGTGGGGTTGTAAACGCTTTTCAGGCTCAGTACTGCGCTCAAAAGATGCAGCCCTGAGGTCTCTCCTGATAGGAGATAGTTAAGTAGAAATTCACTGCTCAGCTGACCCGGCAGAAGCAAATGTATACCAAAAATGTACCCAGAATAAGCTTTTCAGTGAACAGCAGCCAGGCACATTTTAGCTAGTTTTACTTGTAACTGGGGTTGTAAACGCTTTTTAGGCTCAGTACTGCGCTCAAAAGATGCAGCCCTGAGGTCTCTCCTGATAGGAGGTAGTTAAGTAGAAATTCACTGCTCAGCTGACCCGGCAGAAGCAAATGTATACCAAAAATGTACCCAGAATAAGCTTTTCAGTGAACAGCAGCCAGGCACATTTTAGCTAGTTTTACTTGTAAGTGGGGTTGTAAACGCTTTTCAGGCTCAGTACTGCGCACAAAAGATGCAGCCCTGAGGTCTCTCCTGATAGGAGATAGTTAAGTAGAAATTCACTGCTCAGCTGACCCGGCAGAAGCAAATGTATCAAAAATGTACCCAGAATGAGCTTTTCAGTGAACAGCAGCCAGGCACATTTTAGCTAGTTTTACTTGTAAGTGGGGTTGTAAACGCTTTTCAGGCTCAGTACTGCGCTCAAAAGATGCAGCCCTGAGGTCTCTACTGATAGGAGGTAGTTAAGTAGAAATTCACTGCTCAGCTGACCCGGCAGAAGCAAATGTATACCAAAAAATGTAACCAGAATGAGCTTGTCAGTGAACAGCAGCCAGGCACATTTTAGCTAGTTTTACTTGTAAGTGGGGTTGTAAACGCTTTTCAGGCTCAGTACTGCGCTCAAAAGATGCAGCCCTGAGGTCTCTCCTGATAGGAGGTAGTTAAGTAGAAATTCACTGCTCAGCTGACCCGGCAGAAGCAAATGTATACCAAAAATGTACCCAGAATGAGCTTTTCAGTGAACAGCAGCCAGGCACATTTTAGCTAGTTTTACTTGTAAGTGGGGTTGTAAACGCTTTTCAGGCTCAGTACTGCGCTCAAAAGATGCAGCCCTGAGGTCTCTCCTGATAGGAGGTAGTTAAGTAGAAATTCACTGCTCAGCTGACCCGGCAGAAGCAAATGTATACCAAAAATGTACCCAGAATGAGCTTTTCAGTGAACAGCAGCCAGGCACATGTTAGCTAGTTTTACTTGTAACTGGGGTTGTAAACGGTTTTCAGGCTCAGTACTGCGCTCAAAAGATGCAGCCCTGAGGTCTCTCCTGATAGGAGGTAGTTATGTAGAAATTCACTGCTCAGCTGACCCGGCAGAAGCAACTGTATACCAAAAATGTACCCAGAATGAGCTTTTCAGTGAACAGCAGCCAGGCACATTTTAGCTAGTTTTACTTGTAACTGGGGTTGTAAACGGTTTTCAGGCTCAGTACTGCGCTCAAAAGATGCAGCCCTGAGGTCTCTCCTGATAGGAGGTAGTTATGTAGAAATTCACTACTCAGCTGACCCGGCAGAAGCAACTGTATACCAAAAATGTACCCAGAATGAGCTTTTCAGTGAACAGCAGCCAGGCACATTTTAGCTAGTTTTACTTGTAAGTGGGGTTGGAAACGCTTTTCAGGCTCAGTACTGCGCTCAAAAGATGCAGCCCTGAGGTCTCTCCTGATAGGAGGTAGTTAAGTAGAAATTCACTGCTCAGCTGACCCGGCAGAAGCAAATGTATACAAAAAATGTACCCAGAATGAGCTTTTCAGTGAACAGCAGCCAGGCACATTTTAGCTAGTTTTACTTGTAAGTGGGGTTGGAAACGCTTTTCAGGCTCAGTACTGCGCTCAAAAGATGCAGCCCTGAGGTCTCTCCTGATAGGAGGTAGTTAAGTAGAAATTCACTGCTCAGCTGACCCGGCAGAAGCAAATGTATACCAAAAATGTACCCAGAATGAGCTTTTCAGTGAACAGCAGCCAGGCACATATTAGCTAGTTTTACTTGTAACTGGGGTTGTAAACAGTTTTCAGGCTCAGTACTGCGCTCAAAAGATGCAGCCCTGAGGTCTCTCCTGATAGGAGGTAGTAAGTAGAAATTCCCTGCTCAGCTGACCCGGCAGAAGCAAATGTATACCAAAAATGTACCCAGAATGAGCTTTTCAGTGAACAGCAGCCAGGCACATTTTAGCTAGTTTTACTTGTAAGTGGGGTTGTAAACGCTTTTCAGGCTCAGTACTACGCTCAAAAGATGCAGCCCTGAGGTCTCTCCTGATAGGAGATAGTTAAGTAAAAATTCACTGCTCTGCTGACTTGGCAGAAGCAAATGTATACCAAAAATGTACCCAGAATGAGCTTTTCAGTGAACAGCAGCCAGGCACATTTTAGCTAGTTTTACTTGTAACTGGGGTTGTAAACGGTTTTCAGGCTCAGTACTGCGCTCAAAAGATGCAGCCCTGAGGTCTCTCCTGATAGGAGGTAGTTATGTAGAAATTCACTGCTCAGCTGACCCGGCAGAAGCAACTGTATACCAAAAATGTACCCAGAATGAGCTTTTCAGTGAACAGCAGCCAGGCACATTTTAGCTAGTTTTACTTGTAAGTTGGGTTGTAAACGCTTTTCAGGCTCAGTACTGCGCTCAAAAGATGCAGCCCTGAGGTCTCTCCTGATAGGAGATAGTTAAGTAGAAATTCACTGCTCAGCTGACCCGGCAGATGCAAATGTATACCAAAAATGTACCCAGAATGAGCTTTTCAGTGAACAGCAGCCAGGCACATTTTAGCTAGTTTTACTTGTAAGTGGGGTTGTAAACGGTTTTCAGGCTCAGTACTGCGCTCAAAAGATGCAGCCCTGAGGTCTCTCCTGATAGGAGGTAGTTACGTAGAAATTCACTGCTCAGCTGTCCCGGCAGAAGCAAATGTATACCAAAAATGTACCCAGAATGGGCTTTTCAGTGAACAGCAGCCAGGCACATTTTAGCTAGTTTTACTTGTAACTGGGGTTGTAAACGGTTTTCAGGCTCAGTACTGCGCTCAAAAGATGCAGCCCTGAGGTCTCTCCTGATAGGAGGTAGTTAAGTAGAAATGCACTGCTCAGCTGACCCGGCAGAAGCAAATGTATACCAAAAATGTACTCAGAATGAGCTTTTCAGTGAACAGCAGCCAGGCACATTTAGCTAGTTTTACTTGTAAGTGGGGTTGGAAACACTTTTCAGGCTCAGTACTGCGCTCAAAAGATGCAGCCCTGAGGTCTCTCTTGATAGGAGATAGTTAAGTAGAAATTCACTGCTCTGCTGACCCGGCAGAAGCAAATGTATACCAAAAATGTACCCAGAATGAGCTTTTCAGTGAACAGCAGCCAGGCACATTTTAGCTAGTTTTACTTGTAACTGGGGTTGTAAACGGTTTTCAGGCTCAGTACTGCGCTCAAAAGATGCAGCCCTGAGGTCTCTCCTGATAGGAGGTAGTTATGTAGAAATTCACTGCTCAGCTGACCCGGCAGAAGCAAATGTATACCAAAAATGTACCCAGAATGAGCTTTTCAGTGAACAGCAGCCAGGCACATTTTAGCTAGTTTTACTTGTAAGTTGGGTTGTAAACGCTTTTCAGGCTCAGTACTGCGCTCAAAAGATGCAGCCCTGAGGTCTCTCCTGATAGGAGATAGTTAAGTAGAAATTCACTGCTCAGCTGACCCGGCAGATGCAAATGTATACCAAAAATGTACCCAGAATGAGCTTTTCAGTGAACAGCAGCCAGGCACATTTTAGCTAGTTTTACTTGTAAGTGGGGTTGTAAACGCTTTTCAGGCTCAGTACTGCGCTCAAAAGATGCAGCCCTGAGGTCTCTCCTGATAGGAGGTAGTTAAGTAGAAATTCACTGCTCAGCTGACCCGGCAGAAGCAAATGTATACCAAAAATGTACCCAGAATGAGCTTTTCAGTGAACAGCAGCCAGGCACATTTTAGCTAGTTTTACTTGTAACTGGGGTTGTAAACGGTTTTCAGGCTCAGTACTGCGCTCAAAAGATGCAGCCCTGAGGTCTCTCCTGATAGGAGGTAGTTAAGTAGAAATTCACTGCTCAGCTGACCCGGCAGAAGCAAATGTATACCAAAAATGTACCCAGAATAAGCTTTTCAGTGAACAGCAGCCAGGCACATTTTAGCTAGTTTTACTTGTAAGTGGGGTTGTAAACGCTTTTCAGGCTCAGTACTGCGCACAAAAGATGCAGCCCTGAGGTCTCTCCTGATAGGAGATAGTTAAGTAGAAATTCACTGCTCAGCTGACCCGGCAGAAGCAAATGTATCAAAAATGTACCCAGAATGAGCTTTTCAGTGAACAGCAGCCAGGCACATTTTAGCTAGTTTTACTTGTAAGTGGGGTTGTAAACGCTTTTCAGGCTCAGTACTGCGCTTAAAAGATGCAGCCCTGAGGTCTCTCCTGATAGGAGGTAGTTAAGTAGAAATTCACTGCTCAGCTGACCCGGCAGAAGCAAATGTATACCAAAAATGTACCCAGAATGAGCTTTTCAGTGAACAGCAGCCAGGCACATTTTAGCTAGTTTTACTTGTAAGTGGGGTTGTAAACGCTTTTCAGGCTCAGTACTGCGCTCAAAAGATGCAGCCCTGAGGTCTCTCCTGATAGGAGATAGTTAAGTAGAAATTCACTGCTCAGCTGACCCGGCAGAAGCAAATGTATACCAAAAATGTACCCAGAATGAGCTTTTCAGTGAACAGCAGCCAGGCACATTTTAGCTAGTTTTACTTGTGAGTGGGGTTGTAAACGCTTTTCAGGCTCAGTACTGCGCTCAAAAGATGCAGCCCTGAGGTCTCTCCTGATAGGAGATAGTTAAGTAGAAATTCACTGCTCAGCTGACCCGGCAGAAGCAAATGTATACCAAAAATGTACCCAGAATAAGCTTTTCAGTGAACAGCAGCCAGGCACATTTTAGCTAGTTTTACTTGTAACTGGGGTTGTAAACGCTTTTTAGGCTCAGTACTGCGCTCAAAAGATGCAGCCCTGAGGTCTCTCCTGATAGGAGGTAGTTAAGTAGAAATTCACTGCTCAGCTGACCCGGCAGAAGCAAATGTATACCAAAAATGTACCCAGAATAAGCTTTTCAGTGAACAGCAGCCAGGCACATTTTAGCTAGTTTTACTTGTAAGTGGGGTTGTAAACGCTTTTCAGGCTCAGTACTGCGCACAAAAGATGCAGCCCTGAGGTCTCTCCTGATAGGAGATAGTTAAGTAGAAATTCACTGCTCAGCTGACCCGGCAGAAGCAAATGTATCAAAAATGTACCCAGAATGAGCTTTTCAGTGAACAGCAGCCAGGCACATTTTAGCTAGTTTTACTTGTAAGTGGGGTTGTAAACGCTTTTCAGGCTCAGTACTGCGCTCAAAAGATGCAGCCCTGAGGTCTCTACTGATAGGAGGTAGTTAAGTAGAAATTCACTGCTCAGCTGACCCGGCAGAAGCAAATGTATACCAAAAATGTAACCAGAATGAGCTTGTCAGTGAACAGCAGCCAGGCACATTTTAGCTAGTTTTACTTGTAAGTGGGGTTGTAAACGCTTTTCAGGCTCAGTACTGCGCTCAAAAGATGCAGCCCTGAGGTCTCTCCTGATAGGAGGTAGTTAAGTAGAAATTCACTGCTCAGCTGACCCGGCAGAAGCAAATGTATCAAAAATGTACCCAGAATGAGCTTTTCAGTGAACAGCAGCCAGGCACATTTTAGCTAGTTTTACTTGTAAGTGGGGTTGTAAACGCTTTTCAGGCTCAGTACTACGCTCAAAAGATGCAGCCCTGAGGTCTCTCCTGATAGGAGATAGTTAAGTAGAAATTCACTGCTCTGCTGACTTGGCAGAAGCAAATGTATACCAAAAATGTACCCAGAATGAGCTTTTCAGTGAACAGCAGCCAGGCACATTTTAGCTAGTTTTACTTGTAACTGGGGTTGTAAACGGTTTTCAGGCTCAGTACTGCGCTCAAAAGATGCAGCCCTGAGGTCTCTCCTGATAGGAGGTAGTTATGTAGAAATTCACTGCTCAGCTGACCCGGCAGAAGCAACTGTATACCAAAAATGTACCCAGAATGAGCTTTTCAGTGAACAGCAGCCAGGCACATTTTAGCTAGTTTTACTTGTAAGTTGGGTTGTAAACGCTTTTCATGCTCAGTACTGCGCTCAAAAGATGCAGCCCTGAGGTCTCTCCTGATAGGAGATAGTTAAGTAGAAATTCACTGCTCAGCTGACCCGGCAGATGCAAATGTATACCAAAAATGTACCCAGAATGAGCTTTTCAGTGAACAGCAGCCAGGCACATTTTAGCTAGTTTTACTTGTAAGTGGGGTTGTAAACGGTTTTCAGGCTCAGTACTGCGCTCAAAAGATGCAGCCCTGAGGTCTCTCCTGATAGGAGGTAGTTACGTAGAAATTCACTGCTCAGCTGTCCCGGCAGAAGCAAATGTATACCAAAAATGTACCCAGAATGGGCTTTTCAGTGAACAGCAGCCAGGCACATTTTAGCTAGTTTTACTTGTAACTGGGGTTGTAAACGGTTTTCAGGCTCAGTACTGCGCTCAAAAGATGCAGCCCTGAGGTCTCTCCTGATAGGAGGTAGTTAAGTAGAAATGCACTGCTCAGCTGACCCGGCAGAAGCAAATGTATACCAAAAATGTACTCAGAATGAGCTTTTCAGTGAACAGCAGCCAGGCACATTTAGCTAGTTTTACTTGTAAGTGGGGTTGGAAACACTTTTCAGGCTCAGTACTGCGCTCAAAAGATGCAGCCCTGAGGTCTCTCTTGATAGGAGATAGTTAAGTAGAAATTCACTGCTCTGCTGACCCGGCAGAAGCAAATGTATACCAAAAATGTACCCAGAATGAGCTTTTCAGTGAACAGCAGCCAGGCACATTTTAGCTAGTTTTACTTGTAACTGGGGTTGTAAACGGTTTTCAGGCTCAGTACTGCGCTCAAAAGATGCAGCCCTGAGGTCTCTCCTGATAGGAGGTAGTTATGTAGAAATTCACTGCTCAGCTGACCCGGCAGAAGCAAATGTATACCAAAAATGTACCCAGAATGAGCTTTTCAGTGAACAGCAGCCAGGCACATTTTAGCTAGTTTTACTTGTAAGTTGGGTTGTAAACGCTTTTCAGGCTCAGTACTGCGCTCAAAAGATGCAGCCCTGAGGTCTCTCCTGATAGGAGATAGTTAAGTAGAAATTCACTGCTCAGCTGACCCGGCAGATGCAAATGTATACCAAAAATGTACCCAGAATGAGCTTTTCAGTGAACAGCAGCCAGGCACATTTTAGCTAGTTTTACTTGTAAGTGGGGTTGTAAACGCTTTTCAGGCTCAGTACTGCGCACAAAAGATGCAGCCCTGAGGTCTCTCCTGATAGGAGATAGTTAAGTAGAAATTCACTGCTCAGCTGACCCGGCAGAAGCAAATGTATCAAAAATGTACCCAGAATGAGCTTTTCAGTGAACAGCAGCCAGGCACATTTTAGCTAGTTTTACTTGTAAGTGGGGTTGTAAACGCTTTTCAGGCTCAGTACTGCGCTTAAAAGATGCAGCCCTGAGGTCTCTCCTGATAGGAGGTAGTTAAGTAGAAATTCACTGCTCAGCTGACCCGGCAGAAGCAAATGTATACCAAAAATGTACCCAGAATGAGCTTTTCAGTGAACAGCAGCCAGGCACATTTTAGCTAGTTTTACTTGTAAGTGGGGTTGTAAACGCTTTTCAGGCTCAGTACTGCGCTCAAAAGATGCAGCCCTGAGGTCTCTCCTGATAGGAGATAGTTAAGTAGAAATTCACTGCTCAGCTGACCCGGCAGAAGCAAATGTATACCAAAAATGTACCCAGAATGAGCTTTTCAGTGAACAGCAGCCAGGCACATTTTAGCTAGTTTTACTTGTGAGTGGGGTTGTAAACGCTTTTCAGGCTCAGTACTGCGCTCAAAAGATGCAGCCCTGAGGTCTCTCCTGATAGGAGATAGTTAAGTAGAAATTCACTGCTCAGCTGACCCGGCAGAAGCAAATGTATACCAAAAATGTACCCAGAATAAGCTTTTCAGTGAACAGCAGCCAGGCACATTTTAGCTAGTTTTACTTGTAACTGGGGTTGTAAACGCTTTTTAGGCTCAGTACTGCGCTCAAAAGATGCAGCCCTGAGGTCTCTCCTGATAGGAGGTAGTTAAGTAGAAATTCACTGCTCAGCTGACCCGGCAGAAGCAAATGTATACCAAAAATGTACCCAGAATAAGCTTTTCAGTGAACAGCAGCCAGGCACATTTTAGCTAGTTTTACTTGTAAGTGGGGTTGTAAACGCTTTTCAGGCTCAGTACTGCGCACAAAAGATGCAGCCCTGAGGTCTCTCCTGATAGGAGATAGTTAAGTAGAAATTCACTGCTCAGCTGACCCGGCAGAAGCAAATGTATCAAAAATGTACCCAGAATGAGCTTTTCAGTGAACAGCAGCCAGGCACATTTTAGCTAGTTTTACTTGTAAGTGGGGTTGTAAACGCTTTTCAGGCTCAGTACTGCGCTCAAAAGATGCAGCCCTGAGGTCTCTACTGATAGGAGGTAGTTAAGTAGAAATTCACTGCTCAGCTGACCCGGCAGAAGCAAATGTATACCAAAAATGTAACCAGAATGAGCTTTTCAGTGAACAGCAGCCAGGCACATTTTAGCTAGTTTTACTTGTAAGTGGGGTTGTAAACGCTTTTCAGGCTCAGTACTGCGCACAAAAGATGCAGCCCTGAGGTCTCTCCTGATAGGAGATAGTTAAGTAGAAATTCACTGCTCAGCTGACCCGGCAGAAGCAAATGTATCAAAAATGTACCCAGAATGAGCTTTTCAGTGAACAGCAGCCAGGCACATTTTAGCTAGTTTTACTTGTAAGTGGGGTTGTAAACGCTTTTCAGGCTCAGTACTGCGCTCAAAAGATGCAGCCCTGAGGTCTCTCCTGATAGGAGGTAGTTAAGTAGAAATTCACTGCTCAGCTGACCCGGCAGAAGCAAATGTATACCAAAAATGTACCCAGAATGAGCTTTTCAGTGAACAGCAGCCAGGCACATTTTAGCTAGTTTTACTTGTAAGTGGGGTTGTAAACGCTTTTCAGGCTCAGTACTGCGCTCAAAAGATGCAGCCCTGAGGTCTCTCCTGATAGGAGATAGTTAAGTAGAAATTCACTGCTCAGCTGACCCGGCAGAAGCAAATGTATACCAAAAATGTACCCAGAATGAGCTTTTCAGTGAACAGCAGCCAGGCACATTTTAGCTAGTTTTACTTGTGAGTGGGGTTGTAAACGCTTTTCAGGCTCAGTACTGCGCTCAAAAGATGCAGCCCTGAGGTCTCTCCTGATAGGAGATAGTTAAGTAGAAATTCACTGCTCAGCTGACCCGGCAGAAGCAAATGTATACCAAAAATGTACCCAGAATAAGCTTTTCAGTGAACAGCAGCCAGGCACATTTTAGCTAGTTTTACTTGTAACTGGGGTTGTAAACGCTTTTTAGGCTCAGTACTGCGCTCAAAAGATGCAGCCCTGAGGTCTCTCCTGATAGGAGGTAGTTAAGTAGAAATTCACTGCTCAGCTGACCCGGCAGAAGCAAATGTATACCAAAAATGTACCCAGAATAAGCTTTTCAGTGAACAGCAGCCAGGCACATTTTAGCTAGTTTTACTTGTAAGTGGGGTTGTAAACGCTTTTCAGGCTCAGTACTGCGCACAAAAGATGCAGCCCTGAGGTCTCTCCTGATAGGAGATAGTTAAGTAGAAATTCACTGCTCAGCTGACCCGGCAGAAGCAAATGTATCAAAAATGTACCCAGAATGAGCTTTTCAGTGAACAGCAGCCAGGCACATTTTAGCTAGTTTTACTTGTAAGTGGGGTTGTAAACGCTTTTCAGGCTCAGTACTGCGCTCAAAAGATGCAGCCCTGAGGTCTCTACTGATAGGAGGTAGTTAAGTAGAAATTCACTGCTCAGCTGACCCGGCAGAAGCAAATGTATACCAAAAATGTAACCAGAATGAGCTTGTCAGTGAACAGCAGCCAGGCACATTTTAGCTAGTTTTACTTGTAAGTGGGGTTGTAAACGCTTTTCAGGCTCAGTACTGCGCTCAAAAGATGCAGCCCTGAGGTCTCTCCTGATAGGAGGTAGTTAAGTAGAAATTCACTGCTCAGCTGACCCGGCAGAAGCAAATGTATACCAAAAATGTACCCAGAATGAGCTTTTCAGTGAACAGCAGCCAGGCACATTTTAGCTAGTTTTACTTGTAAGTGGGGTTGTAAACGCTTTTCAGGCTCAGTACTGCGCTCAAAAGATGCAGCCCTGAGGTCTCTCCTGATAGGAGGTAGGTAAGTAGAAATTCACTGCTCAGCTGACCCGGCAGAAGCAAATGTATACCAAAAATGTACCCAGAATGAGCTTTTCAGTGAACAGCAGCCAGGCACATTTTAGCTAGTTTTACTTGTAACTGGGGTTGTAAACGGTTTTCAGGCTCAGTACTGCGCTCAAAAGATGCAGCCCTGAGGTCTCTCCTGATAGGAGGTAGTTATGTAGAAATTCACTGCTCAGCTGACCCGGCAGAAGCAACTGTATACCAAAAATGTACCCAGAATGAGCTTTTCAGTGAACAGCAGCCAGGCACATTTTAGCTAGTTTTACTTGTAACTGGGGTTGTAAACGGTTTTCAGGCTCAGTACTGCGCTCAAAAGATGCAGCCCTGAGGTCTCTCCTGATAGGAGGTAGTTATGTAGAAATTCACTGCTCAGCTGACCCGGCAGAAGCAACTGTATACCAAAAATGTACCCAGAATGAGCTTTTCAGTGAACAGCAGCCAGGCACATTTTAGCTAGTTTTACTTGTAAGTTGGGTTGTAAACGCTTTTCAGGCTCAGTACTGCGCTCAAAAGATGCAGCCCTGAGGTCTCTCCTGATAGGAGATAGTTAAGTAGAAATTCACTGCTCAGCTGACCCGGCAGATGCAAATGTATACCAAAAATGTACCCAGAAGGAGCTTTTCAGTGAACAGCAGCCAGGCACATTTTAGCTAGTTTTACTTGTAACTGGGGTTGTAAACGGTTTTCAGGCTCAGTACTGCGCTCAAAAGATGCAGCCCTGAGGTCTCTCCTGATAGGAGGTAGTTAAGTAGAAATGCACTGCTCAGCTGACCCGGCAGAAGCAAATGTATACCAAAAATGTACCCAGAATGAGCTTTTCAGTGAACAGCAGCCAGGCACATTTTAGCTAGTTTTACTTGTAAGTGGGGTTGGAAACACTTTTCAGGCTCAGTACTGCGCTCAAAAGATGCAGCCCTGAGGTCTCTCTTGATAGGAGATAGTTAAGTAGAAATTCACTGCTCTGCTGACCCGGCAGAAGCAAATGTATACCAAAAATGTACCCAGAATGAGCTTTTCAGTGAACAGCAGCCAGGCACATTTTAGCTAGTTTTACTTGTAACTGGGGTTGTAAACGGTTTTCAGGCTCAGTACTGCGCTCAAAAGATGCAGCCCTGAGGTCTCTCCTGATAGGAGGTAGTTATGTAGAAATTCACTGCTCAGCTGACCCGGCAGAAGCAAATGTATACCAAAAATGTACCCAGAATGAGCTTTTCAGTGAACAGCAGCCAGGCACATTTTAGCTAGTTTTACTTGTAAGTTGGGTTGTAAACGCTTTTCAGGCTCAGTACTGCGCTCAAAAGATGCAGCCCTGAGGTCTCTCCTGATAGGAGATAGTTAAGTAGAAATTCACTGCTCAGCTGACCCGGCAGATGCAAATGTATACCAAAAATGTACCCAGAATGAGCTTTTCAGTGAACAGCAGCCAGGCACATTTTAGCTAGTTTTACTTGTAAGTGGGGTTGTAAACGCTTTTCAGCCTCAGTACTGCGCTCAAAAGATGCAGCCCTGAGGTCTCTCCTGATAGGAGGTAGTTAAGTAGAAATTCACTGCTCAGCTGACCCGGCAGAAGCAAATGTATACCAAAAATGTACCAGAATGAGCTTTTCAGTGAACAGCAGCCAGGCACATTTTAGCTACTTTTACTTGTAAGTGGGGTTGTACACGGTTTTCAGGCTCAGTACTGCGCTCAAAAGATGCAGCCCTGAGGTCTCTCCTGATAGGAGGTAGTTAAGTAGAAATTCACTGCTCAGCTGACCCGGCAGAAGCAAATGTATACCAAAAATGTACCCAGAATGAGCTTTTCAGTGAACAGCAGCCAGGCACATTTTAGCTAGTTTTACTTGTAACTGGGGTTGTAAACGGTTTTCAGGCTCAGTACTGCGCTCAAAAGATGCAGCCCTGAGGTCTCTCCTGATAGGAGGTAGTTAAGTAGAAATGCACTGCTCAGCTGACCCGGCAGAAGCAAATGTATACCAAAAATGTACCCAGAATGAGCTTTTCAGTGAACAGCAGCCAGGCACATTTTAGCTAGTTTTACTTGTAAGTGGGGTTGGAAACACTTTTCAGGCTCAGTACTGCGCTCAAAAGATGCAGCCCTGAGGTCTCTCTTGATAGGAGATAGTTAAGTAGAAATTCACTGCTCTGCTGACCCGGCAGAAGCAAATGTATACCAAAAATGTACCCAGAATGAGCTTTTCAGTGAACAGCAGCCAGGCACATTTTAGCTAGTTTTACTTGTAACTGGGGTTGTAAACGGTTTTCAGGCTCAGTACTGCGCTCAAAAGATGCAGCCCTGAGGTCTCTCCTGATAGGAGGTAGTTATGTAGAAATTCACTGCTCAGCTGACCCGGCAGAAGCAAATGTATACCAAAAATGTACCCAGAATGAGCTTTTCAGTGAACAGCAGCCAGGCACATTTTAGCTAGTTTTACTTGTAAGTTGGGTTGTAAACGCTTTTCAGGCTCAGTACTGCGCTCAAAAGATGCAGCCCTGAGGTCTCTCCTGATAGGAGATAGTTAAGTAGAAATTCACTGCTCAGCTGACCCGGCAGATGCAAATGTATACCAAAAATGTACCCAGAATGAGCTTTTCAGTGAACAGCAGCCAGGCACATTTTAGCTAGTTTTACTTGTAAGTGGGGTTGTAAACGCTTTTCAGCCTCAGTACTGCGCTCAAAAGATGCAGCCCTGAGGTCTCTCCTGATAGGAGGTAGTTAAGTAGAAATTCACTGCTCAGCTGTCCCGGCAGAAGCAAATGTATACCAAAAATGTACCCAGAATGAGCTTTTCAGTGAACAGCAGCCAGGCACATTTTAGCTAGTTTTACTTGTAACTGGGGTTGTAAACGGTTTTCAGGCTCAGTACTGCGCTCAAAAGATGCAGCCCTGAGGTCTCTCCTGATAGGAGGTAGTTAAGTAGAAATGCACTGCTCAGCTGACCCGGCAGAAGCAAATGTATACCAAAAATGTACCCAGAATGAGCTTTTCAGTGAACAGCAGCCAGGCACATTTTAGCTAGTTTTACTTGTAAGTGGGGTTGGAAACACTTTTCAGGCTCAGTACTGCGCTCAAAAGATGCAGCCCTGAGGTCTCTCTTGATAGGAGATAGTTAAGTAGAAATTCACTGCTCTGCTGACCCGGCAGAAGCAAATGTATACCAAAAATGTACCCAGAATGAGCTTTTCAGTGAACAGCAGCCAGGCACATTTTAGCTAGTTTTACTTGTAACTGGGGTTGTAAACGGTTTTCAGGCTCAGTACTGCGCTCAAAAGATGCAGCCCTGAGGTCTCTCCTGATAGGAGGTAGTTATGTAGAAATTCACTGCTCAGCTGACCCGGCAGAAGCAAATGTATACCAAAAATGTACCCAGAATGAGCTTTTCAGTGAACAGCAGCCAGGCACATTTTAGCTAGTTTTACTTGTAAGTTGGGTTGTAAACGCTTTTCAGGCTCAGTACTGCGCTCAAAAGATGCAGCCCTGAGGTCTCTCCTGATAGGAGATAGTTAAGTAGAAATTCACTGCTCAGCTGACCCGGCAGATGCAAATGTATACCAAAAATGTACCCAGAATGAGCTTTTCAGTGAACAGCAGCCAGGCACATTTTAGCTAGTTTTACTTGTAAGTGGGGTTGTAAACGCTTTTCAGCCTCAGTACTGCGCTCAAAAGATGCAGCCCTGAGGTCTCTCCTGATAGGAGGTAGTTAAGTAGAAATTCACTGCTCAGCTGACCCGGCAGAAGCAAATGTATACCAAAAATGTACCAGAATGAGCTTTTCAGTGAACAGCAGCCAGGCACATTTTAGCTACTTTTACTTGTAAGTGGGGTTGTACACGGTTTTCAGGCTCAGTACTGCGCTCAAAAGATGCAGCCCTGAGGTCTCTCCTGATAGGAGGTAGTTAAGTAGAAATTCACTGCTCAGCTGACCCGGCAGAAGCAAATGTATACCAAAAATGTACCCAGAATGAGCTTTTCAGTGAACAGCAGCCAGGCACATTTTAGCTAGTTTTACTTGTAACTGGGGTTGTAAACGGTTTTCAGGCTCAGTACTGCGCTCAAAAGATGCAGCCCTGAGGTCTCTCCTGATAGGAGGTAGTTAAGTAGAAATGCACTGCTCAGCTGACCCGGCAGAAGCAAATGTATACCAAAAATGTACCCAGAATGAGCTTTTCAGTGAACAGCAGCCAGGCACATTTTAGCTAGTTTTACTTGTAAGTGGGGTTGGAAACACTTTTCAGGCTCAGTACTGCGCTCAAAAGATGCAGCCCTGAGGTCTCTCTTGATAGGAGATAGTTAAGTAGAAATTCACTGCTCTGCTGACCCGGCAGAAGCAAATGTATACCAAAAATGTACCCAGAATGAGCTTTTCAGTGAACAGCAGCCAGGCACATTTTAGCTAGTTTTACTTGTAACTGGGGTTGTAAACGGTTTTCAGGCTCAGTACTGCGCTCAAAAGATGCAGCCCTGAGGTCTCTCCTGATAGGAGGTAGTTATGTAGAAATTCACTGCTCAGCTGACCCGGCAGAAGCAAATGTATACCAAAAATGTACCCAGAATGAGCTTTTCAGTGAACAGCAGCCAGGCACATTTTAGCTAGTTTTACTTGTAAGTTGGGTTGTAAACGCTTTTCAGGCTCAGTACTGCGCTCAAAAGATGCAGCCCTGAGGTCTCTCCTGATAGGAGATAGTTAAGTAGAAATTCACTGCTCAGCTGACCCGGCAGATGCAAATGTATACCAAAAATGTACCCAGAATGAGCTTTTCAGTGAACAGCAGCCAGGCACATTTTAGCTAGTTTTACTTGTAAGTGGGGTTGTAAACGCTTTTCAGCCTCAGTACTGCGCTCAAAAGATGCAGCCCTGAGGTCTCTCCTGATAGGAGGTAGTTAAGTAGAAATTCACTGCTCAGCTGACCCGGCAGAAGCAAATGTATACCAAAAATGTACCAGAATGAGCTTTTCAGTGAACAGCAGCCAGGCACATTTTAGCTACTTTTACTTGTAAGTGGGGTTGTACACGGTTTTCAGGCTCAGTACTGCGCTCAAAAGATGCAGCCCTGAGGTCTCTCCTGATAGGAGGTAGTTAAGTAGAAATTCACTGCTCAGCTGACCCGGCAGAAGCAAATGTATACCAAAAATGTACCCAGAATGAGCTTTTCAGTGAACAGCAGCCAGGCACATTTTAGCTAGTTTTACTTGTAACTGGGGTTGTAAACGGTTTTCAGGCTCAGTACTGCGCTCAAAAGATGCAGCCCTGAGGTCACTCCTGATAGGAGGTAGTTAAGTAGAAATTCACTGCTCAGCTGACCCGGCAGAAGCAAATGTATACCAAAAATGTACCCAGAATGAGCTTTTCAGTGAACAGCAGCCAGGCACATTTTAGCTAGTTTTACTTGTAAGTGGGGGTGTAAACGCTTTTCAGCCTCAGTACTGCGCTCAAAAGATGCAGCCCTGAGGTCTCTCCTGATAGGAGGTAGTTAAGTAGAAATTCACTGCTCAGCTGACCCGGCAGAAGCAAATGTATACCAAAAATGTACCAGAATGAGCTTTTCAGTGAACAGCAGCCAGGCACATTTTAGCTACTTTTACTTGTAAGTGGGGTTGTACACGGTTTTCAGGCTCAGTACTGCGCTCAAAAGATGCAGCCCTGAGGTCTCTCCTGATAGGAGGTAGTTAAGTAGAAATTCACTGCTCAGCTGACCCGGCAGAAGCAAATGTATACCAAAAATGTACCCAGAATGAGCTTTTCAGTGAACAGCAGCCAGGCACATTTTAGCTAGTTTTACTTGTAACTGGGGTTGTAAACGGTTTTCAGGCTCAGTACTGCGCTCAAAAGATGCAGCCCTGAGGTCACTCCTGATAGGAGGTAGTTAAGTAGAAATTCACTGCTCAGCTGACCCGGCAGAAGCAAATGTATACCAAAAATGTACCCAGAATGAGCTTTTCAGTGAACAGCAGCCAGGCACATTTTAGCTAGTTTTACTTGTAACTGGGGTTGTAAACGGTTTTCAGGCAGTACTGCGCTCAAAAGATGCAGCCCTGAGGTCTCTCCTGATAGGAGGTAGTTAAGTAGAAATTCACTGCTCAGCTGACCCGGCAGAAGCAAATGTATACCAAAAATGTACCCAGAATAAGCTTTTCAGTGAACAGCAGCCAGGCACATTTTAGCTAGTTTTACTTGTAAGTGGGGTTGTAAACGCTTTTCAGGCTCAGTACTGCGCACAAAAGATGCAGCCCTGAGGTCTCTCCTGATAGGAGATAGTTAAGTAGAAATTCACTGCTCAGCTGACCCGGCAGAAGCAAATGTATCAAAAATGTACCCAGAATGAGCTTTTCAGTGAACAGCAGCCAGGCACATTTTAGCTAGTTTTACTTGTAAGTGGGGTTGTAAACGCTTTTCAGGCTCAGTACTGCGCTCAAAAGATGCAGCCCTGAGGTCTCTCCTGATAGGAGGTAGTTAAGTAGAAATTCACTGCTCAGCTGACCCGGCAGAAGCAAATGTATACCAAAAATGTACCCAGAATGAGCTTTTCAGTGAACAGCAGCCAGGCACATTTTAGCTAGTTTTACTTGTAAGTGGGGTTGTAAACGCTTTTCAGGCTCAGTACTGCGCTCAAAAGATGCAGCCCTGAGGTCTCTCCTGATAGGAGATAGTTAAGTAGAAATTCACTGCTCAGCTGACCCGGCAGAAGCAAATGTATACCAAAAATGTACCCAGAATGAGCTTTTCAGTGAACAGCAGCCAGGCACATTTTAGCTAGTTTTACTTGTAAGTGGGGTTGTAAACGCTTTTCAGGCTCAGTACTGCGCTCAAAAGATGCAGCCCTGAGGTCTCTCCTGATAGGAGATAGTTAAGTAGAAATTCACTGCTCAGCTGACCCGGCAGAAGCAAATGTATACCAAAAATGTACCCAGAATGAGCTTTTCAGTGAACAGCAGCCAGGCACATTTTAGCTAGTTTTACTTGTAAGTGGGGTTGTAAACACTTTTCAGGCTCAGTACTGCGCTCAAAAGATGCAGCCCTGAGGTCTCTCCTGATAGGAGATAGTTAAGTAGAAATTCACTGCTCAGCTGACCCGGCAGAAGCAAATGTATACCAAAAATGTACCCAGAATAAGCTTTTCAGTGAACAGCAGCCAGGCACATTTTAGCTAGTTTTACTTGTAACTGGGGTTGTAAACGCTTTTTAGGCTCAGTACTGCGCTCAAAAGATGCAGCCCTGAGGTCTCTCCTGATAGGAGGTAGTTAAGTAGAAATTCACTGCTCAGCTGACCCGGCAGAAGCAAATGTATACCAAAAATGTACCCAGAATAAGCTTTTCAGTGAACAGCAGCCAGGCACATTTTAGCTAGTTTTACTTGTAAGTGGGGTTGTAAACGCTTTTCAGGCTCAGTACTGCGCACAAAAGATGCAGCCCTGAGGTCTCTCCTGATAGGAGATAGTTAAGTAGAAATTGACTGCTCAGCTGACCCGGCAGAAGCAAATGTATCAAAAATGTACCCAGAATGAGCTTTTCAGTGAACAGCAGCCAGGCACATTTTAGCTAGTTTTACTTGTAAGTGGGGTTGTAAACGCTTTTCAGGCTCAGTACTGCGCTCAAAAGATGCAGCCCTGAGGTCTCTCCTGATAGGAGGTAGTTAAGTAGAAATTCACTGCTCAGCTGACCCGGCAGAAGCAAATGTATACCAAAAATGTAACCAGAATGAGCTTTTCAGTGAACAGCAGCCAGGCACATTTTAGCTAGTTTTACTTGTAAGTGGGGTTGTAAACGCTTTTCAGGCTCAGTACTGCGCTCAAAAGATGCAGCCCTGAGGTCTCTCCTGATAGGAGGTAGTTAAGTAGAAATTCACTGCTCAGCTGACCCGGCAGAAGCAAATGTATACCAAAAATGTACCCAGAATGAGCTTTTCAGTGAACAGCAGCCAGGCACATTTTAGCTAGTTTTACTTGTAAGTGGGGTTGGAAACGCTTTTCAGGCTCAGTACTGCGCTCAAAAGATGCAGCCCTGAGGTCTCTCCTGATAGGAGGTAGTTAAGTAGAAATTCACTGCTCAGCTGACCCGGCAGAAGCAAATGTATACCAAAAATGTACCCAGAATGAGCTTTTCAGTGAACAGCAGCCAGGCACATTTTAGCTAGTTTTACTTGTAACTGGGGTTGTAAACGGTTTTCAGGCTCAGTACTGCGCTCAAAAGATGCAGCCCTGAGGTCTCTCCTGATAGGAGGTAGTTAAGTAGAAATTCACTGCTCAGCTGACCCGGCAGAAGCAAATGTATACCAAAAATGTACCCAGAATAAGCTTTTCAGTGAACAGCAGCCAGGCACATTTTAGCTAGTTTTACTTGTAAGTGGGGTTGGAAACGCTTTTCAGGCTCAGTACTGCGCACAAAAGATGCAGACCTGAGGTCTCTCCTGATAGGAGATAGTTAAGTAGAAATTCACTGCTCAGCTGACCCGGCAGAAGCAAATGTATACCAAAAATGTACCCAGAATGAGCTTTTCAGTGAACAGCAGCCAGGCACATTTTAGCTAGTTTTACTTGTAAGTGGGGTTGTAAACGCTTTTCAGGCTCAGTACTGCGCTCAAAAGATGCAGCCCTGAGGTCTCTCCTGATAGGAGGTAGTTAAGTAGAAATTCACTGCTCAGCTGACCCGGCAGAAGCAAATGTATACCAAAAATGTACCCAGAATCAGCTTTTCAGTGAACAGCAGCCAGGCACATTTTAGCTAGTTTTACTTGTAAGTGGGGTTGTAAACGCTTTTCAGGCTCAGTACTGCGCTCAAAAGATGCAGCCCTGAGGTCTCTCCTGATAGGAGGTAGTTAAGTAGAAATTCACTGCTCAGCTGACCCGGCAGAAGCAAATGTATACCAAAAATGTACCAGAATGAGCTTTTCAGTGAACAGCAGCCAGGCACATTTTAGCTACTTTTACTTGTAAGTGGGGTTGTAAACGGTTTTCAGGCTCAGTACTGCGCTCAAAAGATGCAGCCCTGAGGTCTCTCCTGATAGGAGGTAGTTAAGTAGAAATTCACTGCTCAGCTGACCCGGCAGAAGCAAATGTATAAGAAAAAAGGAAACCCAGAATGAGCTTTTCAGTGAACAGCAGCCAGGCACATTTTAGCTAGTTTTACTTGTAACTGGGGTTGTAAACGGTTTTCAGGCTCAGTACTGCGCTCAAAAGATGCAGCCCTGAGGTCACTCCTGATAGGAGGTAGTTAAGTAGAAATTCACTGCTCAGCTGACCCGGCAGAAGCAAATGTATACCAAAAATGTACCCAGAATGAGCTTTTCAGTGAACAGCAGCCAGGCACATTTTAGCTAGTTTTACTTCTAACTGGGGTTGTAAACGGTTTTCAGGCAGTACTGCGCTCAAAAGATGCAGCCCTGAGGTCTCTCCTGATAGGAGGTAGTTAAGTAGAAATTCACTGCTCAGCTGACCCGGCAGACGCAAATGTATACCAAAAATGTACCCAGAATAAGCTTTTCAGTGAACAGCAGCCAGGCACATTTTAGCTAGTTTTACTTGTAAGTGGGGTTGTAAACGCTTTTCAGGCTTGGTACTGCGCACAAAAGATGCAGCCCTGAGGTCTCTCCTGATAGGAGATAGTTAAGTAGAAATTCACTGCTCAGCTGACCTGGCAGAAGCAAATGTATCAAAAATGTACCCAGAATGAGCTTTTCAGTGAACAGCAGCCAGGCACATTTTAGCTAGTTTTACTTGTAAGTGGGGTTGTAAACGCTTTTCAGGCTCAGTACTGCGCTCAAAAGATGCAGCCCTGAGGTCTCTCCTGATAGGAGATAGTTAAGTAGAAATTCACTGCTCAGCTGACCCGGCAGAAGCAAATGTATACCAAAAATGTACCCAGAATGAGCTTTTCAGTGAACAGCAGCCAGGCACATTTTAGCTAGTTTTACTTGTAAGTGGGGTTGTAAACACTTTTCAGGCTCAGTACTGCGCTCAAAAGATGCAGCCCTGAGGTCTCTCCTGATAGGAGATAGTTAAGTAGAAATTCACTGCTCAGCTGACCCGGCAGAAGCAAATGTATACCAAAAATGTACCCAGAATAAGCTTTTCAGTGAACAGCAGCCAGGCACATTTTAGCTAGTTTTACTTGTAACTGGGGTTGTAAACGCTTTTTAGGCTCAGTACTGCGCTCAAAAGATGCAGCCCTGAGGTCTCTCCTGATAGGAGGTAGTTAAGTAGAAATTCACTGCTCAGCTGACCCGGCAGAAGCAAATGTATACCAAAAATGTACCCAGAATAAGCTTTTCAGTGAACAGCAGCCAGGCACATTTTAGCTAGTTTTACTTGTAAGTGGGGTTGTAAACGCTTTTCAGGCTCAGTACTGCGCACAAAAGATGCAGCCCTGAGGTCTCTCCTGATAGGAGATAGTTAAGTAGAAATTGACTGCTCAGCTGACCCGGCAGAAGCAAATGTATCAAAAATGTACCCAGAATGAGCTTTTCAGTGAACAGCAGCCAGGCACATTTTAGCTAGTTTTACTTGTAAGTGGGGTTGTAAACGCTTTTCAGGCTCAGTACTGCGCTCAAAAGATGCAGCCCTGAGGTCTCTCCTGATAGGAGGTAGTTAAGTAGAAATTCACTGCTCAGCTGACCCGGCAGAAGCAAATGTATACCAAAAATGTAACCAGAAAGAGCTTTTCAGTGAACAGCAGCCAGGCACATTTTAGCTAGTTTTACTTGTAAGTGGGGTTGTAAACGCTTTTCAGGCTCAGTACTGCGCTCAAAAGATGCAGCCCTGAGGTCTCTCCTGATAGGAGGTAGTTAAGTAGAAATTCACTGCTCAGCTGACCCGGCAGAAGCAAATGTATACCAAAAATGTACCCAGAATGAGCTTTTCAGTGAACAGCAGCCAGGCACATTTTAGCTAGTTTTACTTGTAAGTGGGGTTGGAAACGCTTTTCAGGCTCAGTACTGCGCTCAAAAGATGCAGCCCTGAGGTCTCTCCTGATAGGAGGTAGTTAAGTAGAAATTCACTGCTCAGCTGACCCGGCAGAAGCAAATGTATACCAAAAATGTACCCAGAATGAGCTTTTCAGTGAACAGCAGCCAGGCACATTTTAGCTAGTTTTACTTGTAACTGGGGTTGTAAACGGTTTTCAGGCTCAGTACTGCGCTCAAAAGATGCAGCCCTGAGGTCTCTCCTGATAGGAGGTAGTTAAGTAGAAATTCACTGCTCAGCTGACCCGGCAGAAGCAAATGTATACCAAAAATGTACCCAGAATAAGCTTTTCAGTGAACAGCAGCCAGGCACATTTTAGCTAGTTTTACTTGTAAGTGGGGTTGGAAACGCTTTTCAGGCTCAGTACTGCGCACAAAAGATGCAGACCTGAGGTCTCTCCTGATAGGAGATAGTTAAGTAGAAATTCACTGCTCAGCTGACCCGGCAGAAGCAAATGTATACCAAAAATGTACCCAGAATGAGCTTTTCAGTGAACAGCAGCCAGGCACATTTTAGCTAGTTTTACTTGTAAGTGGGGTTGTAAACGCTTTTCAGGCTCAGTACTGCGCTCAAAAGATGCAGCCCTGAGGTCTCTCCTGATAGGAGGTAGTTAAGTAGAAATTCACTGCTCAGCTGACCCGGCAGAAGCAAATGTATACCAAAAATGTACCCAGAAATAGCTTTTCAGTGAACAGCAGCCAGGCACATTTTAGCTAGTTTTACTTGTAAGTGGGGTTGTAAACGCTTTTCAGGCTCAGTACTGCGCTCAAAAGATGCAGCCCTGAGGTCTCTCCTGATAGGAGGTAGTTAAGTAGAAATTCACTGCTCAGCTGACCCGGCAGAAGCAAATGTATACCAAAAATGTACCAGAATGAGCTTTTCAGTGAACAGCAGCCAGGCACATTTTAGCTACTTTTACTTGTAAGTGGGGTTGTAAACGGTTTTCAGGCTCAGTACTGCGCTCAAAAGATGCAGCCCTGAGGTCTCTCCTGATAGGAGGTAGTTAAGTAGAAATTCACTGCTCAGCTGACCCGGCAGAAGCAAATGTATAAGAAAAAAGGAAACCCAGAATGAGCTTTTCAGTGAACAGCAGCCAGGCACATTTTAGCTAGTTTTACTTGTAACTGGGGTTGTAAACGGTTTTCAGGCTCAGTACTGCGCTCAAAAGATGCAGCCCTGAGGTCACTCCTGATAGGAGGTAGTTAAGTAGAAATTCACTGCTCAGCTGACCCGGCAGAAGCAAATGTATACCAAAAATGTACCCAGAATAAGCTTTTCAGTGAACAGCAGCCAGGCACATTTTAGCTAGTTTTACTTGTAACTGGGGTTGTAAACGCTTTTTAGGCTCAGTACTGCGCTCAAAAGATGCAGCCCTGAGGTCTCTCCTGATAGGAGGTAGTTAAGTAGAAATTCACTGCTCAGCTGACCCGGCAGAAGCAAATGTATACCAAAAATGTACCCAGAATAAGCTTTTCAGTGAACAGCAGCCAGGCACATTTTAGCTAGTTTTACTTGTAAGTGGGGTTGTAAACGCTTTTCAGGCTCAGTACTGCGCACAAAAGATGCAGCCCTGAGGTCTCTCCTGATAGGAGATAGTTAAGTAGAAATTGACTGCTCAGCTGACCCGGCAGAAGCAAATGTATCAAAAATGTACCCAGAATGAGCTTTTCAGTGAACAGCAGCCAGGCACATTTTAGCTAGTTTTACTTGTAAGTGGGGTTGTAAACGCTTTTCAGGCTCAGTACTGCGCTCAAAAGATGCAGCCCTGAGGTCTCTCCTGATAGGAGGTAGTTAAGTAGAAATTCACTGCTCAGCTGACCCGGCAGAAGCAAATGTATACCAAAAATGTAACCAGAAAGAGCTTTTCAGTGAACAGCAGCCAGGCACATTTTAGCTAGTTTTACTTGTAAGTGGGGTTGTAAACGCTTTTCAGGCTCAGTACTGCGCTCAAAAGATGCAGCCCTGAGGTCTCTCCTGATAGGAGGTAGTTAAGTAGAAATTCACTGCTCAGCTGACCCGGCAGAAGCAAATGTATACCAAAAATGTACCCAGAATGAGCTTTTCAGTGAACAGCAGCCAGGCACATTTTAGCTAGTTTTACTTGTAAGTGGGGTTGGAAACGCTTTTCAGGCTCAGTACTGCGCTCAAAAGATGCAGCCCTGAGGTCTCTCCTGATAGGAGGTAGTTAAGTAGAAATTCACTGCTCAGCTGACCCGGCAGAAGCAAATGTATACCAAAAATGTACCCAGAATGAGCTTTTCAGTGAACAGCAGCCAGGCACATTTTAGCTAGTTTTACTTGTAACTGGGGTTGTAAACGGTTTTCAGGCTCAGTACTGCGCTCAAAAGATGCAGCCCTGAGGTCTCTCCTGATAGGAGGTAGTTAAGTAGAAATTCACTGCTCAGCTGACCCGGCAGAAGCAAATGTATACCAAAAATGTACCCAGAATAAGCTTTTCAGTGAACAGCAGCCAGGCACATTTTAGCTAGTTTTACTTGTAAGTGGGGTTGGAAACGCTTTTCAGGCTCAGTACTGCGCACAAAAGATGCAGACCTGAGGTCTCTCCTGATAGGAGATAGTTAAGTAGAAATTCACTGCTCAGCTGACCCGGCAGAAGCAAATGTATACCAAAAATGTACCCAGAATGAGCTTTTCAGTGAACAGCAGCCAGGCACATTTTAGCTAGTTTTACTTGTAAGTGGGGTTGTAAACGCTTTTCAGGCTCAGTACTGCGCTCAAAAGATGCAGCCCTGAGGTCTCTCCTGATAGGAGGTAGTTAAGTAGAAATTCACTGCTCAGCTGACCCGGCAGAAGCAAATGTATACCAAAAATGTACCCAGAAATAGCTTTTCAGTGAACAGCAGCCAGGCACATTTTAGCTAGTTTTACTTGTAAGTGGGGTTGTAAACGCTTTTCAGGCTCAGTACTGCGCTCAAAAGATGCAGCCCTGAGGTCTCTCCTGATAGGAGGTAGTTAAGTAGAAATTCACTGCTCAGCTGACCCGGCAGAAGCAAATGTATACCAAAAATGTACCAGAATGAGCTTTTCAGTGAACAGCAGCCAGGCACATTTTAGCTACTTTTACTTGTAAGTGGGGTTGTAAACGGTTTTCAGGCTCAGTACTGCGCTCAAAAGATGCAGCCCTGAGGTCTCTCCTGATAGGAGGTAGTTAAGTAGAAATTCACTGCTCAGCTGACCCGGCAGAAGCAAATGTATAAGAAAAAAGGAAACCCAGAATGAGCTTTTCAGTGAACAGCAGCCAGGCACATTTTAGCTAGTTTTACTTGTAACTGGGGTTGTAAACGGTTTTCAGGCTCAGTACTGCGCTCAAAAGATGCAGCCCTGAGGTCACTCCTGATAGGAGGTAGTTAAGTAGAAATTCACTGCTCAGCTGACCCGGCAGAAGCAAATGTATACCAAAAATGTACCCAGAATGAGCTTTTCAGTGAACAGCAGCCAGGCACATTTTAGCTAGTTTTACTTCTAACTGGGGTTGTAAACGGTTTTCAGGCAGTACTGCGCTCAAAAGATGCAGCCCTGAGGTCTCTCCTGATAGGAGGTAGTTAAGTAGAAATTCACTGCTCAGCTGACCCGGCAGACGCAAATGTATACCAAAAATGTACCCAGAATAAGCTTTTCAGTGAACAGCAGCCAGGCACATTTTAGCTAGTTTTACTTGTAAGTGGGGTTGTAAACGCTTTTCAGGCTTGGTACTGCGCACAAAAGATGCAGCCCTGAGGTCTCTCCTGATAGGAGATAGTTAAGTAGAAATTCACTGCTCAGCTGACCTGGCAGAAGCAAATGTATCAAAAATGTACCCAGAATGAGCTTTTCAGTGAACAGCAGCCAGGCACATTTTAGCTAGTTTTACTTGTAAGTGGGGTTGTAAACGCTTTTCAGGCTCAGTACTGCGCTCAAAAGATGCAGCCCTGAGGTCTCTCCTGATAGGAGATAGTTAAGTAGAAATTCACTGCTCAGCTGACCCGGCAGAAGCAAATGTATACCAAAAATGTACCCAGAATAAGCTTTTCAGTGAACAGCAGCCAGGCACATTTTAGCTCGTTTTAATTGTAAGTGGGGTTGTAAACGCTTTTCAGGCTCAGTACTGCGCACAAAAGATGCAGCCCTGAGGTCTCTCCTGATAGGAGATAGTTAAGTAGAAATTCACTGCTCAGCTGACCCGGCAGAAGCAAATGTATCAAAAATGTACCCAGAATGAGCTTTTCAGTGAACAGCAGCCAGGCACATTTTAGCTAGTTTTACTTGTAAGTGGGGTTGTAAACGCTTTTCAGGCTCAGTACTGCGCTCAAAAGATGCAGCCCTGAGGTCTCTCCTGATAGGAGGTAGTTAAGTAGAAATTCACTGCTCAGCTGACCCGGCAGAAGCAAATGTATACCAAAAATGTAACCAGAATGAGCTTTTCAGTGAACAGCAGCCAGGCACATTTTAGCTAGTTTTACTTGTAAGTGGGGTTGTAAACGCTTTTCAGGCTCAGTACTGCGCTCAAAAGATGCAGCCCTGAGGTCTCTCCTGATAGGAGGTAGTTAAGTAGAAATTCACTGCTCAGCTGACCCAGTAGAAGCAAATGTATACCAAAAATGTACCCAGAATGAGCTTTTCAGTGAACAGCAGCCAGGCACATTTTAGCTAGTTTTACTTGTAAGTGGGGTTGTAAACGCTTTTCAGGCTCAGTACTGCGCTCAAAAGATGCAGCCCTGAGGTCTCTCCTGATAGGAGGTAGTTAAGTAGAAATTCACTGCTCAGCTGACCCGGCAGAAGCAAATGTATACCAAAAATGTACCCAGAATGAGCTTTTCAGTGAACAGCAACCAGTCACATTTTAGCTAGTTTTACTTGTAAGTGGGGTTGGAAACGCTTTTCAGGCTCAGTACTGCCCTCAAAAGATGCAGCCCTGAGGTCTCTCCTGATAGGAGATAGTTAAGTAGAAATTCACTGCTCAGCTGACCCGGCAGAAGCAAATGTATACCAAAAATGTACCCAGAATGAGCTTTTCAGTGAACAGCAGCCAGGCACATTTTAGCTAGTTTTTCTTTTAAGTGGGGTTGGAAACGCTTTTCAGGCTCAGTACTGCGCTCAAAAGATGCAGCCCTGAGGTCTCTCCTGATAGGAGGTAGTTAAGTAGAAATTCACTGCTCAGCTGACCCAGCAGAAGCAAATGTATACCAAAAATGTACCCAGAATGAGCTTTTCAGTGAACAGCAGCCAGGCACATTTTAGCTAGTTTTACTTGTAAGTGGGGTTGGAAACGCTTTTAAGGCTCAGTACTGCGCTCAAAAGATGCAGCCCTGAGGTCTCTCCTGATAGGAGGTAGTTAAGTAGAAATTCACTGCTCAGCTGACCCGGCAGAAGCAAATGTATACCAAAAATGTACCCAGAATGAGCTTTTCAGTGAACAGCAGCCAGGCACATTTTAGCTAGTTTTACTTGTAAGTGGGGTTGGAAACGCTTTTCAGGCTCAGTACTGCGATCAAAAGATGCAGCCCTGAGGTCTCTCCTGATAGGAGGTAGTTAAGTAGAAATTCACTGCTCAGCTGACCCGGCAGAAGCAAATGTATACCAAAAATGTACCCAGAATGAGCTATTCAGTGAACAGCAGCCAGGCACATTTTAGCTAGTTTTACTTGTAAGTGGGGTTGGAAACGCTTTTCAGGCTCAGTACTGCGCTCAAAAGATGCAGCCCTGAGGTCTCTCCTGATAGGAGGTAGTTAAGTAGAAATTCACTGCTCAGCTGACCCGGCAGAAGCAAATGTATACCAAAAATGTACCCAGAATGAGCTTTTCAGTGAACAGCAGCCAGGCACATTTTAGCTAGTTTTACTTGCAAGTGGGGTTGGAAACGCTTTTCAGGCTCAGTACTGCGCTCAAAAGATGCAGCCCTGAGGTCTCTCCTGATAGGAGGTAGTTAAGTAGAAATTCACTGCTCAGCTGACCCGGCAGAAGCAAATGTATACCAAAAATGTACCCAGAATGAGCTTTTCAGTGAACAGCAGCCAGGCACATTTTAGCTAGTTTTACTTGTAACTGGGGTTGTAAACGGTTTTCAGGCTCAGTACTGCGCTCAAAAGATGCAGCCCTGAGGTCTCTCCTGATAGGAGGTAGTTAAGTAGAAATTCACTGCTCAGCTGACCCGGCAGAAGCAAATGTATACCAAAAATGTACCCAGAATGAGCTTTTCAGTGAACAGCAGCCAGGCACATTTTAGCTAGTTTTACTTGTAAGTGGGGTTGGAAATGCTTTTCAGGCTCAGTACTGCGCTCAAAAGATGCAGCCCTGAGGTCCCTGATAGGAGATAGTTAAGTAGAAATTCACTGCTCTGCTGACCCGGCAGAAGCAAATGTATACCAAAAATGTACCCAGAATCAGCTTTTCAGTGAACAGCAGCCAGGCACATTTTAGCTAGTTTTACTTGTAACTGGGGTTGTAAACGGTTTTCAGGCTCAGTACTGCGCTCAAAAGATGCAGCCCTGAGGTCTCTCCTGATAGGAGGTAGTTATGTAGAAATTCACTGCTCAGCTGACCCGGCAGAAGCAAATGTATACCAAAAATGTACCCAGAATGAGCTTTTCAGTGAACAGCAGCCAGGCACATTTTAGCTAGTTTTACTTGTAAGTGGGGTTGTAAACGCTTTTCAGGCTCAGTACTGCCCTCAAAAGATGCAGCCCTGAGGTCTCTCCTGATAGGAGATAGTTAAGTAGAAATTCACTGCTCAGCTGACCCGGCAGAAGCAAATGTATACCAAAAATGTACCCAGAATGAGCTTTTCAGTGAACAGCAGCCAGGCACATTTTAGCTAGTTTTACTTGTAAGTGGGGTTGTAAACGCTTTTCAGGCTCAGTACTGCGCTCAAAAGATGCAGCCCTGAGGTCTCTCCTGATAGGAGATAGTTAAGTAGAAATTCACTGCTCAGCTGACCCGGCAGAAGCAAATGTATACCAAAAATGTACCCAGAATAAGCTTTTCAGTGAACAGCAGCCAGGCACATTTTAGCTAGTTTTACTTGTAACTGGGGTTGTAAACGCTTTTTAGGCTCAGTACTGCGCTCAAAAGATGCAGCCCTGAGGTCTCTCCTGATAGGAGGTAGTTAAGTAGAAATTCACTGCTCAGCTGACCCGGCAGAAGCAAATGTATACCAAAAATGTACCCAGAATAAGCTTTTCAGTGAACAGCAGCCAGGCACATTTTAGCTAGTTTTACTTGTAAGTGGGGTTGTAAACGCTTTTCAGGCTCAGTACTGCGCTCAAAAGATGCAGCCCTGAGGTCTCTCCTGATAGGAGGTAGTTAAGTAGAAATTCACTGCTCAGCTGACCCGGCAGAAGCAAATGTATACCAAAAATGTAACCAGAATGAGCTTTTCAGTGAACAGCAGCCAGGCACATTTTAGCTAGTTTTACTTGTAAGTGGGGTTGTAAACGCTTTTCAGGCTCAGTACTGCGCTCAAAAGATGCAGCCCTGAGGTCTCTCCTGATAGGAGGTAGTTAAGTAGAAATTCACTGCTCAGCTGACCCGGCAGAAGCAAATGTATACCAAAAATGTACCCAGAATGAGCTTTTCAGTGAACAGCAGCCAGGCACATTTTAGCTAGTTTTACTTGTAAGTGGGGTTGTAAACGCTTTTCAGGCTCAGTACTGCGCTCAAAAGATGCAGCCCTGAGGTCTCTCCTGATAGGAGGTAGTTAAGTAGAAATTCACTGCTCAGCTGACCCGGCAGAAGCAAATGTATACCAAAAATGTACCCAGAATGAGCTTTTCAGTGAACAGCAGCCAGTCACATTTTAGCTAGTTTTACTTGTAAGTGGGGTTGTAAACGCTTTTCAGGCTCAGTACTGCCCTCAAAAGATGCAGCCCTGAGGTCTCTCCTGATAGGAGATAGTTAAGTAGAAATTCACTGCTCAGCTGACCCGGCAGAAGCAAATGTATACCAAAAATGTACCCAGAATGAGCTTTTCAGTGAACAGCAGCCAGGCACATTTTAGCTAGTTTTTCTTTTAAGTGGGGTTGGAAACGCTTTTCAGGCTCAGTACTGCGCTCAAAAGATGCAGCCCTGAGGTCTCTCCTGATAGGAGGTAGTTAAGTAGAAATTCACTGCTCAGCTGACCCAGCAGAAGCAAATGTATACCAAAAATGTACCCAGAATGAGCTTTTCAGTGAACAGCAGCCAGGCACATTTTAGCTAGTTTTACTTGTAAGTGGGGTTGGAAACGCTTTTCAGGCTCAGTACTGCGCTCAAAAGATGCAGCCCTGAGGTCTCTCCTGATAGGAGGTAGTTAAGTAGAAATTCACTGCTCAGCTGACCCGGCAGAAGCAAATGTATACCAAAAATGTACCCAGAATGAGCTTTTCAGTGAACAGCAGCCAGGCACATTTTAGCTAGTTTTACTTGTAAGTGGGGTTGGAAACGCTTTTCAGGCTCAGTACTGCGATCAAAAGATACAGCCCTGAGGTCTCTCCTGATAGGAGGTAGTTAAGTAGAAATTCACTGCTCAGCTGACCCGGCAGAAGCAAATGTATACCAAAAAGGTACCCAGAATGAGCTATTCAGTGAACAGCAGCCAGGCACAGTTTAGCTAGTTTTACTTGTAAGTGGGGTTGGAAACGCTTTTCAGGCTCAGTACTGCGCTCAAAAGATGCAGCCCTGAGGTCTCTCCTGATAGGAGGTAGTTAAGTAGAAATTCACTGCTCAGCTGACCCGGCAGAAGCAAATGTATACCAAAAATGTACCCAGAATGAGCTTTTCAGTGAACAGCAGCCAGGCACATTTTAGCTAGTTTTACTTGCAAGTGGGGTTGGAAACGCTTTTCAGGCTCAGTACTGCGCTCAAAAGATGCAGCCCTGAGGTCTCTCCTGATAGGAGGTAGTTAAGTAGAAATTCACTGCTCAGCTGACCCGGCAGAAGCAAATGTATACCAAAAATGTACCCAGAATGAGCTTTTCAGTGAACAGCAGCCAGGCACATTTTAGCTAGTTTTACTTGTAACTGGGGTTGTAAACGGTTTTCAGGCTCAGTACTGCGCTCAAAAGATGCAGCCCTGAGGTCTCTCCTGATAGGAGGTAGTTAAGTAGAAATTCACTGCTCAGCTGACCCGGCAGAAGCAAATGTATACCAAAAATGTACCCAGAATGAGCTTTTCAGTGAACAGCAGCCAGGCACATTTTAGCTAGTTTTACTTGTAAGTGGGGTTGTAAACGCTTTTCAGGCTCAGTACTGCGCTCAAAAGATGCAGCCCTGAGGTCTCTCCTGATAGGGGGTAGTTAAGTAGAAATTCACTGTTCAGCTGACCCGGCAGAAGCAAATATATACCAAAAATGTACCCAGAATGAGCTTTTCAGTGAACAGCAGCCAGGCACATTTTAGCTAGTTTTACTTGTAAGTGGGGTTGGAAACGCTTTTCAGGCTCAGTACTGCGCTCAAAAGATGCAGCCCTGAGGTCTCTCCTGATAGGAGATAGTTAAGTAGAAATTCACTGCTCTGCTGACCCGGCAGAAGCAAATGTATACCAAAAATGTACCCAGAATCAGCTTTTCAGTGAACAGCAGCCAGGCACATTTTAGCTAGTTTTACTTGTAACTGGGGTTGTAAACGGTTTTCAGGCTCAGTACTGCGCTCAAAAGATGCAGCCCTGAGGTCTCTCCTGATAGGAGGTAGTTATGTAGAAATTCACTGCTCAGCTGACCCGGCAGAAGCAAATGTATACCAAAAATGTACCCAGAATGAGCTTTTCAGTGAACAGCAGCCAGGCACATTTTAGCTAGTTTTACTTGTAAGTGGGGTTGTAAACGCTTTTCAGGCTCAGTACTGCCCTCAAAAGATGCAGCCCTGAGGTCTCTCCTGATAGGAGATAGTTAAGTAGAAATTCACTGCTCAGCTGGCCCGGCAGAAGCAAATGTATACCAAATATGTACCCAGAATGAGCTTTTCAGTGAACAGCAGCCAGGCACATTTTAGCTAGTTTTTCTTTTAAGTGGGGTTGGAAACGCTTTTCAGGCTCAGTACTGCGCTCAAAAGATGCAGCCCTGAGGTCTCTCCTGATAGGAGGTAGTTAAGTAGAAATTCACTGCTCAGCTGACCCAGCAGAAGCAAATGTATACCAAAAATGTACCCAGAATGAGCTTTTCAGTGAACAGCAGCCAGGCACATTTTAGCTAGTTTTACTTGCAAGTGGGGTTGGAAACGCTTTTCAGGCTCAGTACTGCGCTCAAAAGATGCAGCCCTGAGGTCTCTCCTGATAGGAGGTAGTTAAGTAGAAATTCACTGCTCAGCTGACCCGGCAGAAGCAAATGTATACCAAAAATGTACCCAGAATGAGCTTTTCAGTGAACAGCAGCCAGGCACATTTTAGCTAGTTTTACTTGTAACTGGGGTTGTAAACGGTTTTCAGGCTCAGTACTACGCTCAAAAGATGCAGCCCTGAGGTCTCTCCTGATAGGGGGTAGTTAAGTAGAAATTCACTGCTCAGCTGACCCGGCAGAAGCAAATGTATACCAAAAATGTACCCAGAATGAGCTTTTCAGTGAACAGCAGCCAGGCACATTTTAGCTAGTTTTACTTGTAAGTGGGGTTGTAAACGCTTTTCAGGCTCAGTACTGCGCTCAAAAGATGCAGCCCTGAGGTCTCTCCTGATAGGGGGTAGTTAAGTAGAAATTCACTGTTCAGCTGACCCGGCAGAAGCAAATATATACCAAAAATGTACCCAGAATGAGCTTTTCAGTGAACAGCAGCCAGGCACATTTTAGCTAGTTTTACTTGTAAGTGGGGTTGGAAACGCTTTTCAGGCTCAGTACTGCTCTCAAAAGATGCAGCCCTGAGGTCTCTCCTGATAGGAGATAGTTAAGTAGAAATTCACTGCTCTGCTGACCCGGCAGAAGCAAATGTATACCAAAAATGTACCCAGAATCAGCTTTTCAGTGAACAGCAGCCAGGCACATTTTAGCTAGTTTTACTTGCAAGTGGGGTTGGAAACGCTTTTCAGGCTCAGTACTGCGCTCAAAAGATGCAGCCCTGAGGTCTCTTCTGATAGGAGGTAGTTAAGTAGAAATTCACTGCTCAGCTGACCCGGCAGAAGCAAATGTATACCAAAAATGTACCCAGAATGAGCTTTTCAGTGAACAGCAGCCAGGCACATTTTAGCTAGTTTTACTTGTAACTGGGGTTGTGAACGGTTTTCAGGCTCAGTACTGCGCTCAAAAGATGCAGTCCTGAGGTCTCTCCTGATAGGAGATAGTTAAGTAGAAATTCACTGCTCAGCTGACCCGGCAGAAGCAAATGTATACCAAAAATGTACCCAGAATGAGCTTTTCAGTGAACAGCAGCCAGGCACATTTTAGCTAGTTTTACTTGTAAGTGGGGTTGGAAACGCTTTTCAGGCTCAGTACTGCGCTCAAAAGATGCAGCCCTGAGGTCTCTCCTGATAGGAGATAGTTAAGTAGAAATTCACTGCTCAGCTGACCCGGCAGAAGCAAATGTATACCAAAAATGTACCCAGAATGAGCTTTTCAGTGAACAGCAGCCAGGCACATTTTAGCTAGTTTTACTTGTAAGTGGGGTTGTAAACGCTTTTCAGGCTCAGTACTGCGCTCAAAAGATGCAGCCCTGAGGTCTCTCCTGATAGGAGATAGTTAAGTAGAAATTCACTGCTCAGCTGACCCGGCAGAAGCAAATGTATACCAAAAATGTACCCAGAATAAGCTTTTCAGTGAACAGCAGCCAGGCACATTTTAGCTAGTTTTACTTGTAACTGGGGTTGTAAACGCTTTTTAGGCTCAGTACTGCGCTCAAAAGATGCAGCCCTGAGGTCTCTCCTGATAGGAGGTAGTTAAGTAGAAATTCACTGCTCAGCTGACCCGGCAGAAGCAAATGTATACCAAAAATGTACCCAGAATAAGCTTTTCAGTGAACAGCAGCCAGGCACATTTTAGCTAGTTTTACTTGTAAGTGGGGTTGTAAACGCTTTTCAGGCTCAGTATTGCGCACAAAAGATGCAGCCCTGAGGTCTCTCCTGATAGGAGGTAGTTAAGTAGAAATTCACTGCTCAGCTGACCCGGCAGAAGCAAATGTATACCAAAAATGTAACCAGAATGAGCTTTTCAGTGAACAGCAGCCAGGCACATTTTAGCTAGTTTTACTTGTAAGTGGGGTTGTAAACGCTTTTCAGGCTCAGTACTGCGCTCAAAAGATGCAGCCCTGAGGTCTCTCCTGATAGGAGGTAGTTAAGTAGAAATTCACTGCTCAGCTGACCCGGCAGAAGCAAATGTATACCAAAAATGTACCCAGAATGAGCTTTTCAGTGAACAGCAGCCAGGCACATTTTAGCTAGTTTTACTTGTAAGTGGGGTTGTAAACGCTTTTCAGGCTCAGTACTGCGCTCAAAAGATGCAGCCCTGAGGTCTCTCCTGATAGGGGGTAGTTAAGTAGAAATTCACTGTTCAGCTGACCCGGCAGAAGCAAATATATACCAAAAATGTACCCAGAATGAGCTTTTCAGTGAACAGCAGCCAGGCACATTTTAGCTAGTTTTACTTGTAAGTGGGGTTGGAAACGCTTTTCAGGCTCAGTACTGCGCTCAAAAGATGCAGCCCTGAGGTCTCTCCTGATAGGAGATAGTTAAGTAGAAATTCACTGTTCTGCTGACCCGGCAGAAGCAAATGTATACCAAAAATGTACCCAGAATCAGCTTTTCAGTGAACAGCAGCCAGGCACATTTTAGCTAGTTTTACTTGTAACTGGGGTTGTAAACGGTTTTCAGGCTCAGTACTGCGCTCAAAAGATGCAGCCCTGAGGTCTCTCCTGATAGGAGGTAGTTAAGTAGAAATTCACTGCTCAGCTGACCCGGCAGAAGCAAATGTATACCAAAAATGTACCCAGAATGAGCTTTTCAGTGAACAGCAGCCAGGCACATTTTAGCTAGTTTTACTTGTAACTGGGGTTGTAAACGGTTTTCAGGCTCAGTACTGCGCTCAAAAGATGCAGCCCTGAGGTCTCTCCTGATAGGAGGTAGTTAAGTAGAAATTCACTGCTCAGCTGACCCGGCAGAAGCAAATGTATACCAAAAATGTACCCAGAATAAGCTTTTCAGTGAACAGCAGCCAGGCACATTTTAGCTAGTTTTACTTGTAAGTGGGGTTGGAAACGCTTTTCAGGCTCAGTACTGCGCACAAAAGATGCAGACCTGAGGTCTCTCCTGATAGGAGATAGTTAAGTAGAAATTCACTGCTCAGCTGACCCGGCAGAAGCAAATGTATACCAAAAATGTACCCAGAATGAGCTTTTCAGTGAACAGCAGCCAGGCACATTTTAGCTAGTTTTACTTGTAAGTGGGGTTGTAAATGCTTTTCAGGCTCAGTACTGCGCTCAAAAGATGCAGCCCTGAGGTCTCTCCTGATAGGAGGTAGTTAAGTAGAAATTCACTGCTCAGCTGACCCGGCAGAAGCAAATGTATACCAAAAATGTACCCAGAATGAGCTTTTCAGTGAACAGCAGCCAGGCACATTTTAGCTAGTTTTACTTGTAAGTGGGGTTGTAAACGCTTTTCAGGCTCAGTACTGCGCTCAAAAGATGCAGCCCTGAGGTCTCTCCTGATAGGAGATAGTTAAGTAGAAATTCACTGCTCAGCTGACCCGGCAGAAGCAAATGTATACCAAAAATGTACCCAGAATGAGCTTTTCAGTGAACAGCAGCCAGGCACATTTTAGCTAGTTTTACTTGTAAGTGGGGTTGTAAACGCTTTTCAGGCTCAGTACTGCGCTCAAAAGATGCAGCCCTGAGGTCTCTCCTGATAGGAGGTAGTTAAGTAGAAATTCACTGCTCAGCTGACCCGGCAGAAGCAAATGTATACCAAAAATGTACCCAGAATGAGCTTTTCAGTGAACAGCAGCCAGGCACATTTTAGCTAGTTTTACTTGTAAGTGGGTTTGGAAACGCTTTTCAGGCTCAGTACTGCGCTCAAAAGATGCAGCCCTGAGGTCTCTCCTGATAGGAGGTAGTTAAGTAGAAATTCACTGCTCAGCTGACCCGGCAGAAGCAAATGTATACCAAAAATGTACCCAGAATGAGCTTTTCAGTGAACAGCAGCCAGGCACATTTTAGCTAGTTTTACTTGTAAGTGGGGTTGGAAACGCTTTTCAGGCTCAGTACTGCGCTCAAAAGATGCAGCCCTGAGGTCTCTCCTGATAGGAGATAGTTAAGCAGAAATTCACTGCTCAGCTGACCCGGCAGAAGCAAATGTATACCAAAAATGTACCCAGAATGAGCTTTTCAGTGAACAGCAGCCAGGCACATTTTAGCTAGTTTTACTTGTAAGTGGGGTTGGAAACGCTTTTCAGGCTCAGTACTGCGCTCAAAAGATGCAGCCCTGAGGTCTCTCCTGATAGGAGGTAGTTAAGTAGAAATTCACTGCTCAGCTGACCCGGCAGAAGCAAATGTATACCAAAAATGTACCCAGAATGAGCTTTTCAGTGAACAGCAGCCAGGCACATTTTAGCTAGTTTTACTTGTAAGTGGGGTTGTAAACGCTTTTCAGGCTCAGTACTGCGCTCAAAAGATGCAGCCCTGAGGTCTCTCCTGATAGGAGGTAGTTAAGTAGAAATTCACTGCTCAGCTGACCCGGCAGAAGCAAATGTATACCAAAAATGTACCCAGAATGAGCTTTTCATTGAACAGCAGCCAGGCACATATTAGCTAGTTTTACTTGTAACTGGGGTTGTAAACAGTTTTCAGGCTCAGTACTGCGCTCAAAAGATGCAGCCCTGAGGTCTCTCCTGATAGGAGGTAGTAAGTAGAAATTCCCTGCTCAGCTGACCCGGCAGAAGCAAATGTATACCAAAAATGTACCCAGAATGAGCTTTTCAGTGAACAGCAGCCAGGCACATTTTAGCTAGTTTTACTTGTAAGTGGGGTTGTAAACGCTTTTCAGGCTCAGTACTACGCTCAAAAGATGCAGCCCTGAGGTCTCTCCTGATAGGAGATAGTTAAGTAGAAATTCACTGCTCTGCTGACTTGGCAGAAGCAAATGTATACCAAAAATGTACCCAGAATGAGCTTTTCAGTGAACAGCAGCCAGGCACATTTTAGCTAGTTTTACTTGTAAGTGGGGTTGTAAACGGTTTTCAGGCTCAGTACTGCGCTCAAAAGATGCAGCCCTGAGGTCTCTCCTGATAGGAGGTAGTTATGTAGAAATTCACTGCTCAGCTGACCCGGCAGAAGCAACTGTATACCAAAAATGTACCCAGAATGAGCTTTTCAGTGAACAGCAGCCAGGCACATTTTAGCTAGTTTTACTTGTAAGTTGGGTTGTAAACGCTTTTCAGGCTCAGTACTGCGCTCAAAAGATGCAGCCCTGAGGTCTCTCCTGATAGGAGATAGTTAAGTAGAAATTCACTGCTCAGCTGACCCGGCAGATGCAAATGTATACCAAAAATGTACCCAGAATGAGCTTTTCAGTGAACAGCAGCCAGGCACATTTTAGCTAGTTTTACTTGTAAGTGGGGTTGTAAACGGTTTTCAGGCTCAGTACTGCGCTCAAAAGATGCAGCCCTGAGGTCTCTCCTGATAGGAGGTAGTTACGTAGAAATTCACTGCTCAGCTGTCCCGGCAGAAGCAAATGTATACCAAAAATGTACCCAGAATGGGCTTTTCAGTGAACAGCAGCCAGGCACATTTTAGCTAGTTTTACTTGTAACTGGGGTTGTAAACGGTTTTCAGGCTCAGTACTGCGCTCAAAAGATGCAGCCCTGAGGTCTCTCCTGATAGGAGGTAGTTAAGTAGAAATGCACTGCTCAGCTGACCCGGCAGAAGCAAATGTATACCAAAAATGTACTCAGAATGAGCTTTTCAGTGAACAGCAGCCAGGCACATTTAGCTAGTTTTACTTGTAAGTGGGGTTGGAAACACTTTTCAGGCTCAGTACTGCGCTCAAAAGATGCAGCCCTGAGGTCTCTCTTGATAGGAGATAGTTAAGTAGAAATTCACTGCTCTGCTGACCCGGCAGAAGCAAATGTATACCAAAAATGTACCCAGAATGAGCTTTTCAGTGAACAGCAGCCAGGCACATTTTAGCTAGTTTTACTTGTAACTGGGGTTGTAAACGGTTTTCAGGCTCAGTACTGCGCTCAAAAGATGCAGCCCTGAGGTCTCTCCTGATAGGAGGTAGTTATGTAGAAATTCACTGCTCAGCTGACCCGGCAGAAGCAAATGTATACCAAAAATGTACCCAGAATGAGCTTTTCAGTGAACAGCAGCCAGGCACATTTTAGCTAGTTTTACTTGTAAGTTGGGTTGTAAATGCTTTTCAGGCTCAGTACTGCGCTCAAAAGATGCAGCCCTGAGGTCTCTCCTGATAGGAGATAGTTAAGTAGAAATTCACTGCTCAGCTGACCCGGCAGATGCAAATGTATACCAAAAATGTACCCAGAATGAGCTTTTCAGTGAACAGCAGCCAGGCACATTTTAGCTAGTTTTACTTGTAAGTGGGGTTGTAAACGCTTTTCAGGCTCAGTACTGCGCTCAAAAGATGCAGCCCTGAGGTCTCTCCTGATAGGAGGTAGTTAAGTAGAAATTCACTGCTCAGCTGACCCGGCAGAAGCAAATGTATACCAAAAATGTACCCAGAATGAGCTTTTCAGTGAACAGCAGCCAGGCACATTTTAGCTAGTTTTACTTGTAACTGGGGTTGTAAACGGTTTTCAGGCTCAGTACTGCGCTCAAAAGATGCAGCCCTGAGGTCTCTCCTGATAGGAGGTAGTTAAGTAGAAATTCACTGCTCAGCTGACCCGGCAGAAGCAAATGTATACCAAAAATGTACCCAGAATAAGCTTTTCAGTGAACAGCAGCCAGGCACATTTTAGCTAGTTTTACTTGTAAGTGGGGTTGTAAACGCTTTTCAGGCTCAGTACTGCGCAGAAAAGATGCAGCCCTGAGGTCTCTCCTGATAGGAGATAGTTAAGTAGAAATTCACTGCTCAGCTGACCCGGCAGAAGCAAATGTATCAAAAATGTACCCAGAATGAGCTTTTCAGTGAACAGCAGCCAGGCACATTTTAGCTAGTTTTACTTGTAAGTGGGGTTGTAAACGCTTTTCAGGCTCAGTACTGCGCTTAAAAGATGCAGCCCTGAGGTCTCTCCTGATAGGAGGTAGTTAAGTAGAAATTCACTGCTCAGCTGACCCGGCAGAAGCAAATGTATACCAAAAATGTACCCAGAATGAGCTTTTCAGTGAACAGCAGCCAGGCACATTTTAGCTAGTTTTACTTGTAAGTGGGGTTGTAAACGCTTTTCAGGCTCAGTACTGCGCTCAAAAGATGCAGCCCTGAGGTCTCTCCTGATAGGAGATAGTTAAGTAGAAATTCACTGCTCAGCTGACCCGGCAGAAGCAAATGTATACCAAAAATGTACCTAGAATAAGCTTTTCAGTGAACAGCAGCCAGGCACATTTTAGCTAGTTTTACTTGTAACTGGGGTTGTAAACGCTTTTTAGGCTCAGTACTGCGCTCAAAAGATGCAGCCCTGAGGTCTCTCCTGATAGGAGGTAGTTAAGTAGAAATTCACTGCTCAGCTGACCCGGCAGAAGCAAATGTATACCAAAAATGTACCCAGAATAAGCTTTTCAGTGAACAGCAGCCAGGCACATTTTAGCTAGTTTTACTTGTAAGTGGGGTTGTAAACGCTTTTCAGGCTCAGTATTGCGCACAAAAGATGCAGCCCTGAGGTCTCTCCTGATAGGAGGTAGTTAAGTAGAAATTCACTGCTCAGCTGACCCGGCAGAAGCAAATGTATACCAAAAATGTAACCAGAATGAGCTTTTCAGTGAACAGCAGCCAGGCACATTTTAGCTAGTTTTACTTGTAAGTGGGGTTGTAAACGCTTTTCAGGCTCAGTACTGCGCTCAAAAGATGCAGCCCTGAGGTCTCTCCTGATAGGAGGTAGTTAAGTAGAAATTCACTGCTCAGCTGACCCGGCAGAAGCAAATGTATACCAAAAATGTACCCAGAATGAGCTTTTCAGTGAACAGCAGCCAGGCACATTTTAGCTAGTTTTACTTGTAAGTGGGGTTGTAAACGCTTTTCAGGCTCAGTACTGCGCTCAAAAGATGCAGCCCTGAGGTCTCTCCTGATAGGGGGTAGTTAAGTAGAAATTCACTGTTCAGCTGACCCGGCAGAAGCAAATATATACCAAAAATGTACCCAGAATGAGCTTTTCAGTGAACAGCAGCCAGGCACATTTTAGCTAGTTTTACTTGTAAGTGGGGTTGGAAACGCTTTTCAGGCTCAGTACTGCGCTCAAAAGATGCAGCCCTGAGGTCTCTCCTGATAGGAGATAGTTAAGTAGAAATTCACTGTTCTGCTGACCCGGCAGAAGCAAATGTATACCAAAAATGTACCCAGAATCAGCTTTTCAGTGAACAGCAGCCAGGCACATTTTAGCTAGTTTTACTTGTAACTGGGGTTGTAAACGGTTTTCAGGCTCAGTACTGCGCTCAAAAGATGCAGCCCTGAGGTCTCTCCTGATAGGAGGTAGTTAAGTAGAAATTCACTGCTCAGCTGACCCGGCAGAAGCAAATGTATACCAAAAATGTACCCAGAATGAGCTTTTCAGTGAACAGCAGCCAGGCACATTTTAGCTAGTTTTACTTGTAACTGGGGTTGTAAACGGTTTTCAGGCTCAGTACTGCGCTCAAAAGATGCAGCCCTGAGGTCTCTCCTGATAGGAGGTAGTTAAGTAGAAATTCACTGCTCAGCTGACCCGGCAGAAGCAAATGTATACCAAAAATGTACCCAGAATAAGCTTTTCAGTGAACAGCAGCCAGGCACATTTTAGCTAGTTTTACTTGTAAGTGGGGTTGGAAACGCTTTTCAGGCTCAGTACTGCGCACAAAAGATGCAGACCTGAGGTCTCTCCTGATAGGAGATAGTTAAGTAGAAATTCACTGCTCAGCTGACCCGGCAGAAGCAAATGTATACCAAAAATGTACCCAGAATGAGCTTTTCAGTGAACAGCAGCCAGGCACATTTTAGCTAGTTTTACTTGTAAGTGGGGTTGTAAATGCTTTTCAGGCTCAGTACTGCGCTCAAAAGATGCAGCCCTGAGGTCTCTCCTGATAGGAGGTAGTTAAGTAGAAATTCACTGCTCAGCTGACCCGGCAGAAGCAAATGTATACCAAAAATGTACCCAGAATGAGCTTTTCAGTGAACAGCAGCCAGGCACATTTTAGCTAGTTTTACTTGTAAGTGGGGTTGTAAACGCTTTTCAGGCTCAGTACTGCGCTCAAAAGATGCAGCCCTGAGGTCTCTCCTGATAGGAGATAGTTAAGTAGAAATTCACTGCTCAGCTGACCCGGCAGAAGCAAATGTATACCAAAAATGTACCCAGAATGAGCTTTTCAGTGAACAGCAGCCAGGCACATTTTAGCTAGTTTTACTTGTAAGTGGGGTTGTAAACGCTTTTCAGGCTCAGTACTGCGCTCAAAAGATGCAGCCCTGAGGTCTCTCCTGATAGGAGGTAGTTAAGTAGAAATTCACTGCTCAGCTGACCCGGCAGAAGCAAATGTATACCAAAAATGTACCCAGAATGAGCTTTTCAGTGAACAGCAGCCAGGCACATTTTAGCTAGTTTTACTTGTAAGTGGGTTTGGAAACGCTTTTCAGGCTCAGTACTGCGCTCAAAAGATGCAGCCCTGAGGTCTCTCCTGATAGGAGGTAGTTAAGTAGAAATTCACTGCTCAGCTGACCCGGCAGAAGCAAATGTATACCAAAAATGTACCCAGAATGAGCTTTTCAGTGAACAGCAGCCAGGCACATTTTAGCTAGTTTTACTTGTAAGTGGGGTTGGAAACGCTTTTCAGGCTCAGTACTGCGCTCAAAAGATGCAGCCCTGAGGTCTCTCCTGATAGGAGATAGTTAAGCAGAAATTCACTGCTCAGCTGACCCGGCAGAAGCAAATGTATACCAAAAATGTACCCAGAATGAGCTTTTCAGTGAACAGCAGCCAGGCACATTTTAGCTAGTTTTACTTGTAAGTGGGGTTGGAAACGCTTTTCAGGCTCAGTACTGCGCTCAAAAGATGCAGCCCTGAGGTCTCTCCTGATAGGAGGTAGTTAAGTAGAAATTCACTGCTCAGCTGACCCGGCAGAAGCAAATGTATACCAAAAATGTACCCAGAATGAGCTTTTCAGTGAACAGCAGCCAGGCACATTTTAGCTAGTTTTACTTGTAAGTGGGGTTGTAAACGCTTTTCAGGCTCAGTACTGCGCTCAAAAGATGCAGCCCTGAGGTCTCTCCTGATAGGAGGTAGTTAAGTAGAAATTCACTGCTCAGCTGACCCGGCAGAAGCAAATGTATACCAAAAATGTACCCAGAATGAGCTTTTCATTGAACAGCAGCCAGGCACATATTAGCTAGTTTTACTTGTAACTGGGGTTGTAAACAGTTTTCAGGCTCAGTACTGCGCTCAAAAGATGCAGCCCTGAGGTCTCTCCTGATAGGAGGTAGTAAGTAGAAATTCCCTGCTCAGCTGACCCGGCAGAAGCAAATGTATACCAAAAATGTACCCAGAATGAGCTTTTCAGTGAACAGCAGCCAGGCACATTTTAGCTAGTTTTACTTGTAAGTGGGGTTGTAAACGCTTTTCAGGCTCAGTACTACGCTCAAAAGATGCAGCCCTGAGGTCTCTCCTGATAGGAGATAGTTAAGTAGAAATTCACTGCTCTGCTGACTTGGCAGAAGCAAATGTATACCAAAAATGTACCCAGAATGAGCTTTTCAGTGAACAGCAGCCAGGCACATTTTAGCTAGTTTTACTTGTAAGTGGGGTTGTAAACGGTTTTCAGGCTCAGTACTGCGCTCAAAAGATGCAGCCCTGAGGTCTCTCCTGATAGGAGGTAGTTATGTAGAAATTCACTGCTCAGCTGACCCGGCAGAAGCAACTGTATACCAAAAATGTACCCAGAATGAGCTTTTCAGTGAACAGCAGCCAGGCACATTTTAGCTAGTTTTACTTGTAAGTTGGGTTGTAAACGCTTTTCAGGCTCAGTACTGCGCTCAAAAGATGCAGCCCTGAGGTCTCTCCTGATAGGAGATAGTTAAGTAGAAATTCACTGCTCAGCTGACCCGGCAGATGCAAATGTATACCAAAAATGTACCCAGAATGAGCTTTTCAGTGAACAGCAGCCAGGCACATTTTAGCTAGTTTTACTTGTAAGTGGGGTTGTAAACGGTTTTCAGGCTCAGTACTGCGCTCAAAAGATGCAGCCCTGAGGTCTCTCCTGATAGGAGGTAGTTACGTAGAAATTCACTGCTCAGCTGTCCCGGCAGAAGCAAATGTATACCAAAAATGTACCCAGAATGGGCTTTTCAGTGAACAGCAGCCAGGCACATTTTAGCTAGTTTTACTTGTAACTGGGGTTGTAAACGGTTTTCAGGCTCAGTACTGCGCTCAAAAGATGCAGCCCTGAGGTCTCTCCTGATAGGAGGTAGTTAAGTAGAAATGCACTGCTCAGCTGACCCGGCAGAAGCAAATGTATACCAAAAATGTACTCAGAATGAGCTTTTCAGTGAACAGCAGCCAGGCACATTTAGCTAGTTTTACTTGTAAGTGGGGTTGGAAACACTTTTCAGGCTCAGTACTGCGCTCAAAAGATGCAGCCCTGAGGTCTCTCTTGATAGGAGATAGTTAAGTAGAAATTCACTGCTCTGCTGACCCGGCAGAAGCAAATGTATACCAAAAATGTACCCAGAATGAGCTTTTCAGTGAACAGCAGCCAGGCACATTTTAGCTAGTTTTACTTGTAACTGGGGTTGTAAACGGTTTTCAGGCTCAGTACTGCGCTCAAAAGATGCAGCCCTGAGGTCTCTCCTGATAGGAGGTAGTTATGTAGAAATTCACTGCTCAGCTGACCCGGCAGAAGCAAATGTATACCAAAAATGTACCCAGAATGAGCTTTTCAGTGAACAGCAGCCAGGCACATTTTAGCTAGTTTTACTTGTAAGTTGGGTTGTAAATGCTTTTCAGGCTCAGTACTGCGCTCAAAAGATGCAGCCCTGAGGTCTCTCCTGATAGGAGATAGTTAAGTAGAAATTCACTGCTCAGCTGACCCGGCAGATGCAAATGTATACCAAAAATGTACCCAGAATGAGCTTTTCAGTGAACAGCAGCCAGGCACATTTTAGCTAGTTTTACTTGTAAGTGGGGTTGTAAACGCTTTTCAGGCTCAGTACTGCGCTCAAAAGATGCAGCCCTGAGGTCTCTCCTGATAGGAGGTAGTTAAGTAGAAATTCACTGCTCAGCTGACCCGGCAGAAGCAAATGTATACCAAAAATGTACCCAGAATGAGCTTTTCAGTGAACAGCAGCCAGGCACATTTTAGCTAGTTTTACTTGTAACTGGGGTTGTAAACGGTTTTCAGGCTCAGTACTGCGCTCAAAAGATGCAGCCCTGAGGTCTCTCCTGATAGGAGGTAGTTAAGTAGAAATTCACTGCTCAGCTGACCCGGCAGAAGCAAATGTATACCAAAAATGTACCCAGAATAAGCTTTTCAGTGAACAGCAGCCAGGCACATTTTAGCTAGTTTTACTTGTAAGTGGGGTTGTAAACGCTTTTCAGGCTCAGTACTGCGCAGAAAAGATGCAGCCCTGAGGTCTCTCCTGATAGGAGATAGTTAAGTAGAAATTCACTGCTCAGCTGACCCGGCAGAAGCAAATGTATCAAAAATGTACCCAGAATGAGCTTTTCAGTGAACAGCAGCCAGGCACATTTTAGCTAGTTTTACTTGTAAGTGGGGTTGTAAACGCTTTTCAGGCTCAGTACTGCGCTTAAAAGATGCAGCCCTGAGGTCTCTCCTGATAGGAGGTAGTTAAGTAGAAATTCACTGCTCAGCTGACCCGGCAGAAGCAAATGTATACCAAAAATGTACCCAGAATGAGCTTTTCAGTGAACAGCAGCCAGGCACATTTTAGCTAGTTTTACTTGTAAGTGGGGTTGTAAACGCTTTTCAGGCTCAGTACTGCGCTCAAAAGATGCAGCCCTGAGGTCTCTCCTGATAGGAGATAGTTAAGTAGAAATTCACTGCTCAGCTGACCCGGCAGAAGCAAATGTATACCAAAAATGTACCCAGAATGAGCTTTTCAGTGAACAGCAGCCAGGCACATTTTAGCTAGTTTTACTTGTAAGTGGGGTTGTAAACGCTTTTCAGGCTCAGTACTGCGCTCAAAAGATGCAGCCCTGAGGTCTCTCCTGATAGGAGATAGTTAAGTAGAAATTCACTGCTCAGCTGACCCGGCAGAAGCAAATGTATACCAAAAATGTACCCAGAATAAGCTTTTCAGTGAACAGCAGCCAGGCACATTTTAGCTAGTTTTACTTGTAACTGGGGTTGTAAACGCTTTTTAGGCTCAGTACTGCGCTCAAAAGATGCAGCCCTGAGGTCTCTCCTGATAGGAGGTAGTTAAGTAGAAATTCACTGCTCAGCTGACCCGGCAGAAGCAAATGTATCAAAAATGTACCCAGAATGAGCTTTTCAGTGAACAGCAGCCAGGCACATTTTAGCTAGTTTTACTTGTAAGTGGGGTTGTAAACGCTTTTCAGGCTCAGTACTGCGCTCAAAAGATGCAGCCCTGAGGTCTCTACTGATAGGAGGTAGTTAAGTAGAAATTCACTGCTCAGCTGACCCGGCAGAAGCAAATGTATACCAAAAATGTAACCAGAATGAGCTTGTCAGTGAACAGCAGCCAGGCACATTTTAGCTAGTTTTACTTGTAAGTGGGGTTGTAAACGCTTTTCAGGCTCAGTACTGCGCTCAAAAGATGCAGCCCTGAGGTCTCTCCTGATAGGAGGTAGTTAAGTAGAAATTCACTGCTCAGCTGACCCGGCAGAAGCAAATGTATACCAAAAATGTACCCAGAATGAGCTTTTCAGTGAACAGCAGCCAGGCACATTTTAGCTAGTTTTACTTGTAAGTGGGGTTGTAAACGCTTTTCAGGCTCAGTACTGCGCTCAAAAGATGCAGCCCTGAGGTCTCTCCTGATAGGAGGTAGTTAAGTAGAAATTCACTGCTCAGCTGACCCGGCAGAAGCAAATGTATACCAAAAATGTACCCAGAATGAGCTTTTCAGTGAACAGCAGCCAGGCACATGTTAGCTAGTTTTACTTGTAACTGGGGTTGTAAACGGTTTTCAGGCTCAGTACTGCGCTCAAAAGATGCAGCCCTGAGGTCTCTCCTGATAGGAGGTAGTTATGTAGAAATTCACTGCTCAGCTGACCCGGCAGAAGCAACTGTATACCAAAAATGTACCCAGAATGAGCTTTTCAGTGAACAGCAGCCAGGCACATTTTAGCTAGTTTTACTTGTAACTGGGGTTGTAAACGGTTTTCAGGCTCAGTACTGCGCTCAAAAGATGCAGCCCTGAGGTCTCTCCTGATAGGAGGTAGTTATGTAGAAATTCACTGCTCAGCTGACCCGGCAGAAGCAACTGTATACCAAAAATGTACCCAGAATGAGCTTTTCAGTGAACAGCAGCCAGGCACATTTTAGCTAGTTTTACTTGTAAGTGGGGTTGGAAACGCTTTTCAGGCTCAGTACTGCGCTCAAAAGATGCAGCCCTGAGGTCTCTCCTGATAGGAGGTAGTTAAGTAGAAATTCACTGCTCAGCTGACCCGGCAGAAGCAAATGTATACCAAAAATGTACCCAGAATGAGCTTTTCAGTGAACAGCAGCCAGGCACATTTTAGCTAGTTTTACTTGTAAGTGGGGTTGGAAACGCTTTTCAGGCTCAGTACTGCGCTCAAAAGATGCAGCCCTGAGGTCTCTCCTGATAGGAGGTAGTTAAGTAGAAATTCACTGCTCAGCTGACCCGGCAGAAGCAAATGTATACCAAAAATGTACCCAGAATGAGCTTTTCAGTGAACAGCAGCCAGGCACATATTAGCTAGTTTTACTTGTAACTGGGGTTGTAAACAGTTTTCAGGCTCAGTACTGCGCTCAAAAGATGCAGCCCTGAGGTCTCTCCTGATAGGAGGTAGTAAGTAGAAATTCCCTGCTCAGCTGACCCGGCAGAAGCAAATGTATACCAAAAATGTACCCAGAATGAGCTTTTCAGTGAACAGCAGCCAGGCACATTTTAGCTAGTTTTACTTGTAAGTGGGGTTGTAAACGCTTTTCAGGCTCAGTACTACGCTCAAAAGATGCAGCCCTGAGGTCTCTCCTGATAGGAGATAGTTAAGTAGAAATTCACTGCTCTGCTGACTTGGCAGAAGCAAATGTATACCAAAAATGTACCCAGAATGAGCTTTTCAGTGAACAGCAGCCAGGCACATTTTAGCTAGTTTTACTTGTAACTGGGGTTGTAAACGGTTTTCAGGCTCAGTACTGCGCTCAAAAGATGCAGCCCTGAGGTCTCTCCTGATAGGAGGTAGTTATGTAGAAATTCACTGCTCAGCTGACCCGGCAGAAGCAACTGTATACCAAAAATGTACCCAGAATGAGCTTTTCAGTGAACAGCAGCCAGGCACATTTTAGCTAGTTTTACTTGTAAGTTGGGTTGTAAACGCTTTTCAGGCTCAGTACTGCGCTCAAAAGATGCAGCCCTGAGGTCTCTCCTGATAGGAGATAGTTAAGTAGAAATTCACTGCTCAGCTGACCCGGCAGATGCAAATGTATACCAAAAATGTACCCAGAATGAGCTTTTCAGTGAACAGCAGCCAGGCACATTTTAGCTAGTTTTACTTGTAAGTGGGGTTGTAAACGGTTTTCAGGCTCAGTACTGCGCTCAAAAGATGCAGCCCTGAGGTCTCTCCTGATAGGAGGTAGTTACGTAGAAATTCACTGCTCAGCTGTCCCGGCAGAAGCAAATGTATACCAAAAATGTACCCAGAATGGGCTTTTCAGTGAACAGCAGCCAGGCACATTTTAGCTAGTTTTACTTGTAACTGGGGTTGTAAACGGTTTTCAGGCTCAGTACTGCGCTCAAAAGATGCAGCCCTGAGGTCTCTCCTGATAGGAGGTAGTTAAGTAGAAATGCACTGCTCAGCTGACCCGGCAGAAGCAAATGTATACCAAAAATGTACTCAGAATGAGCTTTTCAGTGAACAGCAGCCAGGCACATTTAGCTAGTTTTACTTGTAAGTGGGGTTGGAAACACTTTTCAGGCTCAGTACTGCGCTCAAAAGATGCAGCCCTGAGGTCTCTCTTGATAGGAGATAGTTAAGTAGAAATTCACTGCTCTGCTGACCCGGCAGAAGCAAATGTATACCAAAAATGTACCCAGAATGAGCTTTTCAGTGAACAGCAGCCAGGCACATTTTAGCTAGTTTTACTTGTAACTGGGGTTGTAAACGGTTTTCAGGCTCAGTACTGCGCTCAAAAGATGCAGCCCTGAGGTCTCTCCTGATAGGAGGTAGTTATGTAGAAATTCACTGCTCAGCTGACCCGGCAGAAGCAAATGTATACCAAAAATGTACCCAGAATGAGCTTTTCAGTGAACAGCAGCCAGGCACATTTTAGCTAGTTTTACTTGTAAGTTGGGTTGTAAACGCTTTTCAGGCTCAGTACTGCGCTCAAAAGATGCAGCCCTGAGGTCTCTCCTGATAGGAGATAGTTAAGTAGAAATTCACTGCTCAGCTGACCCGGCAGATGCAAATGTATACCAAAAATGTACCCAGAATGAGCTTTTCAGTGAACAGCAGCCAGGCACATTTTAGCTAGTTTTACTAGTAAGTGGGGTTGTAAACGCTTTTCAGGCTCAGTACTGCGCTCAAAAGATGCAGCCCTGAGGTCTCTCCTGATAGGAGGTAGTTAAGTAGAAATTCACTGCTCAGCTGACCCGGCAGAAGCAAATGTATACCAAAAATGTACCCAGAATGAGCTTTTCAGTGAACAGCAGCCAGGCACATTTTAGCTAGTTTTACTTGTAACTGGGGTTGTAAACGGTTTTCAGGCTCAGTACTGCGCTCAAAAGATGCAGCCCTGAGGTCTCTCCTGATAGGAGGTAGTTAAGTAGAAATTCACTGCTCAGCTGACCCGGCAGAAGCAAATGTATACCAAAAATGTACCCAGAATAAGCTTTTCAGTGAACAGCAGCCAGGCACATTTTAGCTAGTTTTACTTGTAAGTGGGGTTGTAAACGCTTTTCAGGCTCAGTACTGCGCACAAAAGATGCAGCCCTGAGGTCTCTCCTGATAGGAGATAGTTAAGTAGAAATTCACTGCTCAGCTGACCCGGCAGAAGCAAATGTATCAAAAATGTACCCAGAATGAGCTTTTCAGTGAACAGCAGCCAGGCACATTTTAGCTAGTTTTACTTGTAAGTGGGGTTGTAAACGCTTTTCAGGCTCAGTACTGCGCTTAAAAGATGCAGCCCTGAGGTCTCTCCTGATAGGAGGTAGTTAAGTAGAAATTCACTGCTCAGCTGACCCGGCAGAAGCAAATGTATACCAAAAATGTACCCAGAATGAGCTTTTCAGTGAACAGCAGCCAGGCACATTTTAGCTAGTTTTACTTGTAAGTGGGGTTGTAAACGCTTTTCAGGCTCAGTACTGCGCTCAAAAGATGCAGCCCTGAGGTCTCTCCTGATAGGAGATAGTTAAGTAGAAATTCACTGCTCAGCTGACCCGGCAGAAGCAAATGTATACCAAAAATGTACCCAGAATGAGCTTTTCAGTGAACAGCAGCCAGGCACATTTTAGCTAGTTTTACTTGTGAGTGGGGTTGTAAACGTTTTTCAGGCTCAGTACTGCGCTCAAAAGATGCAGCCCTGAGGTCTCTCCTGATAGGAGATAGTTAAGTAGAAATTCACTGCTCAGTTGACCCGGCAGAAGCAAATGTATACCAAAAATGTACCCAGAATAAGCTTTTCAGTGAACAGCAGCCAGGCACATTTTAGCTAGTTTTACTTGTAACTGGGGTTGTAAACGCTTTTTAGGCTCAGTACTGCGCTCAAAAGATGCAGCCCTGAGGTCTCTCCTGATAGGAGGTAGTTAAGTAGAAATTCACTGCTCAGCTGACCCGGCAGAAGCAAATGTATACCAAAAATGTACCCAGAATAAGCTTTTCAGTGAACAGCAGCCAGGCACATTTTAGCTAGTTTTACTTGTAAGTGGGGTTGTAAACGCTTTTCAGGCTCAGTACTGCGCACAAAAGATGCAGCCCTGAGGTCTCTCCTGATAGGAGATAGTTAAGTAGAAATTCACTGCTCAGCTGACCCGGCAGAAGCAAATGTATCAAAAATGTACCCAGAATGAGCTTTTCAGTGAACAGCAGCCAGGCACATTTTAGCTAGTTTTACTTGTAAGTGGGGTTGTAAACGCTTTTCAGGCTCAGTACTGCGCTCAAAAGATGCAGCCCTGAGGTCTCTACTGATAGGAGGTAGTTAAGTAGAAATTCACTGCTCAGCTGACCCGGCAGAAGCAAATGTATACCAAAAATGTAACCAGAATGAGCTTGTCAGTGAACAGCAGCCAGGCACATTTTAGCTAGTTTTACTTGTAAGTGGGGTTGTAAACGCTTTTCAGGCTCAGTACTGCGCTCAAAAGATGCAGCCCTGAGGTCTCTCCTGATAGGAGGTAGTTAAGTAGAAATTCACTGCTCAGCTGACCCGGCAGAAGCAAATGTATCAAAAATGTACCCAGAATGAGCTTTTCAGTGAACAGCAGCCAGGCACATTTTAGCTAGTTTTACTTGTAAGTGGGGTTGTAAACGCTTTTCAGGCTCAGTACTACGCTCAAAAGATGCAGCCCTGAGGTCTCTCCTGATAGGAGATAGTTAAGTAGAAATTCACTGCTCTGCTGACTTGGCAGAAGCAAATGTATACCAAAAATGTACCCAGAATGAGCTTTTCAGTGAACAGCAGCCAGGCACATTTTAGCTAGTTTTACTTGTAACTGGGGTTGTAAACGGTTTTCAGGCTCAGTACTGCGCTCAAAAGATGCAGCCCTGAGGTCTCTCCTGATAGGAGGTAGTTATGTAGAAATTCACTGCTCAGCTGACCCGGCAGAAGCAACTGTATACCAAAAATGTACCCAGAATGAGCTTTTCAGTGAACAGCAGCCAGGCACATTTTAGCTAGTTTTACTTGTAAGTTGGGTTGTAAACGCTTTTCATGCTCAGTACTGCGCTCAAAAGATGCAGCCCTGAGGTCTCTCCTGATAGGAGATAGTTAAGTAGAAATTCACTGCTCAGCTGACCCGGCAGATGCAAATGTATACCAAAAATGTACCCAGAATGAGCTTTTCAGTGAACAGCAGCCAGGCACATTTTAGCTAGTTTTACTTGTAAGTGGGGTTGTAAACGGTTTTCAGGCTCAGTACTGCGCTCAAAAGATGCAGCCCTGAGGTCTCTCCTGATAGGAGGTAGTTACGTAGAAATTCACTGCTCAGCTGTCCCAGCAGAAGCAAATGTATACCAAAAATGTACCCAGAATGGGCTTTTCAGTGAACAGCAGCCAGGCACATTTTAGCTAGTTTTACTTGTAACTGGGGTTGTAAACGGTTTTCAGGCTCAGTACTGCGCTCAAAAGATGCAGCCCTGAGGTCTCTCCTGATAGGAGGTAGTTAAGTAGAAATGCACTGCTCAGCTGACCCGGCAGAAGCAAATGTATACCAAAAATGTACTCAGAATGAGCTTTTCAGTGAACAGCAGCCAGGCACATTTAGCTAGTTTTACTTGTAAGTGGGGTTGGAAACACTTTTCAGGCTCAGTACTGCGCTCAAAAGATGCAGCCCTGAGGTCTCTCTTGATAGGAGATAGTTAAGTAGAAATTCACTGCTCTGCTGACCCGGCAGAAGCAAATGTATACCAAAAATGTACCCAGAATGAGCTTTTCAGTGAACAGCAGCCAGGCACATTTTAGCTAGTTTTACTTGTAACTGGGGTTGTAAACGGTTTTCAGGCTCAGTACTGCGCTCAAAAGATGCAGCCCTGAGGTCTCTCCTGATAGGAGGTAGTTATGTAGAAATTCACTGCTCAGCTGACCCGGCAGAAGCAAATGTATACCAAAAATGTACCCAGAATGAGCTTTTCAGTGAACAGCAGCCAGGCACATTTTAGCTAGTTTTACTTGTAAGTTGGGTTGTAAACGCTTTTCAGGCTCAGTACTGCGCTCAAAAGATGCAGCCCTGAGGTCTCTCCTGATAGGAGATAGTTAAGTAGAAATTCACTGCTCAGCTGACCCGGCAGATGCAAATGTATACCAAAAATGTACCCAGAATGAGCTTTTCAGTGAACAGCAGCCAGGCACATTTTAGCTAGTTTTACTTGTAAGTGGGGTTGTAAACGCTTTTCAGGCTCAGTACTGCGCACAAAAGATGCAGCCCTGAGGTCTCTCCTGATAGGAGATAGTTAAGTAGAAATTCACTGCTCAGCTGACCCGGCAGAAGGAAATGTATCAAAAATGTACCCAGAATGAGCTTTTCAGTGAACAGCAGCCAGGCACATTTTAGCTAGTTTTACTTGTAAGTGGGGTTGTAAACGCTTTTCAGGCTCAGTACTGCGCTTAAAAGATGCAGCCCTGAGGTCTCTCCTGATAGGAGGTAGTTAAGTAGAAATTCACTGCTCAGCTGACCCGGCAGAAGCAAATGTATACCAAAAATGTACCCAGAATGAGCTTTTCAGTGAACAGCAGCCAGGCACATTTTAGCTAGTTTTACTTGTAAGTGGGGTTGTAAACGCTTTTCAGGCTCAGTACTGCGCTCAAAAGATGCAGCCCTGAGGTCTCTCCTGATAGGAGATAGTTAAGTAGAAATTCACTGCTCAGCTGACCCGGCAGAAGCAAATGTATACCAAAAATGTACCCAGAATGAGCTTTTCAGTGAACAGCAGCCAGGCACATTTTAGCTAGTTTTACTTGTGAGTGGGGTTGTAAACGCTTTTCAGGCTCAGTACTGCGCTCAAAAGATGCAGCCCTGAGGTCTCTCCTGATAGGAGATAGTTAAGTAGAAATTCACTGCTCAGCTGACCCGGCAGAAGCAAATGTATACCAAAAATGTACCCAGAATAAGCTTTTCAGTGAACAGCAGCCAGGCACATTTTAGCTAGTTTTACTTGTAACTGGGGTTGTAAACGCTTTTTAGGCTCAGTACTGCGCTCAAAAGATGCAGCCCTGAGGTCTCTCCTGATAGGAGGTAGTTAAGTAGAAATTCACTGCTCAGCTGACCCGGCAGAAGCAAATGTATACCAAAAATGTACCCAGAATAAGCTTTTCAGTGAACAGCAGCCAGGCACATTTTAGCTAGTTTTACTTGTAAGTGGGGTTGTAAACGCTTTTCAGGCTCAGTACTGCGCACAAAAGATGCAGCCCTGAGGTCTCTCCTGATAGGAGATAGTTAAGTAGAAATTCACTGCTCAGCTGACCCGGCAGAAGCAAATGTATCAAAAATATACCCAGAATGAGCTTTTCAGTGAACAGCAGCCAGGCACATTTTAGCTAGTTTTACTTGTAAGTTGGGTTGTAAACGCTTTTCAGGCTCAGTACTGCGCTCAAAAGATGCAGCCCTGAGGTCTCTCCTGATAGGAGATAGTTAAGTAGAAATTCACTGCTCAGCTGACCCGGCAGATGCAAATGTATACCAAAAATGTACCCAGAAGGAGCTTTTTAGTGAACAGCAGCCAGGCACATTTTAGCTAGTTTTACTTGTAAGTGGGGTTGTAAACGGTTTTCAGGCTCAGTACTGCGCTCAAAAGATGCAGCCCTGAGGTCTCTCCTGATAGGAGGTAGTTAAGTAGAAATTCACTGCTCAGCTGTCCCGGCAGAAGCAAATGTATACCAAAAATGTACCCAGAATGAGCTTTTCAGTGAACAGCAGCCAGGCACATTTTAGCTAGTTTTACTTGTAACTGGGGTTGTAAACGGTTTTCAGGCTCAGTACTGCGCTCAAAAGATGCAGCCCTGAGGTCTCTCCTGATAGGAGGTAGTTAAGTAGAAATGCACTGCTCAGCTGACCCGGCAGAAGCAAATGTATACCAAAAATGTACCCAGAATGAGCTTTTCAGTGAACAGCAGCCAGGCACATTTTAGCTAGTTTTACTTGTAAGTGGGGTTGGAAACACTTTTCAGGCTCAGTACTGCGCTCAAAAGATGCAGCCCTGAGGTCTCTCTTGATAGGAGATAGTTAAGTAGAAATTCACTGCTCTGCTGACCCGGCAGAAGCAAATGTATACCAAAAATGTACCCAGAATGAGCTTTTCAGTGAACAGCAGCCAGGCACATTTTAGCTAGTTTTACTTGTAACTGGGGTTGTAAACGGTTTTCAGGCTCAGTACTGCGCTCAAAAGATGCAGCCCTGAGGTCTCTCCTGATAGGAGGTAGTTATGTAGAAATTCACTGCTCAGCTGACCCGGCAGAAGCAAATGTATACCAAAAATGTACCCAGAATGAGCTTTTCAGTGAACAGCAGCCAGGCACATTTTAGCTAGTTTTACTTGTAAGTTGGGTTGTAAACGCTTTTCAGGCTCAGTACTGCGCTCAAAAGATGCAGCCCTGAGGTCTCTCCTGATAGGAGATAGTTAAGTAGAAATTCACTGCTCAGCTGACCCGGCAGATGCAAATGTATACCAAAAATGTACCCAGAATGAGCTTTTCAGTGAACAGCAGCCAGGCACATTTTAGCTAGTTTTACTTGTAAGTGGGGTTGTAAACGCTTTTCAGCCTCAGTACTGCGCTCAAAAGATGCAGCCCTGAGGTCTCTCCTGATAGGAGGTAGTTAAGTAGAAATTCACTGCTCAGCTGACCCGGCAGAAGCAAATGTATACCAAAAATGTACCAGAATGAGCTTTTCAGTGAACAGCAGCCAGGCACATTTTAGCTACTTTTACTTGTAAGTGGGGTTGTACACGGTTTTCAGGCTCAGTACTGCGCTCAAAAGATGCAGCCCTGAGGTCTCTCCTGATAGGAGGTAGTTAAGTAGAAATTCACTGCTCAGCTGACCCGGCAGAAGCAAATGTATACCAAAAATGTACCCAGAATGAGCTTTTCAGTGAACAGCAGCCAGGCACATTTTAGCTAGTTTTACTTGTAACTGGGGTTGTAAACGGTTTTCAGGCTCAGTACTGCGCTCAAAAGATGCAGCCCTGAGGTCTCTCCTGATAGGAGGTAGTTAAGTAGAAATGCACTGCTCAGCTGACCCGGCAGAAGCAAATGTATACCAAAAATGTACCCAGAATGAGCTTTTCAGTGAACAGCAGCCAGGCACATTTTAGCTAGTTTTACTTGTAAGTGGGGTTGGAAACACTTTTCAGGCTCAGTACTGCGCTCAAAAGATGCAGCCCTGAGGTCTCTCTTGATAGGAGATAGTTAAGTAGAAATTCACTGCTCTGCTGACCCGGCAGAAGCAAATGTATACCAAAAATGTACCCAGAATGAGCTTTTCAGTGAACAGCAGCCAGGCACATTTTAGCTAGTTTTACTTGTAACTGGGGTTGTAAACGGTTTTCAGGCTCAGTACTGCGCTCAAAAGATGCAGCCCTGAGGTCTCTCCTGATAGGAGGTAGTTATGTAGAAATTCACTGCTCAGCTGACCCGGCAGAAGCAAATGTATACCAAAAATGTACCCAGAATGAGCTTTTCAGTGAACAGCAGCCAGGCACATTTTAGCTAGTTTTACTTGTAAGTTGGGTTGTAAACGCTTTTCAGGCTCAGTACTGCGCTCAAAAGATGCAGCCCTGAGGTCTCTCCTGATAGGAGATAGTTAAGTAGAAATTCACTGCTCAGCTGACCCGGCAGATGCAAATGTATACCAAAAATGTACCCAGAATGAGCTTTTCAGTGAACAGCAGCCAGGCACATTTTAGCTAGTTTTACTTGTAAGTGGGGTTGTAAACGCTTTTCAGGCTCAGTACTGCGCTCAAAAGATGCAGCCCTGAGGTCTCTCCTGATAGGAGATAGTTAAGTAGAAATTCACTGCTCAGCTGACCCGGCAGATGCAAATGTATACCAAAAATGTACCCAGAATGAGCTTTTCAGTGAACAGCAGCCAGGCACATTTTAGCTAGTTTTACTTGTAAGTGGGGTTGTAAACGCTTTTCAGCCTCAGTACTGCGCTCAAAAGATGCAGCCCTGAGGTCTCTCCTGATAGGAGGTAGTTAAGTAGAAATTCACTGCTCAGCTGACCCGGCAGAAGCAAATGTATACCAAAAATGTACCAGAATGAGCTTTTCAGTGAACAGCAGCCAGGCACATTTTAGCTACTTTTACTTGTAAGTGGGGTTGTACACGGTTTTCAGGCTCAGTACTGCGCTCAAAAGATGCAGCCCTGAGGTCTCTCCTGATAGGAGGTAGTTAAGTAGAAATTCACTGCTCAGCTGACCCGGCAGAAGCAAATGTATACCAAAAATGTACCCAGAATGAGCTTTTCAGTGAACAGCAGCCAGGCACATTTTAGCTAGTTTTACTTGTAACTGGGGTTGTAAACGGTTTTCAGGCTCAGTACTGCGCTCAAAAGATGCAGCCCTGAGGTCTCTCCTGATAGGAGGTAGTTAAGTAGAAATGCACTGCTCAGCTGACCCGGCAGAAGCAAATGTATACCAAAAATGTACCCAGAATGAGCTTTTCAGTGAACAGCAGCCAGGCACATTTTAGCTAGTTTTACTTGTAAGTGGGGTTGGAAACACTTTTCAGGCTCAGTACTGCGCTCAAAAGATGCAGCCCTGAGGTCTCTCTTGATAGGAGATAGTTAAGTAGAAATTCACTGCTCTGCTGACCCGGCAGAAGCAAATGTATACCAAAAATGTACCCAGAATGAGCTTTTCAGTGAACAGCAGCCAGGCACATTTTAGCTAGTTTTACTTGTAACTGGGGTTGTAAACGGTTTTCAGGCTCAGTACTGCGCTCAAAAGATGCAGCCCTGAGGTCTCTCCTGATAGGAGGTAGTTATGTAGAAATTCACTGCTCAGCTGACCCGGCAGAAGCAAATGTATACCAAAAATGTACCCAGAATGAGCTTTTCAGTGAACAGCAGCCAGGCACATTTTAGCTAGTTTTACTTGTAAGTTGGGTTGTAAACGCTTTTCAGGCTCAGTACTGCGCTCAAAAGATGCAGCCCTGAGGTCTCTCCTGATAGGAGATAGTTAAGTAGAAATTCACTGCTCAGCTGACCCGGCAGATGCAAATGTATACCAAAAATGTACCCAGAATGAGCTTTTCAGTGAACAGCAGCCAGGCACATTTTAGCTAGTTTTACTTGTAAGTGGGGTTGTAAACGCTTTTCAGCCTCAGTACTGCGCTCAAAAGATGCAGCCCTGAGGTCTCTCCTGATAGGAGGTAGTTAAGTAGAAATTCACTGCTCAGCTGACCCGGCAGAAGCAAATGTATACCAAAAATGTACCAGAATGAGCTTTTCAGTGAACAGCAGCCAGGCACATTTTAGCTACTTTTACTTGTAAGTGGGGTTGTACACGGTTTTCAGGCTCAGTACTGCGCTCAAAAGATGCAGCCCTGAGGTCTCTCCTGATAGGAGGTAGTTAAGTAGAAATTCACTGCTCAGCTGACCCGGCAGAAGCAAATGTATACCAAAAATGTACCCAGAATGAGCTTTTCAGTGAACAGCAGCCAGGCACATTTTAGCTAGTTTTACTTGTAACTGGGGTTGTAAACGGTTTTCAGGCTCAGTACTGCGCTCAAAAGATGCAGCCCTGAGGTCACTCCTGATAGGAGGTAGTTAAGTAGAAATTCACTGCTCAGCTGACCCGGCAGAAGCAAATGTATACCAAAAATGTACCCAGAATGAGCTTTTCAGTGAACAGCAGCCAGGCACATTTTAGCTAGTTTTACTTGTAAGTGGGGGTGTAAACGCTTTTCAGCCTCAGTACTGCGCTCAAAAGATGCAGCCCTGAGGTCTCTCCTGATAGGAGGTAGTTAAGTAGAAATTCACTGCTCAGCTGACCCGGCAGAAGCAAATGTATACCAAAAATGTACCAGAATGAGCTTTTCAGTGAACAGCAGCCAGGCACATTTTAGCTACTTTTACTTGTAAGTGGGGTTGTACACGGTTTTCAGGCTCAGTACTGCGCTCAAAAGATGCAGCCCTGAGGTCTCTCCTGATAGGAGGTAGTTAAGTAGAAATTCACTGCTCAGCTGACCCGGCAGAAGCAAATGTATACCAAAAATGTACCCAGAATGAGCTTTTCAGTGAACAGCAGCCAGGCACATTTTAGCTAGTTTTACTTGTAACTGGGGTTGTAAACGGTTTTCAGGCTCAGTACTGCGCTCAAAAGATGCAGCCCTGAGGTCACTCCTGATAGGAGGTAGTTAAGTAGAAATTCACTGCTCAGCTGACCCGGCAGAAGCAAATGTATACCAAAAATGTACCCAGAATGATCTTTTCAGTGAACAGCAGCCAGGCACATTTTAGCTAGTTTTACTTGTAACTGGGGTTGTAAACGGTTTTCAGGCAGTACTGCGCTCAAAAGATGCAGCCCTGAGGTCTCTCCTGATAGGAGGTAGTTAAGTAGAAATTCACTGCTCAGCTGACCCGGCAGAAGCAAATGTATACCAAAAATGTACCCAGAATAAGCTTTTCAGTGAACAGCAGCCAGGCACATTTTAGCTAGTTTTACTTGTAAGTGGGGTTGTAAACGCTTTTCAGGCTCAGTACTGCGCACAAAAGATGCAGCCCTGAGGTCTCTCCTGATAGGAGATAGTTAAGTAGAAATTCACTGCTCAGCTGACCCGGCAGAAGCAAATGTATCAAAAATGTACCCAGAATGAGCTTTTCAGTGAACAGCAGCCAGGCACATTTTAGCTAGTTTTACTTGTAAGTGGGGTTGTAAACGCTTTTCAGGCTCAGTACTGCGCTCAAAAGATGCAGCCCTGAGGTCTCTCCTGATAGGAGGTAGTTAAGTAGAAATTCACTGCTCAGCTGACCCGGCAGAAGCAAATGTATACCAAAAATGTAACCAGAATGAGCTTTTCAGTGAACAGCAGCCAGGCACATTTTAGCTAGTTTTACTTGTAAGTGGGGTTGTAAACGCTTTTCAGGCTCAGTACTGCGCTCAAAAGATGCAGCCCTGAGGTCTCTCCTGATAGGAGATAGTTAAGTAGAAATTCACTGCTCAGCTGACCCGGCAGAAGCAAATGTATACCAAAAATGTACCCAGAATGAGCTTTTCAGTGAACAGCAGCCAGGCACATTTTAGCTAGTTTTACTTGTGAGTGGGGTTGTAAACGCTTTTCAGGCTCAGTACTGCGCTCAAAAGATGCAGCCCTGAGGTCTCTCCTGATAGGAGATAGTTAAGTAGAAATTCACTGCTCAGCTGACCCGGCAGAAGCAAATGTATACCAAAAATGTACCCAGAATAAGCTTTTCAGTGAACAGCAGCCAGGCACATTTTAGCTAGTTTTACTTGTAACTGGGGTTGTAAACGCTTTTTAGGCTCAGTACTGCGCTCAAAAGATGCAGCCCTGAGGTCTCTCCTGATAGGAGGTAGTTAAGTAGAAATTCACTGCTCAGCTGACCCGGCAGAAGCAAATGTATACCAAAAATGTACCCAGAATAAGCTTTTCAGTGAACAGCAGCCAGGCACATTTTAGCTAGTTTTACTTGTAAGTGGGGTTGTAAACGCTTTTCAGGCTCAGTACTGCGCACAAAAGATGCAGCCCTGAGGTCTCTCCTGATAGGAGATAGTTAAGTAGAAATTCACTGCTCAGCTGACCCGGCAGAAGCAAATGTATCAAAAATGTACCCAGAATGAGCTTTTCAGTGAACAGCAGCCAGGCACATTTTAGCTAGTTTTACTTGTAAGTGGGGTTGTAAACGCTTTTCAGGCTCAGTACTGCGCTCAAAAGATGCAGCCCTGAGGTCTCTACTGATAGGAGGTAGTTAAGTAGAAATTCACTGCTCAGCTGACCCGGCAGAAGCAAATGTATACCAAAAATGTAACCAGAATGAGCTTGTCAGTGAACAGCAGCCAGGCACATTTTAGCTAGTTTTACTTGTAAGTGGGGTTGTAAACGCTTTTCAGGCTCAGTACTGCGCTCAAAAGATGCAGCCCTGAGGTCTCTCCTGATAGGAGGTAGTTAAGTAGAAATTCACTGCTCAGCTGACCCGGCAGAAGCAAATGTATACCAAAAATGTACCCAGAATGAGCTTTTCAGTGAACAGCAGCCAGGCACATTTTAGCTAGTTTTACTTGTAAGTGGGGTTGTAAACGCTTTTCAGGCTCAGTACTGCGCTCAAAAGATGCAGCCCTGAGGTCTCTCCTGATAGGAGGTAGGTAAGTAGAAATTCACTGCTCAGCTGACCCGGCAGAAGCAAATGTATACCAAAAATGTACCCAGAATGAGCTTTTCAGTGAACAGCAGCCAGGCACATTTTAGCTAGTTTTACTTGTAACTGGGGTTGTAAACGGTTTTCAGGCTCAGTACTGCGCTCAAAAGATGCAGCCCTGAGGTCTCTCCTGATAGGAGGTAGTTATGTAGAAATTCACTGCTCAGCTGACCCGGCAGAAGCAACTGTATACCAAAAATGTACCCAGAATGAGCTTTTCAGTGAACAGCAGCCAGGCACATTTTAGCTAGTTTTACTTGTAACTGGGGTTGTAAACGGTTTTCAGGCTCAGTACTGCGCTCAAAAGATGCAGCCCTGAGGTCTCTCCTGATAGGAGGTAGTTATGTAGAAATTCACTGCTCAGCTGACCCGGCAGAAGCAACTGTATACCAAAAATGTACCCAGAATGAGCTTTTCAGTGAACAGCAGCCAGGCACATTTTAGCTAGTTTTACTTGTAAGTTGGGTTGTAAACGCTTTTCAGGCTCAGTACTGCGCTCAAAAGATGCAGCCCTGAGGTCTCTCCTGATAGGAGATAGTTAAGTAGAAATTCACTGCTCAGCTGACCCGGCAGATGCAAATGTATACCAAAAATGTACCCAGAAGGAGCTTTTCAGTGAACAGCAGCCAGGCACATTTTAGCTAGTTTTACTTGTAACTGGGGTTGTAAACGGTTTTCAGGCTCAGTACTGCGCTCAAAAGATGCAGCCCTGAGGTCTCTCCTGATAGGAGGTAGTTAAGTAGAAATGCACTGCTCAGCTGACCCGGCAGAAGCAAATGTATACCAAAAATGTACCCAGAATGAGCTTTTCAGTGAACAGCAGCCAGGCACATTTTAGCTAGTTTTACTTGTAAGTGGGGTTGGAAACACTTTTCAGGCTCAGTACTGCGCTCAAAAGATGCAGCCCTGAGGTCTCTCTTGATAGGAGATAGTTAAGTAGAAATTCACTGCTCTGCTGACCCGGCAGAAGCAAATGTATACCAAAAATGTACCCAGAATGAGCTTTTCAGTGAACAGCAGCCAGGCACATTTTAGCTAGTTTTACTTGTAACTGGGGTTGTAAACGGTTTTCAGGCTCAGTACTGCGCTCAAAAGATGCAGCCCTGAGGTCTCTCCTGATAGGAGGTAGTTATGTAGAAATTCACTGCTCAGCTGACCCGGCAGAAGCAAATGTATACCAAAAATGTACCCAGAATGAGCTTTTCAGTGAACAGCAGCCAGGCACATTTTAGCTAGTTTTACTTGTAAGTTGGGTTGTAAACGCTTTTCAGGCTCAGTACTGCGCTCAAAAGATGCAGCCCTGAGGTCTCTCCTGATAGGAGATAGTTAAGTAGAAATTCACTGCTCAGCTGACCCGGCAGATGCAAATGTATACCAAAAATGTACCCAGAATGAGCTTTTCAGTGAACAGCAGCCAGGCACATTTTAGCTAGTTTTACTTGTAAGTGGGGTTGTAAACGCTTTTCAGCCTCAGTACTGCGCTCAAAAGATGCAGCCCTGAGGTCTCTCCTGATAGGAGGTAGTTAAGTAGAAATTCACTGCTCAGCTGACCCGGCAGAAGCAAATGTATACCAAAAATGTACCAGAATGAGCTTTTCAGTGAACAGCAGCCAGGCACATTTTAGCTACTTTTACTTGTAAGTGGGGTTGTACACGGTTTTCAGGCTCAGTACTGCGCTCAAAAGATGCAGCCCTGAGGTCTCTCCTGATAGGAGGTAGTTAAGTAGAAATTCACTGCTCAGCTGACCCGGCAGAAGCAAATGTATACCAAAAATGTACCCAGAATGAGCTTTTCAGTGAACAGCAGCCAGGCACATTTTAGCTAGTTTTACTTGTAACTGGGGTTGTAAACGGTTTTCAGGCTCAGTACTGCGCTCAAAAGATGCAGCCCTGAGGTCTCTCCTGATAGGAGGTAGTTAAGTAGAAATGCACTGCTCAGCTGACCCGGCAGAAGCAAATGTATACCAAAAATGTACCCAGAATGAGCTTTTCAGTGAACAGCAGCCAGGCACATTTTAGCTAGTTTTACTTGTAAGTGGGTTTGGAAACACTTTTCAGGCTCAGTACTGTGCTCAAAAGATGCAGCCCTGAGGTCTCTCTTGATAGGAGATAGTTAAGTAGAAATTCACTGCTCTGCTGACCCGGCAGAAGCAAATGTATACCAAAAATGTACCCAGAATGAGCTTTTCAGTGAACAGCAGCCAGGCACATTTTAGCTAGTTTTACTTGTAACTGGGGTTGTAAACGGTTTTCAGGCTCAGTACTGCGCTCAAAAGATGCAGCCCTGAGGTCTCTCCTGATAGGAGGTAGTTATGTAGAAATTCACTGCTCAGCTGACCCGGCAGAAGCAAATGTATACCAAAAATGTACCCAGAATGAGCTTTTCAGTGAACAGCAGCCAGGCACATTTTAGCTAGTTTTACTTGTAAGTTGGGTTGTAAACGCTTTTCAGGCTCAGTACTGCGCTCAAAAGATGCAGCCCTGAGGTCTCTCCTGATAGGAGATAGTTAAGTAGAAATTCACTGCTCAGCTGACCCGGCAGATGCAAATGTATACCAAAAATGTACCCAGAATGAGCTTTTCAGTGAACAGCAGCCAGGCACATTTTAGCTAGTTTTACTTGTAAGTGGGGTTGTAAACGCTTTTCAGCCTCAGTACTGCGCTCAAAAGATGCAGCCCTGAGGTCTCTCCTGATAGGAGGTAGTTAAGTAGAAATTCACTGCTCAGCTGTCCCGGCAGAAGCAAATGTATACCAAAAATGTACCCAGAATGAGCTTTTCAGTGAACAGCAGCCAGGCACATTTTAGCTAGTTTTACTTGTAACTGGGGTTGTAAACGCTTTTCAGGCTCAGTACTGCGCTCAAAAGATGCAGCCCTGAGGTCTCTCCTGATAGGAGGTAGTTAAGTAGAAATGCACTGCTCAGCTGACCCGGCAGAAGCAAATGTATACCAAAAATGTACCCAGAATGAGCTTTTCAGTGAACAGCAGCCAGGCACATTTTAGCTAGTTTTACTTGTAAGTGGGGTTGGAAACACTTTTCAGGCTCAGTACTGCGCTCAAAAGATGCAGCCCTGAGGTCTCTCTTGATAGGAGATAGTTAAGTAGAAATTCACTGCTCTGCTGACCCGGCAGAAGCAAATGTATACCAAAAATGTACCCAGAATGAGCTTTTCAGTGAACAGCAGCCAGGCACATTTTAGCTAGTTTTACTTGTAACTGGGGTTGTAAACGGTTTTCAGGCTCAGTACTGCGCTCAAAAGATGCAGCCCTGAGGTCTCTCCTGATAGGAGGTAGTTATGTAGAAATTCACTGCTCAGCTGACCCGGCAGAAGCAAATGTATACCAAAAATGTACCCAGAATGAGCTTTTCAGTGAACAGCAGCCAGGCACATTTTAGCTAGTTTTACTTGTAAGTTGGGTTGTAAACGCTTTTCAGGCTCAGTACTGCGCTCAAAAGATGCAGCCCTGAGGTCTCTCCTGATAGGAGATAGTTAAGTAGAAATTCACTGCTCAGCTGACCCAGCAGATGCAAATGTATACCAAAAATGTACCCAGAATGAGCTTTTCAGTGAACAGCAGCCAGGCACATTTTAGCTAGTTTTACTTGTAAGTGGGGTTGTAAACGCTTTTCAGCCTCAGTACTGCGCTCAAAAGATGCAGCCCTGAGGTCTCTCCTGATAGGAGGTAGTTAAGTAGAAATTCACTGCTCAGCTGTCCCGGCAGAAGCAAATGTATACCAAAAATGTACCCAGAATGAGCTTTTCAGTGAACAGCAGCCAGGCACATTTTAGCTAGTTTTACTTGTAACTGGGGTTGTAAACGGTTTTCAGGCTCAGTACTGCGCTCAAAAGATGCAGCCCTGAGGTCTCTCCTGATAGGAGGTAGTTAAGTAGAAATGCACTGCTCAGCTGACCCGGCAGAAGCAAATGTATACCAAAAATGTACCCAGAATGAGCTTTTCAGTGAACAGCAGCCAGGCACATTTTAGCTAGTTTTACTTGTAAGTGGGGTTGGAAACACTTTTCAGGCTCAGTACTGCGCTCAAAAGATGCAGCCCTGAGGTCTCTCTTGATAGGAGATAGTTAAGTAGAAATTCACTGCTCTGCTGACCCGGCAGAAGCAAATGTATACCAAAAATGTACCCAGAATGAGCTTTTCAGTGAACAGCAGCCAGGCACATTTTAGCTAGTTTTACTTGTAACTGGGGTTGTAAACGGTTTTCAGGCTCAGTACTGCGCTCAAAAGATGCAGCCCTGAGGTCTCTCCTGATAGGAGGTAGTTATGTAGAAATTCACTGCTCAGCTGACCCGGCAGAAGCAAATGTATACCAAAAATGTACCCAGAATGAGCTTTTCAGTGAACAGCAGCCAGGCACATTTTAGCTAGTTTTACTTGTAAGTTGGGTTGTAAACGCTTTTCAGGCTCAGTACTGCGCTCAAAAGATGCAGCCCTGAGGTCTCTCCTGATAGGAGATAGTTAAGTAGAAATTCACTGCTCAGCTGACCCGGCAGATGCAAATGTATACCAAAAATGTACCCAGAATGAGCTTTTCAGTGAACAGCAGCCAGGCACATTTTAGCTAGTTTTACTTGTAAGTGGGGTTGTAAACGCTTTTCAGCCTCAGTACTGCGCTCAAAAGATGCAGCCCTGAGGTCTCTCCTGATAGGAGGTAGTTAAGTAGAAATTCACTGCTCAGCTGACCCGGCAGAAGCAAATGTATACCAAAAATGTACCAGAATGAGCTTTTCAGTGAACAGCAGCCAGGCACATTTTAGCTACTTTTACTTGTAAGTGGGGTTGTACATGGTTTTCAGGCTCAGTACTGCGCTCAAAAGATGCAGCCCTGAGGTCTCTCCTGATAGGAGGTAGTTAAGTAGAAATTCACTGCTCAGCTGACCCGGCAGAAGCAAATGTATACCAAAAATGTACCCAGAATGAGCTTTTCAGTGAACAGCAGCCAGGCACATTTTAGCTAGTTTTACTTGTAACTGGGGTTGTAAACGGTTTTCAGGCTCAGTACTGCGCTCAAAAGATGCAGCCCTGAGGTCTCTCCTGATAGGAGGTAGTTAAGTAGAAATGCACTGCTCAGCTGACCCGGCAGAAGCAAATGTATACCAAAAATGTACCCAGAATGAGCTTTTCAGTGAACAGCAGCCAGGCACATTTTAGCTAGTTTTACTTGTAAGTGGGGTTGGAAACACTTTTCAGGCTCAGTACTGCGCTCAAAAGATGCAGCCCTGAGGTCTCTCTTGATAGGAGATAGTTAAGTAGAAATTCACTGCTCTGCTGACCCGGCAGAAGCAAATGTATACCAAAAATGTACCCAGAATGAGCTTTTCAGTGAACAGCAGCCAGGCACATTTTAGCTAGTTTTACTTGTAACTGGGGTTGTAAACGGTTTTCAGGCTCAGTACTGCGCTCAAAAGATGCAGCCCTGAGGTCTCTCCTGATAGGAGGTAGTTATGTAGAAATTCACTGCTCAGCTGACCCGGCAGAAGCAAATGTATACCAAAAATGTACCCAGAATGAGCTTTTCAGTGAACAGCAGCCAGGCACATTTTAGCTAGTTTTACTTGTAAGTTGGGTTGTAAACGCTTTTCAGGCTCAGTACTGCGCTCAAAAGATGCAGCCCTGAGGTCTCTCCTGATAGGAGATAGTTAAGTAGAAATTCACTGCTCAGCTGACCCGGCAGATGCAAATGTATACCAAAAATGTACCCAGAATGAGCTTTTCAGTGAACAGCAGCCAGGCACATTTTAGCTAGTTTTACTTGTAAGTGGGGTTGTAAACGCTTTTCAGCCTCAGTACTGCGCTCAAAAGATGCAGCCCTGAGGTCTCTCCTGATAGGAGGTAGTTAAGTAGAAATTCACTGCTCAGCTGACCCGGCAGAAGCAAATGTATACCAAAAATGTACCAGAATGAGCTTTTCAGTGAACAGCAGCCAGGCACATTTTAGCTACTTTTACTTGTAAGTGGGGTTGTACACGGTTTTCAGGCTCAGTACTGCGCTCAAAAGATGCAGCCCTGAGGTCTCTCCTGATAGGAGGTAGTTAAGTAGAAATTCACTGCTCAGCTGACCCGGCAGAAGCAAATGTATACCAAAAATGTACCCCGAATGAGCTTTTCAGTGAACAGCAGCCAGGCACATTTTAGCTAGTTTTACTTGTAACTGGGGTTGTAAACGGTTTTCAGGCTCAGTACTGCGCTCAAAAGATGCAGCCCTGAGGTCACTCCTGATAGGAGGTAGTTAAGTAGAAATTCACTGCTCAGCTGACCCGGCAGAAGCAAATGTATACCAAAAATGTACCCAGAATGAGCTTTTCAGTGAACAGCAGCCAGGCACATTTTAGCTAGTTTTACTTGTAAGTGGGGGTGTAAACGCTTTTCAGCCTCAGTACTGCGCTCAAAAGATGCAGCCCTGAGGTCTCTCCTGATAGGAGGTAGTTAAGTAGAAATTCACTGCTCAGCTGACCCGGCAGAAGCAAATGTATACCAAAAATGTACCAGAATGAGCTTTTCAGTGAACAGCAGCCAGGCACATTTTAGCTACTTTTACTTGTAAGTGGGGTTGTACACGGTTTTCAGGCTCAGTACTGCGCTCAAAAGATGCAGCCCTGAGGTCTCTCCTGATAGGAGGTAGTTAAGTAGAAATTCACTGCTCAGCTGACCCGGCAGAAGCAAATGTATACCAAAAATGTACCCAGAATGAGCTTTTCAGTGAACAGCAGCCAGGCACATTTTAGCTAGTTTTACTTGTAACTGGGGTTGTAAACGGTTTTCAGGCTCAGTACTGCGCTCAAAAGATGCAGCCCTGAGGTCACTCCTGATAGGAGGTAGTTAAGTAGAAATTCACTGCTCAGCTGACCCGGCAGAAGCAAATGTATACCAAAAATGTACCCAGAATGAGCTTTTCAGTGAACAGCAGCCAGGCACATTTTAGCTAGTTTTACTTGTAACTGGGGTTGTAAACGGTTTTCAGGCAGTACTGCGCTCAAAAGATGCAGCCCTGAGGTCTCTCCTGATAGGAGGTAGTTAAGTAGAAATTCACTGCTCAGCTGACCCGGCAGAAGCAAATGTATACCAAAAATGTACCCAGAATAAGCTTTTCAGTGAACAGCAGCCAGGCACATTTTAGCTAGTTTTACTTGTAAGTGGGGTTGTAAACGCTTTTCAGGCTCAGTACTGCGCACAAAAGATGCAGCCCTGAGGTCTCTCCTGATAGGAGATAGTTAAGTAGAAATTCACTGCTCAGCTGACCCGGCAGAAGCAAATGTATCAAAAATGTACCCAGAATGAGCTTTTCAGTGAACAGCAGCCAGGCACATTTTAGCTAGTTTTACTTGTAAGTGGGGTTGTAAACGCTTTTCAGGCTCAGTACTGCGCTCAAAAGATGCAGCCCTGAGGTCTCTCCTGATAGGAGGTAGTTAAGTAGAAATTCACTGCTCAGCTGACCCGGCAGAAGCAAATGTATACCAAAAATGTACCCAGAATGAGCTTTTCAGTGAACAGCAGCCAGGCACATTTTAGCTAGTTTTACTTGTAAGTGGGGTTGTAAACGCTTTTCAGGCTCAGTACTGCGCTCAAAAGATGCAGCCCTGAGGTCTCTCCTGATAGGAGATAGTTAAGTAGAAATTCACTGCTCAGCTGACCCGGCAGAAGCAAATGTATACCAAAAATGTACCCAGAATGAGCTTTTCAGTGAACAGCAGCCAGGCACATTTTAGCTAGTTTTACTTGTAAGTGGGGTTGTAAACGCTTTTCAGGCTCAGTACTGCGCTCAAAAGATGCAGCCCTGAGGTCTCTCCTGATAGGAGATAGTTAAGTAGAAATTCACTGCTCAGCTGACCCGGCAGAAGCAAATGTATACCAAAAATGTACCCAGAATGAGCTTTTCAGTGAACAGCAGCCAGGCACATTTTAGCTAGTTTTACTTGTAAGTGGGGTTGTAAACACTTTTCAGGCTCAGTACTGCGCTCAAAAGATGCAGCCCTGAGGTCTCTCCTGATAGGAGATAGTTAAGTAGAAATTCACTGCTCAGCTGACCCGGCAGAAGCAAATGTATACCAAAAATGTACCCAGAATAAGCTTTTCAGTGAACAGCAGCCAGGCACATTTTAGCTAGTTTTACTTGTAACTGGGGTTGTAAACGCTTTTTAGGCTCAGTACTGCGCTCAAAAGATGCAGCCCTGAGGTCTCTCCTGATAGGAGGTAGTTAAGTAGAAATTCACTGCTCAGCTGACCCGGCAGAAGCAAATGTATACCAAAAATGTACCCAGAATAAGCTTTTCAGTGAACAGCAGCCAGGCACATTTTAGCTAGTTTTACTTGTAAGTGGGGTTGTAAACGCTTTTCAGGCTCAGTACTGCGCACAAAAGATGCAGCCCTGAGGTCTCTCCTGATAGGAGATAGTTAAGTAGAAATTGACTGCTCAGCTGACCCGGCAGAAGCAAATGTATCAAAAATGTACCCAGAATGAGCTTTTCAGTGAACAGCAGCCAGGCACATTTTAGCTAGTTTTACTTGTAAGTGGGGTTGTAAACGCTTTTCAGGCTCAGTACTGCGCTCAAAAGATGCAGCCCTGAGGTCTCTCCTGATAGGAGGTAGTTAAGTAGAAATTCACTGCTCAGCTGACCCGGCAGAAGCAAATGTATACCAAAAATGTAACCAGAATGAGCTTTTCAGTGAACAGCAGCCAGGCACATTTTAGCTAGTTTTACTTGTAAGTGGGGTTGTAAACGCTTTTCAGGCTCAGTACTGCGCTCAAAAGATGCAGCCCTGAGGTCTCTCCTGATAGGAGGTAGTTAAGTAGAAATTCACTGCTCAGCTGACCCGGCAGAAGCAAATGTATACCAAAAATGTACCCAGAATGAGCTTTTCAGTGAACAGCAGCCAGGCACATTTTAGCTAGTTTTACTTGTAAGTGGGGTTGGAAACGCTTTTCAGGCTCAGTACTGCGCTCAAAAGATGCAGCCCTGAGGTCTCTCCTGATAGGAGGTAGTTAAGTAGAAATTCACTGCTCAGCTGACCCGGCAGAAGCAAATGTATACCAAAAATGTACCCAGAATGAGCTTTTCAGTGAACAGCAGCCAGGCACATTTTAGCTAGTTTTACTTGTAACTGGGGTTGTAAACGGTTTTCAGGCTCAGTACTGCGCTCAAAAGATGCAGCCCTGAGGTCTCTCCTGATAGGAGATAGTTAAGTAGAAATTCACTGCTCAGCTGACCCGGCAGATGCAAATGTATACCAAAAATGTACCCAGAATGAGCTTTTCAGTGAACAGCAGCCAGGCACATTTTAGCTAGTTTTACTTGTAAGTGGGGTTGTAAACGCTTTTCAGCCTCAGTACTGCGCTCAAAAGATGCAGCCCTGAGGTCTCTCCTGATAGGAGGTAGTTAAGTAGAAATTCACTGCTCAGCTGACCCGGCAGAAGCAAATGTATACCAAAAATGTACCAGAATGAGCTTTTCAGTGAACAGCAGCCAGGCACATTTTAGCTACTTTTACTTGTAAGTGGGGTTGTACACGGTTTTCAGGCTCAGTACTGCGCTCAAAAGATGCAGCCCTGAGGTCTCTCCTGATAGGAGGTAGTTAAGTAGAAATTCACTGCTCAGCTGACCCGGCAGAAGCAAATGTATACCAAAAATGTACCCAGAATGAGCTTTTCAGTGAACAGCAGCCAGGCACATTTTAGCTAGTTTTACTTGTAACTGGGGTTGTAAACGGTTTTCAGGCTCAGTACTGCGCTCAAAAGATGCAGCCCTGAGGTCTCTCCTGATAGGAGGTAGTTAAGTAGAAATGCACTGCTCAGCTGACCCGGCAGAAGCAAATGTATACCAAAAATGTACCCAGAATGAGCTTTTCAGTGAACAGCAGCCAGGCACATTTTAGCTAGTTTTACTTGTAAGTGGGGTTGGAAACACTTTTCAGGCTCAGTACTGCGCTCAAAAGATGCAGCCCTGAGGTCTCTCTTGATAGGAGATAGTTAAGTAGAAATTCACTGCTCTGCTGACCCGGCAGAAGCAAATGTATACCAAAAATGTACCCAGAATGAGCTTTTCAGTGAACAGCAGCCAGGCACATTTTAGCTAGTTTTACTTGTAACTGGGGTTGTAAACGGTTTTCAGGCTCAGTACTGCGCTCAAAAGATGCAGCCCTGAGGTCTCTCCTGATAGGAGGTAGTTATGTAGAAATTCACTGCTCAGCTGACCCGGCAGAAGCAAATGTATACCAAAAATGTACCCAGAATGAGCTTTTCAGTGAACAGCAGCCAGGCACATTTTAGCTAGTTTTACTTGTAAGTTGGGTTGTAAACGCTTTTCAGGCTCAGTACTGCGCTCAAAAGATGCAGCCCTGAGGTCTCTCCTGATAGGAGATAGTTAAGTAGAAATTCACTGCTCAGCTGACCCGGCAGATGCAAATGTATACCAAAAATGTACCCAGAATGAGCTTTTCAGTGAACAGCAGCCAGGCACATTTTAGCTAGTTTTACTTGTAAGTGGGGTTGTAAACGCTTTTCAGGCTCAGTACTGCGCTCAAAAGATGCAGCCCTGAGGTCTCTCCTGATAGGAGATAGTTAAGTAGAAATTCACTGCTCAGCTGACCCGGCAGATGCAAATGTATACCAAAAATGTACCCAGAATGAGCTTTTCAGTGAACAGCAGCCAGGCACATTTTAGCTAGTTTTACTTGTAAGTGGGGTTGTAAACGCTTTTCAGCCTCAGTACTGCGCTCAAAAGATGCAGCCCTGAGGTCTCTCCTGATAGGAGGTAG